>NC_143554.1:18738000-19387750 GCF_054136105.1 Typopeltis vanoorti
GAGGTGTGTTATTGGAGACTTACGCACTGAACCTCAACATCTGCACTCATAAAAATTGAACTTCTAATAGCGATAGCTAAAAAAAGAGAAGAGGAAGAAGAGAATTGAAATATGATATTGATATAAATGCATAAAAAAAGGTAGCACAAAGTTCGATGAAATCAAAGAAAACTGATATCTTATGTACATAACAAGACACAAATAGAAAGAAGGAAGTGTGCAGGTTGGGTACAACGAATCGTACCATTTCCTACACTTAAAGCGCGGTACTAAACAAACCAGCTGTTAAGTGATTCTTATATTACTCAGATAGAATGCAGAAATTAAAAATGGAATAATAAATGAACATGAAAATGTTCATTTATTATTCCAATGTGTATGTCTTAAAAGAGAAAAAAAAAACTGAATTGCCATTCGGGATTGATTAGCCAGTTCATAAAGTACATGACCTTCCAAATGATCACGTGTTTCCACGAGATAGTGAGCTGAAACTCAGTCAAGTTCGTGGATGCAATTAATGTCTATTTACACACTTACTGACTTCCCTAAACATGCTAAAAAAGCTCTGACAGTGCTTGTGGCAATTTCCACTCTCATCCTTGATCTTCCAGCGATGGGAGACAAAGGCATCTTAGAGAGACAGAGAGGCAAAGTGAGTGAGTGAACTCTATAGTCTAAAAATGGCACTGGAGGTGACCTTACAAGTAGCGTATGAGAGTTTGGTCTTATACCAAAATAACCGTTTATTTTTTTTATTAATAATTCATTCACCTGTACACAAATTTTGAGAAATAGTTTGATTTACATGTAACAATATTGTATTGATATAAGAAAAAGATTTATTCTATTGTATTTCATATCTAAAACAATATTTAATTATCATTCTATGTTTTGAATGCAAGCATTTGATTTTTATATTGTTTAACAAATACTTGATTATTTTTATCTGTTTTTTCAGGCAGCAGAATAGTGACGTATGTGGCATAGAGAAGTGAAGACGTCTTTTAACTTATAAAAATCAATGGCTATTCAACTCAAATTATTTTAATAATTCTAAGCACTCCTATTGCTGCTAATATGGTATTGCTTGAGAACCTTAAGGCATAAGAATTACCAACAATCCAAATTTGGTCCAGATATAGTTGAACTCGTCTAAGCAATGCAACCTGTGGAAGTGCAGACTCTGAACGAAACGAAATACAAACGATGTCTTGTATAAGAAATACGAGTTCATAAGGTGGAGCGTTCTTTGTAATGAATTAATGGTGTGTCCATTTCCACAATTTTCTCTCTTAAAGGGTTATTTAGTTGGGTTTCTTTGAAGTCAGGGTGGTTGGGGAAAAATCTAAAGACGTTTCTGTATATTACTATCTAAATAAGCTATGCCTATCGTCAACTACAATTGTTATGCCACACGTAAACCACATTTAGTCGAAAACTTTCTGCTGCTTGGAAACTTCCGTTGAATCACTCAAAATATTTGAAGCTTTGCAATGTCCCTCTAATCTCCCATCCTCTTCATTCTTAACCGCATCCGCGTGCAGTCTGTCCACTACGGACTACAAAGCCCATGCTTTGTATAAGCATCTAATTATCGATCCATGTTACGGACCAGTGATTCTCTCATCTTCTCTTTACAGGCCCCGGGAGCAGTTTGGAGGAGGCCCGCGCGAGCGGTCTGGACTCCTCCCAGATGCACAGCATCTATGGTAGTCACACTAACAGAGCCAACAGCAATAGTAGCAGCAGTAGCCCCCCTGTGTCCACCCCAAGCTCCAGTAGTTCTATGCTAGTAGTACCCCAGCCTATTAATGCCGCAGTCAAAGCTCCAAATCTTAGTGCCCCAGGCACTCCCGCTGGTGCTGCCACCAACGGTACGGGCCGGAAGTACCAGTGCAAAATGTGCCCCCAGGTAGAGTGCTTTTATCCAACTTATAGTAACTGTATTTGTTCAGCTGCATGCTTGTTTTTTTCTGTACATAATGTATAATGTTTGTCATTTTTAATAAATCAAAGAATGGAATATTCATGGTATTTAAAAATAAAAATAACGATATTAAAACATATGCTTCTTTTAATTCAAACAAGTGGTGTTAACTGACGATAGCCCTAAATATATAAAAAATAATAATTTTGCGACTTTAAAAATATGTGCATCAGAACAAACTTATCTTACTTGGAAAATTAAGTAAACCAGAGCTTCGTCAGGGACCACACTTGTAATAAAGTGTTATATATTTCTTTTATACTAAAAAATGAAGAAAAAAAACTGTATTTCATAGTAATATTAACGATGATTGCCTCAGAGAATCATGGACAGTGTTTGATATCCTCGATTTAAAACTACGCTATCCAGTTTATAATCTGGAAGGATGAGATCTCAACGTCCATAAATGTGTGCCAAATGATGAATATAAGTGAAATGCTATATTATTTTTTTTATTTAAGCAAAGAAAATCTAGACATTTCTATTTAACAGTCGGTTAGCATAGCACACTTTAACCAGAAGTAGTTGAATAGTACGATTGAGAAATCATACCAGGATGATATTTTCTTTGTTCTGCAAATTTTTTTATTTTATACTGTAGACGAGGACTTTTACTAAAACCAGACCCTACAGACCCATTTAAATATGCAAATAATGATTGAATTTAAAACAAAAACAGATGATGAATGCGTGTATACGTTCCTTTGCAAGCACGTAAAGTTACAAAGCTGTTACTGGTGTTTATCTTTGGATTTTGGACTATCGAATTTCCCAATTTATAAAAATATCCTCGCTAAGAAACACACCCGGAATCGAAATAGTTTGAAAACATATCCATTTTTATCTAATATTCAGTAAGGAATGAATCTCATCATGGTGATCACACGACTTTCCATTTTGTTTTAATCCCAAATGCTTTGTAACTAATGTTATTGACATCGAATGCTGCATTGCCTGCTGCACGAGTTTCCCATCGCATCCGCGGGTAGCCCACACTAAATTCCCCGCTATGGTTCGCATTCCCTGAACGATTTCTCCTCAAATGATTTTTGACTCCATTTTAATCGACACTGATTAATATTAATGGCTAGATTAATTACCCTAAGATTAATATGAAATAATTATTGATAAATCGATATTCGTATGCATTTTTCTAGAGTTACAGTAATGGCTGAAATGAAGGAATCATAAGCATAATTATCATTGCCTTTACATTTCTTATATCGAAAATATTGGACCAAAAAAAAATAATAATAATAACCTTCTTTAGTGAGAGAATAAAGATGGCAAAGAAGTACGTGGTTGCACGTTAGGTAGCATGTAAGGATATTTTCATTGGCTTGTATAACCGAAGGATAAGGATTATTCCCAAAGTTACACACACACGTATGTGGGTGGGTAGGTCGCAAGACCTATAGCACTTTAGGGTCGTACATCGGCGAGATGTTAAGAAAAAAAAAAGGAATCTATTGATGTGTTTTTAAGCCACTGAAAGTTATCTTTGGGGAAGACAGAGCGAGAGATGCTATCCCAAGGAACAGAAATAGATTGAATAAAAGAGGAGAAAGTATAATTTTATATGAGCACAGAACTATCCATTAGAAAAGAAATATTTAAAATCGGGGACAATTCATTGATATATGTCATCTACAAAGCTGACGAAATGGTGGGGTCACTATAGAGATGTTTTGTACAGATTGGAAGATAGAACAGTTACACTTCACGTATTTAAACGAGCTAATATAAGCCTAGACTTTCATCCCACGTCTTGATATTTTTTCACCCTATGCCTAAGCCCTACGAAGAGGGGTCAGTAGAATTTTTCTATCTTGAAACAAGTTTTATTTCTTCCTATAGCTTTGTAAGAAGAGTTAGCATTATGGCACCGGCTGATTTTGAACAAAACTAACCTCTAAATCGATGTATCCCAACCTTTGTTTTTTCAATATTTTATTTCAGTATTTTTTTCATACGTAGGATATTATTTGGGTATTAGAAGCAATCCTTTATAACCGTTTTCTCTGAATATAGTCATGTATTTTATTCCAACAAATTATAGCATCTTTCTTCATATACTGACATTCGCCTATTGTCACAAATGCCATTGCTACTGTTCATATACGCACATTGCTTTATGCTACCACCAAGTATTAATTTATTATGTTATTTTCACATCCGGTGGAACTGTCCCTTCACAAGTATCAACAGATCATTCTTTCTCCGTTTTTAAAAACAGTATTCCATATTTAAAATTGGGAAACCACAGTTGAAAATAATCTCGCTGTTTTGAGATAACTTCGTTACTATCCTATGAGGTGTCATTCTCATCCAGAGCAACTGAAGTAAACAGCATATCTGTTAGGGATTTGTCGTAAACGGCGAGATTTCCCAGGATACAATGCGATTTCTTCTTTGATTAGAACTCGGATTTGTTAACAGAGCCATTTTTACATTTTGGTTGCAACTGTATGAATCATCTCTCCATCCCACAATCACTAGTCAATTTTTGCATGTTATATATTACTAGGAGTATTTGAATCTCAATCTCCGACTGTCGTATGCAATGTAGGGTCATGGCCATCTTCCAACAGTTGAATTGAGGATTGTACACTGCAATTCGCAGTGACCCATACCAAAATTCAATCGTAAATATCTCCCTCGATGAAAAATTTATCTCAGCCGTAGGTACTCCACCTGATAGGAAAAAATCATCACCATCATGAGAGGTATTTCTCCACAGGCGTCGATTTACACCACTGCATGAAGTAATTGTGTTAACAGCGCCAGCTCCTCATGTGGCACACCAAGACCTCGGCTTCCTGTGTGATTAAATTTACTGGCCCTAATGGCGGTCGGTGGCACGTGAGACCCATACGTTACGGATGTAAGGTGTGGCTTGCACTTGTATTCCGTCGTTCACACCCCAGTTGGAGTACAAAGTGAAGGTGGGGGGAGACGGGGGGGGAGAACCGTGCGTGCGGTCATCCTTGGTCAGAGGGTGCCGGCTTTGCTCTACGTTACGTCAACAGAACGACAGAGGTTGCTATGGTGACGGCAGCTTGCCAAAGGAAGTTTGGGTTATGCACAGAGCGCTGTAAGTTGAGTAGCTCTCGAAGGGCAATGGGTACAGTGAGTGGGCTGCACAATCCGGGTATTTTGCATACTGCTGTTTGTTTCAAACAGACAGCAAGATGCGGTTTAAAGGTTGGAAGCGCATTCACAGAAATATATTCATATTGACGCAGAGAAACTGGGGGAGGGAGAGAAAGGTCGATTGGAGAAATGACAGAGCGGTAGGGGAAGGGGGGTTTGCTGTTCTCTCCACAATAAATTCAGATCTCAGTAAAGATAAAGGGAGGGGGGGGGTTCTTTCTCTCAACTAAAAACCCTAATTGAATTAATCTACTCGCTTATTTTTAAAGGAAAATGCCAAGTAAAGAACCCTAATTAAAGTGCGTGAGCTCACTTCGGATGTGCATTAAAACATACGCAAAAGGCACGTGTGGTTTTGATAATTCAGTGCTCATTGGACAATTCATCGGATTCCATTTTGGAGATGAGATTAATAAAATTAGTTTTAAAAAAACGTCTTCGATCGTGGCATTTTGGTACGATTTTGTAGACCTAAATACAAGCTAAAATTCACTTTAAGTGGTTCACACGTTAATGAATTAACATCAAGTTCCAACAACCGACAATTCTTATTTGTGTTACTCTTTTCCTAAATCTTTGATTTTCTTCTTTCTATTTATCGTATTTTAATTATATAACATTATTGCAATTCTCGTTTCAATTTTCTGATTGTCGTATCAGTTAACCCCTCATTTAGGGGTAAATCCCCCCACCAGAATTGCATTAAGTTTGATGTTATCTTTAATATCTGCTATTGATAAAAGTGTCGTTATGTCCCATTTTCATTTTTATATGAACATATCACATGATACGTGTGATATATTCATCTAACCTACAGAAATGGGGGGGGGGGAGAACATACGTAGTGGGTATTTTATTTTAATATTAAAAATAAGAATAATGTTGACCACAAAAAGCCAGTAATATAATTAACAAACGAGAATATGTGTGGATTGATAATTCGCTATATTTCGTAATATATTTAATATGGCAAATGCAGTGGCCATCAGTTTGAGTGTACGAACTAAAACACTGTATTGTTATCACAAGTTTTTACTCCATCTGTGCGAATATCATAACCGGAGTAACACGGAGTTAGAACCAAATTTTATCAATCGAGAGCATTTTTTATTCTAGACTCCTAAAATAATGCCGTTCAGAATATACTGATGCGTATTTTAAAAGAACGACTTCTTATACTTTTAATCTCTTCCGAACATTCTAGTAGTCAAATTTTAAAAGGGGTAGCAGCGACACTGGCTTACAGATATTTTTAATTGATTCCGACTATCTAACAGAGAATTTTTCGATAATTTCTCGTCACCTTTTGCTCATAATTCACCTCGACAAATACGGTGAAAGAGAAAAAAAATCCCGATCTTTTACTTGTCTGTTTACTGGTCCGTTCTTAATAGATAACGTTTTTTTTTTTTTTTTTGAAACTCGTCCCCCAGTACTAACTTGAAAAATATTATCTGAACAGTGTGTTTAACTTATCGTTGTCTTGGTAACATTCTCCCCTCCCCCCGCTCCTCCTGGTGTATAATCAATTGGAAGAGTGTTTAAAAGAAGTGAATCTATAGAGCAATATCATCCGTTTTTATTGAGTTCGTTATTTTCTTTAATAATTTTTTTAAACATCCGTGTTTTGTTGGATACCTTTTTACGGCATTCCAACTTTTCCGTTGAATAGAACACTCCAAATATTCCTTTCATAAATCACCCTTACATGTCTTTGTTGGGTTTTTCATCCCTAGTTGTTGAGGGATCACGACACTGTCTGGACAAATTGAGTTCGGCTTCCGTACTCGCCTCAAACCTATCGAATCTACGACAACACTGGTTTTTGTTAAAATCTACTGATGTCACTTAACGCTGTGTCAACAACTGCCCTCCCCGAAAAACAAAAAAATACTGGTTGAAGAATACGTGTAGTGAACAGACCTCATATACTGGATTCGTGATCGCCATTGCTCGCATAATATTAAACAGCGAAGTCCAGTATTAGGAAATTCATGCCACACCCTCTTGTTTTTAGTCTCGGAATTGACAGTTACCCCCCTAGAGAATTTCATCGATCCCATAGTGATATCAGATTTGGGCTCCACAAACTCCCGCTGGTATACAAAAATAACGCATCGTTGGTAGGATAGGAGTCCTTTTCAAGCTCTCTTAGGGATGGTCATTTTTGCCTGTGACCTTCATTATTTCTAACACGAAGTGTGTCAGTTATTTTTAAAGGTCTTTAGAGGTGAATTGGTTGGCTTATTCTGATAATTTTCTTTACTACCAACCAATTTTCGTTTTTAATTAGCATTTCACCTCTTATCTGAGGTGAAAGTTATTAGTCATAGTATCGCTACTTAAACGAAAAGTTTTTATAAAAGAATCATTTTAAAAACAGTGCAGATAATGCACGCATAAAACCCCAGATGAATAAAGAAAACTCCAAAATTCTTAGAAAAACTACTTTTGTTTCTAGGATGACATCTTTTTCACTGAGTAGTAACGACAAATTAAAAAAAAAAATGTGGTTTTATAAATCAATGTCACATCGATGAAAACATCCGCCATCGACTTTATTTTATTTTCACGTGCTTATAAGAGCTCTCATTCTGATTCTGTGAGAAGCATCAGGTCTCGTTTGAAGTTCCAATTTTATTTTTCATTTTTTCAAACGAAATTATGTCTTTATTTGATGTGGAATAACAAACGAAGTCATCTTTAAATTATGCTAGTTTCGTGCATAACTGTTTCCAATAAAAAATAATAAGAAAAAAAAAACGATTTTAAAATAGATCTTATGACGTAACTAAACTGTGATTGGAATTCTGAATAATTTCTATTTCCAAGATGCTTCCGTAAGCGACAAGCAAAAAAAAAAAAAAACGAATGAAAAAAAGACCTGGCTTCGTTCCAGACACCTTATTCTCCTAAGCACCTTAACATTAAAAAAAAAAAAGTAACAAAATTGTTTAAAGAACCCAATAAGAATGTGTAATTTATGTACTATATTGTTTTAAATTCGGCCTCCCATTAAATTCTCATCAGATAAAAGCTATTTTCAAAAATGTATCGAGAAGTGAATTTCTTTTCGTGGAGCGACGGAAATTTTGTTTCTGGTGGCGCCATCTAGCGGAGGCAATATGATCAACACATCAAACACTACTAAAAGAGAGACATAGGGGGATTGGAAAGAGGGGGGGGAAAGTACTCTAGTAGCAACCAACAGGTGATCCTATCTTCCAGCTCACCGCCTTAAATACGGCAAGATAAGGAAAGCTACCAAGAAGGCGATCAATTGGGGAGAGATTTATTGTCTCGTGAATGCCTTACAGTTCCTCGTGCGTGCCCTGACGGCATGTACGCTGTTCCCGAAGGGCTTTCTAAAGACGTCTTGCTATTCGCGGTTTGTACGGACAGGATGCGCTTTGCTAGAACTTTTCACCTTCTTTTTTTTTTTATCTTCTTTCTATCGAAAGTTTTGTGTGTTTGAATGCTGTTTTTGTTTTCGTGAATATATTTCAACGTACAGATGAAGAAAGGGAAAAAAAAGTGTTTTTAATCGCGGTGGAGTCAAAATATGGAATTAAAATCATATTCAAAGGCTTTGGGTTTGTTTGGAGTCCTCTGCGTGGAAAGAGAGATCCAACTGATTAAAAGGATCGGCGCTTCCTCCTTGGATATTGACGATAGCTCGATGAGTGAGTGCATTCGCTTGGAAACACATCGCTGTTTAACATTAAATTAAACTGAAGCGATTTTGTGTGCTTTTTATATTGCATATATTCAAGTCGATCTAGGAGAAAGAGATGGGCCACAAAGCTTATAAAAGTGAGCATTTGAAATAAAAACACCTAACTCTTGGCAGAAGAACAGTTTGCTAACAATAGACAAAATGACTTTACTTAATGTTTTATTTTATTCGTGTGGGGGTTCCCCCCCGATCCTCGACCGAAGGACAGGTTGAGCCCTCCTAATAGGGAATTTAGTATGTATTTTTGACTGTAGTAGTAGCGTGCCTAGTCTGCCTGTTTTGAGGGACGAAAAACCCTAGTTTCCGGGAGGAAAAAACCCTCCATATGAGACTGGCTAACTCATCTTTAGTCAAAAGGGACCAGATAAAGGTTCCTCACTTCACTGACGAGAATCGAATCCAGGTCTTTCAGAAAAAGGGCTTCGTCTATATAGACTAAGCAACGGAGACTCTACTTTACTTAATAATAACTAAGTAATAAATAATAGTAATAATAAATTACTCTTCTTCTTCTTCTGGGCTTCGCGTGTTAGGCAATTGTTTGGCTGTAACGTTTTCAAGGGTTAAAAAAGTCTTCTGCCCATCTCCTCCTGGGTCTTCCTCTTGATCGAAAAAATTACTAATATATTTCAATCAAAATCATCTAATCATAATAATAGTAAGATTAATAGTAACAATCAATTACCGGTATATTATTACTAATAATAGTAATAACGGTAATAATAAATAATTAGTAATAACTTTATAATAAATGATTTTCTGATATTTTGCGTACATTTTTTGCCTATTTTAGACATTTTTAAGAAGTAATAAGTACAAGTAAATATTTATATGCTTTCAGCAGCGCCTCCCTGGGGGGGGGGAGGATCGCCTCGAACTCACTTTTGTGTATTCTTTTTTCAAACGCTGCTAAGTTTTTAGGACATAAATATTTAAGAGAGCTTCCGTAGCTCAGTCAGTATAGACGAAGCCATTTTTCGGAAGGACCTGGATTCGATTCTCGTCAGTGATGTGAGGAACCTTTATTGGTCCCTTTTGACTAAAGATGAGTTAGCCGGTCACATAAGAAGGTAGGTTTTTTTTTTCCCTCCCGGAAACTCGGGTTTATCGTCCCCCAGAACAGGCAAACCGGCCCCTTGAACACACACATGGATTACAGTCATGAATACGTCCCAGCCATATACCGGTCCTGACCACGGATAAAAGTGGGGGATTGGGGAGAGCAATGTCTACAAAGTCACCTACGTAAGAATACTTAAGTAATTTGGACCTAACTACTTAATAAAGTGAACTGTTATGTTTCTCTTTTGACTTAGGGGTGCCATGGACAGAAAGTTAGGAACCTCTGGATTAAATCGATAAAGACATGATTCTTAGAAATATATTTCATTAGCGATTCTCTTCAAACTCTTAACCAAACTATTTCACCTTGATTGAAATACACGCGCAAGGAATATAATTTAAATAAAACTGGATTGGTCAATGAGTGTAGTTCACGAGCGCGTGCATGGATGAAGTCAGCGCTACTGAACATGATCGAGACAGTTGGATTAACCAACACGTGTGCTATTTCATAAGCGAATCCGATGTGAGGTTCATTTCTCCGTCTTGAGATATATGCACGTATTGTAACACGTAATCTTAGCACGAAATCTTTTATTCTGTTTTTTTTTTTTTTTTCCTTTTCAAAACAAGTAATTTTCTCTTAAGACATTTCCAATTTAATTAGTTGATTATTATTCTCCCCTCAGAGTGTGTGTAAAATGCTTTGTACCCTTTTTATTTTCTCTCTTTCTTTCTCATCGTGTGTGTGTGTGTGCGTGCGCGCTGTAAAACATCATTAGGCTTGTAATTGTTAATCGCCTTTAGTGTCTGTGATGGTTCTATTTCTCTTTTCTTTTCCAAATCGGCTTTGCATCTTCATTTAATCCACTCGTGATTCTTCTTTTGTTTTCCCAGAACGACCTTGCCTTCTACCCGCGTGCGTTGGTCCCATCCCTTCTATAATTTGTCTGTCTTAACTAGCATCTCTCATTTAGTCTCACCAATCCTTCATCGAAATTGTAAAGGCATTACTTGGTTTTCATTGTAATTCTCTTAATTCTGCAGATTATCTTTGTGTATGTATATATATGCAAATTAAGTACCAACGCTATTCTTTTTTCCGCTCTCACAGGCCTATAGGGACGACTAAACGGACGCTCAATAAAAATATTTCAGTAGAAAAGATGCAAGGTATTAGCGAACCTTCCCTGATACGATTTTTAAAGACACGATTTAAGTGACAGCAACCTTAAGTTGGTAATCCAGTTGAGACATAACTCTAAGAACTCTGTCTCGCATTCCAGTGGGCGTCATCCTCAGAGAGCCTGCACCTTAAGTCATCTCTCTCTCATAAACGCACGCACACACGCCAATCCACATACAGAACATGTTCAACAATTGAAATCCATACTCATCATAATCAGTGTTTTTCAGGACACTCCAAGACGCTTAGAACCTTCATCACGGCTTCTCATCTGTGATGGTGTGCTAGTTAGTCTTATACAGAGGGTTGTTCATCCCATAAACAAGCAAACTAACCCCGTATCTACGGACACTCATCTGTAGAGGGATTGCTACAAAGGAATGATAGGCTGGCTGCTGCCTAAAACACCTAATCAGAAGATTCATCCTATCTCGGGTAGACGAGAATTGGGGGGAAGGAATGTGGTTTCATATAAAAGTTACGTCTTTGACCCCCACCTTCTGTAGACAGATATTGCAGAAGCCCTGCTACCTACGTTAGGAGACCAGCTAAGTCACCTATCATTGGGGATTCTATTGAATCGAAAACCCAGTGTGTCAACAGCTCAGTGATTGGAGTACTAAGACTACACATGAATAAAGATCTGGACAGACCGCTGGGATAAATAATAAAAATCATCACACCGTATCATTTCTATTTTACAATCTGTGAGAGTTGGAATAGTGTGAAGAATGTTCAAATAGCATGGGCTGGGCCCACTGTTGATTACACTGAGTGGAGCTACATCTATGTAAATTATCTATCAGGTTATATTCCTAAAGACGATAGCTGTTTTGAAAACACTAATGCACCCATTCTTTGCACTAGATCTGTCAGATGGTGAGTTGAGGAATGTTAAGGGAATCAGTTGATTCCTAAGGACTTTTAAAAACATCCATGTTGTAAAACTGCAGCCTGGTGGCTGAAAAGAGAAGCAATACGCTCAGCAACATGTCCCGAGTTGGGCTTGTCTGTCAGTGTATTTTCAAAGTATTCATGATCTCAAGTATCTTGGATCGTTGGCATCACAACATTGCACTGAAATCTGTAAGAAATAATGCAGCTATAACAGATGAAATACAGTGACAAAATTGAGATAAGGAAATGTGTGTATAGTTAGAGGTTTAAGAAAACAAACCAAAACGAAATTAAATATATGAAAGTCGTCTATTTAATCTTCAATTTTGAGAAGGAAAAGAAGTCATCAAATATAAGCATTTTTTCTAGTAAGAGTTTGAAGTTAGATTTGCAGCCCCTAAAGTAGGAGAAAACGAAGTAGACAAAACTTAGAATTTTGTGATTTTCCCCCCTTTTTATTCTTTACAGAAAGTCGAGTGAGTTTTTCCCTCCACTTTCCACACACAAAACCAAAACACGTAGCTCCTTCTAGCAGCAAATATCTCAAGAAGGGCCCGCTTAATAAACACCTTTTTTTAACGATCTCCAATACTCCATCATTGCTACGATCTTAATTCTGTCAATTGAGAACGTAAATCTGATAAGCCATCTTTAGCGGTTCTACACCTAGCAATGGAGACATGTATGGATTACGTCATGAGACGACAAATAAAGACCAAAAAAAAGGCTGTAATTTATTTCTGTCCCCCTCTCCTCCCCCATTTCTAACACAAGAGAGAGAGTCATTGACTTCTCGAGTTCAAACATCGTCGAGTTTTGTCTTCCTTTTGACGGGGTGGCATCGTTTGAAACTTGAGGGATGTTGGAAACAGGAGGGGAAGGGGCAAGAAAGAGCTGGGGGGATGCCCTAAGTGCGCGTGGGGTAGCCTGATTAGACCTATCGGTTGTTACAAGTCATTACTCTTTGTCGTCGGGCTTGAGTTCCTATCTCTGCTCGCTGCCTTTCTCTCAGGAGGGAGAAGTAGTGGGGGAAAGGCTGTCTTCACGAGACCGTTCGGTAAGTAACGTTGCTTTAGAGATACAAACTGAATGTGGAGTTCCCTGGGTCATGGAGCGTTTGGGCGTTATTAATTCTCACGATTTTGTGTTTAGTTTATGGTTGTTGATGGATATTCAGCAAGTCCAACCCTCATTGGTTGGCCTTTTTAGGTTTCGCATGGCGTATATAAAAATGTCACCGATTTCAATGTCATATGGCATTCAAATCTTTCTCGTAGAATGCTTCGAGTGCATGACGGCTCATCTTAAAGTTAGGACTCAAAAAATAATACTAGAAAGCATACGAAGAAAAAAAAAAACATTGTCGAATCCTTGTCAATATTGAACAGAAGAGTCTTTGATTCTGAAGCTGATAATGATTGTATAGAATCCAATTTATTCACCAAAATCGGCAATTCAGGTTTATCAGTATTATTATATGACATGTGTCGCTACTGAGGTGCAAATAGACAGCCACCTATCGACTAGGATTAGAAATGTAATTTTTAGATGAGCAGAAAGATTTAGCTGCTCACTCTTATTCTTCTTGATCTATTCACTCAAATAAAAGAAAGATTTATTTAGTCAGCTGATATTTCTCTGGATTCACACCGACTTCCTCAAATCACAATACATTTATCAGGAGCACGGTAACCAAGTACTGCCTTATATTTTCAATTTTATGACTGACACATCAGCGCCTGTAATGTACTTCTGATAAGTGCTTTGTGAGTTGAACATGTTGGTATGAATCCAGAGAAATATCATCTGACTTAATAAACCGTGCGTATTTTGGTCCCGTTATGATGCTGGTGAACATGACCACTTTCCAACGAACACACTAACTAAGAAATGTTAACACTAATGAGGAAACATATCAGGAGATGAGTTCAATACAATTTTCGATGATACGTTCAGAACCTGTTTATTATTATTTTATAGTATAGTTTAACTAGTATAATTTATTTTCCACATAACCCAGTCCCAAATGATTTAGCGGAAGGCCATTTTATTCCACCATTTGCGGTTCATAAGTCACCGAGTTGTAAAATACAAAATGCACGAAATCAATCCAAGTTGGTGATCTTTCCATTGCATCCACACATGGCAGGAGAGTTGACCAGTGTTGACCCATAATGACCAATTGCACCATCGAATACTCTGCCCTTATGACGCACAGTTAATGACAATGTTCCCTCACCACTCATGAAGTTAGGATAATATCAAAGAGCAATTAGTACGTCTATGATTTGAGTTAATGACATGTCATCGATGACAAAGTGGAGGCCACAGAATTCTGTTAATTGTAGAATTGCAATCGGCGTGTAACTGACTTCGTGGCATCATGTCATCCCTTTTCTGTTTTTTTGTTTGTTTGTTTGTTTGTTGGTCCCCAACCCTTTCTCGTTCTTCTCTCTACAAATTAACCCCTTCTCGTACAAAGTATGTGTATATGAGAGATAACAGCAGTGGAATTTGGTTCCGTTTTGATTTTATTCTTCAGTAGAGAGTTTCAGTGTGATGGATGATCTGTGTTTGTCAATTAAACTATTAAAAAATGATCATTTGCTTATAAAAATGGAATTGCCATGGCTATTACCATATTAACAAATAAAGCCAACTGTCACGTTCCCTATGAATCTTCCATACTTCTAGTTCTACCTCTATAACCAGTTTGATGTTATGAGCAAATATTTAAAGAGACGGAGTAAACACGATAAGCACTACGAACACTCTACTACTGGCACAAACTGCATATAAACAACAGTGGAACTGCGCGACGGACAGTGCTGCATTACGCTAATAGCTCGCATCTCACTATGACGGCATATGCTTGCGCGCGTAGCAATATGACACTGTGGTAAACACAGTGCTGCTAGCGCCATCCTAAGTGCTACAAGATGGATTTTTATTATTTTTTATACAAAATAAGAAAATTGTATAGGATCGTTGATGATAAAATTAAATATTACAAGCAAATATAAATAAATTAATAAATATATTTATGTGTGGAGAAAAATTGGGGATGCTGCAGGTCCGTAGTGCCTATGCATGAGTCGCCCCTGGTTATGAGGTTGTCAATCCTGGATGTGTTGTGAACAAGATTTTGAATGAAAAAGATTTTTTTTTTTTTTTAAAGAATTTTCACCGTATTAAGGTCAACATGATTTTGACCAAGCAAGCATTCACAGCGTTTATTGATTTCTTTTACACTCTTAGGTCTCAATTTATAAAAACTTAAGATAACTGATTTTTCCTTTGTTTATTTGATGATCATCCTTTTAACCTTCATGTAAAGAACCACATAAATAGCTCATAGAACCCGTAATTATAGGGATGTCCTACTATAGTGTACAGGAATATGTCAACCGATTATTGGAGCATCCAATGCTGCCTACGTAGAGGGACGCCTCTTAAAACGCGGCCCATTTCGGTCCCATTGTCTGTCACGCACCTCCTCATGGCTTTGCTGTAGTCATAATCTGCCTTTTAATTAGCCTGACACGACGCCAGATGTCGCTGAC
This sequence comes from Typopeltis vanoorti, assembly GCF_054136105.1. NCBI lineage: Eukaryota > Metazoa > Arthropoda > Arachnida > Uropygi > Thelyphonidae > Typopeltis > Typopeltis vanoorti. The sequence goes on from NC_143554.1 coordinate 18,753,585, forward strand.
ACATTAAGTCTCTGCAAACCACTCGTATCCTGTGTCTGAAGCATATGTGCAAGGCATGCCAAGTTTCGGCTACAAGCCACTCATCAAACGAAATAGTGGGGGTTTCAGACATACAGCGTGCCTACTAGCAGAGTGACATGGCGTTTCAATGGCGTCTTTGACGTCGTCCGGGCGGTGTCTTCATTCCACTATGTAATTAGTGCTCCATTGTGTAACACTTACGACGGAACAAACGCTACGCGAGCGCGAGCACACACACGTAGTATAGAAGCGTCCTCAAATTCATTGGAAGCGCAAAGAGATGGCAACCAACTTATGGTGAATGTTGACCAGTTTGTGGGGTTTTTTTATTTAAATAAGCGCTGTTCAAATGCACATTCTTCATGTAGCCGGGTTGATCTTCGGATACTGAAGTCGCATACCGTATTTATTTCTCTCATCTACCCTAAATTAGACAATATATTATTATTATCATGTATAAACCCTAATTTTCCTATTTCATATTGAAGATAGAAATTATCTTACATGTTTAAGGTATTCTTAGCCAGTCCTAGTTGTTCATGTATATACAACTTCAGCTAGATATTGGAATGGTATATCCATTGTCTAGAGATCAACCCTTTTTTTTTTTTTTTTTGTTGTTGTTCTATTTCAATCGTCCAATTTGTATGTCCACGTGGTTCAGTTTTGATTTCAGCTAATTTGTTTAGGAAAAATTTGGTCAAGGATAATGCAAGAAATGAGGCAAAAACAAAATGGTGTATAGCACACATACCACGCGATTAGCCTAGTGGCTTTGCGCTTCGCAACCATATGCTGGGAAGGAGTGTCCCAGGTTCGATTCCCATCGAAGGCTTGAGGAATTTGAGGATCTGCCATAGCCAAGTTGACCGGTCTTGAGGGTGAATAGCAGGATTTTTTCCCCAGTTTATCTGGGAGGGGGTCATCCCACAAGCAGGGAAATGGGCCCCTGAACACACAGGATATAGTATGGCCACCTTGCTCATAGTTATTTCCTTAGATGGTGGCGTAGATAGCTGCCCCTAAACAGCCGAAAGGCTACGACACACACACCAAAAGTGTTTACGAATACCTGTAGTGTTCGTTTTTTTTTTTTTTTTTTTTTTTTTTGCTGTTTCAGCGGTTTTTGTTATTTTTCATGCTTTTCATGTTACTATGGTATTTAAGCATGTCTACATTGACCAATTTGTAAATATAGGCATTTACAAATTTGAATCTGCAAGCAATTCCATCTGGAATATTCCAGCATGGATAAAACAAAAACAGCATAGAATTCGTTGTCCGTTCGATGTACTGACAATGTTTATATTTCTCTCTCTCTCTCTCTCTCTCTCTCTCACACACACACATCTGAAGTCAGAGCAGTCATTACCCATCTTCTAAATCTTCCACAGGTCGGAGGAAAAGCACCTGTTCACCTGACACGCGTCTACAGCCAACCACTTGAACGATTTCATGTATTCAGTGCCCATCTTTAACCTTTTGGGTTTAAAAAACAAGCTTCCTCCCACTCGGCAATGATGAACGCAAATGGGGGGAAGGGAAGGAGAAATGAATGGGTTTCAAAAACCCAATTAATTTTCACGCTCAGAGTGTTTCAATTAATGGCGTCCCTACCCAACACATCCACGTGTCCCCCTAACGTACCTCTCGCTCCTTTTTCTCATTTTGTTCCTGCTCCCGAACTGAATAATATCCATCTTAATCCCCTGCCTATGAACCCCTTCATATGTCTGTTTATTTACCTAATTGTCTTGTCGTTTAAGTTCTGACGGCTGTGGGAGAGGAGAATAAAAAAAGACAATCAACGTGTAATTTAATATGTTTACCACCCCACAAGTTGGCAGCTTGGTATTTTTTTTTTCTTACTGCATGAAATTGAAATGCCTTTAAGCCTCTGTGTGTTGTCTAAATGATCTGACAAAGATGCTTGACGTTTAAGTTATCTGTTATATACACTTAAAAAAAAAAAAAGAAAAAAAAATTCTCCGTACCGTAGTGTGGGGGAGCATGTCGTTCTTTGGTAGTACAACATGGGAAGTGATGGCAGTCAGGCTTGAAAATTAAATTATCTCATTCATCAGCGTTTATTGGGAACACGAGTTTTTTTTTTTAGTTCTGTTATTTAGTATTTTTAAACTAATAATTTTATTTTGCCAATTTGGAAAATGTGTCAATGCACTGAAGAGTCCTTTGAGTTGCTCGTCACAGCGTCGAATCCGTTACACTCGCAAGATGTGCATTTTAGGTGATGATTACAAAGAACAAGACTTCTCCACTCTCGTTCCTTGCGTGTCTCCATGCTTAGTCACAAAACAGCATCACAGTTATCCCAATAGCAACCTTATAACTGTATTGTTGTTCGCGTGCTGATTCTGTACAGTCTTAAATTTATATCTAGTCGGTTAAAAATATATAAAAAAGACAGTTTCAAATTAGGGTAATTTATTTATGCCCTTTACGAAAAAAAAGTTTATGTTATCTGTTTCACGTGTAAGTTAATAAAAACATGTCTTTGATTTGCCCTAATAAAAAAGAAGACAGTCCATGCATGCATCTTAGGAATAAAAGAAATAATTATCACGCGATTTCTAGGGCTCTCCTTTTTCAATGTCTATAAATAGAACGTCTAGTGAAACAAAAAAAAAATAAATTATTAATTGAGATTTTATTAGTGTTTAACTTTTTATATTAGTCTCACCTTCCGCTAGACATTACAATACTAATAAAGAGGGTGACGAGAGATGGGTGCTTATCGATAGAGTCCTTGACACTTCAGGATCACACACAAAATCCTCCTAATGTAGTATAAAGAGTGTAAAGTTTGTCCTTCTGACCTCGCATTTCTCACAAGTACATTCGCGTATTTCGTATTCTATTATTTTTGTGTCCGTACAATATTTAATAGGGTCTGCTGCAAGAAGAAAGGACTGGGCATAGTAACTCCCTTTCCAAAAAAAAAAAAAGTAGATATTACAAACTTCCATATCCATAGCGGCATTCGAATCTACAGATGTTACCACTTGGTCGATTTACATTTATATTCAATTATTGTAAACATTGTTCTAGTATTGCTATTTTACTTGTATTATTCTGTTTATTCACATCTCATTGATTGATAAATCTCCCAATGAATACATACGAGACATGATTCAAAAGAACATAATCTGATCGTGTTTCTGAAGAACACTGCTGTACCAAAAACACTCCTGTAGTGTACAACTTAACTTCGTTTCACATCGTTACATTAATCTCTTTCGTAAACTTTTTAACCTGCTTTAAGCGTTCTTCCCCCCCCCTCCTTTTTTTTATTACCTTTAGCTGGCTGCTTTTTTACCTATTACGCAAGATCTGGCATTACGAGCTAACTGATTTACGTTAGCAGACTAATTTTAGTTGTATCCTAGTGCGTCCACTTTATAATCTTGTAAAAGTATAGGCTGTCGTTTTGTCTTAACTCAGCTCTTGTAATCGATTGAACTGACATCTGCGCAATTCACATGTCTTGAATCACCTTGAAGGGAGATTAGATAGTGTATTAACAATTCTGGAGACGAAGGATTAGTCGGTTCGTTTGGAGACCAAAGGGTAGAAAGCACACACACAAGAAGTTGACTCCGCAGAGTCGGAGGAATTTTCACTCGCTTTGGTTGGATGACCAATTCCTTCTGTGTGCCTCCACTTCCTTTTCATCTTCAACTGTTACCTGCATACGCAGCCCCGATAGTTTATTCCGGCAGAGGGTCAACAACAAAAGTAACCGGGGTGACATCCAGCCCTCTTTTTTTTTTTTTTTCACCATTCACTCGCCTCGACTAGCATCTGACTGGCTCTGTTGATCACAAAGCGTGGGGGGGGGGAGAGGAGGGACAGCACCGAAACAAAATAGGCGGAGAGTGCGCAGTTGCTACCATTGATTAGATGACACAGAAAGCGGTGTTGCATGCCGAGTTTATTTTGTTGGTCAGAATCTCTCCGTCACTCGAGACCAGTTTCCACATCTGAAAAATAGTGGGGGTTCGCAGCGCGCGAGAAACAATGATACCCAACGACGTGCTGATTATCGGCGGAAGACATGCGGAACCATTGCGTCTCTAGCGGTAGACTTCCCTCCTCTCGCCACCCCTCCCCCAACAATCTTGTCACTTCTACCATGTGGAATGACTCACTACGCAAACTATGCGAGGCTCATGACCTCCGTAGCTTATACTGAGGTTTTTCACCGTCAGCCTTGGTTGTTTATTCAGTAATGGAACCGAGAGGACAGTAGTGAGCTTTTAGTACTTCAACATGGATTTTAATCACATTGGGAAGATAATATGAAAGTAGATTAATTAATTATTGCATGTAGGATGCAGGACTGAACGAGTGTGCAACCGATAACCAGCTTTAAAAAGAGAATTTGATTAGAAAATGAAGCAATGAGATGTTGCTATTAAAATATGATTAAAAACCCCATGGAATCAATACTTCTGTACAAAATATCCCATTTTTTAACGATGATATGCCGTCTCATTACGATGAAACATATCAACAGTCTTACAAAAGTGTATTGTTGTATAGCCTAGAAAATTAACTTGGTTCATTTGAATAGCGTAAAGGAGTAGTCTGGTTTGTATTGAATATTATTGTGAAACCCACTAGATTCCTGGTGAGCTATTCTCTCTCTCTCTCTCTCTCTCTCTATCTCTCTGTCAATTGCTGTGTATGAGTTCTTACAATTAAATGGATTATAGAATGATTTAGACAAAACGGCTATGAGACAAGCCAACACACCTTCAAATGAATAAATACAAATAAATAAATAAATATATAAAGACTGTTCTGGAGACGGGATTCGAACCCCAGATTTGTCTTCCCGAGCAACCAAACGCATTGATATCGAGTGAGCTTATCAGTCCTTTATACCGTTGAATTTACGATTTAGGCCACACGCTAATTACAGAAAAACCCTAAATGGGGTTGCATTTCTACAATTTTTATAATATTGCTACTTACAAAAATGTGCAAGTTTAATACCTCAGGTGGAGTAAATAATTCAGATAATTATCTCACTGAATCCTGAAAATCACTGAACACTTACTATTGAATCCACCATGTAATTCCAAAATACTTTTGCTCTGGAACTGTTGTTGAGTTCGTGGTATGTGTGCTAATGATGTCCAACTTGTACACGAGAATGATGGTTTTAGTGATATTTACGCATTCACTGTGATCATTTTTACTATCTAAAAATCACTTTTTATTATAATTTAAAATCATTTTTACTATCTATCCTTCATAATTCCAGAAATGTGCAACATTTTCGTGATTACAAATAATAAAAAAACAAATCAAGTACTATGTAAGAACACGGACTTGAAAAAAATAACCATTTTTAATGCTGCAGTGTGGCCATCTATTGATCAGATTTTACACTACAAGTATTTAAATCCGTGTATTTTTTTTTTTTTCACGCTTAAGATATTAATTTTAAAAAGAACTTGTGATTCGTCTACATACATTATGTAATTTATCTGTCTTAGGTTTAGAAATAGAGAGATAGCATGCGTCTCTCGAAATGGGAGATAAACTTAAAGTGGTTTTATCCATTGCGGTAAATGGTAGGAAAAAAACATAGCGTGTGTGTGCGTGCGCGCGAGAAAGAGATCATGAAATGGATCATTTAATAAAAATACATTTCGAGTCCAGAAATTTTATGCCTTCATTTCGAAGTCGACCTTGTTAACGAATGATAGGATTGTTTAATACTTGTATTTATCTATAATAACGAAGGTGACCAAAATTATGTATCCTATCGATTACTATTAGAAACATCTTTGGAATTTCATAGTCCAAACATTAATTGCATACGTTATATTTTTATCCTTCATTATATACGTTAACAGAATTAGATTTTAGAGAATCTAAAGTTGTATGATGTGTATATCGGATGACTTCACAGCACTCTTATGGCATGACCAAACAGAGCTTCGTTTCCTGAGGGAGAAATACCCCCGAATCAACAAATAAACTGTTTTAATGGAAAAGTTTTCAACCTCCATTCTTTTATGACTACATCACAGTTGTTCACTTCCTAGAGCAGGCCTGGATACATAAACAAGCCTTTACCAACACAGTCTTTACAGACAACATGTACTTGAATCACTTGCAATGATAAGCTGATTTTTTTTTACTTTAGTATTCGCAAAGAATACACCAAGATAGAACCCTGAAGTAACAGTAGTCTGCATAAGTTACATTCAAATATTTTTTTAAGTAAACAGAATTTTGACCTTCCATCATTGGACACATGCGTGAGCAATTATCAACACAATTTTCTGTTAAATGAATGTCTACTACTTTATTAGTATCGCATAATTTATTCGTTTTTATAGATATTTAACCCATTCACGGAAGCCTAGCGCATCAGTGGCATGTGTAGGCTGCAGGTAAGGATTAACAAAGAAAAACGTATTGACATTTTTCTTGAAAACTTGGAGGTTGTAGTTGTTTGGAAATCACTGTGAGGAAGACTGAGGATGATAAGTTAATTCTTTGTACATATACCTGAATGTAGATGTGTATAATATAATTTATATTTTATTTGTTTATTGTTATTGATGTGATTATCATGTTACCAATTTCTATCTTAGGAAAACCATATTTTTCTGTGTATCAAATATAATGTCTACAAAAAAAAGACAACTTTCTCTCTTTTCTTTTTCATTCTTCTCCATGTCATGTGACCGGATTGGAAGGACTATTGTCATAGTGTCAGCCCTTGGATATCGTCAACACGTACCGCAAATCCTTGCCGCTAGAGGCATCACTGTGACCTTCGCCCAGCCAATCCGGTTTATATCCTCATCCTTCGCCGGCCACACCATTCCTGAGGCTCACCCAAGGAATCCCTCCCCCTCAAAACCCCTTCTTGGAGTGCTTAGCTGCAACCTGCCTTGGCAATAGCAAAATGTGCTCTAAATTTAAACGCTCCTCCCCCGCAATGCATTAACCGGTTTAAAAATACTTCCCTTAAATTCAATCCATTGGCTTTTCTTTCTCTTGGCCTTAAAATGGTGTGGTAGGCCATCATCAAAAAAATGAACAAAAAATGAAATTCAAAAATCTGACTGATTCCATCCCTCTACTCTTTCCAGATCTTCGGATCCAAGGCAGACTTGCAGCTGCACACTCAGATACACATGCGTGAGGCCAAACCCTACAAGTGTTCCCAGTGCTCCAAGGCTTTTGCCAACTCATCGTATCTGTCCCAGCACACGCGAATCCACCTGGGCATCAAGCCGTACCGCTGCGAGATCTGTCAGCGGAAGTTCACACAGCTATCTCATCTCCAGCAGCACATCAGGACCCACACGGGAGACAAACCGTACAAGTGCCGTTCTCCAGGATGTAACAAGGCATTTTCCCAGCTCTCTAACCTCCAGTCGCATTCCCGCTGTCACCAGACGGACAAGCCATATAAGTGTAACAGCTGCTACAAGTGTTTCGCTGACGAGGTCAGCCTTCTCGAGCACATACCGAAGCACAAGGAGTCGAAGCATCTCAAGACTCACATCTGCCAATTTTGTGGCAAATCTTATACTCAGGAGACCTATTTGGCCAAACACATGCAGAAGCACGCAGATCGTTTGGAGAAACGAGGACCAAATCCACTGGTCAACAGCATGCCGCCATCTAATCCTCCTCCTCCTCCTCCTCCTTCCCTTCGTGCTCCAACGTCTGAGAACTATTGGGGTAAAACCACCAATTCTTCGGCAACAGATAACCCCATGGGAGACAACACCGGAGCCCTTAACGTACATTCGCACCACCTCCATCCCCATATATCTGAGACATGTCTCCAATCAAGCATGAACGACCATTCACGTCTCCATCTACCTTCCAGGGACATGGACCATCGGCAACAAATGGGAGCAAACAGCACCGGTAACCATAGCAACGGTCGTGACCACGGTGACCTGACCAGTCATAGCCATCTGCAACAATCCCAGACTCATTACGATCCCGTAGGCATGGTTCCGCCCACAAGCAAGAGCACATCCGCCTTCACCCCCATCCAATCCGGAATGGTCCCCCTGTCTCCTGGTCCCCAAATGTCTATGGCCAGTTCATCCAGGGGATATATTCCCTATGATACACTTGGATTCTCCAAAAACCCTAATCCAGTAGGGTCGATGGATGTAAAGCCGACGCACAACACCTTCCCCAATCAACTCATATCTCTTCACCACATCAAGAATTATGCCACAATGCCCACCATGTCTGGAGGTGAACATCCCATCACTCTCAAAGACAAAAGTCATCAGCAGTGAAATTATAATTGCCAATAAAGTCCAGTGTTTATGCTCTTTCCTTAAACCCTAGAGTGACGTAGATCCTCCACTTGTTAATCCCCGCAAATACCTCTACTCCCATAGGTACTTTCAGCGTTCCAAAAAAGCAGGAGAGGATGTTGTCGATGGATGGCATTCATGTGGAGAGAAGTCACTGTCCTTTTATCCCGCTTTGAACTGTCCCGATTCTTCAAAGACATGTCGACATGGGCCAATCAACCATAATAACCGGTGAGAAAAAAATGGCAAATTGATCGCTGCCAAAATCTTATACGTAACTTGACCTTTAGTCCTTTGGCCATGATTCTGAGACTGTCGCTGGCCTGAAGCCAAAGCAACTGATCATCTGTCTTTGTGTTCTCTCTCTCTCTCTCTTCTTCCTTCTCTCTCTCTCTCTGTCTTTCTTTCAATCTGTGGATGTTTCTGTGTGCCGACCAAACGAAACAAGTGTGTATGTTTGTGTATGTATATGTGCGCGTGTTTTGTTATCCTTTCTCACCTCTGTCAGCGTCAGTCAACTGATCTCAGGCCTTTGCAGATTGTGAATATCAAGCACCTGGTCCCACCTTTTCCTCTTCCTGATTTGGCGGAGGTTAGTGGTGAGGCTCACCATAGAAGTATGTTCTACGAGCGTCTGTGATGATTGCAAGTCGTAGGATAATATCGGTACCTGAAGGAGCAATAGACATCATGTACCTGGTGCCTTGTGCCGAAATAAAGAGGGCGCAGTTATTCGAAACTGTCTGCTCTTGTGATCTGTCAGGAAATGATTCGCCTTGTAGTCAAGTGATAACGGTAAATCCAAATAGCAGAAAAACAAAAAACTCTCTCGCTACTGATTGTTTGTGAAATAAGACTGACATCTTTTAGTTTTCTTGGACTCAGTGAGATTAATATACACATCCTTCAGGATACTGTGTCGATGTCCACTTGCTATAACGGGTGGTCCGAACTCACGAAACCAATAGACATATTTTATTTTGGCTCAGATAAATAGGGTAGAATTTGTGGCTTATGCCATTGTTTATTCACAGCACCGAGAGTGCTCGTGTGCTCCTGTATAAGAGTGTGCGAAAAACCTGTGTGTGCGCGCATGTGCGTGTGTGTATGTGTGTGTGTATGCAACCAAGCATCATCTCTTGTATATTGTTATTGTTGTTTTCATGTTGGTGGTGCTGCCATACCATCAGGGATTCATCTCCACGTGTGCACGCTCCGAGAGGTTTTAACTGTTCATGTTCACGTGATCTTTTGATCCAAACTTTGCTCAGAATTTTGGACCATCTCTGTGTGTTTGGCGTGAGACGATAGAGGTATTAGAGACAAAAAAAATCATCCATTTTTTCCTGCTCACCTATATTAGTGAACAAATGTACAGGTAACGTTTTTTGTAGGATGGCGTATGGTAAACATGAGGAGTTGAATGTCTTTATCTCATTGGAAATCAACAAAATTGCATCAGGAATTAATCAGAGCCATATTGGGTTGTTCACTTGAAAATGGTTTACTCCAAAATCAGTTGAATAAATATCACTGCCATATTAAGCTGCACATTGCAATCTTAAGCACAAGTTAAAGAAATAGAGGGATGATCCCTGAAAAATTATACGTATTAATTAGTTCGCCAATTCTAAAATAACTACAAGCTATTGTTTCACAACGAACAGCCCTAAATGATTGTTCTCGAGGTTTTTTTTTCCACCAGGTGTCGCGTTAGCTGTTTGAGCTGATTTGAACATCTTTATCAACGATATAGTTTTCCCACTGCGATCCTACCTTGATGCAGTCTGAAAATTCTCCCCTAACTTTTGGCTAGAAGTCCTGTGTTCGATTCGTATTATCAAAAACTTCGCTATCCACTCCTTTTCACTCAAGACTATGTTAACGATTCTCAGGAGAGGAGATTGCAAAGTTTTTCCTATAAAAAACCGAAGAAACAGTACCGTATTATCCCCCAGGGTTAAATTCTTGAGCTAAATTTATCTAAACCCCATCCTTTTCTCTTCTGCAAATAAAGCCATCTTTCAGAATGTACGCAATATACATAAGCTGAACTGATACCTCATGATTTTAAATGCCTTTGAGATAGCCCATATTTTCCGATGCCACCAGATAAAGTATGCTAATTAAGATAATGTGCGACTGGTGTTTAAGGTTGTATTTGCAACGGTGACCTTGCCATAGAATCCAGAAATCACTGTTTACTGTGTATAGTAACTGTAATTATAGCTATACTTGACTGATCATCTCTGCATTAAAAGCTGTTCGTTTCTAAATGTGGTTATTATCAAAGGAATGGGATTGAGAAATGTGTTTAGCTACCTCTGAATGCTTTTATAAGGTACCTTGATTTGGTGTTTCTTAGCGAGAGAAATATTTGCTTTGGATACTGATTGATATTGATAAATAAGGAATGACTACAGAAACACACCCACACGGTATTTACACCAACAGCAAGGAAACGTCAACATTATTGTCAAAAATATTGTATCTAAATGTTAAATTTATGGAGCAGAAAATAAGTGAAATTATTATTGGTGCCTATATTTGTATTAGAGAACAATACTTACAATTTTATTAAAAAATTAATAATAGTAAAACACCAAAAAAGCGATTGAGTAATACTGGAAAATGCTATAAGTTCTAGAGATTACATATATATTCAGGATTACCTCTAGTAAACTTTGTCATTCTTTGAGAGGACGCTGACAGTCTAATTTCATATTTTTATTTTTTACTCATTTTTATTTATAAAATCTGCCACGAGAGGGATCACGTTTTTGAAAAGTTTTTGATCACGTTTTTTTACCTCTAGTAAACTTTAAGTCATTCTTTGAGAGGGCGCTGACAGTCTAATTTCATATTTTTATTCTCTACTCATTTTTATTTCTAAAAACTGCCACGAGAGGGATCACGTTTTTGAAAAGAGATCTCTGTTGTAACTTTCAACATTTTTCAGCTACTATCTGTAATGACAAATTGTCGTTTTTAATTTCTAGTTGTTTCGGTTAATTTACGGTAATTATCAGTATCGAAAATAGCTGCACACTTGACAGTACTAATAAAATATTGTAATTACCCTGTGTTTATAAATCGTGTAATTATGCAAACAGTGACACTCTTTATCGTTTTCCAAAACGGCTGTTTTTAGATGATAGATCACATGTGACATGGGAATGGAAACTTTTACTGAAATCAATACATATTCTTATGAAGGATCACCCACCCTTAAGATGCATGTCGCCTTATCTTATGACATTGTGAATTTCTTAAAATACATACCGAAAACGCAAACTGAAATCATTTTTTTAAAACGTATAAATGATTTCTTCAAAGGTTTAAAATGCAGTATTATATATATATATATATATATATATATATATTTTTTTTTTTTTTTACTGTTGGCATTTTTTTAAACTATACCAATTTTCTTCCAAATTCAGTTGTAGCAAAGAATACGTAATTTGCAGTTAAATAACATAAATTGAGCTAAATATGAAGGGGTGGGAACATCGTCTTTGTTAATAAAGTTTTTAAAAAAATAGAAAAAAATGATGACGTAATACAACGTAAATATTACACATACGACAGAGTTGTGGATAAGATTTAGTGCATCTCAGCACTTAACAATAGTAGATTGCTTTTGAAATATGGATCGGGATACAAATTGATTTAGCAACAACTCTTTTCGTTTTATCAGTGTATTTTATGATCATTTTAAATATTATCAAAAATTTTATATCATATTTCCAGTGTAACTATTATTTGCATCATTATAACTTAACAAAAAATGTCTATAAAATAACTAATTGGGTAGAACTTATTGGTAATAGGCGTAGATCACCTTATTAATACTTGTTTTGTCTCTTATGAGAACAATTACCTGTACGGGCGCCTTAAACATATGTTATATTCGAGTCACTGTTTGACTATGATTACTTCTGGGCTTCCAAGTAGAACGTTGGATTTCTGTTGGCCATTTATTATAACAGAATTGAGGCCTATTTTATTTGTTGTTATTATTATTTTTTTTTTTGACTCGCGAGTTCAAACAAGAATGTACCCTGTAATCTCTTCTCCAAGTCTTAATACATTACAGAAAGTTAAAAACAAGTTGTATAGAATTAGCATTTGTTTATATATCTTGAAACAATCTTTCCATCCTAATTAATACAGTGACCTCAGGGTTTTTTTAATGGTTGGCGTTTTTAAATACGTACACTCTTCGCTAAGGGTGGAACAGATGTTTCATTCCTTCACATCTACATTGCTGTACTCGTCACGAACAGCAGCAGCACACATTTTTTCAATGAACATATACACGTGTCTGCAACACTCCCTAATATTGTTACTACTAATTACCGATTGGAACACATCATAGTCAGTTTCCAAAGATGCTTTGACGTCCGGAGAATGCGGTTTTAACGTTTTATCAGAACGAATGTTTATGTAAGCCAATGCTCGCCTCCCTTTTAACCTCCTGTCACCCTTGAATTGCAACGAATTCAAGTGTGCTGACCTCCAGGTAATTCTCAGGTGTATAAACAGCATATACCTCTTAAACCCCTTTTAATATTTACTGTTCCACTTGCTCACATAAAAGAAGCAAAGAACTTTATAAGTACCTCATTCACCCAACTCGAAGTCGAGAGACTTGACTGACAGAAAATGTATTTATTGAGACCCAAGTGCTGTGGCACGCTTATAGTAGATAACAGAGAAAGAGATTGATCATGTTTCAAAATTATGCCCATTTTTAGAAACGAAATAGCTTTAAAAACAATGCAGAGACAGCCTATTAAAATACTCTGTTAATGTTTTATAAATTTTGTAGAAGAGACAATAACTCCTTGTGTTTCCATACGCTTGCCTGTTATTCACAGTATCCCCCCCCCCCTCCTCCATTTTACCATATTATTGCTCAGAGATAAATGGGGGTAGCGTGTTCTTTGAATGTGAGTTTTTTTGCACTGGTTAACCGCTGGTCTATTACTGGTCATAGCCAAGTATTCACATTTCCCACCCTTAATTGTTCAATAGTGCCTTTTATGTTGTTGAGGTCTTTTTGCCCAGGGTCAATATTTCATCTTTCTTATACACGGAGTGCTACTCACCATTTGTTTGTATGCATGTGTATGTATGCGCGCGTGTGGCAATGTACGTTTGCGTGTATGGTATTTTGGCATTCGTGCTTGTAGCTAGGCAATTCTTACTCACAGCACAACGATCAAGCGTTTCAATTCGAGTTCAACAAGGGGAAAAAAAAGAAAACAGTCGTAATGACAGCGATGAAATCAAAACCCAGTTTTAACTATCTTGGCCTCTGTCGTATTTTTGAGCAGTGTACGCGTTTATACTTGAATATTTATCATATTTGACGTGCAGGTTTAGTTTATTACATGGGACTTACAGTTGTACTCGTTAATACTTAGATGTGATGGAATTATAGGGAAACAGCATGCACAACCGGCGAATAACTGCAGGTATGTCCTATTTATTTATACTTTTAAGTATGTCAATGTCGAAATTTTAATTTTTGTAAACGGGTTAGGTTATGTAACACACATATAATTAATATATCTACAGACAGGCTCAATAGCAGTAATAATAAATAGGAAAGATAAGTGGAAGTCAAATACGTATATTATTGATATCTGGAGTATATCTCGCTCTTCAGTTTTTGCTTCTGTATATCGCAGAAATACGATAGAGGCCTCCAAGGTAGTCTAGGACCCTTTTCAGTACATTTACGTCACTGCTGAGTTGGTTTTCGTCGCCAAGACTGCTGTTTGTATCTTATGATGTGCTGGTGTAAGACAAGAAAAGGGTGAGTTATAAGCGTTGTGTGGATCTGTTGAGACACGTTTTTCACCCCTTTTCACTCCCCCATTCATTGATGGCCTGCATCAAACGGGCCCTATTTAAAAAAAAAAAAAAAAGCTTTTGAAGCACTTTGACCATCACCATAGGGGTGTGCCTGTGCTGCAGGGTGTGATGTGTAGTTTTGTACAATATCCAACAGTGTCAGACACTGTCTAAATGCAACAATTGTTGTGTCTGCGTGCGTGAGGGCATCAAATGCCAAAATATAAAAATAAAATAACAAAAAAAAAAACCTTGCTGTGTTCTGCCTGTACATAACGGTTAGTAATAGTTGCCGATAAGACTGGACTGATGGTTTTCAACAGTGCTGCCTACTTGGTGTGTCTTTTCATGTTTTTTTGTTATCTTTGGAGTTATTGATCAACTACATCTTTCTCTCCATCACCCTCATCAGTAATGCTCGTTTCAGATCATGACAAAGATTTGAAAACTTTTTTTTTTGTTAAGTTTGTCAGAAAATCAGGTACATTGTTATTTCGAGTGTTTATTCAGACAACTTACCTGACAGATACCACTGAGGGTATCGTAGATGAAATCTTCAACAAACAGAACTGTTTAGCCTATACTAATAAAATAGGAAGGGGGACTGGAGTAATAGGTAGTTATCAAGCCTACAAATCTCTAAATGGATTGGGTTTAATCTCGGATGAATATCATCCCTTAATCTGTGTCAAATAGGCACATCAACCAATACTGCATGGACAACAGATGGATAATTATGCATTTGAAGATTAACTGTCACCACCATCTGTTACAAGCATTCCATTCACATCGTACACATGCGCGTAATAAATTAATACTTTTCATTATAATTACACTTCTGAATAATATTAAAGTGAGGCTTGTTTGTAAAAATATTTAAGTTACAGATACCAAATTGGCTTGAAGGAATTTATTACAGAAAAAAAAAAGGCAAAAGAAAAACTTTCATCCAGTGGATGTAGTTCTATAATGGGCCTATTTGATTCCCCAATACGTAGTTGTGAATGAATAAACGTTCTCCATCTTTTCCTTGAAATCAAGGCTAAACAGAAGGTTTACTCCGAGAATAGCTTCAAACAGCATTGCATCTATTATTTGGTTGTTAAATGTCCAACTGAAACCATGATACCTCTTTTGAAACTCAGATACTTGAATAACCATTGATGTTGTTGGAATGGTAAGTTTTAAATATTCAATTGTAGTCAATGTTTGGATTGTATTATAGAGAGTGGTACTGTATAGGACCAGTAGTGCCTACCTCTTTGTCGTTTATTATTCTTTTAAAAATTCTCCTGTTGTTGTGTACAATATTTTTGGGATTATTTTGTGTGTAGTTCATCTATAGAAAGATTTCGTTAATTCATTCCTATTAACAATATTGTTACTCCATGTTCTTATAATGCGTTATCTTTGGAAGATAGGAACTGGGTTTTTAGAAGTGTAAATACACCCAAGTAAGCAGCACAGTTGCAAGCACGTATGGTAAAGACGTAGGTCAGAACATTGAGATAATAGTGTGTTTAAACACTTGGTAAATCCCACTGATCAGTGAGTTCAATCCCGGTCTGCCTTTGCTTTTTTTTTCTAGACTAGATAAATGTGTGGTTGTTAACGGAACATACAAAACATGTTGTATCTGAATATTATTTTGATTATCGCATTGTCTTTCATTACCGGAAAAGCTGGATAGAAAAAGCAAATAGATAAAATAACTCAGATAGGACCCTCATACCGTCCCCAGCTGTTTACCAATAAGATGGACTCATGCCTTTCTTAATTCAGATCAATTGGCAGTGCTGATTTTGAAATGAAGATTACCTCTTAATAAATGAAAAGTAAAACTAGATGGCGCTACTCTCAACCTCATGCAGTGTTCACATTGTTCCAATTTTCCGGACATGACAGACAATTCTGGTGTTATTTTAGTGAAGTCTGTGCTGTTTTCGATAATAACCGGGTATTTCTTGACCTCTGACCTCTGAATTTGTTGCCAACTTCAAATGTTTTTGTAAGATAACATTAACAAGAAATAGTGTATTTTAAGCAAAAAGAAAAACAGTTTTATATTACATTGTCAGTATTTGTAGTATATTTAAGACATATGCTTTTATCTTATAAGGCAATTACCTGTTTTGAATCTTTTTAAAAGTTTATCTGTGGTGAATTCGGTTAAAACAAAGTTGCGTATATCTCTTTTGTTATAAATTCAGCTCTTACGATAATAGACTTAAAGACACATTGGTAGTTAACAAATCTGTGGTTGCTGTATGTACAAACAGAAACCTGTTTGTCGGTCTACTGTAAAGGACACTCACATGCAGATATATGCTCGGCATGTAGCAATAAAATTCTTTTTTGTCTGCTGAATGATACGATGGTAGTTATATCCCTGGGATGCAGATTATATTAGCAGTTCTGTGATAGAGTAAGAGTGTGCAGTTGAATGAAAAGTGTCTGGATGCTGTATAAAATATTAGGTGATGCCTAGCATTGTTCTGTAAGATGCCAGCATCTAGATTTGTTTTTTTCTTCAACTGCGACTGTTGTTTCTGTGGTGTAAGATCCGGTGCTGGTGTTACAATGGGAGAAAGTTTGTTTTGCTCATTAAAAAAAAAGAAAACTCAAAGCTTATTACAGCCATGCTTGTTTAAAAGTAGAAAAAACAGGGATTAGCCTGCTAGTTTTGTACCTGTATATAACGGAAGTGACGTCAGTCACTGCCATCTGTAGACAGATAGGCTGAGGAAGGTATGGAAAAAAAAATTAAGGTATCTTATTCCTTGCACTGCGAGGAACCATAGTGAGATTTGTTTGTTTATGAGCAGGGTTTTCGTGTGTCGGAAGCACAGGTATTGTAGAGGGTGGAGACACAAAGGGATGATACTGCAGAGAAGGAGAGATCTCTTTAATCACATTGTACATTTACTGTTTAATAGTTCGAGTGAAGGTCAAGGTGAAGACAGATAATGGGCATTTCAATTATTACATCGTACAAGTTGTAATTAATAGATCAGGCTATATAATGTACAGAAATGTTTTTTCAACCTTTATGTTCTCACGCTAGATAATGTTTTATTTATAAAAACAAGCTATTGATGAACTGAGCGGTTCCCATTATCACTAAGAATTCTTTATAATATTGTTACATTCTCTACGACGTGCTCTGCCTGTCATCCCTTTGTATCTCTAGATCACAGCAGTCTTTTGCGTTTTATTTTATTATTTTCTTTGTCACTTTAGTGCCTCAGATGGCGCCACCTCTGTGTAAAGTTGCCAATGAAAAGGTGGTAGCGAGATTATGGTAATCTCCACGTGCTGCACCTGTCAAGTAGTTCATGGTTAAGGTATATTTGTTGTCACTCAAGTGCCCCATCCTTGTATATGTCAATGTATCACTTCAATAAAGTCACTTTAAGTCTTAATACTGTTGTTGTTGTCCTGTCTTTTCACTTTTATTTGTTGCTGAACACTTCAGTCACTCTTATCATAACCACCATCTTTTGTGCAATTCAAATTTTATACGTAAAATCGCGTTACCATATTTGATAGACAAACACCGATATTTGTAATAACTTTTCAAAACACGTAAAACAAATAACGCCCGTAAGAGTAAAAGTAAAACAGAAATTGGTTTTCTGTTTTACTTTTACTGTTAAGGGCGATATTTGTTTCATCAAAATTAAATTAGTCCGATAATTTGAAACCTAAACAAGAACTTTAATTACAAAAAATACATCCTCTGTCCAAAAAGAAACCGAACTTTTCGAAAATAGAAGAAACTTGTAGCGCCACCTGTTGTATCTTTTGGTTGTCGAAAGCGACAACTTCCTTAGTGTCGCGTCAACTGTTTATGACATTTGTTTCATTAGAAGCCAGTTATAGTGACAGTGTGTTTTGACGAACATGTGAAAATGAGTTTCAAACAGAGCTGCGATTGACTTTTGTGTTTAAACTTGGTAAAAGTTTTACCGAAACGCATCAAATGCTTCAAAAAGAATACAGTAATGGATGCTTATTCCGAACCCAAGTTTACGAGTGGTTTAAGCGATTTCAAAGTGGTCGTGAAACGATTGAGGATGACGAAAAGCCGGGCCGTCCAAAAACTGGACTAACCGAAGTTGACATCCAAAAAGTGCGTGATTTCATCAAAGAAAACCCGAAATCATCCGTAAGATTGATTGAAGATGAATTGGGGATTCCAAAATCAACTGTGCGCAACATTTTGAGCGAGAGTTTGGGCCTTCGTAAATTGAAGTCGCGATTTGTTCTCCACAAGTTGACCGACGACCAAAAAACACTGCAAGGACCTCATTAAAACCGCTCGTAAGGACTCAAAACTTCCTTGAAACGATCGTTACTGGTGATGAAACGTGGCGTTTTGAGAGTATGAACCCGAAACAAAGCGCCGCCACATGCTGAGTGGAGACCACCAGAAGAGGGGCATCCGAAAAAAGGTCGCTTGGAGAAGTCAAAAGTAAAGGCAATGCTGATTTGTTTCTACGATTCCAAGGGCATTATCCACTTCAAAACTCGAAGTTTTGAAGCGATTGATAGCGAGAATTCGTCACGTACGGCATGAATATCGTGACGACCAACCGTTCGTCAAAACACACTGTCACTCTTGGCACTATAACTCGGCTTCTAATGAAACAAATATCATAAACAGTTGACACAACACTAATGATGGTTTGCCGATTTCATAAACAAAAAGATACAACAGGTGGACCCACTAGTCTCTTATATTTTCGAAAAATTCGGTTTCTTTTTGGACAAAGGGTGTATTATACTGGTGATAAACCTATAAAATATTACTTTAAATTTTAATAATTATTATAATTAAAGTAAATTCCATGTTTACTAAATAGAAACAATCCTCCAGTTACGATTATTATGTGCTTCCTGTGACAAAAAAAAAAAAAAAAAAAGAGAGGATACAACCAGCGTCAAAGCGAAGTGTGGTCTGAGACCGTTAATAATAATTTTCGCTCTCCCTCCTTACTTCGAAAGGGCGGACTGACATGAGCAACATAGTTGGGCCGGTATTTTTTTTTACCTGCTTCTCCCCACATCGGTCCTGAACATAGTATTGTACGATTATAATAGTTAATATATAATATCCTAGCTAGTAAGTACATTATTTGTATACTACCCTGAATCGTCAGTTTCTTAGGTACATTTACCGAACACCCCTGGAGTACTCAAGACTGCCTCATTTTGTTGGGGCATGGACTCCACCACATGGTCCCGATTGTGTTTTACATGGATGAAAGCAAAGCTCGATTGCCTACTACAGTTGCCTCATATTGGACTGAAAAGATCGCTCTGACGAACACCATCTCGACGAGCCTTTCAAGTATCGAGCTGACGTTATTAGACTTCGCAGGCCCTTTCATTTAGAAGATATCAACCTAGTTAGCATCTGTGCCTTATGGCACGGTGCATTATCTTGCTGGAAATGACTCTTACCAGAAAATAAACCAAGCATGAAAGAAGGCAGAAAACCTAACCTATAATAAGAAAACATTCCTTCTTCTCCAACCCCCTCCCGTCCCCACACAGACACAGTCATGAAGGCGAGAATGAAAGGTATAACGTTTTGTGGTCGGATCTCTCGCAAGCTGCATATCTACACATATTTGTCCTGGAGTTGAATGTAAGGTTATTCACCCTGTCTTTAAACATGCTGCCATCGCTCATGTACTCCCACCAGCATGCAGTGTTCACCACCTAGCAGATGGGTTCATGAATTCAAGCTGGTGTCACTATACCCTAATACCGCAGTGTTAATGGAAACAACTGCAACTGGAATTCGCCTCTCCGAACTTTTTTTTTCACCCATTAATGTACCAACGTCAATCAGCTACATTTTAGCTGCTTTTGAGCCGCAATAGGTGAGATCGTCTACTTCTATGTCCCATCATAATGGGATCCGACGCTTTGTGCATTCCGACTGTCCTCTTTTGCAGACCACTGTTAAATTGAACTCATCTGACCAATTACAACTCCTCTTTTAGACTACAATCTTCGGGTGGCCTTTCACAAGTTGGCTAGATGTTTTCTGGTTGTCGAATAATTACTGGTGTACATAAGTGATTATGTAAGTAAGATAGCATCCGTATCATAGAAATCCATTATATATGACGTTTGTTGTCGACTATTATATCAGTCAAAAAGGCATGGAAATCACGCAGTTGTTCTATTATTATTATTGCATCGATCCCTTGGTATATTATTATCTGAGATCTCCAGGAAGTCAAGGACTCATCGAGGGAGGCTGTAAATTATCCAACCCAGCTATCATACTTTCCCTTAAGTTCATTTACACTAGATGCACTCACTGCCCCTAAGGGCAAATTATTCCACTCACCCACTGCTCTCTCTGAGAGAAAAACCTAGCTCTTACCCCTTTCTTGACTGGAAACAACCTTAACTTCCATGGATGCCCCGTGTTCTCTTCCCGCCTTCAATATAACGACAAATCTCATCATTTGAAATGCTATAACACCCATTCAGAAGTTTATAGCCCTCTATCATATCACCCCTCTTTCTCCTGTTAACCAGAGTCTGTAATCCACATACTCGCAATCTGTCCTCATAATCTAAATCCCATAATCCGGATATAATCTTTGTAACTCTTCTTTGCACCCTTTCCACAGTTTCTTTATCCCCTTGGAACCCTGGAGACGAAATCTGCGCACAGTAATCCACATGTGGTCTTATCAAAGCCTTATAAAGAGGCAAAATTACTTCCTTATCCTTACATGTCAAGGTTCGCTTCAACATAGCAATTATCCTCTGAGTTGTATTTGCAACTTTTGCTATGTGACCTTTGAACTTTAAGTTCTTATCCACCAATGCACAAAGATCTCTTGCCTCTTCAGTTTCTTGTAGCATAACCCCGCTAATATAATATGCCGCTGGATCTCTAATCACGATTGAACAATAATGGCCCAAGGACTGAACCCTGAGGTACACCACAGTTACCTTAAATCTGGCAGATTCACACCCACTGTATACCACTTTTTGATATTTATCTGTCAGCCATCCCCTGATCCAAGTCAGTAGATTATGTTCCAATCCCATATTCTCCAGTTTATGCAACAGACTATCGTGTGGTATTCTATCAAATGCCTTAGAAAAATCCAACATTATCATAGTGTATCCATTTCCTTTATCCAATTCAGCCGTAACATTGTTATAAAATATGAGCAAATTGCTAAAACATGACCTTCCTTTATTAAACCCATGCTGTTCTCTGCAGAGTATAGAATGCTTGTCTACAGGGCCGCATTTATACTTTTGTAGGCCCGAGGCGACAACATCATTATGAAGCCCTCAAAAATAAGCATTTTTTTTAGTTTATTGAAAATAAAAGTCAACATTTCCATAATAACTCATTTTAATAGTACAATACAACATTGGTATACATATAAGTATAAAAATAAATCAGTTCAAATTTAAATAAAAAAATTAATAACTAAAAGTTTTTTTTTTCTGGCTTTGGTTTTAGCAAATATATCTATAAGGTCATCATAATTGATCGAGTCCATTACATTTGATTCAATGCATAATAACGACAAGTCACTTGTTTTATTTGGTGCAAGTTGCTTCTTAAATAATTTTTTATTCGTTTCAACACAGAAAATGAGCGTTCAGCACTTGCATTTGAAATAGGCATCGTCAAAAATATTTTTAAAATATTTTCTACGTTCGGAAAAGTAGACCTTAACCCATCGTTTATAAATTTGTACATATTTTTAATTGAAGAATTTTCTTCCTTTATCATTATTAAAAATTGCTTAACTTTATTAGTAAATTTTTCTGGATCAATATCAGTCCCAAAAGTTTGTAACATTTTATTAATACTAGTCTTGTACTTGTCTTGATCTATATCTTCCTTCAAAAAAATGTCAAATATATCTAAAATGTCGAAATAGCTTTGTTCTTTCATTAATTTCCAAAATTAGCTTATCGCAAAGACATTAAAAGTGTTCACTGCAAAATTTTCTTTCCCATGTAATATAATCTCATTGTTAGATTGTGAAACTTCGTCACTTATTTTTTTTTTTTTTCGTTTTCTAACTCTTTCCTTTTCATCTTTAAATTTTGTCTCTTCTGCTAATAAATTCGCTTCTTCATTTACAGCAGCAAAACTATTTCTTATATCTAAAATAAAACCAACTAAAGAGTGTAACAAATTATTAGCTAAAAACAAATCCATATCGGGATCTTGTAGAGATTTACTACGAGCATCTATTCGTTGTAAAATTTTGTCCCACATGACTGTTAAAATTGCTGTTTCTGGTTTGTCAAAATGTTCAGCCAATGATGAGCTCTCTAATTTAGAAATTAGTTTTTCATGAGGAGAAATGGATAGTTCAAGCAATGCGGCTTTAATTTGTTTATATCCACGTTTCAAAGCCAATATGGCGTCAGCTCTTGCGGACCACCTCGTTCCACTTAGTCTTTTAACTGTTAAAGATTTTTTTTCTAAATGTTTAAGGAGTATATCCCATCTTCTTGTTGAAGATGACAAGTAATTATATACATTTTGAATAAAACAAAAATATTTCACCGGACAAGATTCCGCGGCATAGTTGCCAATTAAATTTAAGGAATAACTAAAGCACGGTATATAATGTGCAGAGGGACTATGTTTTGTCAGCCTAGCTTATAAACCTGTATGGATACCTTTCATATTGGCAGCGTTATCATAGCTTTGCCCTCTGCACATTTTTATATCCAAAGATAATTCTTCTAATTTTTTTAATACTACCTCTTCTAATATAAGGAATTATGTTGTGTAATTCTGATGAACCCGATAAATGTTTCTCTAATGTATGTCAGAATTTGCGGCAATAAAAAATAATAAAATTAAATCTATCCTATATATATATATATAAAATGATAAGCCTTTTTATGTCACGTTTTTTTGAAACGTTTTGAAACTCAGGGGCTACCCTGAGTGTCGAGTCTTCAAAATGCGAGCCATCAGAATTCAAGGAGAACTGGCCTAAATTGTTTGACAAATTAATTATCTTCAATCAAGTTCTTGAAGAATTTTAAAATGTATTGGCAATTAAAATAATTAGCAACAAAATTGATAGTGCCATTGATCTTCCGAAGTGATACAATATGAAATGAAGAAAGTATGAAAGGATTTCTTATTTTACGCTGGCATTAAAAACTATAATTATACGATAAAAACAAGCAGCAAAATGAATATAACTCATAGGTATTTAGTCAGATATAACTTAGATTCCGGTTTCAGCGCAAACGCAAGCAACTGCGTTTCTTGCTGTAGGCCACAGAACGTAGCTACTACGTACGCCAGGTAATGTAGTTAAATGTTCTTTTCAGCGTGAAGGATTATCGCACCTTCTAATGGACATGACGGTCAAACTGCACTTCTTATCCATGTTCTTTCAGCAGGTGGACAGAATATTATCCAGGTTTGCTGGACGTGTATATATGCCCAGCAAAGAAATGGTACGCACTTAGATACATGCATTTTATGGAATACAGAGTTCCTGTTAGTTTTATATTCTAAGGAAAGAACAATGTATTTCAAATGCAAGCGGAAGCCTCACAAATTTTTCTGCGGCCTCTAGTTTTTATATTATGAATTTAATAATTAAAAATAAGTATTTTATTTTGCAACAATAACTACGTTGTTTTTTATTGTTCTTTGTGAGGAGTAAGGTTTTAAAATGAGGTCCCGTAGAGGTGAGGGCCCCATCTTGCGCCTAATGGTAAATGCAGCTCTGCTTGTCTACCCATTTCTGTACGTGAGTTCTTACCAACTTCTCTAAAATCTTCACTACCACACCAGAGATACTAATAGGTCAGTAGTTAGACACATCCGTTTTTGCACCACCCTTGTGCAATGGAACTATATTACATTCTTTCCATTCCTGTGGTATCATTCCTGAGCTGAGACTCAAGTTATACAGATGTGTGAAAGGCCTAGCCAATTCAGCTGAACATTCCTTTAACAAACGGGAAGATATTCCATCTGTCCCCTATTGACAAATTCTTATCCAGGTTATGCAAAAGCTCTTCAACCTCATTTTCATGAACCTCTAACTCTTCATCCAACGTAGCACTGTGCACCATACTACATACACCTGGTTCATATATCTTAGCAAAGTGAGCACTCATTAACTGAACAATCTCCTTAGCTTCCGACACTCGTGTGCCATCTGCATTCAATAAAATTATTCTTCCACATTCATTCTTTCGTTTGCTTGTGACATAACGATAAAATTATTTTGGATTGCCTTTAGCTTGCATGGCCAATTTCTTTTCATACTCCGTTTTAGCTTTTCTCACAATACTCGTTACTTTTCTGGCCTGAGCTTTATATATTTCGTAACTCCTCTCACTCTTATTCTGATGATATTCTTTCCACATCAACTTCTTCTTGTGAATCACTAGCTTAATAAAGCTGCACATCCATTTTATTCCAAATCTATTTATTCTTCCAACACTAGGGCTACATTCAAATACTGCCTCATTCAAGCATTTTTTCAAAGATTTCCATGTGTTGCTGACATTTTTACCTTTCAGTAACTGATACCATGGGACCAAAGATAATATTCTTCTAAGATGATCATAATTTCCAACTTTGTAATTCAGCATGTATCCTGATTTAATCGGAGCTTCAATACTAGTAGATGCTTCCCAAGAAAGAACAGCATGATCATTGTCACCAATTGGTAGTAAAATAGCTATATTCTTGACAGAGATCCCTTCTGACGCTATGAGCAAATCCAACACTCTTTGACCTCGACTTCCTTCTTTCACATGCTGCTTGAGAAAGTTATCCCGCAACAATTCAATAAATATAATGTGCCTACCTTTTTTTAGTATAGCCTGGAATATCCAGAGATGACGCTTTATCTGATGAAGTAATAGATTCCATGGATGATGATTATGATGATGATATAATAAGCTAACTATTCAATGCGAATTGGCAAACGTGGCCTTTCAGCTTAGTTGTTCACCTCTCCTTGCACAGATGATGAACTGAATAGGATGCACAAGGATAGGGTTTAAGTTTCTATTGCTCATAATTTTTATTTCTTTATACATATTAGTTATATAAATATATAAAAGTGGTGTAAAATATAGCAAACTGTTTTCCAACATCTGCTGGAACATAGTAAAAGCAGACACAATGATCTAAATCAGAAGAATCCAGAGCGTGTTTCTGAGGACATTGTGCCAATTTATACCCGGATCAGCAACTACTTAATGCAGAGGTTCTCATATTGATCTAGTGATTATTTGTTCCTCTTTTCATGGCTGGGTAATTTCCAAAAAGAACAACTCTTGGTCGTTATTAACCAAATTTTTTGCTCGATAGTATTACATTCTGAATTCTAACAATAGTTCAATATTTCCAGTGGTTAACTGCTGGAATCTGGCAAACAGATAACATGCGAAGTATCATGTTATAACGTTTCACAAATAGGAAGCAAATTTAAACATTCTGACGAGTCTGATTGCTAAGCCTGTGTTAAGAGGACATTTATATATCCCTCCCGATTCTGCAACACATGCCACGTAACCACCACTGCTTCCTTTAATCTGATATGGAAGTCTTCTACCTTGGAATGTTCCAAGTATTGGAAGATAGATAAAGTGCTGCGTATTCGTTTGATCAATCAACTGAAATTGTAGAAAGTAAACTGCTTCTAACACCAATTCTTCGAAGCATTATTATATGCGCTATTTCTATAGCAATAATGAAATTATACTCTGATGTCTATTGGGTTCTTAATAATCTAAGTTGCGCATGTCAAATGACACAGCTGGGATGGAGTATTTTAATAATTGCTACGTTTAGAAGTTTACTTTCTGATAATCAATATGGATCGGGTTTAAGTTGTTGCGTTGCTGTAAAATAACTGATCTTACTAAGTCATTTCGGTTGGACATCTTTGCAACATCATGTATATGTATATGCGTACTCCGAGTTTGATCCCCATTTTTTTTTTTTTTAATAAAAGCATCCTTAAAATGGAAGTCCATTTTTCCCACCACCATTACGGGGTCATTGCTGGCCTAATTTTTGCTATTACCGATTACGGTAGAATTATCTTTGATTCTCATTGGTCGTTACTATCTGGTTATTCACAGTACGTTGGTCTGCAAAGGATTCTTTGGCGTCTGTGTTGAATTTTCTGCTTCTGTGTGGTCATTTAGATGGCCTATGAGGGTCAGTATTCAGCGACTCTTCCTTTGTTTCCAAATGCCGTAAAAGTGGAGGTGCTTTGTCAGCTTCTCTTTTAACCTCTCCCACGCTATCATAAACCTTCGCCCATCTTACTAAAAACTATAATTTGGGTTTTCTCCCACAAAATAGTAATTTCCTGTTTATAACCAAAATTTACATCCCTGATTTCTTTCATCTGTTTTACCAAGAGAATGAAGAATGTATCTCATTAATTTACAACTGTGAGTTGAGGTGATTGTGTTTCTTAAATTTCCTTATCTCTGCTATTGTTCCAGTTTTATTCTTCCTAAGAAAGAAATACGCGTATTACATTCTGTTTGCACAGGAATATATATAAAATCGTTCACATTATATTGTTCTCCACTGACTAAGTATTCTCCATAATACTGTTTGCTTAAATGCACTGTGGATTCGAGTAGACGTTTTTTAAAATCATTGTTATTCCAGGTAAGTGCACTGCGATACAAATCATTCGCAAAGTCCCCCATCCCCAGACTCTTCCCTTACCATATATATATATATATATATATATTACTTCTCTTGTTCTCATCTTACTAACAACACTAAGCTCGTTGGTCAAGCAAAAATTGTCTTCCTACAAAGCTGAGTGTAGTTTTAAAGTTTGCGTAATATCAGAGGGTATTAACGAACATATTTTAGAAATTGTATGCACTAGAAATTGAGACGTGGCTTCAGTAATGCACCCGGAAGGAGACAATGCGACATTTGTCCTTTCGAGACAACAAGATTGAAACTTTTAATAACGCTCTTAATTTGAAGGTGTATTAATTGGCCTCATATGGGTTGTTGAGTTTTACATCTCCCAAAAGGGGCCAACGGGTTTAAAGAACATAATACGCTATCCTCGTAGACTTGCTTTGGATATAATTCCAACAGCTCTAAAAGTTCCAATCTAGATGGGATGGAGGGACAGAAGGAACTAAATACAGTAACCTGATTTTCATTATGATGATGTTCACGAAATAACGACAAAAAATTATGTATCTCTAAAGCCAGAAGCCACACTTTCTTTGATTTCCTTAGTAACTTCCGATATAGTTTGGCTATACGAAGAACAGGGAGGCCACTATTCACAAACACTTGACTTTGGATATGTTGCTTGCTTACTTTAAACGAACAGTGGCCAAATTGTGGATCCTAATAGAATGAGGTCGATTGGCGTTTAGAGTAGATCGTAATATAAAACACAAACTGTCAGCTATTTTTGTTATATCATACATCAAATTCTTTTTGGTTTTCACTTGACTATTGGTGAGTAAAAGATCAAAATGAAGCCAAAAATGCAGTTCTTGAAATCGTCAAAGAAAAAAAATTTGGGGACATAATCAGAAAACAATCGCGAGTAGGAATCCTACTTTCCGAAATTCAACTACTGGGATGCTTACAGTGGTGTAGCTAGAGCTTTTGCCGCCCTGGGCGGTCCCTGAGTTTGCCACCCTCTCGACACATCAGAAGTACTACAAAATGTCAAAACGACGTAGTGGGAAATAAATTAAACCACCATGTTTATTTTTAAAGTAAAACTTTAATTCCAACATTCTAAAATGTTATTTTTCTTGCTTTTCTGTTAGCAAAATCGTCGGTGACATTGGCGAAGTCTATTTCATAGTAATGGAGGTAATTCTTAATCAGTTTTATTTAGAAAAATTCCTCTCACAACCAGCAACACTTACAGCAATTGTGAGGAAAATTCGCAGTAGTATTAAAATAGAATTAACTGCAAAAGTTCAAAAAGGTTCAAAGTGCCGCACGGGAGGACCCCCCCCCCTTCCTCCTTCCCCGTCTAGCTACGCCTCTGGATGCTTATCTCATATTGTATATTCAATAGCTATAATTCTGCAAATTAGTTGATTACGATAAACACTTGTATAATTCAGGCTTCCCTCGTAGTGGTTTAAATTCTGTTTTTTTTTTTTATTATTATTATTATTTGATTTCAACAACGAGGAAAAACAATTGTTCTCATGGTCATTCTCACTTTTGAGCCCATTTAGAGATAATCACAAATTTTCAACTTTTTGTTTGCTCTTTTGGTGTCTGTCTCGAAGCCTTCATGAGTTCGCTAACAAGTTTTGAATTGATCAAATTCACGGAACATGACACGAAGATTTTGCCACTAAAAAAAATACTCATTCCATCTGATTGGCATATATCATAAATCTCTCCTTTCTACAAAATCAACCCTCAGAACTATGTAAAAAAAGTAATATAAAAAGTATGCATATGAGATAGTTATATATTTGCTTAGTTGGTTATTTCACATTTAGCGTAGGACCCAACGTTCGTATTTCTTGTACAAGGGAACACTTTGTTCTTTGGCAAAGAAATTATTTAGTAGTAACTTCTACCAATTTCTAGAAAATAAAAGTTATTTAGCTAAAGATGGAATTTAGCGGCTGAGGATTGCATCTAATCCTAACTTTATTCATCAAAGAAAATTTAACACATGAAACACAAATACAAGCACAGGTAAATCAGCTGAACAAGAACGACATAACAACGAAAGAAAGATTTCTTCTGTAGTTATATTTTCCAAACTAGTATAATGGCTATCTCTGTGAGAATAGGCCATTGAGAATTATGGGATGAGCTACATATCCATTCTTCATGGATTTGCCTTGCACGACATGGTCGCCTAAAAACATCACAGTACATCAAAGCAGAAGTACAGTAATGCCCAGTGGTGTGATTTATGGCAGTTAAAAAAAACATGATGGATTTACTAAAGTACGCATCAAGAATGTAAGACAAAATGATGACCAATGCAAGGATAGCGTTTAAGTTATTACCTCCAAACATGTAACCAGATGAGTGAAGTCTACAATTTGTTCTGAGACTGGTGTAGCATTTACTTCCGTTTTCTACTTCAAGCCATTTAGTAGGTATTCGCCTCGACAAACGCCGTAGATCAGTGTTTCTTAACGTGGGGAGTACGCCCCACAAGGGAGCAATTTCAATATTTTGGGGGACAATTACAAAATGATGTTGCATTCATCACTTCATCACTTATATACTCAAAACACTCACCATTGTCGGCGAGGGCGGACATCAAAATCTTTGAGGTGGGGCATGATCTAAAAACGTTGGGAAATACTGCCGTAGATAGTCATTAGTCAGGAGGATTAAGTTTTAAGGCAATGTGTTGGTCACACCTTTCATTCCCATGTATGGAGTGAGAGGAACCGTCCTGCATTACATTATGCGAGCCAGGGCACCAAGTTTGTGGAGTATTAGTAATGTTCCCACCGCAACATAGAGATCTTAGCTGGTGACAGAGTGAAGAGCTATGCGATACCGCTTCTTCAAAAAGGTATGAATCCATCAACAAAGCTGTTTATGAAACTGACCAGTATCATGACTTTTAGATTTTCTACAAGTCATCCCGGATGATGATTGAAAATGATCCAGGCGTTGGCATATGCATGGTCTCATGTATTTGTATTTTATGCGAGGAATTCATCCCAGAGTTTTAGACAAAAAAAGTTTGCAGGAAGACCAAATTGCCCTTCCTGCATTTGTGAGATCATTGGAACTTTGAATGAAGTCTCTCTCTCTGGAGAGCAGTGGACTCTCCACTGCTCTCCGGTTCGACTTCACCATGTGGGGACTCATCTATCTCAATTCTTTTCGCCCTGTTTTGATCTGTAGTGTCCATCCAGTCTTTATTGACCAACATTTAAAATATGCAACATCCTTATTTCAGATGATAATACAAAAATATTTCTTTTATGTGTCTAAATACAAGATTTAGACACATAAAATGTGTCTAAATCTTGTATTTAGACACATTTTCGAAATCATCACTACCGCATCTACTAAGTAACAAAAGAATAGTTAGTAATGCATTTATTTAACATAAAAGTTTGAACAGTCTTGATTTTGTCCTGTTTTTATTTAATACCAAACTGTGCGTAAAAGTTATGACAAATATTGAACCCCATTGGCACTTGTGAATCAATTAAAGAAAAGTACTTTCGCAATCAAAGAATGATACAGTTCAACCACACTTTAATGAGAGATTATAAAATTAGAAAAGTAATATTTTTCATAATAATATCTAGACGTCTGTGTATACTTGGAAAACGTGGCCATTGTAGTTCAGTAAAGACTGGGTGTTATCTCAGCAGCACAGTAAGCAAATTTCGATAACTTGTTTCTAGGCAAATGAGCAAAAAACTAGGCCTATGAACATTTTACAGATATGGGAGGGGGGGAAGTGTCTGAATGCAAGAATAATTTGGTAATATTGTTATTTAGTTTTGCATTTTCTGCAATCAGAACATAATGGTGTGTTCCGATATTATAATGCTTGCTATCATTTTTGAAGTTTTAAGGATTAAAAAGTGCTATAGAATTTTGCATTTTAATGAATTAAAAAAAGCACACCATACGCTAAAAATTTCGTCTGAAGGGATGGGGACTGAATCTATGAAATAAGCGTTTACATCATCTATTTCCTCATATGACCACTAGATGGCATTACATGCGTCGCAAGGTGACTGGACCGGACTGGAAACATGGTCGCACGTAGAAATTACTGATGGGACCATATTTTTACAACTCATAACCATTTGGAAACATCCATTGTTTTCCCTGCAAAAAGATTTAAAGCAAAGAACGCCAAAGAAGATCATGGCAATGATGAATTTAGTGACAATATTGTGCTATCACTGCTTCTTAAGCTCACGCGCTAATGTAACAGACTGGATCAGTATGGCTGTCCATTTACAACCCAAATGTTTGCTACTCGAAAGGAACAAACCAGCCATCATACCGAACGATATTCTAATTAGCAGTAATAATTACCTTTAACTAGCAGTAATAAATATTGCCTTGCCACATTGTCTCCCAGTTGCCTATTCGAGTGGTTATTACACGCATTCGGCTGGGAAGATCGAAAGCTATCATCACCCAGTCCAGATCTGACACCGAGAGATTTCCATCTCTTTATACCAAGAAGGGAGAACCTTACTAGATACCGGTTTGCTGTTTCTTGTTTAAAAATACGGCACCGAGTTCTGTACTAGCAGGGATGTTTTAGTTTAGCAGTGCGATAAATGCATAAATATCTTTGCCCAATGTGTGGAGAGTGATGTGTACCAAAGTCGACTTTTGTATCTCTCTCTCTCTCTCTCTCTCTCTCTCACACACACACACACACACACACACACACACACACACACACACACACACACACACACACACACACACACACACACACCTGTATCAGACTAAGTTCTAGATTAGTTTTAGACGAAAATTATGCTAGATTGAAAACAACAAAATTAAGACCTGGGTTTAATTAGCAGTAATAATTACCTCAGTAAATCTTACCACAAAAATCACTCGTAGAATTTGCCAAAAATGACAGAATTAGGAACACAAGATATCTGCCGTAGTTTTATGTCGCTTTCTTCTTTGTACCAGGTAGAAATTATACTAACTTCTACTGTGCCGTTTTCCTAAAAGTTAGTTTCAGTGAGTAGTGCCTATTTCCATCTGGAAATAAAAAAAAATTCTTGGTGGATTTATTGCTTTGTATTATTCAAAATTCTATTTCTATAAAACTGAACATTTAGAGTTTATTTATTTAAAAATAATTAGCATTTAAACTTGAAATATTTACAAATAAAAAAGTATAAGGCAATGAAAAATATCACAAAGTGATGCGACTAGCATTACGACATTTAAAACTAATAGGAGAAAAAATGTTCTGCTAAGTAAAATACACTCATCTGGCGAAGATCCCTTAGTATGACCCACGGGTTCATTTTTGAGAAATGGTGGCCTAAAAAAATGAACTATGAAACAAAAGTGATATACAGTAATAGATTGTTACGCAACCAAACAAAACCATGTCCATATTTTTTTTATTCTTTGTTGAACGGAAAAGCGGACATTTTCATCCATAAAAATCTATAGATTAAAAAAACAAACCGAATGAGGATATTCTGTAGAAAAGAGGACAAAGGTCAGTTTAACTTTTGTATAAAATATCGCCCTCTGCTTTCGTTTTACATACACAACCATATATGGAATTATAAGTACCTGCGTAGTTGTTTGTATCGAGGGTTTTTTTCCTTTGCTTTAAAAGGTCAAGCTGTCTACAGGCTATATTGAGTCTTGATCTTCTGGATTTGTTGCTTTCAACCCTTTCTGTCCAAAACCTTACTTCTCCAGGTTTGGACATTGCAATATGATGTTGCTGTCGTGACTAGTGGTGTCTCTCCACCCTGTTCTTGGTTTTCCTCTTGGTCATTTACCAAGAATTTTACTATTTATTGTCTTCGTAAAGATACTGTAATTTTCCATACGCAAAACACGATCTGCCTACTGCAAAATTTTGAACTTGATTCAACTATTGTGGTATCTTTACTGAGTTGATGTAACTCATGATTGTATATGATCCTCCAGAGACCATTATTGTTCACTGGACTAAGCATTTACCTTGCAAAAGTTGAAATCAAATTCTCCACCATCGCTGTAAATATCCAATTTTCACAATGCGAATTATCAATTTATATATTTGTACTTTAGTCATTAAATTGATATATTTTGAGAGTATTACGTGATACAAAGTAGTGGAAAGTTTTTCTGCTTTAGAAGATCAGGCTACCATGAAAAGATGAAAACATGAAGGTGAAGCAGCAGATGCCTTTAACGAGATAGATAATTCATATGATTCATATGGAAGGCCTGCCAAGTACTAGCCAGATATCATTCCCAAAGACTGCCATTTTGAAACAGACCTTCATATCAGATGGATATGCTTGGGTATATGACAGAAGATATAATTTTGGCAGTGGTCTTAGGGTGTTTAAAGATCTCTAGTAGTTTGGACTAGGATCCCATGCCATAGTTTCCGAAAATGAACGCCGAAGTTGTGGTAGATCTATGGAAATGACCCACTTGTGTATGTAAATGATAATTTGTCATTATTAGGAGGTTAAGAGGGGTTGTAATCGTGAAATGGCAGATCAGCTGTCTATTGGAGTCAATGCAACTCAAGTGTCTGCATACTTTCTCCAACAACATAGTGCACGGCTCTTTTTTCCCCATAAGCCAACATAACCTTTTTTGAATAATGTTGAACCTTTCTCGATGCACAAGACTACAGCTTAGGATTTACTTTATTAGAGAATAGCTGAATGCATTGGAGATTTTAGTATAGTCATGTTTTCGACACAGCTTGGTCACATATTGGTCATGGAACAATAATACTAAACATGCTTTCAAGGAATAACACACCATTGTTTATGACTAGGTGTCTTCCTATGAATGATGATTATATACTCATTATAAAAGATAAGCAACTCTTCTTGGAAAGCTTTATTTAAATCATTCAACTGTGGGTAATCATTCATGTTTTTCATATCTACATTTTATGCATTTATTAAGCCGATATCTCTCCTTGATCACCGGAGGCATCTTCGAAGTATAAAGTTAAGAAATATGTAGGGCGCAGTCATCTATATTAGTGCTTCAAAGCTCATTATTGGTTGGATAAGTAAATAAAATGTAATAAAGGGTGATATTTAGCATTGTTTATTTCACTTTTCTTTCCACTTTTTCAATACACAGAGGCTACCATATCGGAGATCCTGTCCTCTCCTTTTTTTGTGGGATTAAGACATAGTAACTCTTTTCTGGCATACTACAAGTGCGCTGTTTTTCAAATTATAGATTGCCTCATCAACACCACAGTTACTCCATGTACATATTCCTCTGATTTCTACAGTATCATAAAACTAACAGCTTAGTCTGATAGTAACAGATGCCACTGAGTTAAACTCCTTCTGACTAGTAGTTAAGGGAGTGGGGAGTAAAAGCTAACAAAACCGACACGGCCAGGTCATAGACCTTCTAGTTCTGTAACGCGATCCTTAATCCTCCCCGCAGCATAAAGTGCTATTCAACTCGACCAAACACACCCATTGCTTGTCATAGATATCTACATCTCTTTTACAGGCACGAGATTAAACACATAAACCGAAAGTGCTTGGAAGACTGCCCACTCACTTTTAAGAATACTGAGCTACTTTAGATAACTACAGATGGAGAGTATTTGTTTTCCTAGGTTGTCTCTTTAGTAGGATTGACCTCATTGCTGATTGATCATTTTGTATTAATTTCACCCTCAAAAATTGTGAGCCTCTCACACATTTAGTAGCGTGAGTCAGTTCAGTTAATGGAAATTGTTTTCAATCCACATACCATTTTAAAGACACTCTAGAAACAGTGATTGCACAGAGGACTATGAATATATTTGATCTAAAGTTTTTTACAGACATGAGATTCAAATCCACAGTCAGTTAGTCGAAGAACAGGTGGCTAACCACTCGTCCAATGAAGTTGGTTGCGTTAGAAACATTGGGAAGAAAAGCATTTAAAGCCCCTCTCTGCCATGTTTTAATTGCACTTATTTTTCAGTCCGGTTGACCTTTTTTCCGAGGTGAAAAACTCGACCACTTCTATATAAGACGGGCTAAGCCATCTTCATTTGATAAAGCGCTTATAAAGGTCGTCCCATCATAGAAGTAGATTTTTGTAAACAAAGGACGGCCAACTAGATTCGAATTCCGACAGGATTAGAGTTCAAATTACAAGTTTGTAGTATGATACTACAAATATGATGCTACAAATTTGGTATCATATTTCCATTTTATGTGAAGCAAATTCTTTTTTTTTTCTTATATCATTTTTATCATTTTACAAACCTAATTATTGTTTTTGCATATTGGCGATGATATAAAATCACTTTCACTTTCAGATGAATTTCACTTTGATTTAAAAAATTATTTCTCGCTGCATCTGTTCCATGATATACAGTTCACACCAGAGAATTTTACGCACATGTTTGTATTTTTAACAGAAAAATCACAGCTAAAAACGTTCCTCTCTCCCTTCACGTCATCCATATCAAATCTCCTACAATTTTCGTTTAATTATTATTAATTGCGTCCAGATCTCACCCTCCCTTCACCGATTCTGCGTTTAGGTATCTTTGATCTTGAGTTTGTTCATCACTTTGAACGACTCGACGCAGTCATATTTTTTAAAAAATTTTTCTTTTCCCTTCTGGTACAACAGTTTACCATTCTCTGTTACCCACTGCATCTAACATCATATTTCCACCTACAAGAGCATGTGTTTTATGTAATTTTTGTTTTCATCTATTTATACCGCAAACTCTTTTATTTCGGTCACACTGCTGGTTCACAACAGCCTTGATATCTTGCCAAATGTCACTGACACACACCGTCATTACAAGGAGATCGTATTCTGTCCATTACCAGAATCATTCGCGCTGTGTAGTATCATTTACTGTTATATAAATCTTGCTTGTATTTGAGGTTTGGCTACTAAACAGAAATAATAGGAGTTTCTTTCACTGTAAAACAGTTTTTCAAACAATCCTTATCTTGAGAAGAAATTGTAATGCACGATTGAAAGAATGACATACATCTTATTGTAGATCGCAACATAACTGTCTCACTTTTTCTTCCAAATCCAGTAATAAATGAAAAAAAAACAGATATCACGCATACAATAAGTCTCTCTGTGCATATTTTCATTAAACTTCTTATAAAAGTTGCGCTGATGAGAATACATTGCCGATCAGTGAACTGGCAAGCAACATGATGCATGGCAGGAGCCCACAGGATTTTCTTTCAAAGTCCTAGTAGCTCTTGCCTCTTTCTATTTCTAGAAAGTTCTGTTATCCTTGACTGCCAGCTGCATTAGCCTAATTGTCATCCGATTTCGACAATTAAGCTGGGGTTCTCTCAGAGAAGTATTTGTTTTGGTAACTGCCTGTGTAAATTTCGTTTCTTTAAGGGTAGTTAGCCGTCGAAGCAACCGAAGTGTTTCTTGAGTAATAACTGAAAATCTCCTCAGGCATAAAGGAGTTAACCAACATTTTTCATGTGAAGGTATTTGGAGTTTTAAAATTACCACACTTATTGGATTACATATTTCTTTTTCACGTGCATATTCATTAAACGCATGTAATGTTCAACTTTTGCAAAGAGTGGAGAAATGTTTATACTGCGTGGAATAAACTAATAAACATTAACTCTTGCATGGTTGGATCCGCTCATTTAATTACAAACTGATAAAGATATCGCGAATGAAATAGTTGGAGATTTTTTATAATAAATCCGATTTTGAATGATGATCTTTCCTTGTGAGTAGCAACTTGATAAAGTCAACAGATACCATCAACAATGCTGCCATCTGGTTGTGTAAGCTGAATACCATCGAGAAATGAAAAATAGGATTTTAAAAATAAAAATGAACGAAAAATATAAGTATTAATTGAATTGTCGTGTTTGGTTATTATTGATTAGTTATGAATGACCAGTTATGATTGAATATACTGTATTTTCGAAAGCATATATAG
Organism: Typopeltis vanoorti; assembly: GCF_054136105.1. Taxonomy (NCBI): domain Eukaryota; kingdom Metazoa; phylum Arthropoda; class Arachnida; order Uropygi; family Thelyphonidae; genus Typopeltis; species Typopeltis vanoorti. Next base: position 18,790,471 of record NC_143554.1, read on the forward strand.
AGACGTAAATAGAAATGTCAGACAAATACTGAAATATATTTTCATGACGTAAGCTAAATTTATCTGGCAATACAGCACACCGTCTATGTCGAATACTTTCCACAGTATCCATACTCTTTCATTTAACAAGGCTAGTCATGACAACTTCCATAGCTGAACTCTACATTCATCTCTATCGTTCATAAATAGTCAAAGTGTGTTGAGAAATCAGGCTATGGTAAGCGTATGACTCTAAGGTATTCATATAATACCATTGATTTGGCTGACAAAAATATACTTCTTGTTATTTTGCGTGACAATCCCACCTACCAAAGGTTGAAAACTGTATCATATTAACATAGTGGGTGGGCCAAGGGTCAAATAATCTGCAAACCTCGTACTCGATCTGTAGGTCCAATGTAAGGTATTTTTCAAACAGCTTCAAAGTCTTCAAATACGTCTTCGCTATGTCTTATTTTGCAAATAACTCTTTACTATATGTTATATCAAACTAATCTCAGTTTTAATTTCAGATTACATCTTCAAAAGTATGTGTGTGTAACCCAACATCATCAACCCACCGAGTTGAGCTTCTCCTCAACCAAGTTCCTCTACTGATATTGATTTCATTTCATATTCATAAAGATGCCATGTTATCGATTTTCTTGGACAATATATAGTCGTTTTGCATGATTTTATACTGTCTTATTACGTATATCTTTCTCGCTGTTCTTGGACCAAATACATCATATTTGATGTTTACAACTGTTCAATTGACTTCAGGAACAATCTTATACACGCATAGATGTTCAAATGTCGAATAAAATATTTACAAAGATATCTTTGTTCCTTCTTGCGATACTACTATACTTATCAATATTTTGAATACCGATTGTCTTATTCCGTAGAAAAATTACAGGTATTAATGTGGAGTTATTGACTCTATCCCTAGCTTACGATAAGCACTTTATTATAGAACAGTTTACATTCACACAAAATATGTTTTCAATATTGTTCTATTTTAAGACTCTTTTTGAAAAGAAAAGTCTATTTTAAATCAACCTCACTGGTTATATTTATGATGCATAGGTTTCCAGCTTCTGTCAATTTTCTCGGATTTCTAAGAACTAATTTCTGAGATTATCTCTGACGTAAAGAAACTTTTTATAAAGGTTCTTTGCGTCGTAGATAAGATTAACGAAATCTTGGCACTCATTAGGACATCGTCGATACCAGCTGTGGAGGTTCTTCACTGCACATCAAACAAATATTAAAAAAATAAAATAAAATAAAATAAAATGCTCTCTGTTCCGATGCGATGGATTCAAATAGGATTACTTAATTTCTGCATCGCTCACCATTTTAGTGAAAGTTTGCTGATGTTGTTTGTGAGAACCTTCTGGGTTTGTACCCCTGATAAGAAGCCAGCAAAATCCAGCCGACCTATTGTTATTCCATTCTCACTATGGTCATGTCTTCAAGGAGCCTTTTGCTATTCTCATCGTTCACTGGGTTTCCCCAAGTTGCTCAGAAAGGAACCCGGATGTTAATCAAAGAAACGAGCATTTTAGATTTGGCAGAAATCAACATCTACTGCTATTAACAATCTTACCGTAATAATACGACTTGATGTTACCAAAAGAAATTCAAAACAACTGACTTGAAAGGAAATTTCATTTGAAATCAGTTTCATTTTAAGTCATTTAAAAACACATTAAAATTTCATTTTAAAATGTGATTCGAAATGAAATTCTGAACAGGGCTGATTTTGTGCATCAATTTATTACTATGGATGAGACTTGGATTCACCATTACACACCAGAATCCAAACAGCAGTCAAAACAGTGGACAGAAGCTGGTTGTTCAGCATTTACTCTTACTTAAAAAAATAAGCACGAATCAATAGTAGATGATTTCAATCACCTATAGAATACCAACATGTTGTTAAATAGGAGCTTGAAATGGCGAAAACTATATTTGAACCGCAAAGTATACTTCCGTTGACTTTTGTCCAATTTTGTTAGGCATACTGTAAAAAGAGATGCTTTAAAGTTAGTTGAACAGCAGTGCGTGTGATCCAATGTTTTTTTATTTCGAGGATACACCTTTAAAGCGGTTATTTCGGAACCTAGCGATAATGCTTTTGGAGGCCTTTAGGTCACCCAGCGAATGATCTTGCTGCCACTTCTTCCAGGTGTGCCTAGAAAGAGGGTCTGATAAGTGGCTTGTGGGAATTAGGGCACAGCTGAGGTTACGATTTTAACGTCGGGCATTTTTTCATGTATATAGCTTAACAAAGAACCCGTCACTACATAGTTCCTGTTGCTCTCAATTGCAATTATACAACATTAAACAAAGACGAAAATGTTACATAAAAAACCCGCAAGTGTCCTAAAATCTTCCGAATACATTTTACCTACTCATACTTCATTTTGTACCTCAATGATAGCATTTCTTCAAACCCACACCTACCAGAAACCCAACCGTCAGCCTTTTCTGTCACTATCCTTCTCACTTTTCCAAATTACATACTTTTCGTCTCCAAGATGGCACTTCTCGTATGTTAGCTTTGATATAAAAAGTATCAAATCCGTTTGTTTTTATCGTTCACCCAATTTTACCAGTTATTCTTAGATTTTTTTTAATGTCGATTTTCTCCGGCCTAAATGTTCTGATAGTTAAGTCATCTTCCTTGAATATTTTAACGTTCATAAGTCTAATGGGCTACCTTTTCAAACTGGACAGATCAAGTATATTGAGACATCTGTGAACATAGTAACATGGTTCACATAGTAACCATAATGCCAGATAATCCTGACTAATTTCCAAATACTCTTGATCTCTTCCACCAGTGATCTCAGTATATTGGAATGGTTTGTGTCCTCTAAGATCAAAACTCACATGGTCATTATGATCCTTATGCTTCGATAAGAAAAATTCAAATCATCCATTAACATTTTTTCATTTACTTTGGACTATAATTCCAGTCTTATGGTCAAAATAATTGCACCGAATGCACCACTAAAACAATTCTAATAGGCATAAAAACATTGATGCCCTATTTCACTTTAAAGTCTCTTCCCTTATTTACACGTTGGTTCTCAGAAAATGTGTGTCGACTGTTCAATAAAAAAATCAGGCATAACTTTTCTGTGTTTATTTAAGCTTGAAATAATCGAAAGCGAAGTATAAATACATCCACAAATGTCTCTGAAAGAGCCAAAGCAGGAAAATTGCATCATATCAAAATACAGTTCGTATTTTCTGGTCCACTGAAAAAGCCAGAGCCAATCTTTTCGATTAGCGCTTTAACTAATTACTCAAATTAAGTTTAATATTGATGCTTTTGCTCAGTATTCTCTCCATTCCAAATATATAGTGATCAATTTCTCCAGTCAGATAATAGCAGCTGTTTTTGTGCGTTTCTATACCAAAAAAATTGTAATTTTGATTTCATTTCTTCAGCTGGTCTCTATTTTAATGGCATGTATCCTACAGTTTGGAAATTGTCCCATGTTCCTAAGAAAGGTTACAAATCTGTACCATCAGATTACCATCTCGTCACTCTCCTTTCAATCCTTTATAAATCATCATCATCATCATCATAACACTAATTACGGGTATAGACCATATTGGTCTGTTCCGGTCTCATTATCCATCCAATAACCTTTTTTAAGGTCTACCCTGCCTTCTCTTTCCAATTGGCTTATATTTTAGTATTTGTTTTGGATGTCGGGTGTTGGCTATTCGGTTTACATGTTCAATCCATTTTTGTGTTTATATTGTTTAGTTTTTCTTCTACTACTGATTTTGTTTTTAGTTCTTTTAAAATGTCTTCATTCCTTTTTTGATGTAATAATGTGTATTTTGCAGTTCTTCTCATCAATCTCATTTCACTTGTTTTTATTCTTTGTTTATCTTGTTTGTTTATTGCCCAAATGTCACTGCCATATAATAATGTGGGCACTGCTAAAGTAGTGTATATTTTAAAGCGTGTTTCTTTTTGTACTATATTTGGATTGAGTGTTCTATTTATCAGGCCTATAATCTGTAAAAATTTTGAAGTTTTTAATTTTATGTCTTTTTCTCCTTCATATGATATTTCACACCCAAGATAACTGAAAGTATTTATCTGTTCTATTATTTTGTTATTAATAACTATTTTGCTTCTAACTGGAGCTTGTCCGCAAAATGTCATTGTTTTAGTTTTATCTATGGTATTTTCATTCCAAACGGTTCTACTATAATGTTTAAATTATATATTGCTCTTTGTAAATTGTCTTCCTTATCTGATATTATTACCTGATCATCTGCAAATAAAAACGTATTTATTTTGTTATTCCGGGAAATTTCTACACCTTGATGGTTTAAGATGTTCCACTGTATTAATATTTCATTAATGTAAATATTGAAAAGTGTTGGAGACAGAGGGCGTCCCTGTCTTACTCCTTGGTTTATAGATTGTTTTTCAGACAACTTTACATTTATTTTTGTTTTTATTTCATTATCTTTATATATATTTCAATATTGCATGTAGTAAAATATTTGGTATATTTATTCTTTGTAATATATCAAACAGTATATATCTTTTTACTTTGTCAAATGCTTTTTCGTAATCTATAAACAAAAGACGAGTTCTAAATTAAATTCTCTTCTTTTTTCTATAAGTAGTTTTAAACAGAAAGCTGCATCCATTGTAGAGCGTCCTTTTCTAAATCCATTTTGACATTCTAATAATATTTTTTCACTGTATATTTTTAGTTTTTCATTACGCATTCTACTATATATTTTGTAGCATGTATTCAATAAACTAATACCTCTGTGGTTAGCAGGTTTTGTTTTATCCTCCTTTTTTAAATATTGGTATTACTATGCTTGTATTCCATTTTATTGGTATTTGATCCTTTATAAATTAATGTCGAAATCCATTTATACTCAGCTTCTATGCTAGCTTGAAATCTCTCAATTAACAAATTGTCGCTAGTATGGATTCTATTTCTGTTCGTTCAACAGAGATTCTTCGTGATGCAAACCTAAATTTCTGTGGTTTACCACTTCTGTGGGAATTTTTCGGTGTTGAGACCACATTATAAAATAAAGAGTTTAATACCGAAAACTTCCCATAGAGAAGCTTCTTATTTATGTCAATCATATTTACATATATATCTTCGAAGCATTTGGAGAAAATGCAATAGTTGCTGTTGATATCTCTAACGTATTTGATTGTATTTTGCATAAAGACCTATTAAGTAAGCTCTCTTTCTCTCTGAGTGTGTGTAGGGGAGGGTTGCACATTATGTGTGATGGTGAACAAACCATTATCGTGAAACTTTTACCTAATGCTGAAGTGCTGCATTCCTTCAACGAATCTTGTCTGCACATTCACTTAACTGTAAATCCAATTTGTAGATTTGCCGAGGAGTACACTGCACCCTTTTTTAAAATCTTACAACCCTTGCACTACACAAGTCAACAAAACTTCCGTGATATCACTTCTAGAGCCCTAAGTCCTGATCTCACAATCATTCGTCATTAAAATTCTGATAACTTGGAGTTCTAACATCACTGAAGTTAACAATCTTGCAGTATTTCTGCACGAAATAGCACCTTTTTTTTCTGTGTTAATCTTGACAACACTTAGATCACCGAATAAGGCGAAATTTCTTTTCTTTGATAAATCTGACTTCCACTCTGTCCTAGCAGATATGTTACAAATATAGCTTCCTCATCATCCAAGAAATTAGGTCTTCTTCTCCTTTTGGCATTTTTACTTCTAATTGTTTTAACTCTATCAAATCGGAAATGTTCCGAAGAACTCCATCAAAATACAGTACTTGACTCGGTACAATAGAGAGCAGCTAGGGTGATTAGTGAACCATCTCTCTCTCTCTCTCTATCTATCTATCTAAAAGCAGGCTTTCACTGGAAAGAAACAAGAACTGTCGTGAAATTCATAGAGGAGTGGGGCCCAACTGGTACCCTGTTCTGGATTGTTGACGACAATACACTTCATCCGAAAGATAATTAAAAGTGAAACTGAACTGTAATGTTGATTCATTTATTGAATTTTTTAAAGGAAGATCTTTCTTTCTCTGTAATTCTTCTTTCACTACGCGTTATTCCCGCTTTCTATGCAGGGTCCGCGTGTTACTTAGATGGGACTAGTTGTTAGTACTACTCCCAACCGACCTGTCGCCTAGTCTGCCGCTAGGGGGGGGTATATTTTTTGGCTGCAGAGATGTATGTTCACTGGGCCGGTTTGCCTGTTTACGGGATGAAAAACGCCAAATAAACTGGCGGAAAAAACCCTACTGCCCGCGCCCAAGACCGGCTAACTTGGCTATGCCTGAGGAAGATGCTCAAGTTCCTCACGAACGTGGGACACTCCTTCCCCAGGCATATGGTTGCGAAGCGCAAAACCACTAGGCTAACCACGCGGACCTTTCTTTCTATATAATATATATATATATATATATATATATATATATATATATATATATATATATATATATATATATATATATATATATATATATATATATATATATATATATATATATATATATATATATATATATATTAAGTTATTATATTATATATATATAATTTAATATATAATTATAATTAATTTAATATATATATATATATATATATATTAAATTAAGTTAAATTTAAAAAAATCTCTCTTTCTCTCTCTCCAATTCACTCTTGTTTTGCATGTTATTCAGTTTCTGTTGTTGCCGATTTGCTGCAAATATTTTAAGGTTCACCATTAATCGAAACTGTCATGCATAATTCACACACTTTTTTCTAAATCAGTTAAGATTTAGAGGAGATTGACATCACATACCTGAGTCAGAAGGAAATTATCTTCCTCTTCGTTTGCTTCTTGTACTGCTGCTGCTGCCCTTGAGAACAAATATTTGCTTTGTGTTCCTCAAAACGATTAGTCTGCAGGTCATGAAATCTAGTGCTAACAAGTCTCTTTTTTTCCTAATCTTTTTGTCTTATACTGTAACCTCACAACTCTTTTGGGAGGAGAGAATGGCTATTTTGTTTCATAAAGAGCCTAATAGTAAATGAGAGATCTCTTCATTATTCTTATGAAATACGCAGTGTTCAGCTAAAAAGTTCCAACAATCTCTGAAGACTAATGAAATCATACTGGAAGAAACCACACGGTTCATCCTTGTTATCTCGTGCTTTCTCTGCCCTTAGAACAACTGCATTGACATAGTGTAATGCGATTTCCTTTATTTGAAATTGCCTGTTTCCAAATTTATTTATTTTTTCAATTGAACAGAAACGTAAATTACTTGAACTACTTCTCCTAAATACGACTTACGCATTCTCAACTTTATTCACTTCACTCAGAAGCAGCCTGTCAAAAGTCAATGACTCCAAATGGTTACAGATTAACATGCGGGAAAGAGAAAAAAAATCAAAAAATTAAATAAAAGGAAACAGTTGTGGAAATTTTCAAATATTCAAAAGTCAGTCGAGTAACTTTTCACTGGAAGCCTGACATCATCGGTGTGGCGTGATCCAATAACGTGTACATCGTCTCCTTAAAAGAATAAAGTCTATCAACGCTTCCTAACCGTGTCCTACCTTTTCTTTATTAGCCAAGTCGATTCTTAGAGTGTTGCCTTACGGTAGAACATGTAATTATACGTCTTATTCCTTTTTCCATCGTGATTAAAAGTTTCTTTAATTTGATTTGACTCTCCGGCACGTTGTCACGTGCACTTATGACATCCTATAGCCTTGCCAGCTGAGTAAAATGTTTACGAGTTTTCCTCTAGAGTTTGTCAGTCGCGCACTAAGCCAACAGCTGACACCCAACAATACTGTGTATGGTTTATTAAATTTAAATTTAAGGGAGACAGTTCGGATCAGTGGATAAACACTTTTCTTGTTAATAATGTGTCATGGCTTTGCAATCAACTGTCAGCGACGTTTAATGTTTTTAAACTAATTATATGTTTAAGCCTTGCTTCGTTAGCATGAAATTTGCACACATTAAAAACTTTCCTGTAATGATGTATCAGAGTAGGAGGTAATCAGTAAGTGGTTCAATGCGAAGCGTCACTCTTTCTTCCACAAGTTATGGGTTTAGGTCTATCGTACTTTAGGCATGTGATTTTATTCGTTGTTAATATGGTCTTCTTTCCTTCGTTGCTTTTCTTTCTTAACGTAGACAGCCGCTCTGAAACGATCCATTGGTTGATGTATCCATTTCTCTATGTCATCTAATGTTTTAAAGAATTTAAATAAAAAAGTCAATAAATCAGAAACGTCTAAAATAACTTAAAGAGTGGCATTTCGTTTTTTTTATATTCACGACAACATTCGCAACAAGCAGGGAGAGAATAAATTGACAGAAATGTTTAGAACTCTTCTTATCTCTACTGGTTGCAATCTGGTTGTGTTTTCCAGTTTTCCATTCTGATTACATTTTTAGGTAAACACATAGCGGACAAGGGTAATTATGTGTTCTGCTTTTCATTAACTTTAAACATTAGAATTATTTTCTACGTGTACTCACTTTAGTAGTCTTTTTTATAACCTTCCAATGTATAGAGTGAGGAGAGTAAATCAAGTGGGAGTTAAATGGATGAATATCATTATTAGGCTAGAGCTGCAAAAAAAGAAGTAAGAAAGGCAAAAGCAGGGTATGAAAGGAAATTAGCAATGCAGGCTAAACATCACTTTCAGCTGGATTAGTTCCGAGAAGGTGGAAAGAGGGGAAATTAGTTCCATTGCATAAAGGAGGCTCCAAGACTGATGTAACAAATTACCGACCGATCAGCATATCAGGAGTTGTCAAACGTATTGGAGAAGTTGATCAAGAGCAAAATACAGGAATGGATAGATAGATATGGGGCAGCATGGTTTTATGAAGAGTAGGTCATACCTCAGTAACTTGCTCTCGTTTTATAATACAGTAACATGAGTTGGATAAAGGTAATGTGTTTACAGTGATACTGCTAGATTTTGCAAAAGCCTCTGACAGGATACCACATGGAATTCTAATCAGTAAACTGCAGCACATGAGGATGGATATAGCATTGGTGAGGTGGGTAGGAGGGTGGTTGATGGAGAGATATCAGAGAGTAGTTTATTCAGGAGTAGAGTCCAGAAGGACTGTGACTAGTGGCGTGCCGCAGGATTCTGTTCTTGGGCCGCTACTCTTTAATTTCTACATTAACGATGTAGAAAAGGATCAGAGAGGACCTAGTCATCTGTTTGCCGATGATGCAAATTTGAGTAGAGCAATAATTAATATAGATGATGTCAAAATTTTGCAGGATGATTTGGATAGAGTGGGAGACCGGGATGTCAGTTTAATGTGGCAAAGTGTAATGTTATGTATACGACATTGGTGGAACTATACTCTAGGAAATTGACGAAGCCAGAGACTTGAGAATGTTAGTGGATACGGAGTTAAAGTTTAGGGGCACACAGCAAAAGTGTCTAAAGCAGCTCATCAGATTACTTGGTTACTAAAGAATACCTTGACGAGCAGAGACAAGCAGGTGATTGTACCTCTTTATCGAGCCTTGATAAGATTACCTCTTGACTACTGAGCGCAGATCTGCGTGCCAGGTTTTCTTGGTGATGAGGAGAAGGTGGAGAGGATCCAGTGACTAGTGACCAAGATGGTAGCTGGTCTATGGAATACAAAGTTGCAAGTTGAAGATTTATGGATTATAGAAACTGGTTGATAGGCGAGGAAAGGGGGGATATGATTTAGACATACAAATAACCGAATGATTTTTACAAGATTAATCCAGAGGAAAAATTTCAGAACATGTGTAGTGGGAGAACTACGAGCCATTCATGGAAACGGAGTAAGAGTGTTGTTTGCAAGAGTGTTAGAACGGTTTTTTGCTTGGAGAGTGTGGTGAATGAGTGGAATAAGCTGCCAGGGTCTGTTGTGGGTGCCATGACTGTGAATGAGGTCAAAGTAAAGTATGATAGATTCTGCGCAAATGTTAGATAGTTCTTGACATGATGTTTAGGGCCTTTCCCGATTAGTCTGAGGACTCCTTGGAGTAGCCCGTAATAATAATAATTTGTAAGGAACATTTGCATCATCGTTTGTCACATGAGTAGCATTCGAAAGCGAAGTCTATTTTTTTTTGACAATAACAAGGTTTATTATCATACAAGGTGTTTACATATATATGCAATGAGACATATTATTATATTTTCTGAACAGTACAAAATGCAGAGCACTTCATTCTTTATAAATATCAACATACATTTTTTAAAACTACCTCAATATTTAACCGTCGTATTTACATATGGATTGGCACGAATGTGCATACAATTCACTATACAATGCAGTAATGCAATACACAGTTCGATAGTAATAATAATAATAATAATGGAATGATTTTATATTAATATACATAATTTTTCTGCATATTGTCTTTTGTGTTTTCCTTTGAATATTTTTATAGATTCTGTATTTAATATAGATATTTTACTTCTCTACAAAAATCCAATATATAAGTTACCGAGTGCATTCTTTTTAATATACTTGTTTGTTTAGGTGGGTGAAATTTCTGCTCTCTTCCTCGAATAATAATAATAATAATAATTCCAAAAAGTTTTCCTATTTTAATTAAATCATTTCCATTCATCAAAGAGGGCACTATACGCGTTATTTTTGTTACGAAAAACGCCATCTAAATTCTGGTTTTAGTAACTTCTAATGTTTATTATCTGAGACGGAACAAACGAACCTGTCTCGCAATGTTTATTTACTGTCCAATATAGTTATTTGAAAGGCAGTATACATGTTTTATGCGCCACCTATCAGCTTTTTAAAACAAACTAAGAAATTGTAGATTTTTTTTTAAATATATTTCTAACAAAATGAAATATAACTGAATTGTTATATTTTATTCTGAATCGAATAGTAACTTCTGTTTCCTTATTCTCAGTGAAAAGTATACTGACAGCCAGATGGCACTACTTGCACTTAGCAGTTCCGCAGCTTGATATATGTAACGAAGAATCTGTTGGTACTTTTGTTCCTTTATTTCGGAGCTGTAGTTTGCATTATTGGACAGTAATATATTGTAAAGTAAGATGTATTTTTGTTGTCTTTGCTATTTCTGCTGTATCAAAAACGGTAGACTTCTAGGAACATTACATGGTTGCCACAGAAACCATCGAGGTATTTTAGCGAAAGAACAAAGAACCGAACAACAACTTTACTTGATTGATTTCTGTGTTAAAAAGCGGGACTTTTTTACATTACTTTTTCCAAGGTCAAAGTGTGAAAAATGGGAAAGAATACAGCTTTCAATCACTTTTCTTCGCAATTAAAAAAAAAATGTAACGACATATAATGAAAAACTATTTCACGAAAGTGCTATTTCTTGTCAGTGCAGTAACACAGCCAAGATGGCCAACACTGCCAAATCTCCAGTAGTCAACAATATTCTACAATATTTATACTGTAGTAGAAAGCTAGTGCTAATCACGGAGTTCTCATCTGCAAGATTACCAAGAAGAAATGTTCAGTCCGGTATTGAATATTTATTCCCATAAATGACGATAACAAAGTATGTAAATTTAAATTTCATTTCTTATATATGCATATGCATTTTTTTCTAAACATATTCGAAAACTTATACTTGATAAAAAAACATAAACGTGCACAAAACCACTTTTTGGTGCTTGCACATGTATATTTAAGTGCATTCTCTCTTCATCTCTGGTTAATGATTCTAGCAGTCTCTCAAGAACACTTCGTCGCTTGTATTCCACCACCCACACACAAATTATATCCTGTTGAACTTGTAAACCAAACTTGGGAATAACTCCATTCGGTTCGCTGGGCAACACTGCATTAGCATTTGTCGCATAGTAAGCAATTGCATGGAATTTATTAAACAATTACACTGGTTTCGTGGCTTACAGTATTGCTGGAAATGACTACACAGATTTTAGTTTCAGATCCGAAACAGCAAATTATATCGAAATCCCTCAAGCTAGAAACTTTCTTTTACGCTATAGATATAGATGCTTACACTCTTGTCATGGTACAACATTTTGACACTTAACCCACAACAGAAAATTCAAAATTAATGTAGATGTGAAAAACACAGCTTGTCCCACCCATCTATACCTTTTTGGGGGGGAATACTATTTTACATTTGTGTGTCAAGCAGCGTTTTTGACAACTAAACAAATCAGCGCAGTTGAATGTAAAATGAATTCTATACTGTTCAAAATATGCACAAATATCACACGAACATCTGATCTGCAATTTTATGAGCAGAGTAAGAAAAACAGAAGATCTATTCTTGAACCTATGCCTTTTTGTGATGGTTTGACATCTCCCATCACAATACATTCATCAATTTCATAAACTGAACAACTGCACATGCGCTAAACAAGTATCATCGTTCAGAATATGGGAAGAAAAAAAGTTAGTAGAGAGGCTGGATGAAGGATCTACGTAAACAGACCTTGCAGATCACTAACGACATCTAGTAACAGTTTCTAAGGGAAAGGAAATATCGAATGTGATCCTGTCCTGCACGAACTACATTGTATTATCAGTGCATCTTTCTGCTTCTGGAGTTCTGTGCTAGTTATTATAAACATTTCAGATGTCTCAACACTGGTGGTCAGTAGCTGAGTATGTTACAGGTTTCGTGTATTCTCTCTTTATTGAAAAAAGAGAAAGAAGAATATGCTCAATGATGGAAAGGATAGTTTGAAAAGATGACACAAAAGAGGGTCATCTCTTGAACACAGACATCTCCAGAATAACAGAAAAAATCGGTGAATAAAGACAATTTGGTAATCACTCTGGAATCATAATCACCCCCCCCCACTTTAAATGATAGCAGGATAATTTATTATTCTCTTTTCTCTTCTTACTATCTTTATTTAAGTACCTTAAAGAACCTTTCATTCACACAGATTTCTTACAAAGCTAGTTTAAGGAAATTGCCACCCACCGTTTTACAAAGGGAACTGTCCCCCTTGTAATGTGAACCTGACGGAAGACGAGATTGTTAGTGATTACATAGTTCATCTACGAAGGTTAATATCGGACTTATATCAATCGCGCGCACCTGGTACTTGCTGTGAGCAGCTGCAGTAACACCTGACTCTGTTCTTGTTTTGCATTACAGTTATGGCTATAAAATGTCGCCAATAAAATAAAAAACACTCCAAAAGTAAGTACAAAGTATCCGTTTGATATTACTGCGTGTTTATCAGCTTCCTTCAACTAAGAAGGTTTCTACTATGAAGTATAACCTAAAACAGATCGCTGTCATGTGTCTAATATGAAATGTCTACAGGAAACTCCCTAGCTTATATTAAGAAATCAAAAGAGAATACGTTAACGAATGAAATAGAGGCAGATGGCGAATGAAACCAATGGGATCAATAAAAGGAAGCTAGCGTATCTAATTACACGCGTAAATATTACATTTGTTATTAATTCATCCAATTATTATAATGATTCGATTAATAACTTATTATCAATGATGTTAATCCAGCTCGTTCAAAGATTTCTAATCAAGCTACTGTAAAACACCTCTTTCTGTTGGGAAAATATCAAAGTGGCAACTTCTCAATTTCATGTTAATAATACTTGCTGTGACTTGGCTGCATTGACACTTTCATGTTTTATTAGTTTCATTTCTAGTCACGCTTAAGCTTTCCTATAGTGTCCAGAAACAAGAATATAGATCCTATTCTGCTTACATGTATTACTCCGCGAAATACAGTTTCGATTTAATGTTACGACAGAAGAAATTTAGGACAAGAAGCTGGCCATTGTATTATGTCTGTTAATCGGATGCATTCTTCTAGTTGGTTTGCGGGACGAAAAATCCAAGTTTCCCGGAGGGGAACTTGGAACTTGGAGCCGCTCTCATGGGGTGGCGATGAGAGCGGCTAACCTTATAAAGATTCCATGCGTCCTAGACGGGTTGCTTACTGTCTTTTCAACAAAAGGGCAAAAGATCACGTCCATTGCACGACCGAGTTAACGTGACGCTAGTTTTTGTACCAGAATTAGTAAAAGAATTGCTCTAAATACCACACCACCACTTTTTCAAAGTTAGATGAGTGGGGGGGGGGGGGTAGACCCGAGAGACATCTTCAAAAAAACTTTTTTTTTTCAAAACCACTGATTGAATTTACATACCATAATAACTGTACCCTCAGTGTTCACCAAGCACTACGATGACCCTTTCTGGACACTTGCTTTTTAGTTGATGATCTAATGAGAATGTTTGCATACTTTCATACCTTGTCAGAGATTTTTATGTAACATTTTGTTTTCTTAGAAGGTGAGATTGCAACTCAGTGCTTCGTTAAAAAGCACCAAAGGGTTAAAAAAACTATCCTATTAGCAGAATCTTGTTGATAAACATTTTAGTTCCTAATAACAACTTCTTCGGATGTTAGCTTAAAAAAGGGTAAAAAAAGGTCCCAAGATTCCCCTTTTGCAAACTGAGTTTCCATAGTAACCACTGTAGATTTCATTTTCGTTCTGTAAAGATACAAACTTTTCAGGGCATGCGAGAGGCCAAGTTTTCAAACAGACAAGTCATTAATCACCAAACTTCAACCACCGCCTGGAAAAGACGCGGTACAAGGCTGCAAGACATGAACCACTTTAAAACACCCCTAGTTACCAGGTAAACAGGGAGCTCCTGGTCATATTGATCACCGTGATTAAGCACCCCCGGAGACATTAATCACTAGCGTGATGAACTCAGGTTAGATGCCTTCTAGGAGTCACGGCCAGCTAGAAAAGGAGAAGGAGCCCTCGAATTTCCTGCTGCGCGCTCGCGAATTACACACACACACACACACACGGGTTCGTTAATTATAAAGACAATAAAAACATCGGGGAGGGCCAAACATTAATCTCATCATCATCACAAGGAAATTAGAAGTAGTGTCGGATAGATCCAACAAAAGATGTACTTCTTGACTTATTCTTGACGTAAACGGGCCAAACGTTAAACTTTTAGACTCAGTTTCACAAGTAAATCGTCGATAAGCTAGCAGTAGCAGGGGGGGGGGAGGGCGGAGAAGAGAGAAAGAGAACGAAAGACTTTAACTCCAAGTTAGTGAAAGATTTGCAGAACTTTTCTCTCTTAATGAAACCGATCGCGATTTCAGATCATTAGCAGAAGTTGTTCTTGTCGAAACATGATTACACTCCGCCTATATCTACGTTGTCAGTGACGTCACGGCGCGTGCACTCTTCATTTTTTCTTCTTCTTTACTTCTTTTTATCTCTTCATTGACTTTAGAAATTCAGAAACTGTCTTCCGTGATGCATAAATCAAATTCCTAAGATGGGCTTCCTAAAACAGATACAGTTGGGTTTGATGACGCTAATAACAGATCGTGTAAGATGTATACATGAAGAGAAGTTTGGTCTCTTTAATTCAAGAAGAATACAGATATATTTATAGAAAATTATGGGATCACAAATATAATTCTTAATACTTCACAAATATTCTTAATTATTTTCTAAATGGATTTAATTTTAAACTAATAAACTGGATATCATTAAAGACACCATTTCACTGGAATGATAACTATCAATTATAATATTCGTAAAATGTAATTGCTTATTCCAGTATTTTGAATGCAGCTGTAAGTCTTATTTTTTCGTTTTAATTTATTTTTATCGAGTTTCTTCCAATTTTGTTTTCTGAGTGTGTAAATTAAGGTATCTGCAATTATGAAAATGCCATCGGCATGTTTTATGAGTGATGTATCTCCCGTTTGTCATTATTCCTTTCTTCTGTTGCATTAGCAACAAACTTCCATGAAAAGGGTAAAAAAGTAATGGTGAGAATAGCGAGTCTAGCATCAACCTCTCTCTCTCTTCACAATTCAATACATTCTGATTGTGTATTAATATTATCGTATTGCACTGCTGCTTTGGCATTCTGCTAATACGCGGTTAATATTATAAGTATCTTGTAATTAATATCTTTATTATATAGAATTTGGAGCAATTTTTATTAAATGTCGATGCTTGTTTAAAATCAAGAAAACAATAATAAAAATCAGTGTCTTTTTCTCTAATTCCGTGTAAGATTAATTTGCCGGCCAATAGCAGGTCAGTTCCCCCCCCCCCCTTTACATCCTGTTTGTTGCAGAATTCTAATAAAAATGTTAATATATGTGATAGAGTAGGCTTATTGGTCAGTTATTCTCGTCTGCTACTTTTCTTATGAACTAGGATTGTTTTTCCAGTTAGTCAGTCAAGAACATATCGGAATAATGAAGTATAATAATAATAATGTTAATCTTTGTAGGTTTAATTCGCCATATTTAAACTACTGTAACCCATGGAAGTCAGGTAATAATAATGATAAACTATTTCGTTGTTTTTCTTCAGTTTCCCAGTTTGATACTTTTTAATTTCTTTTGATTTTCTTCCTTCTTTCTTTACGTTTCAATTAATTCCATGCTTTTTTACACATCATTACTTTGAAGTGATAATTTTTATCTTCCTCCAACATAAAGTGAAGAACTTGTTTGCTTCTTTTGTAGGGAGGACGATGTTTCCCTTCACCAGAAATATTATACATTAAAAGGGAAAAAGTCACCTTGATTATTAAAATATGTTATTAGTACATATTTTTCTACAAAATTACTTATTTCATAACAGTTTTGTTTCTTAATCCCTAAAGGATTTCAACTTTTGCTTATGTACTAGACAGCCAACACTTTTTCATATCCAGTAGTCTTATTTTAATGAAAGCATTTGAGTTGACGACAGATAAAATAAAAGTATACGGTCAGAACTTTAAAAAGGCGGTGAGAATCAAAAATTAATTTCTTAGTCCATTCTGATCACTTTTTTCCGAAAAGTATAAGATGTACACCGTCCCCCCCCCCAATTCAAGAGGAAATCAGTTATTTTTATTATTATTATTTTTTTTTTTTACGCATGCACTTTGATTAGTGATGATCATTCTTGATTTGCAAAGTATACTAAATTATAGACCACATAGAATTCTACGTCACGGTGTTTTGACGTCACAGGTGGAAAGACGGTTCCGGTGTGCCTTCCTCAACAATTTGTTTACAAAAATTTTCAGTTGTTTTATGAAAAGATTCCAAAATATCTAATCATCTGATAGCGAATATCTACTGAATATATTACGTTGATTTCAATTCTTCCTCAACGACATAAACAGATTTCACATTCTCTGTGCTGGAGAGAAAGAAAAGGGAAATTGAAAAATATTCCTTCACTCGTAGTCATTTATTATTGATAAACACGCACATAAAAGCTTCATCAATACTTGCAAAATTTGAACGGCTATTCATCTTATAACCAGTTGATTTTATACCGAATAATGGCTCGTTTAATAATTACAGATAAATTAGTAAATGATTTTATTCAACGGAGAGTTAGATAAGATCATTCTACGCGATTCCTCACAATGGTAATTGCTTTATCAAGTTGCAGTCATTTAATATGTTTTAAATTACACCAACATTGTTTATAACAAGCTAGCGGTTTTTGAAGGAAAAAAAAAATAGGGGGCGCACAATAAGCAATGTGCTTATTTAAAATATCAGAAGATTAATGTATTCATTTTGTGATATTTGAAATAAACACATTGTTTATAGTGCGCCCTCTAACTTAGCAGTTAATAATAAATGAAATTATAGGGGAATAAAACAAAGAAAACATCTAGAATCGCGTATTGGAATAGAGAAATATTTTTATACTTATTCTAAAATTAATAACAGTATTTCTCAATGAAGTTTGCCTGATAACTGGCGACTGTTCAACTTCGGACACTGTAATAATAATATCTTTATAAATCATCTGAGTTTATTGATAACCATGGTGATGATGACGTCATGCGAATGAATGAAATGTAACGATAGAATGCCATCTAGAGTGTGATGATGATAACATCACAAACCGATAAGGGAAACGGGAAGGTGAAATAGTAGACAGAACAAAATCGGTGAGCAGACAGACAAACGGAGAAAAAAAAAAAAAAAAAAGTTATCCGAGATTTTTAACAACATTCTGCCAGAAGTGTAACAAAGTAATTCTTTGAACGCGAGTATACCCGATACTTTCCTGTCTTTGTTAATATGTTTGTTGCAAATTTGTGCCTCATTTAATGAGCCAGTAGGTGACAGACAAAGAAAAGAAAATAAAGTAAAGATGGATCCGGTTTCTTCCTTGGGTAGCTGAAAGAAGGGTAAAAAAAAAAAAGAAATGAGAACAAAGCAGGTAACTAAGAGGCGAATAATAATGGAGGATGATAGGAAGCAGTACATCACAGCAGCGGGAGAGAATAAGAACAAACAATGCTCTTGCACAACCGAACTCTGCAGCTCTTTGGATCACATGCATGGGAACTATTTTCACATTGTATGTAATTCTCCCTGCTTATTAGTATGTAAAGCATTTAGCCTTAGTCACTATTCCAGAGTGCGTTCGAAACATGCCCCGTTTCTCCCTTACGAAGCCAGTGCTCCTCTCGACATCCTGATAACGCCGTGCTTAATTGATGAGAACCCCCAGCGGCTTTTCCTGGACTGTGCAAGCTAGTCGTGTAGTACTCCGATTGCCGCCTCTTCCATAGAGCAGCTTACGCGGCTGTCCGGTGTCCTGTCTCACCTCTGAAGGGAGTGGTACGATTCCTTAACCCAGAGAGGTTCAGCTCTGACAGCAACGACCAGGCGTGATTACCTGATAAGTGAAATAACGCCTTCGCATAGTAAAGAACCCACCTAATTAGACATTTTCGATGGACAGTAAGAGAAATATCTAGGATATTGTGGCGTGCCGTGAAACTGCGTGGTTGTCTTTTACAAATTAATTCGTTGCATTTACATCCGGGAATTTACACACTCTTAGGTGAGCTCATTTCGAACAAGAGAAAAGTATACGTTGAAATTCTCAGCGAAATCAAAACACTCGTACTACAGGAATAGGTATACATTCACCAAGTATAATAATAAAAATAAAAAAAATTAAACCAACTCAGCTAATCCAATCTAACAAAAAAATAAAAAACTCCTACACGAACCATAGAGCGTGCGCAGTGACGTCACCAGTTTGATTGTTCCCGACATAGTGGCTATTTGTTATTACAACAGATGTTATGTGCATCGACCGATAGTTTAAAAAAATACATCGTGTTTTCTATGAACCATAAATTAGTAATAAGCTTTATTTTTTGTACTTTTTAGGGGGTGGGGATTTCAACTATGAGAATAAAACGTATTGAAAAAAGTGAATTAGGGATTATTACTATACAGCTCTATGGCGTCATTAATTTCTTGTTTAGAGAATATTTACGTATAGAAAGGGCATAGAAGATCGACTTTATTAAATGGCTTTTATGTAGTAAACAGGAGCGTCACGAGCGGAGATACGCCTTACCTCGTATACTATAACTAGAAGAGAAAAAATCGAGGTTAGAATCCCGTCTGATCGCGAAAACTTTTATAAGAATAGGTCAACTGAATACGAGTAGATCATTGTCATATGGTGGTAGAAAAAATAACCGTCTGCAGAAACGAACAAACCGACCACAAGAATACACATAACCTCAACATTCTTAACTAGTCATTTAGTTACTTTCCTACTTTGAATCCTTATAAGGATTGGCTTAAAGGGGCGGAGCAAGAATGCTTTTCATCTTCCCCGTTATCTGTAGAGGACAGTGTAATGATAGGGTGTTATTGAGCTATTAAAGCTCTGATCATGGCAGGAGGGGTAACAGCAATAGCCCAGCCTCAGTTAGAACTTCATTGGCTACAGCATTGCCATCCATTATCCACCAAGGGTATTATTACTCACCGCATCTCACGGTCGATTCCATCCCTCCGCCATGTTTATTGAATGTCCTTATAAGGACTGGCTTAAAGGAGCGAAGCAAGAATGCTTTTCATCTTCCCCGTTATCTGTAGAGGACAGTGTAGGGATAAGGTGCTATTGAGCTATTAAAGCTCTGATCATGGCAGAAGGGTAACAGCAATAGCCGAGCCTCAGTTAGAACTTCATTGGCTACAGCATTGCCATCCATTACCCTCCAAGGGTATCATCATCTTTCGAACCTTCTCACAACCGTGTTTATTGAATGGCTGCAGTGGGAAATTATTAAAGAGATTTTGTTTGGGATTGAGAATGGTGTGTCTAAAAAACTAAGTCATTCTTTTTATCTATTTGAAGAAACATTTCAAATGTGTATTTTTTCCAGGGCATATTAAGTGTACATTACTATTTTATAGTTATTGTATGTTTTATTTACAACAATAAGGAGATTGTTACTAATATAAGCGATAGCACTCAAACTTCCAAATATCTTCGTCTCGTCTCCTTATGAATAACCGAAGAGGGAACTGTTCAGAATTGAAATATTCTTGAAAGAATTTTAAATAGTCATTCTGTTTTGCCACTGTCAAATATAAACCGTTGGTTATCCAGTTAGGAGAGAGAGGGTTAGCTATTCAAATAGGAGACCAACTAGAGGTTACATTCCATTGTATTAGTTTAGATGCTGTGCTAGGTGTACTGACACACACCATTTAACACTATCGCCGCCATAATAATCGTAATGTTTCCGGCAGTTTTAGAGGATTCGCTCTCGTGTGAATTATCTGCTCTGTCACGCGCAGCTTTTAGACCTTTACTATGGATCTGAACTCCAAAGTGTAGCGGTTGTAGCACCCGAGTAGGTCAGTCTATCTGTGCACTATGGTGTAAAATACCACGACAACTGGGCGAGGGCTCTTCTGGGTTCAACTTGTTCCTGTTGTTTGACTCTTCACTGGAGTGGTGAAAGCTGGTCAGCATTGTAGTATCAGTTGTTCCCACAGTAGCATTTCGCAGTATTTCGACGGTGCTTTGGTGAAGTGGTAACCATAGTTCCGTTTTGATGCTTCGAAGCGGGAGATCGGCTAAGACACTCTGTGTCATCGTATGTTGGTCTCGATGCCCTACTCCTGTAGCAGCAGTAGATCGCTTTGTCAGCAACTGCTTTTCCTTTGGATGTTAAAGTTCTCCTTATAAGCGCAAGGAGTGTCCATGTTGGTGCATTGCATATCAGTAGCACCGACCACGATTTATCTTCGGACCAGGAGGAGAATTTAAATCTTCCAAGCGGTTATAAACCTTTTGGAGGATGCAAGAAGTATTTTTGTGGTGGCCGTATATCGTATTATTATTATTATTCACTACGGTATAATTTTGAATTGTAACATGCAGGTGTGTTCTTTTCCCAGTTTGATAAGTTCCATCCTTCACTACCCCACAAATACCCGGTCCGTTCTTCAAGAATAACACGTTATAAACCAGCAGTTCCCATCTGCAGAGAGAGAGAGCGAAGCGTATGTGGTACTAATTCAATCACAATCAGTAGCATCTCCATTGATTGTAATTGGATTAGGAAAGGTAAAGTTCATTCGCGTATAAACAACCAGCCAATTCCTGGTTGGTCGTCAAGAGGATGAGAACTGTGTGAAGTACATGAAAATAGTTAGCTGCCTTTCGTTGAAACAAAGATGTAATTTTAAAATCCTTCTAGTTGCCTTTTTAAGGGTTCTACTTCTTAGGACTGAACTTGTAATTACATTTGGAAATTGTAGTAATTTATTTGGAGAAGTCAGTTAATGATGTGCTTCCAAATGTAACTAAGAGTTTAGAATCCTGAGAATTTACAAATGGTGAAGAAACTGGAACCAGTCAACAAGGCGCCTATGAATGACATCCGAAGAAGACAATGAGGTCAGGTTATTGTCTGTTAATTGCATTCGTTGGCGGCCAGTTTGCCTATTTTGCAAATGAAAAACCTGAGTTCCAGGTAGAAAAAAAAGAGACCGGCCAATTCTCTTCCAGTTGAAATTGCCTTAGTTTTTCCGGTTAGAAGACAGAATAAAGTTCGTTCTTGTTTTTCTGTAAATGTTCACACTTGATCCGGTTTCACGCCGCTTTATAGGTTATTTAAATGTACTAGAAGACATTGCTTGAAGTCTTCGTGGTGTAGTGAATACCACACTCCTCTCTTTTACAAATATCCTGATTTAAATCTCATCAAAGATTAGATTAATTTTCTATTCTTTATTCAAGCAAGGCCTACTTTCGGTTTTGGATGAAATAGACTCTGAAGTACGACTTCTCCTAGATAATCTTTACCCCCATAAAAATATATAAATCGAACTATAGAAGGCAATATACTGATATCATATTATGCTTAATTTTCAATATGTAGCAGCGCTCTCGGAGAAGGTCATAAAATACAAAAATGTGACAATTCACACACAAAAAAATAATGGCAAGCCCGTCCATCCAGACCTAGTCTAGAGACCAAACATGGAAACTTTTCTAGCCACTTCAGGTCTCCAATAAGTGGGGAATTGATCTCATACTGGGCGATAATATTCATCTCCTTCTCACCTAAAGATAAACATACTTAGCTGGATTTAAACCAAGGTCTGTAGACCAAAATGGTCACACTTTTCGCTAAGTCACTTCTGTCGGAGAACTGCTACCATTTCTTTCATTTCATCAATCAATAAGTTCCACTGTCACAGTTGGAGGAAACTCCCCATCATAGCGCATTTATTACAATCATGAGAAGCACTATCCTTCCACGAAATGATGAAATCGGTTGTGCTTAAACCAACTGTAAAATCACTGATCAATCCACAGAGAATTATGAGAATTAACTGCAAAAAGAAAAGGAGTGTATAGAGTTTTATTATAAACGCATGCAGTCCCTCTATCTCAATAATACAATTTTTATGTACCGCATTACATCTATTTTTCTCTCATTTCTAAACATAATGATTGTCCCTGCTGCGTCGCTATCGCCCATCGAAACACGACCATGTATTTGAGTCACACATCTTTTAGTTCCCATTCGCGCTCTACCATTCAATTTGACATTTCTCATGTTCCTTCCTTTTAACCACATTCCCCGCTTCCAAATACTGAATGCTGCCGTATTAAAAGCACACAATAATTTTCTCTGTTGACACTTAGATCTGTTAATCTTTTTGCCTTGCAACACAAATTGGTACACACACAAAAATAAAAAAAAAATTAAAAAAAGTAAAACTTTCCGTGCATCGCTTTTTTTTTGGAACCACATCTCTGTGATAGAATACCGCTCTTAACTGCTACCGTGTAATCCTTTGATCGCGCACGGGCACGCGCGCACACACACACACACCATAAGAAAGTTCCACTCCTTTTAATGTATCCCATTCACAGATCTGCACATCTGAGGAGGCCCTCGAACTATATAATCACCTGCGTTCTTTCTTAGATCTAGTCTTGTGCTGCTGATTGTTTCCAAAGTACTCGGTAAAGATCCCAAGGCGTTGTATAAACTAATAATTCCTTCTGGCTGTACAAAAAAAAAGAAGACTTTCTTGTCTGAAATGAACGTCGGATGTCTGATAAAAGCCAAAGTGGAATGTTCTTGTTCATAGGTTGACTACATTTTAATGGAGAAAATAATAAGAAATTCCTCTGCGAATCCTTTTTGCCGGCAGTGCTGCTTCATTGTGCTGCTATCACCCACATTGCAATTCCCCTTCTCCATTACAACTACCTTCATTCTATCCAGACGGTTGTGTCTGATAGCCACAGTTCATTTACATATATCTATATTACCCCGGTTGGTGAAGGTTCATCGCGGTTAGCTGTCACAGATTCCTTCCCACTCAAGTACACAAAAGAATCTCATAATGGACAAAGTAAATGACAGAAACATAGAGGTAAGTAGTTTATCTACAGCAGGAAAGCACAAGGCCCTGTTTACAGTAGAATAATTTCACGCTAGATGCGTATCTAGTGGCAGAGAAGTTACATAAAGCTGGAGATAGGTGTCGTTAATGTTCATCCGTACTATGCCCCATTTAATTTGGTGCTATCTCTTCCTGACACGCCTGGCGGCCTCATTACCCTATTTAACCTGGTGGTGACGATGAACGCACAAACAGACGCCACCGCTGTAACCAGCCATTTCCGGTTTTTCAATGAGAAGGGCCAGGAAAAAAATCTTTTTCCTTTTACTCTCCCTACTCTTCTACTTTACCTGTGGGGATGAGGTACGTGCTATTTTCCGAGAATGTGCACGCTTGCCCAGCTGCATCCCACAGACTAAATATAGGTTATTGAAACGAACTACAAGAAATCTCATTGCTTGAGGTCGACCAGTTTTTTTTGATGACTTTTTCTTGCATCTCACTAATGTGGAGTTTGTTTGGTTAAAACAAAATTACTAATATAGAAGTTCTGCAAGTTTTTCTATCACGGCTGTTCCTTTGTATATCGCATTGGGATTGCTTGTTGAATAACTTTCAAAGGTGGCTTTTGTTAAGCCTCAGTTTTTTTTTCGTTTGCTCATTGAGGCGATGTAAACAAATCATTAAAAAAAAGGATAATGTCCTTTATTTTCGAAGGCTGCTGGATTCAGCAGTAAAAGTTCGTTGGTCGAACGACGTTTTACTTTCTTTGAAAAGGCTCGGTGCAACATACTGTAATTGTAATTGCTTCAATTGCAAGCTTTGATATAACCTGGAAAAAACATTTAGTTCGTCTGCACGTACTCCATTCATTGACTTTCATTCCAAAACCAATAGTACAATCGACAGATTCTTTATGGATTAGACAACCATATTCCAAAGCTCGGTATGCTACAAGACAATAAATTTTATCTCGCAACTAAAGTCTTGACTTCCATAATTTCCTAAACTTATGTCATTCAAGATTAAAAATCCATAATGCATGCCAGTTATCCCATCAAGGACAACAAAATCTTTGTTTGAGACTATTGGAACCGAAATTGTAGAGGGACATTTTCTTGTCCTTCGTAAACCCTAGTGTTCCCTTCCACAAAACGACAAACCAGCCGCGGAACACAGATATACTTAATAGATATAATACACTCGCTTCCTGATCTCAGCTTACCTTGGCTTTAATCCCAACTAATGTTGACCCAAACTCAGAAATGGGATGATAATTTCCGATTCCAGTCGCAATATTACTACTAACAACACCTGTCAATTAAAGCTAAAATAGGAATGATATATTTTAGCGGTAGTAGTGTAAGCCCCGGTGAACTACTCGGTTTTTGGTGTTTGTTTTGCTTGATAGAGTTTGAAAATTCGCGCAAATTCAAGAGAAATAATCACTCATCAAAATGTATTAGATTTATGGCCGACAAGCAACCATGCAAAAGTCCAATGGTTTCCTAAATGCACATTTAAAATGAGTTTGGCTTAATTCCATAGCTCGTTGCCAAATAACTCGCATCCACATAACCACATGTGTTTCCCACTAGGGGATGTGGTTGAATGTCAGGCTTAAAACGACCCTAGAAGAGCTGGTTCGAATTTGCCATTGAGGCCAGCAAATAGGATTTACATTTGGAGGACCAACCACACTTCCACTGGGGATCGGCTCATCGAGATGGAGCTCTCGTCAGTGTCAGAAAGGGATCGCTCAGAGAACGCTTTTAATAATTAATTACAGGATATTGATTGATTGACTTGAATGCCTGGCTTGTGTCATTCCGTTTATACAACCACTCTGAAACTGCTCTGTGTGTGTGTTTATTGTGGTGACCTCATCATGAGTAATGCTACATTAAATTTGTAAGAACGTATGTTTGTGATTTTTCTTAGTAGCACACACACATTTGCATCTCAGTTGAATTTTCTTTGTTTAGATTTTTTACCCTTCGGCCTGTTTCGCAACAGTGGCGCCACCTCTTGATAATTATTTTCCCTTTTTGTGTTAATTATTTAATGTACGTTCTTAAAGTACATAATGTATAAACATGCATCATAAAATCGTTTACATAAAAACACCGTAAAAATTGCGAATTTCGATAACTAATCTCGAGTAAATAACTTGCACTTTTGCTAACGAAAAACGTCACAATACTTATGATACGCGAACTGAACTCCATAACTGTTTTTAAATATTATTATTAAAACCTCCATGGAGTCAAACGAGTCATCGTGGGTTATTTCTGTTGTCGTTGAGGTTGTAACGATTCGAAGTATAATTTAAGAATATTTATATTTCATGGATTTACCATATGATGAAGGTGAATCTGTGTTAAAATATAGAAATGAATATTTTTAATAGGTAAAATAATACTTTAACAGATTGTCATGAAAAAGGGTCCTCGGAATAAAAAAAAAAAATGCGAGTAGAACAAGTAAGTGTGCATTATTCTGAAAATAGACTCGTTTTTCTTATATAAATGATTCTTACCGAACTAGTATCATTGTAAGATACTTTTATGTCAGTATCTTTATTAAATGTTCATATATCATCAATGCAAGTGATGACATCTGGCAATCTTTAACCCTAATGATAAGCACTGATGGGAATGGTTGTCTCGTACCTGTTGCACACACACACACACACACACACACACACACACCGATGTGATGATAGACTGCTAACGACCAGTTTGATCCATCTATAGTTGGGGGGGGGGGAGAAAGACAATCAGTAGGATATCGACATATTTTTAGATTTCGAAAACCGAACAGAGTATATGATAAAGTATGGTCACATACGCAAAAACAGTATTAACTTCTATATTAGATTAAAAAAAGAGGATACATTTGCACTCAGAACTCAGACTGAGACTCTACACCTTGTGGTTCAGCTTGATCTGATTCAAGCGATAGAGGTTATTTAGAAAATCTGTTATCCTAAGACATTTCCATTTTAATACTAAGATTCTCTATTCATATTTTTCAACTCCTCGTCACTTTGTGAATATAATCACTCTCAAAATTAATTGCACGAGTGTTTATAATGATGCGTTGTTATTTAAGGAATATTCCAAATTTTATGAAATGCGAGATATTGATTCTGAAATAACTTTCTGCATGCCCTGTTAAAAGTTGGCTCCTATCATTGGTTTAATTATATTCGTTCTATCAAAAGTGTCTCTCTCTTATCCTTGATAATTCTTGATATTTCAGAAAGCTTTTAAACTGAGATAAATATTTCCAATATTTCTGTATCCCATCCGAATTTTACTAATAAACGCGAACAAATAAGTCATCCGATTGGTTATAATTCACTTTATTTGACTTACGTTCTGATTTATCGTTTTGTAATTTAAATAAAACCAATGCGCTATTGGCTTTTCATTGTCCTATCCAAAACTGTATTTACTTCCTTCAAAACAGGCAAACCAGCTACAAGAAAACATGCCCTCAATTAACAGACCTAATAAACTGGTCTCATAGCCATAACTGCCTAAGACATGACTCCAAATAGCCATTTTCGTTTCCTAAAGAGCATACAAATCATTCTTCTAGTCCTAATCGGTAGGTGGCTGGTCTCTGTCTCTCATCGCCGAGGTGGAGTGCATTCCTACAGCGTGCTAAATAAGAGACAATTATACATGAATCTCTTT
Source organism: Typopeltis vanoorti (assembly GCF_054136105.1). NCBI lineage: Eukaryota > Metazoa > Arthropoda > Arachnida > Uropygi > Thelyphonidae > Typopeltis > Typopeltis vanoorti. Next base: position 18,817,905 of record NC_143554.1, read on the forward strand.
TGCCTACACCAAACAGTGAGGAAATATGGAAATGGCTGGAAAAAAGGTCTACAAGACGTTTCTGTAGTCAGTGACTACAGAAACGTCTTATAATGAGTCTTCTACCTTTGCAGAATAGGGTGTAGAAGTTACCACGGGATTACACAGGTCTTGAAATACTTTATTTCTGAATTTAAATAGACAGTGTGTATTACACTGTATCGGTGATATACAGACAATAAATACAAAAATTGTAAGATTCTTTCAGTTATATTTTTGATAAGAGCTCAACCTGCGTTGCCATTTCATTTTTTTTTCACTGAAATATACAGTTTTAGTTGAATAACTGCACGTCCACCAATCCAAGATCAATGTGGTCCCACATACCATGCACCGTTCTTCCCACCTACCTTGCAATGGGATAAATGCGAATTCCGCTTTGCCTATTAGAAATTTAAAGTATAGCTTTCACGGTTATCTTTGCGCATAAGAGGTTAACAAGAGAATTCAACTATTTAGCATCTGTGGAAGAGAAAGCCCATATCCAATAATTGAGACCAAGTACAGACTGCTTTTATTCAGTATTAAAGAATCCCGTTGTTATATATGCGAAATACGAAAAAGGTGGTATCTCGTGTTGGCAACCATACCATCTTGCGTTATTAATTCGCCACAACAAAGTGGAAAACTCAGCTGTAGAATTAATCAAGGTTGCCCCAAACTACTGTTGTCTTATTACCCAGAATGTTGAACTCATTACTAACCACGGCAGAAACACTCTTCTTCAACTGGAAAATCTGGGTTCAAGTCCCTTCTAGAAGTTGAATAACAACTATGAGTTTTTGAAGAGCAGGCGAGTTCAATCGATCTTATACTTAGAGGGCAGAGTTTTCCTTCTGGAAACTCGGGTTCTATCCCCGCAAAACCGATAAAGTGACAGAGAATATGCTCATTTGAAAGATATGACTTTAGTCGTCTTTTCATTTAATTGATTCCCCTGTCCTCAACATACTGTATTATATAAAATCATCTGTTCACTCATGAATCCCTCATATATTGCGAAGCAATGAACATACATCCCAAATTCCCGCTAGTTCAAAAGCCTTTCATAACGGTTCCTTTTGTATTGTGATGGGAATCGAACCCACATTTTTTTCCCAATAAAGGTAATCGTTTCTAAGCTACAGAGGTTTTCGTTTTTGAATCTATATACAAGCCTTATTAAGAGTGTGCCCTTCGGAACTCTTGTAACCAGTAGTGGCTTCAACTGGCATTAAATTTTACTTGTTCCAGACCATAAATCTCTCTCTGTCAGAGTCTCAGTATGTTGGAGGATAGTATATATATATATATATATATATATATATGATACATTACTAAATATATTAAATAGTAATCCCCAGGTAAAGGAAGGAAGCTGATAACTAAGCTTATAAACGTTCAGTAGCAACTAAGCCCGGATTTTACCTTCCTAATCCGGAGAAAAGATAAACCGATGCATTGTCAGAAACTAAGATATAATCCCCTCCATTACACACACGCTTCTCAAAGGGAGTAAATAATACACCGATACTTAGTTCATCCAAATGAGCTCGCTTCCATTTTGTAAACTGCTGTTAAATAACTACGGAAATGATCGCTGATTTCTATGGTTTTGTAGTCGAAGAATTAAGTCTTAAAAATGATTTAGTTTCGGTTGAAAATGACCCTTCATTTAATATATTAAGAGTTGAAAAGATAGTGTGTGTTAATGTTCGTAGATGAACTTTGCAAAACCCCGTCTGTTAGATTCATTTGGTACACAGCTTTGGTTGGACACGTTTCACTGAGAATAATAAGAATTCATAAGTCCTTAACTATTCTGATTGGATCAGTAGTTAAGGACTTCTCTTATTTTCAAAGGTGTCTCAAGAGTTCTATTAAAAAAAATTCTTATGGGAAGGGGTGTTGAAGATTACGCATTCCACTTGTATGATAAGCGCTATCACCGAAGAATGTGAAACAAATAAGTCTCTCTGTATCTTTGCTTGCGTACCAAGGAACTTTTTGAGTCTTGGAAGAAGTGCCCATGTAGTAAATTAACCACAAAGTAATGCTCATCTCTCTCCCTAATTACATGAAATAACTCGCATCCAAAAGATATGAAAATCGTTTGTTTTTCAGTCGCATATTTAGATTACCAGCTGATAAAAAACATAGGGGGAAGGCAAGGCTAGTTAAGTTTTTCTATTTATTTCCATTGTGGATGTTCTGAATCAATTTATATTCATCAATGTCCACACTCTCTAATTAGCAGCTGCTCATACAATCTAACCTGGGCAATTAAAACGGGCCAACTTCAATCATTTCAACATTCCAAAAGGGAGAAATGAACTGGAGGTTAATGACTTAGGCATCACGTGACTCCCATATAGCTACTGTGTGCAGTTGCTATCTTCAAATTATCACTTAACTACATCGATCGAATGTTGTCCGTTCGCTGATGGACGCAACATTGATGTGTCAACTTATTTTTTTTTACCCGTTTGGTACTTATTGTCATCAGAGTGGACACAACCAATTGGAATCAATCGAAGTACATATTAATAGAAATCTTAACAGTGCCGAATCTTCCTTGAAGCATTTGTCTTTTTCTAGTCATTCCCTATGCATATTAGTTTTTGTATTTCCATTTTTTTTTCGTTATTTTATGCGAGTACACAAATGAAGTTTGTTTCTATAGCTGTATTGAAAAATGGGAAACTGTTTTACTGTTAGTTAGTGGACAAATAGAAAACTCTCTGCAATCTTCTCATCGTAGGCTGGACAATGAAAATTTGAAATTTGAAAATCTCCAACTATGCTTCACTAATCACTTTATAGAACGCATATTGACTTACTGGGACATATCATTAAAAAACTTATGGGGAAGTGGTGTCTTGGAGTATATTTTTTTTCTTGGCAAGTGGGATTTCGCATGCTTTGTCGAGGCCTGTAACAGAAGCTCATAACTATTGCAATGTACTTTTGAAAAAATCATTCAGCTTCTGTTAGATTCATTTGGCACACGTATAATACGCTTTGGCTGGACACGTTTCACTGAAACATGGTATTTAGTATCTTTAGTAAATTTTCAAGTCATTTTAATTTTCATTTTCAATCGGACCATTTTTTAGGAACCTATACAAAATCATTTGCAAATGATAAACGGACACCTACAGACAACGACTTACAAAACAACTAAGTTCATTTGCTGTGATAATAAGTGTGCAAGAAAGCTAGTGTGTTATTTTTTGTTATTCTTATATACTTAATTTTTTTAACGTCAACATCCATACTTCGCATTCACTTTCTGAGTTTTTTTCGTATCTCTTTGCCTTCAAAGTTAGTTACGCCTTACACTTTTTGTCTACCGGCTTTTTTCTTCATTCTTAAACTTTTTTTCGTTTAAGAATAAAGACAATAATAATCCTAAAGATAAGACATGCAAAGTGTTTAAAATGATTTATCTTAAGTCCATCTCAAAAGTGTATCTTTTGATCTGCTGTAGAATTACTTTTCCATTTAGTGAACTCACAACATGGACGACAACCATTGGAGAGAAAGGGTTAAAAAAAAAAACTTGAAAAAAAAATGTTTTGTGATGAAAATGAAAAAAAAAAAGAAAGTTTTTTCATTAAAATAAAGTGGTTTGATAGCCAAGAAGTAGCATTTCACTTCTTGTACTTCATTTGCTGCAAAATATGGACTCTGACTTTGGCAGCGACTGGCTCTGTCGTTCTTGTAAGCTGTTAATGGTGGACGATGGATTAAAAGCGAGAGAGAGAGAAATGGCTCTCTCGCGCGCGCGCAATAGAGGGAAAGAGAGACGACCAGTTCTCGTTACCCACGCCATGTTAGATTAAATTACATCGGAATGCAGTCTCTTCTATGTAAACGCTCGGACCGAGAGAAATCAAACGCAGTACACATTAATATGGAAATTTTCCTTGGCCTGGGCTCTTGTTATCGCTGTAGATTTGCATAGGACTGCTGGTGTTGGCGTGTTTCTGCACTCCGCTCCAGGCCTGGGGCACAGCGGCCTTAGGGCATGCTTCCAGTTCTTCGATCCCTGATAATGAAACTAGTAATTAAGCGACCGATCAATTATTCTGGAGAAAGGGTTGCCTGTGACTCAGTCCCTCCACTAGCTCCCTCGAGGAGAATGCTCCATTTGCAGCCACATCCTCAGCCACACACACACAAGTAAGGGAATGGGGCGGAGGTGACGCCCTCTGCCGAGTGTTTGCTAGTAGTGCATGCATGCATGCACTTCTCCTGTAAGAAGAAAAGAGCGAAAAACAAAGCAAACACAGACCTAAGTTTTAACTAGTTTGTTCTTCTTCTTTCGCATCCGCTTATCATCCTGGAGTGTTATTTTCTGATGACTCGTACTAGTATCAGATGATCATGGATGAGTAGGATAACCCTCGTTGTATATCGTTATTTAAACTATTCGATCAAAAAAGAAATGAAGAGATTATGAAAGAATTAAACCAGAAATCAGTAATAGAAAAAATTAAAAAATATAAACACAAATGGATGGAACACGTTGAAATAATGAAAACAGAAAGATTACCAAAACAAGCTATAAATTAGCTGTATATAAGATGGTGTTCAAACCAGTTTTAACTTATGGATCTGAGGGCTGGGTCAGAAGTAAAACACTTGACCAAAGACTAGAGACTCTCATATCTGAGAAAGATTAGGGGCGTGAACAGATGGCATCACTGGCAATATCATATTAAAAACGAGGATATTAGGAAAGAACTTGACATTGCAGCATCCAGGAATGCGTTAGCAGAGCTAATCTCAGGTGGTATGGTCACTTGAACAGAATGAGCGAGGAAAGATTAGCAAAACAAGTGTTCTCTGCCAGGTTGGCAGGAAAACGAACCACAGGAAGACCAAGATATAGGCGGATTGATACGGTACAAAGTGCCTTAGACGACAGAAATATAAGATCTGATAATGTTGGAGTCTTGACAGGTAACAGACTGATTTGGAGAAAAACTGTAGATAGGCAGTTAGTAATGATGTAAATTTTTCATGTAATATTATCAAATCCTGTACATCCCTTGAGGGTACATGGCAGGAATTTGATGATGATGATACCAAAACAAGCCTTAAATTACAACTCATTAGAAAAAAGAAAACCAGGACATCCTCTTAGGAGATTCAACGATGACTTCTAAGGCCGGAACAGGCCACTCTAGGCCTAAATCCATGACAAGCATGATGATGATGATTTTTTTAAACTCCCACTTTTTATTCAAATGTTCGCACAAATTAAAAAAAGTGGATTTTGTAAAGATTAGGTATAGACCACATCCGATTAAAACTACACAGAGGCATTCTACAGAATTGAAGACCACTGATTTCGACTCTTGTAAATAACCAAAGTCTTTTGACATTAGTACATCGGGGAGGGGGGGGGCTTTAATTGTGTACTGTGCTTTAATTTTTTTTTTTCGGTAAGGAATTCTTTTATGCCCATTAAGAAGAAATTCTAATGGACAATTTGCTTGTTTTTACGTAACTCTATCAAACTCGCTAACTTAATTCTTGAGTGAAAAGGAAGAACAACTAAATTCTCCTGTACAGTTAGCAAGGGTGCTCAATAAAACAGTGGAGAATAGCTACAAAGATAAAGGCTCCAAGAGGCACATTGGCAACAAACGTCCATACCATCTGTGAAATAATTATCGCTATTAATCTTTTGTTAGCCGCCCTAATATCACGCATTCCCAGCTGATACAGCTTCAGACACTTCCCTCCCCCTGTCTCTCACTCACTATAGGAACGTGCGTGCGTGTTTGTGCAATTAATACGCGTGTATTTTACTTACAAATGGCCTTTTATTGCTATAATACTATTAAAGAATTTTGTCCTTCTTCTTCTTTGGGTCATTAAGAGTATCCATTCATTGTGGTGGACCGTTTCAGTTGTGTTGTCATGTTTTGTTGCTTTGTTTCGAATACCAGTACCAAGAGGCGAACAATGTACAACGACACAAGAGCTGTCTCTTTCTTGCCTTCTTTAGGTCCACTTGGCCGTAAATTTATGTCACCGCCTGATGATGTGAGAACATGCGTGGCGATAGCATTAGGCTGATTAAGTTTTTGTTTTAAGCCTCGTGCCATTGTTCTTAACAATATAATCACTACTGCTGGAGGAAAAGACGGTTAGGATCTGAATAAAAATGATGGAAGAGCTTGTCGAATAATATTTTTAACTCTGTTTGGACATGAATACTGGATAAGGGGGGGGGGGGAGGAAGGACGACTTATGAAATATCAGAAATGTTGCCACTAATGTTTTCTTCATGATGTATTTAATGTACTGATAGGCATTTTGCGATGTTAGAATCGTAATTATTTAGATTTTTAACTAAAAACAATTTAAATGTAAGTAATTATCAGAGAATAACAAAATGGGATGTTCTTTTCTGAATATTTTATATAAATAGTAACCATAATCGACATGCCGTACATAGGACAACTGAAGAAAGGGTGGACATTTCTGGGAGCCGATTTGTACGAACAAAAAACATGGAAATTAAACCTAATCCAAAACAACTTCAGATGATTATTGGGAATAATTTATACAAAATCATAGAGTCGTAAGGTCATTCCAAACTTGGAATTTTATTAACAAATGTGCCATCTGTGGTTTGAGGTTTGTTTCAGCGTATTTAGCTTGGTAGTAACAGTTTTTCGAGGAGATTGTGGACGTAAGTTTTTGATAAATTCAGTCTTGTATTCTGGTCTTTAGACATTCGTGTTTAAAATTCTCATTAATACATACAAACAGTAAAAGAAGTATGGTTTAAATGTATGAAATTTGTTTCGTGGCTATTTTAATACATATCGGCATGGCTTTGACGAAAAAAACACTTTGATACCGAAGCCATAGTCTGTTAATTTGTGTTTCTACAATACCTTCCTTTAAAATAAAATATACAAACTAAATATTAAACATCATCGATCCCTCCCCCCCCCTTAAGAATAGAATGATCTATAACTTTGTCTCTACCCCCCCCCCCCCTGTATTACATCAACGCTATCACGCACTCAAAAAAGACAGCCTATGTATTTAACTAGAATTCTTTCCTCCAATTTTGTATAACTTAGTAACATGAAAAAAATAAATAAAAAAAAAACACTAAGGAATTCTACCATCGTTTCGTTTAAGAGTACTTATCCTCCTAATATTCTTAATTATTTATTATTAAGAAAATTGTTCGGAATATTTTTGGACATGTTTTTACTGCAAGCAGTTTCTACATGTGGTGAATTTTTTATTCATAATTTCTTATTACTGAGGATACTTCGAAAGCTCATTATGCAATCAGGTAGGAGAATTTAAAATAATTCTGTGTAATTAATAATTAAACTTCAAAATGTATAAGAAGGTAACCTGTTAAGAACTGCAACATTAATATCGGACTTACGTCAATATCGGTAATTAGCATACTAACTGTCTCATTAATATAATCAGTGATATTAATACAATTAACATAAATATGCTAATAATCAGTTTTAGCATAATACCACTGGAGAGTACGTGTTATGAATCGTATAGACGGCGCGACTCATAAGTAAAATCCAGGCAGGTGCAGTCTGTAAATTTCCACTTTTATTCTATTTTTTTTTTTTTTTGTATAATCTAACTTGGATATCTGCATAAAGTTGAAAACGAAATTGACGCATGTGTTTCGCAAGCCATACCTGTAGCTTTTAATAGACTGGTTAAGGACACCTGGAGATTTGTAATATTTAGATTTAAGTCTACTTAAAATAGGTTTAGCAAAGCTTGTAACCGACTGCATGCAATGAAGTCGGATTATATCAAACGAGCATGAAATATAATCAGAACTGTAACATCGCGGTAGATCGACCTGAAAAGGATTTGGAGGGAGAGAGTAAATATCCAAAGATACTGGGGGTAATATACAAAAAAAAAAAAAGAAGTACATGCAACACCAGTGGTGAGAAGTGTATGCAAAACGATGGCATGAATGTTTGTGGTAGTGCCTTACATGGGTGACACCTTAAGCGACTTGAAAAAGTTCCATTGACCTCTAGAGACAAAGACCAAGGTTATATAATAATTCTTAGACCATCCACGGTTTGATACGCACCCAACCTTTGGTGTGTGTGATTCTTATTGAAAAAGGGTTACTCGCGACCAAATGGGCTGTATTAATCTGATGTCTTGAAGAGCATAGAATCTGTTGAAAAATCAATGTTATTAGAAGCGAGCGATGTTGTTGGTAATTATTATTATCTCCGAAGAGAAAAATATGCAAGAAGCATTTGTATTTTCTTGACAAGTAAAAATGATTTCCTTTTTATGGATGCGATGTACTGTTATAAACTTGTTACCGACTACAATGTGACCCTTTTTATTTATAATTGTGATGGTTCTACGGACTCTGTGTGGAAAGGGCATCTATGATCCTACCACTTCTAGCAGAAGGTTTCACTCCCAAAATCTTACGAGGTGCGGGAATGACCATACGGCGTCAGACTCAGGATTTAATCTGGGGGGGGGGGGCATAGTTGAATATACGATTTCAGAATACACTACGCGGCATCGCATACGACCTATGACTGAGCATCTGCAACGATAGCTAATTCGTAAGTCCTATAGAAATAGAAGACACGACAACATAAATAAATTTAAAAAAATTAGAAAAAGATTTTTGGAAAATTTTCTAGTGTTTTTTCCCCTTTTTCTTTGGGGGGCAGGGCCCCTTGACCCCATTTGGGTGCGCCACTGCATGTGAATCACTAACTTTTCAATGAGCATTGGCTTGTTCATTGAAGCAGCGGGCATGAAAATACATATAAAACGGATGTAGTGGACTGTTTGTGCATTATGTCCATTTTATAGCCATTTTCATGAGTGCTACTCCAATGAGGCCTTCACATTCCTCTAAAACAGCGCTTCCCAAACTGAGGGCCGCGGTCCCCTTGCGGGCCGTAAGTTTTAGTGAGGGGGCCGTGAAACAATGAAAACAAATTTAAAATGTTTTAAGACTAAGTAGGGTTTTTAATCTTAAAAATCACATACAACGATGCTGTATGTGGCACAAAACTATAAGAGTACATTGACCACAGTTTCAACAAGTACGGTACTGTACTTGATGTGGATTTAAAATCAACTCCGTCTTCAGTCTTCAAAGAACAATCGCTTTCGGTACAGCCTTCCACCGGGAAACCCTTCTGTATCCAGCGTGGCAGTGGGCACGTTATCTGAAAGCGTTTACAAAAAAATTATAGGATTGAATAGTTCAGAATTTTCTTGTGTACTTTAAGAGTCATCGCGGAAATTCTACAACATGCAGAATTTTATTCGGTAAATTGAAAGTCATCTCAAAAGTTAATATTGAGAATCACAACGCCAATTGCTTAATTTCTATCATCATCATCTTTACGGATCTGATATCTGCTTGCACTGTTCAAGTCTTATTTCTGAATCCATAAAGACTTTTTTCATCCGCCATCATTCATACACACAAGAGCTAGTTGCTACCGTTTTCTGGGAGTTATACACAAGACCTGATTATTTTAGATTAGTGCAAACTAAAGGCTTAATTGTGTACACTATTGCCTTTTTCGTCTGCGTTATTTCTTTTGCATTTTTTCCCGGTCTATCTAATAACACGATAATTTCGAAAGATTTTTCCTTCTTCAGATAATCTGCGTTCTTATTCACAATACTACCTCTAATTTAAAATAACAAATTTTTTTGCCTGGCGTGTTTATTTCCAAGATGAAATGTGACAGCAAAACAGTTTCTTCTTTCGCCCACACTACAATGCATTCATTTTTTTCACGCAGCTCCCTCTAGCGACGGTTGTTTCGGTTTATCGCCAGCGAAACATTTCTAATCAACATTTTAGTCGCAGAGGGTTTAGACTTCCTAATTTGGCATTATGATAAAAAAGCAATTCTTTTAGCTATCCATACAGCATGGGATTATAGAGAGGAAACTAAATGAGCAAAGTTTTTGTGCCACACACTTTCCGTAGGAACGACGCAAACACAAAGAAGGCGAGAGTAATTAAAATCTGAGGAATCCCTTATAATTAGTACGGGCTAGAAGAACCCAAGGTGGGAGTAGGAAAGATTTCAGAATAATGAGAAACTGTATAAATGTAATTACCTAAGTACCCAGTAATGTACGGATGCTACAGTTCTCTTCCCCCCTCTGTATCCTTTCTCCCCCATCCCCCAATCGTACATGACTCTGAACTTCCCACGGTACATTCGCCACGTGTTGGAGGATGAGATTTCTTCGGGTCGTACTATGTAAGTGCGCACAAAAACTCCTAGAACAAGTAATTCTGCTCCCAAATATTTCTCCAAGTATTTTTCATTAAGAGTTGAAGGTAAGAACTTGGTGCATGATATTAAGAACATCCATCCGATACGAGAAGTTGCTTGTAGAGCCCGAGACAGGTGTGGTTTTCCTAGCAAGGATACATATTGTGTCCACTTCAGATGTGTTGTTGGCAAGGTCTCTACATTTCGTTTTTTTCTTTTTTTTTTTCTTCTTTTTTTTGCTGTTATTTCTTTCGCGTGGCTCATTAAAATAGTTTAGCTACATTCGCTTCTCAAATGTTAATAATTTTCTCAGAACAGATGACTACAATTGCATCACTTTAGAGGTACCTTGTACTAAAATTAGCTGGCTGGTTCGGTGTGGGTGTTAGTGGAGTCTTTGACTCGTGTTCCGATGATGAAAAAAATATGCAAGAAGTATTTGTATTTTCTTGAGAAGGAGATGATTTCTTATTTATGCATGCGATGTCTATAAAATGCCAATATTCTATGGTACGTTTGCTTCTATAGTTGGTATTAAACTTGCCAATCATCTAGACCAACTAAATCTATTTGCAGGCGTAGACTTCTGTGGCTAATTGGTTCAAAAGATATATTTCGGTGATTACACCACATTTTTTATTATTCAGTTATACAAAATACTGAAATAATAATTCCCGACAAGTTTCGAAAATCGTAGGATTTACATCTTCAGTGGTAAATAGTATAACTTAAAGTTTAAACAAGAGAGTTAATAAATACAAATCATAACCGTCTGGCTATTCATAAACTCAAATAACAGAATGCAGATATAAAACATTATTGACGTTGAACAATACTGGACGATGTCACGTGTCCTTGTTCATACAGTCCGAGCTCAGATTGAGGTACATTTTTTTATTAGAACTTGATGGAAAATTAAACCTTGATTTTTATTGCATTGGGTTGGGTTTTTTAGCATATTAGCAGCTTCTTTAAATTTTCTTATATAACTGTTGTTTTCTATGTATGACATCGTCGTTTTTTGCCAGAGTACATCGTGTCCAGTAGAATTGGTATGGAAAGCAAGACCCGTTTATTGTTCTCTTTTGTATTGTACGTCTTTTTGGTGTTCAGCCAAGCACAATCACAACATAAAAGTAGCCTTCCTTCCTATTAAAAAAAAAAATCTCAAGATTCCTACATCCACCAAAACCACCTCATCATCCTCTTAAAAAACCAGGAGTCTACAAAATCTATTGCTCTTGCGGGATTTGCTACGTAGGACAGACAGGAAGATCTGGAGAAATACGCATGACTGAACACCAAAAAGACGTACAATACAAAAGAGAACAAAAAACGGGTCTTGCTTTCCATACCACTTCCACTGGACACGATGTACTCCAGCAAAAAACGACGATGTCATACATAGAAAACAATAGTTATATAAGAAAATTTAAAGAAGCTGCTAATATGCTAAAAAACCAACCCAATGCAATAAAAATCAAGGTTTAATTCTCCATCAAGTGTGGTCAGCTCTAATAAAAAATCTACCTCAATCTGAGCTCGGACTGTATGAACGAGAACAAGAACACGTGACATCGTCCAGTATTGTTCAACGTCAATAACGTTTTATATCTGCATTCTGTTATTTGAGTTTTATGAATAGCCAGACGGTTAGGATTTGTATTCATTAATTCTCTTGTTTAAACTTTAAGTTATACTATTTACCCCCTGAAGATATAAATCCTACGATTTACGAAACTTGTCAGGAACTATTATTTCAGTATTTTGTATAACTGAATAATAAAAAATGTGGTGTAATCACCGAAATATATCTTTTGAACTAAATCTATACTGAGCACGACGAGTTTCGAAATGAATAAATGGAAATAAAAACTAACTTCTTGAAGGGGAAAAAAAAGTTGACTTTTAGGCACGCTGCCTAAAACTCAGTTATATCTACAATCAGTGCCGGCTCGAGGGTATGTGGCGCTCCCCACGCCAGTTTTATCTTACAAAACAGGCATCATAAAATTCTTTATTGTTAAATGCAGTTTATAGTTATTGCCAAAAAAAGTGTGTATAGAGCATTTGGGGGGGCATTACTCATACCATCAACGCTTCGACTCTCTAGCCCTCTTTAATTCTATTACTTTTTTTTAAGATGTTGGCGCCCCAAAGGCATTGCGTCCCTAGGTCGGTGTCTAAGCCTACAGCGGCCCTGTCTACAATTATGATAATGTATTTCTTATGTGATTACATTCCTCGACACATTTTGATACCCCGTTGCAGTAATTCTGTATAAAATTAACCTTTTTATTATTATTATTAGATTGCATTCCTTTTGAAAACCTTCGTGTTAAAACTCTGCACAAAAATACGTACTCTTTTTTGATGTACGGAGTTACGAAGCCAATAAAAAACCCAATTTCCAGAAAGAAAAAAAAAACTTTTCTTCTCCGTATGAATCTGGTTAACCTATCTTCAGCTTAAAAGCATTGCAAGGGTTCTCCGTTTCCTAGACCTTTTCCAGCCAAAGGAAATCAGTCAGTAGTGACTCAATAAGATAACGACAGTGCAATCGTTTCCATCCATCCAATTCTTCTCCGTCCAAGACGGGTTGAGTCCCCTAAATAGCGGTTTTGGGCAATGTAATGCAGTTGGCTTGCCATTCCTCTGCTATGTCCGTTTAACGCTTAGTGTTTTATGTCTGCAGGTACGTATTCATGGGACCTATTTGCAGGATAGATGGCAGAGTTTTTACTCCGAGTTTCTGAGATTAAAATCTCACACCTTCGTATGACACTGGCTAACTCACCTTCCGATGAAAAGTCCGATAAAGGTTTTTGCATTCTAGATGGAATTCGAACCCAGGTGTAACCAGCCGAAGGGCTCCGGTATATCTACTGAGCAACGGAGGCTCTTGCAAACGTTCCAAAAGTTGATAATGTGGACTCTACCAAGATCGCATCTTATAAGTAGTTCGTTTATTCTTTCTTAAATACGCTTTAGCAAATTAAGCCAAAATTTGAACTACAATGGCTTCAATAAATGTTACATTTATTGTAGACATAGCAGTTCAGAATTACATGGCATTAATAATGTATTAAGAGGTGTCTAATGAAAAAAATCGGTTATGACCATACCCAATAATCTTTAATTGCAAATGTATGGAAAATCTCTACTTAAAATAACTCCGAACTTTGAAACAGATTGCCTTAAACAGAAATCGAAATCCAGCTCTCTCAAAAAATGATAGCACAGCTGATCTCTCAATGGCAGAGGAGTTGGGTCATTTGCTGTAGTTTACCAAAATCAATGAAAAAGTGATTTTCTTTGCTTCATTAAATATTTATAACGTCGAGAGTCATATAAGTTTTTCTATTATGCGACTGAACGCAAAATTTAAATTTTAATGGGGTTTCTATTAAATGTTTTTAGACGTATCCTTTAGAAGTCAGTGTGATCTGTCGTCTGATCTGATAGTATGCTTTGGAGTCCAGTTTTGTTACTCCTGGATATAACATCCCCTAATGAAAACCCTCACTAATATTATGATGGAAGGGAGATGATATTGTCTCCATGCAGTTCTTTTGAACTTAGAGAAAATGTGCGAGTCTTGTGATAACCTCGTACCTTTTCCACAATATAAAATACCTAATTTGCATGTCAGAAATGCATGCTAGTTTTTACACGTATTATTATTTCCAATTTGCTTTTAACGCCTAGATAGTTGAAGTGAAGTTATTGGTGGTTTTGTTCACGTGTCAAGATTACGTAATAGTTCTTTAATTTCTCTAAACACACTTGTCATTTTTTGTTGGTTTTATTTTGATTTGCTAAAAGGTAAAAAAGCTTGAAGTGATCTTCCAATTATTTGCTTTATATGTAATACCCATACCAAAACATTACGTCCACATACGTAGTAGCTATTGGGCCTCCTTTGGTAGATATAACCGCTTGCACGTGCCTTGGCATTGACTCCACTAGATCACGGGAGGTGTCTTGAGGTCCTCTGGACCAGTGGTGAGCTATGGAAATTTTAACAAAGGGCTCGCATTGTCGAGAAAAAATATAATCAAAAGTCGTATTTCACACAAACACTTTTATTAATACAGCTTGTGTACAAATTCCAATCAAAAAGTATGAGAGGACAATCAACCTCTAAAGGCTATCATTTTAAAACAAATATTTCATGATCTAAACATGAAATGTTTGAACACAATCAACTGTGTTAATTTATCTTACATAAGGAAAACATTTTTTAACCATTGAAATCTGCCGGAGCCCCCGCGAGCCCCTTATAGCTCACCACTGCTCTGGACCAAGTAGAAAAACTTACCAGAGTTCAGGAGCCAAGAGAGAGAGAGACACTGGCAGCTAGGGAGCACACAGAATGCTTGGATATGCTCTTAGAAACACGATTACATAATACGAGCCTTCTTGCTAGAAGAGTCTAAAACCGTCTTTCCATATTGTCATCCCATAGGGTCCCCCAAAATCCTGGTCCGCAAAAATCCCCAGGTAAGAATTAGCCAAGGTGTGGTCAGTGGGAATGAGATGATAAACCAGTGATGCCCATGAGAACAATCCCCGATACTTGAATTCCGCCACTACCCGTTTGTTTCCGACCAGTACAGTTTGTTGGCCGGAAACAGGCTGGATGATCATAATCTTTCTTTACGAATAAAAATTATGAAGCACAATAAAGATAAATGAAAAAAATTATGTTTACTAAGCACTTTGATCTCAAAGCGAGTATAAATCAGTAAATATCTTTCACTTTTTAACATGCTGGATCAAAAAGTATTTCTCCACAACGTGAGATACACTTTGATGGAGATAAGTGAAGCGACAATGACCCGGGCCATAAACTGAGGTACAAAACGTAGAAAAAAGCTTGAAAGAAATCCTCTTGTAAATTATTGTTTTTCTCCTAGCATCTAGTTAACAAGGTTGATATTTCATGAGCAGTACATTGGAAAAGAATTTATTTCATCCTTTTCAACCATTTCTTCATTTCAGTAATACTTTTTAACTACTGTGTTGGTTTTTATTTTACTGTCAGCTTTGTAGAGCTTAACGTAGTCTATTTAAATCATTCGTTCAGTACCCCCCCCCCCCATCCCATTGCTTGACTACTGACTGTCTTGCACACAAGTATCTGTCACAACTCGTAATCAGTAAGTGGCAGGCAGATGATCAAAGTACGTCGAGCATCTTCGATTTTACTTTCCACTATTCGTTAATATTTTCTGTCAGTAGAAAACTAGCACTTTACTTAACGCCTGTCGATCAAAACGTACAGTTCATTCTTGTGTGCCCCAGCCGTCTGTCGGTGACAGAAGAATGTTTCTTGACGTTTTGCGGGAGTCACCGAAACCTGTATTAACCCTTGGTGACAGCAAATACACACTCCAGCGAGCTGATTACATGGCCATGCTACTAACGATAAACAGATTAAAATGTCACTTACTTCATGTTTTATGTCTGTGTCTGTATGTCTGTTTGTGTGTGTGTGTGCTGCTGCTGCTGCGAGAAGCCAGCAAAAGCACTCACTTGCACACAAACAAACGACCAGTGAGCGCACGGACCCACTCACGAGTTAGCAGCATTAGCCGATGTCATGCAAGTCCTTAGCTCTTTTCTTAAGCGTAACACTGCGTCTAATTACTTGTTCATTGTTGAAGTCTCGCCAAGGTTCGCTATCTGATCGCATAATCTGTAGTTTAATAAGGGTTCAAGTAGGTAGATGACGTCTTTAAGAAGCCTTGCCATCAGAAAGAGAGAGGAGAGAAGACAAGGAAAAAAAAAAGACAGAACAAAATTAAACCATGTAATTCTCTTTCGCTCTTACTTGCCTTCCTCCTCAAAAAATCTGAGAAGTGGCAGAGAGGAAAAGAGGGAAGATGCTGCGATGTTCAGGAGATGGATTAAAAAGACCACATCAGATGTGTGTACTTGCAGGTGGAAAATCAAAGGTTGTAGTGATACCCCCCCCCCCCCCACACACACACAGTCTCTTAATCTAAGAGGGAAGTTACATCGTTTTCCAGGGCTAGTGTTACAATAGGACTTTGAGAAAAAAAAGAAAAAAAAATCTAGAGAAATCATAACTCGGATTTTATTACAGTGGTATACCAGTGAATTTTTTCTGCAACATTCCCAGTTGATTCTTATAATATAAAGAATCATATACAACTTTCTGAAGATAACTTACAGAAAGGTATTTTAAATTTAAATGAGATAGCCAAAGATTATGGAATGATAATATCAACAGAAAAATCAAAAACAATGGCCTTTAAAGGACAAGATCTAGTAAGAACTAAGATAGTAATACGGTAGATAACAAGATCTTAGAACAGGTGAATTCATTTAACTACCTAGGTCGTATGATTACATATGAAAAGGAAAAAGGTATAAACGTAAAAATTGCAAAATATTCAAAAATAACAGGTGTAATTAAATCTATATTTAAACCTACCCTAGTTTAAAAACAAACCAGACTAAAAGTATCCAATTCGTTAGTCCTACCAGTCTTAATGTATGGAAGCGAAATCTGGACAATAAAACAAAAAGACAAACAAAGATTAATAACAGCTGAAATGAAATTTATGAGGAAAACTGCAAAATATACTCTATTTGATCACAAAAGAAATGAAGAAATAATGAAAGAATTAAACCAGGAATCAGTGATAGAAGAAATTTAAAAAATATAAACATAAATGGATAGAACACGTTGAAAGAATGAAAACAGAAAAATTATCAAAACAAGCCTTAAATTACAAACCATTAGGGAAGAGAAAACCAGGACGTCCTCTTAAGAGATTCAACGATGACTTCTAAGGCCGGAACAGGCCACGCTGGGCCTAAATCCTTGTCAAGCATGATGATGATACAACTTTCTCTGGCTAGATATTTTTTTATTGAAATTCAATGGTTTGGAATCTTTACACCATTTTGTTGTCTTCATTGCAGTTAGAAAAAAAATTGGCAAAACATGGTAAATGAAACAAAGCAGTAACACATCCGTAGTTGGATTTAAATCAGTCAAATTTGGTATTACAATTAGCGTTATTTCTACTAGCAAACAGTTCAAAGCAATGAAAATGAAACGAATTAAATAAACTAGGATACTAAATACCATTCTTTTTGGTTTCAATAGAGCGTGACAAATGACAAGAAAAAGTACAATCAAAACCTGATAATGTTATTCTGCACTTTCTTATAGTATTTACGAAACTGTCTTCAACAACTTTGACTTCTTTTTCAACAGCTTAAACTGAGCATGTAACTTTCCTCCAAACTTAAGTACCAATATAACATCTTAGTATATTTTCAAATCCCTGAGAGATCGGTGGGTCATGGTTAGCTATCCACTCTCCAACCAATAGGGTTCGGGTTCGAATCCCGCTGTGGTTTGGACGTTTGTATTTAGGTTGTAGATAAATTTCATTGCCAGTGCGAGACCACTTCCATGTTTGGTCTGTAGAGCGAGGTTTCCGGCCGCATAAAAAAATTAAAAATATATTAAAAAAAAATCCTTAGTCCACCCACCGTACTAATGTATGGCTTACAACTTTCCGTGAGTGGGGAAAGACATTAAAAAAAAAAAAAAGACACACTTCATGACTTCTGAATAGTTTATGTTCTAAGCCATGTACATAAGCATAGCTCGTTTCCAATTGCTAATTCATATCTCCAGACCATTATGATACTTGTATTTTGAAATATCGGCAATGCTGATTGCTGGAAAAGTATACTGTAAAAGCAAGGCTTAGCATTAGACTTCCTCCCTGTAGTATACATAGTTCCCTCTTAACCAAGTTTTGACTTGCGAAATATATCCAAATTGAGAAAGTTTAAATAGTTATTCTTAGAAAGGCATCTACAATCTTTAGATAATGCACATAATACGGAAGCTTTGTCTGCTTTGAATTGTGTCGCGTGATAGCCTTTAAATAATTAATTAGTAATTACACTAAACATGTTGTCATTTAATAAATGCATTGTACCTGCAACGACTCTTAATTTATACTTCAGAACGCTATTATTTCTCTACGATAGCACGTAACAGTAGTTCGTCAAAGATGCATAATCGAATTCCCAGGTTATCCCTATTGAGAAGTAGAGCAGTTACGTATATTTGTAAGAAGGAAACCAAAATACCGCTGGAAATTCCCAATTCAACACTCCAAAGCCGAATTGTTCGGTTTGTGAACTAAAGATTAAACCCGTTTTCCCACCTGTGGGATTCCAACAATGGCGTATTATATGCCTTTTCCACTAAAATGTAAAACCGGTGATATTTCTGTTGTTGGCGCCCTCTACAGAATTGTGCTCAACAGATGAACAGCATTTTATGATTGGAGCTTTTCTGCATTGTGTATACGCTGTCAAAAAGCTCCCATTAGCATGGTTTATTCCTTCAAGTGGCGGTTAACCAAGTTCACTTCTATAAATCTTCAGAATTCGAAATTCTCTCAGAACAAGCATTTAAATAAAAATCTTCAACACCTTCGAGTTTAAATAATAGCTTTAAAAGCTGTTATCAGACAACAGGTAAACGAATCGAAGATTTACAGAACAAAAACACATGCTTTGTCACAACGAAGCAGGGATCTTGGCTGAACAGAAAATACATATTTTTGCGCATTTTTGTTGCTGCGTTTCTGCTTCATATATGAAACTCAACCCTGCATAAGAAGAGGCTGAAAACCCTATCCATTTGTGCCGTATAGGCAAGTAGTTATGGGACTGAGCAAGATACAGTAATTGCTTATCAAGAAAATTAGGTGCGATGTGATGTCATATGCGGAGTTCTTGAAGCAGGAAAAAAAAAGAATTCATTTCTGTAAACGATAACAGTTATTGTAGTGTGATTGTATTTGGTTCCTCTTAACGCTGCATTCATATATGGGTGTGGATGCGAATCCCATCTCAGCCACGGATCTGTAAATGCCTAGACGTGGTAAATTAATGCCATCACCTCGTATCAGATCACTTCAAGGCTGCAAACAGTACATCTTCGACCTGATTCTGGAATCTGATACAACATGGAACTTGAAAAAAGTTCTGTATTTGGTCCCAAAAGCAAGGTTTCCAGGGTAGAAGAATACACGCATAATAAATGGCCCTGATATACTGGTCGAAACAACTAAGACCACCAGACCAGTATATCAGGGCCATTTATTATGCGTGTATTCTTCTAGCCAGTTTGCCTGTTTTGATGGATTAATAAACTGAGTTTCCTAGGAATAATCCAACCACCTCCACTTGAATCCTGATTTACACTTTCAGTTGAAAAGTCCTCGCGCATACTTTTCAGCTGAAAACAGTAGATTTCAACAGTAGATTATTTTAATCGCTATAATAGACCTAAACTGAACTCAGAAGAATATTTATTTGTGACCTTCGCTTTTAGTGAACATCCAAACTGGACTGGTTTCAGCATAACGGATTACTTGCGTAAGAAACGACGAACCCTCTCGATATCTTTCCGTAAAATTCAAATGCTCCTTTGAGACCATTTACTAAGACATCTAAGAAGATGTTTTTTTGATTACTGGAAATAAGCACAAGTTGTACAAGCAGCTGAAACAGAACATAAACCATGTTAAGTTAAATGCAAATACTTGTAGGCAAGGCAGTCTCAGGGTTAACTGGGTGGCGCTAAGCCCTTCCGCTAAACAAGATTTCCTATTTTAGAGAGACCAGAAACATGATGATCAAAATGACTTTCCACAGAGAAAAATACGCCAGGCATAATTTTAATTTGCATTAAGCCCATCTGGTAGTTTATTAGTCTTCGTTTAGCGACTTACTTCTCAGTAGCGGAAATGACTGTATAAACTTTTACTAATTTATATGCAAATAAACTTATCTACATATTCCGTTTTCGGATCGACTTTGATTTCTTGTTACCGTTACTACCTCGACAACCCCCAGGTCGATGGAAATGATAAGCGATTAGTTCTCCAGTGTTCATTTAAAATTTATCTAATTTATTAACAAAGAATGAATCCTTCGTGGATTCCATCTAGCCGCTTCCTGGAATTATCAGCATTTCTTGTCCAAGAACATGATAATACAGTATTGGTTAATAAAGTATTAGACGTTAGGATGTACGTTTGCAGGCTATTTGGATATATGTGAAATTTTAATCACTGATGTATACGTGTATGGTCTGGCCAGACTCTAAAAAAACATTGAAATAATACATTTGCGTATGACTTCAACGAAGTTAACAGGAAATGTTGGGGAAGTGAATAGAACAGAAAAAAACAAAACGTATGTTAAAATAAATGTTGCTGGAAAGGTATTTTTATAACGAATGATGACAAGACTTGCTGTATATATTAAAAATTTTATCGCTAATTCATGTCTTCTATCCATCCAAATATCGCTGGACTAATCGTATTTTTTTAAAATTAAGAAACTTCTCACGCGGAAAATTATATCATTTAGCCTTATACCAGTGGTTCCCAACCTTTTTCCACTTGTGTACTTCTTTTAAACCCATTTCTATAAATTGCATCCCTTGTTTTTTAAAATAGCTGTTTTTAAATACTGACATTTATTGTTCTATAACTAACGTTTTGCATTTTGTTTACTTTACTTGTTTTTCCGATAGATAAAAATCTAATATGTGCATCCCAAACGGGATGCACATACTAGAGGCACGATTTTAAACCATTGTCATATTTAAACCCCAAAAATTGCAACGGTAAAAATCTCTGACTTCTACCCATGCAATTCTTATTAATCTGTGGTAATACTATATCTGACCTTTTCCGTAACAAAATAATGTCAATAATTAAAATACAAATGAAAGAATGAGATCGTTGGTAGTTGCATAGTATATATTATAAACATTATTAGGAACCTTCGATGTCCATTTGCCCAAATAGATGGTTGTGCAGAAAAGGATCATTTCTATCACCTCGGAGTCCCAAAGATATTTATCTAAAATATGTAAACTACTAATCCCAGTATTTGTAACTGCTCTACCTGTTGTATTGTTCATATATTCCATCTCATTTATGAAAAAGTACCACATGTTTGCTCCGTAATAAAGGATTTGTAGACTTTCTAACCCTCATACCACTTATGGAAAATGTGCGACATCCTTGGCCCACTTGCTTGTTTATCCTTTTTCTTGATTTCAAATATGCGCATTGTAAAAGAAGTTAATGGTAAATATTATGTTTTTGTTACTTTATTTGGCATATTTTTACGTTATTTCAAATTCTTACTTCTAAGGCTATATTTCAAAGTGTGGAAAAACCCACAGCCCTCTACTCAAATCCCTTATCTGCTAATATTCTTTTTTGAATTGGTTTTATTCTTTGAGAAAACTTCTGAAACTTGTAACGTGCATCTTCTCTTGGCTGCACTTGTAAGTGTTGAAAGGCGCATGCTCAGTGACGGCTCCTATCCC
Organism: Typopeltis vanoorti; assembly: GCF_054136105.1. Taxonomy (NCBI): domain Eukaryota; kingdom Metazoa; phylum Arthropoda; class Arachnida; order Uropygi; family Thelyphonidae; genus Typopeltis; species Typopeltis vanoorti. The sequence continues at coordinate 18,839,655 of NC_143554.1, forward strand.
CTCCTGAGATTTAGCCCTAAATTAAATAAGCAATTATAAATAAATTAAGGTCACATCTAAGAGTGAGCTGCCTATAATCTACCATCTCCCACATCACTAATTGCAATCCTCTAATACTCTTATCCCCTTTTATCCCTTGCATCGTGCACGTCCTCCTCACGCGCTATTTCTTCTATCCTTCTTTCCACATCGTCTCGTAGACCCTTCTCTTCAGCCTCTGACTTTATTGCAGTCTGATAGAACGACTAAAGAGGAAAGCATTTTTGTTCTGATGTTTTCTTACTATCAAAATTCTGCTGCTGCAGGTTTCCTAGAAATTGAAATGTTTCTCTCTCTCTCTCTCTGTGTGTGTGTGTGTGTGTGTGTGTGTGAATACTTTTTTGCCGTTCTTAACAGAATTACATCTTTCTTTATTTTTAAAAAATCTGGCGAATCCAAGAGATTTCCATACTTAATCCAGTCACACGTAATGGTGTTCGCTACACTAACACCCTTGCTTTTGTTATAAATTAGTATCTAAAGATGCACACTTTCCTTGCATGATTTTATTTGAGTCTCACTCAGTCACGTGTGGTGCATTTACTTCTTAGCATCTAGTTTTTAAATTCATTTCTAAAAATTGTTACACGCACTTCATATCTCAGAATAAACTACACGTTCCATCCAGCTTTGCACTACGCGTTTATACCACGTATTTTTTTATACGACATTTAGACTCGCAGTAGCTACCGATAGCTCAGAGAATTACTGTATTTATTATATACCTAGATTATTATAGTTTGTCATAAACCTAACTAGAAAAGAGAATCATATTAAAAGGACGTGCATTTTCAAGTTTGTCAAAGTATCTCATCAAGAAATTTATAAAAAAATATTCCTTTATAGATTTAATATAAAGACATAAGATTCGAGTTGTTTATGTGAAATGATTCAGGTCAAAAACGGATGGACCTTTTCCAGTGAATCACATCCAGATGAATGTGGATTGACGATATCACCATGAATGTTCATGGTGATATCGTGATACAAAAATAATACGAAATTGATTCATTGATTTCATTTTGTTAGTCTAAATTAAAATATCTTGAGTTAAACATATAACAGTAACATGATGCTATGTGAATCAGCCATGTTGTCATATGTGGATACTTGATAGCGGAAAGATAGGAACAATGGGTGAGATTCATGCTTCTTCCCGGTATTAAAGGGAGTTGAGGGTGAAAAAATGCCTGGTTTCACCCCTAATTCCCGTGAATAGTTATAAAGCAAAAGCCACTGTTTCTTTTGTATAACTACTACTAAAGAAAGGGTTCGATTAGTCCTATGCTTTAGGACTAATCGAAGATACCTGTATGTATCATTCGTAGTATCACCGTCTAATCCTGTGTATCAAGTTTTGAAACTTAGACCACGCTGCATTTTCTATTGAGGTGAAAACTGAACCAGTTTCGGCATTCAGTATCCCCTTTTTTTCTGTAGTGCTACTGCTAACCCTGCTACATGTTTCTACGTTGATTCTTTGAAAGGGTAGAAGTTTTTTTTCCCTCTCTGTCGTTTCTTTCACACTGATCTGAAATTATAAAAAGAGTGAATCTAAAGAATCTTAGGTGATAAATAGCGAACTGAAAAAAATTATAATTTCACTAACCAAAAATTAAAAATCCCTTTACTGTTAGATAAATACCATTCGAAATATGCCACGTAATAATAATATGTATTGGAACTGATATTATATCTAACACTAATAAGGGTTTTAGTTTTAAATTAAAAAAACTGCTAACAAATGGCTTCGATTTAAAAAAAAATTCAAAAGCAAAAATTATTGTAATATTTACGTGAATTCCTGAAATTGCCAGCGAAGGTTGGTCGATTGGTAGTGCCTCTGCTACTAAGTTCACTAAAAAAAAAAGTTAAGCAAGTTTGAGCGAGGTTAGTACTTGGAACCACGGGGATCAATCGTTCGATGCTGTTGACACACTCACCCACAATAAGTCTTCGGACTCCCTGGAGGGGTCACATAATAATAACAGCAAGAAGCCCTACATTACATATTTTAGACTCGCAATAGATAATGTTAAGATTTTCAGCTAAACTAACCTATTGCAGAAAAGGTTATATTCCTCCCCCCCCTCCAGTTCAAGCGTCTTAGGATCTGAAATCTCTTTCTAAAGTATTATTATTAATAAGTGTGTTTATTTTATTTTCGTTTTGATATATTAATATTGCTGTGACCTTTAAGGGAGAAAACGTGTGTTCATTTTGGGAAGAAAAAATGTTCGACAAATTTTGTTTTGTTTCACCATGTACTACTCGGTCTGTACTGCTTCACTAATAATTTTAACCAATCTGACATCATTTGTCCTCTTTTAAATTCCGTAAGCTCCTTATTTCAACCTCTGAATACCATTTATGTTTTCGGTATATCCGCTCTTTCTTTGAATACATCCTATTCGCTACTCTTGGAGGAGGAGGATGTCATATACTTTCCACGTTTTATTTGTATGCTGTAAAATACGCCAAAATGAAAACAAGGCGTAACTGATCCCGTATAGATATTTTTATTGAAGCGAGTTAAAAAATAAAATAAAAAAATAAATTTATTTTCTTGTGATAAGGATGGAATCATGACTTATAGGTCTTACAATTGGTATTCTGTAAATAAATGTCATGGTATAGGCCCTTGTACTCTCCAGTACAGCATTGCTTCATGTCACAAAGCGATGCAGACCTAGTCTGAACAGAATCATATCAGAACATAACAGCTCTGATTAAACGTCTCGGAAATGAACTGTCTTTCAATTCATCAGTAGAGTGTGAACTGAAGTTATAACATACACATCAGCTGGTATCAATAAATTATGCCAGAAACACAACTGTATTAATGGGGCATGAAAGGATCGGAAGATTTAAGTGAAAGCTTAAAATCTTGAGACATCTAAGACCTCAAAATCTTGATCAGTTGAAGAAATGGTTGTTTGCCTACCCCCGTTTGAAGGATGATTGAAAGATAGAATTAAGACTGTGTAATGGCTGCTCTTTTCATCAGTGGAACTTAGCATTAATTTCAAGGGAAGTACTTTGCTTCCCGTAAGAAACGATGCATCGTTTCACCACAGTAAAAAAACAGCTGTTCATATTAAAAGCGGGATTTAACAACAAAAAACTGTATATAAATAAAATATATTATTAAAGTAGGGGGAAATTATGAATCGATAAGGTTGTCATCTACATTTAGTAACACGAGTAGATCACATCACCAATGAGAAGGGTCTTGTACCAGGCAATGAAAATTATAAAACATTCTCTGTTGGTTGGATTACCGATTCACACGGCTAGCTAAATAAACAGGTTTTGAATATTTAAAAATAAATGGGGGTATCGCACTGTAAATCAATAATATAATTCTTAAAAAAAAAAGCAAGATGGATTGTAACGTGCCAATTATGTGTGTAACAAAGAACTCTCTACAGATCTGTAATTGCTTTGTGTAATATTGCAACGAAGATATCAGAATGATCATGACAGAACAGAATTTTGCTTGCAATAGTCTCAGAAACTGAAACGGATGAGCGCTGTTTAGATACAAAAGTTTTTTATTTTTCGTCCTTTGTTGGTGGTATTTTCTAAGTGGTGTGAGCTACTGCATAACAATTGCATCTGTTGTGTTATGATGCATTTTTCTCTAAAACTACCTTTTGTGCACTTAACAGAGAACCAAATGTTGAGACTGGTTGATTTAGGGTTAACGGAGGCATAAACGCAATCGGTACAGTAAAAATTAATTTGATAACTTGAATGGAACAGGGGATCAGATCAGAAGAATAAAAAACACTTAACCAGACCATGCAAGAGATAAACAGAAGTTGTTAGATAATCACACCACTGTGTTGGAATCTCCGCAATTACAGTTGAGGCAACTAAGTCTAGTCTGAGGCAACTATTGTATTATTTTTATTATTACATGCCACTTCCATTGAGTCCCAGGATCCATCGCTGAGACCACTCTAATCTACCACGTATAGCCACTTTACATACTAATCTTATTTGGGAAAGTATTTATGGTGGTTTACCTAGAAGTCGAATTTTACTGGAGAAAAAACTCGAGTTTCCGGGAGATAAAATTCTCTCTTTTCACAAAATGTTTTACTAACGGGAAGCCATTGACTCGGGTCCAGCATACCATAAACATAAAAAAATTAAATAAGAGGTTAAAAAACTTAGCATTCATAATCGAATCACATAAAATGATTGTTAGGAACGACATACACAACTAAGTAAATTCACCTTATCTTGTCTTTGTCGAGGCATGTTGAGGAGACATGGCCTCAACGTACTGATGACATTCTTTGGGACAATTCACACATTAAAATAATACGATATTTTCTGGATCGGCCCAAAGGTGGAACATTTTGACGAAAACACACATCAAACTTGATTTTAGAGCCACTTTCACTCCAAAGATGGGAATACCAACTAAAATGCTATTTAAAGTAATTAGATTTAATTTTAGATACACTAGAAGAGTTAAACGAAACAAAAGATCTTAAAGTAAAGCGCTTAATCGTACTCTTTGGTGGAAAATTAAATTAATTTTGAATTTGCACTATCCATAGTTATTTAGCATGAAATTTTGCTTACTATTAATAATGTTAAACAAAAGCTTACTACTAGCCAAAAAAATTTAAGTTTGGTTCTTTTTTTTAAAAAAAAAGATTAGAAACCTTTTAAAAATTATAGATAAAATGGTTTTTCTACATCGAAAAAAACCAGGTGTGAAATATGCAACAAAAGTGACATCTAATAAGAACTGGAACGTTTGCAAGATCATGCAGACGATTCACGTACACATACAAAAAAAAAAAAAAAAAAAAAACTAGATATGCGCAATAATAATTATACCAGTCGTCTTTGGTATTTTACTAACTTTCAGTCACATAAAAGCCATACCTTTTACACATATTTTTTCGATTTTGTCGTTATGAACGTCGACTTGTCGAAGTAGAATAGAACAGATTTTATTTAACAGTTTCTTAACTTGATTTATACCTTTTTATTTTATTTTTTTTAAGATTTAGACATATAGTATGTGGGACTCCATTTGTAGTCTTGCCCCTGACCCCTCAAATGTTAGGGGAGGGCCAACAATGTCAATTTTTCCCCCAAATCGTAATTTTTAATGTGATTATGTCATTGATGCTATTTATTCATTCCCTTGAATTTTCTCATAACTCTGTCTATAGTCTTTTCAACTACTGTCCTATTTCCACCCATTTCTCAGATCGGTAAGCTAAAATTAGTTTGGAAATCTTGTATACCCAGGCTACCAGCGAAGACGGCTATAGACGTTAAGTTTATCATGGATGCGAAGTGCATATTAAAATTGTAATACCATTGATATTACATTGAAATATATGATAGATGCGAAGCGTATGAGGATGTGTATGTGATCCATAATGACCTGTGAGGTGGATACTGCCAATTTAATGTTCAGAATAATTTCTCTTATTCCATACCAGTTTGTTCAATCGACTACCCACTGTTACAAAAATATAAAGGAACGTAACGTGGAGGAGTGGAGGGGGGGGGGGTCAGTCTTTTGTAACAGTCTGTTGAGGTTTTAAATTTAGTAGCGAACAGAAGTAGGCTCACCATTGGCGATTTTTAAACATTTTCAGACCCTGTTGTTTAATTTTAAGAACGCAGAGATCGTCTACTTATAAAATTCTACATTCATGGAATTCAGTTCTTTTGCAAATAATAATTAAAAAAGAGTATTATAATGTTATTCTTGTATGTGACATCAATTTTAAATCCAACCTAGAGAGATGTTTTTAGCATATGAACTGCTTTGCCTAATTAACCGCAATTACAACGAATAAAGGAACAAATCATTCCAAAATCGTGTTTTCCCCGCTAAGCAAATTAAGGCTTAGCAGCTCCTTCTATCGCAGAATGAAATTTGGAGTTTAATTTTTCGCTTGGCGATATTATTGTTATTGCATGACACTTTTAGACTAGTGTTTTTTTGTAGGGCGATACACAACGGTACGATTTGCCGGCATCTTTATTAACATTATTTAGTTCGAATTTTTTTTTTTCCAATAAAAGGAGCCCATTGAAATTCATGTTAATCCACATGGGACCTCTTCTTCTCTACATTCTCAAACTTTATTAAGTTTCATCTTGACATATTTGAATTATTGAAATAGATAATTTCAACACCTTTTACCTATTTCAGTTCTTGTAAATGAATTGAAAATTGAGATATCGCCACAGATTTTCGAAATACCCAAGTTCTGTAAAATCTGTCTAGCCAGAGTCCTGGAAAAACTTGTATAGTCTGACAGACAACAAATGTTAAGATGCACCTATGATATCCACTTACAAATAATGTTTAACAGATTTTCGTTGTTTGTGGAGTTAAACAAAATGTCAAGATTTGGGCTAAACAAAGCTGGTTCAGTTATAATCCTAAAAAAAGGAAGCAATCAGAGTTCAAATTCAATAATTATCTGTTATCGTGCTAAACTAAAATATATGAAATATATCGTTGGAGTATAAATGGGCTAAATGAATTATTTTAAAACTAAATTAAATTATTACGGTTTAACTGCGGGAAAAAGAAAAAAAGAAAAGGAAATAGAGTCAAAGTATTTCATAATCGTTCATTTTCTTAAAAAGTTATTAATTCTGTTTATTTTAGGTGATTGGAAATGCACGATCTCTTTTAGACATTATAGGGAAAGAATAAATTATTGATCCCCCAATTGCTAGTCATTCCTATTTCTGTACAACATGGTACTGGGACATTAGGGGAGGACAAATTCCGAAAAATAGTTTTAAATAACTTTTTTTTTTTTTTTTTTTTTTTATAAATCAATTTCACCTACGAATGGTTGAATATAAAACACCGAGTCTAAAGTTTGCATGGTTTATACCACATCCGATCTCTGACAGGAAAGAGTGAGCAAGTTGAGGATTTTTTCAGTGACAAATTTAAAAGACGTCGATGTGATTTTTTTTTTTTTTAAAAAATAAAGAACCCATTTACAAAAATTTCCTGAAAATGATCACATTAGGAATAACACCACTGCGCCAATAAATGATCTCCCATCCCGGAGTTTCTTCTAGTGACGTGGCAAATTCTGTGGCTTAGGGAACCATGATTACAACGCCCGACATCTTTGGAATATTGTTTGATCAATATCCCATAAGAATACGTGGCCATTGAAGAACACATTAACAAGTAAAGATAGGAAGTTGTTGTTCCTCTTTATAAAGCCTTGATATATCAGCATCTGGATTACTGCAGTCAAGTCTGGTCTACAGGGTTTCTTGGGGATGAGGAAGTACTGGAAAGGCTTCAGAGGCGAGTGGGCCGTGGAATGTATCTATGAGGATAGATTGAGGATGAGTGGATTGCAGAAGTTGGTTGTTAGGAGAAAAAGAGGGATATGATACAAACATTAAAGTTGCTTAAAGGGTTTATAGGATTGATACAGGAGAACTGTTTCAGCACTGGCTGGAGGGGCCAGAACAATGGGTCATCCTTGGAAGTTGCGTAAAGGTGTGGTTAGTAGGGGTGTAGGGACTAGATTTTTTTCTTGGAGATTGTGAATGATTAGAATGGGTTACCAGAGTCAGTTGTGAGTGCTTTGTCTGTAAATGGGTTCGAGGAAAGGTATAATATATTGTGCGGATAGTTTGCGTCTCCCGCGATGAGTCTTCGGACTCCATGGAGACGCCCGTACAATAATAATAAATATTGATATCCGAAAAACAGCAATTTTCAGTTAAAAAAAAAAAAAATCGACACGGATAATAGTTTGACCAAACTTAAGTGCTTGAAATGATACTGAAGAGGTCCCTAAAATTAGAATTTCGGCGAAAATTACATTCCGATAGTGAGCGAAGAACTGCTATTTGTGAGTTTAAATAATTTTATTTCAAGAAAAGCCAGGATTAGAGGTGGCCCAAAGCCCTTTGAAATGTAGACGCTCAGGCAGAAAACATGCCTAGAGAAGAAACCAACATGCTGGTTTCTTCCAAACAAGGCAAAGAAAACTTATTAGAGCATCCCTAATTTCTCTTTCCCTAAATGCAATGTCTGCATGTTTCTTATTATAATATACACCCAGATTTCCTTCTTTAATTAAAATGTGATAAAGAATGCTTTTGAAAAATCTATGTATTCCATTTTTCATTATTTTTTGTTAATCCCTACATTGGTAAAATGTATAATATAGTAATCATCAATATATACTATATTAAGTGAAATCCAGGTATATTGCAACTGGTAGCGTGGTTTAGTTTCCAAGTTGGCAATTAATGCATTTTTCTATAATTAATAATACATCGATGCAATACTGATATTTTAATGACAATTTTATATTTTGATTCTGTGGATTTAAATGATGATCGAAATATTTCGTAAAGATAACTTACTTGAATTTTAATTTTAAAGTTTTAATATACTTTTCACAGTTTTTACTATAAAACAATTAAAGCACGTCAGTTCATTTTAGTCACTTTTGGTTTGTTGTCATTCTCTATAGCACTACCATGCACATTCTATAAAATCATAAATTTTGTAACAAAATATATACCCATATTCAAATTAATATTTTTATATTATATAAAATTGAAGGTATAATATTTAATTGCAAAATTGTTCGAATTTATTGATTGAAACCGTAACATTTTTTTCTGATTAAGTTTTCTGCGGGATTAAAAAAAATGGTTCCTCCCTTACGTGTGTGTATGGAGGTATTCTAATTCGTTATCAGTGAATCAGCTTTTTTACACTTCACAATGATTTTTCACTTTGCTCAATATGGCAGAGCACGTGTCAGGAAAAAGTGCACAAAAATTGAATCACCGGATATTCCAGTGACATGCGATAAGGTAAGACGATGGCTTTTGCCATCCACTCTACATGTTGGTAAACCTAATCGCGGAGTAGGAGATAGCAGTTGTGAAAAATATCACGTCTTACACACTGTGGTTTCACAATAGCCAATCACGAAAAGCGTTATTTTTTACGTAAGCACGTCATTCAGCTTTGAAATTAAGCTTAACTGGTTGAGTCGGAAGGCTGTGGCAAAAATAAAACAATAAATAAATAAAAAAGAAATGACAAAGTCGAAACGGAAGTGCATCGCATTTTAAAAATTTGCCATTCGCGAATCGCACGTACTTTGGTTGTATTCAGTCCAGTGGAATACGGTGATTCACTAATATATCGTCCTGCTGTAAACACCCCGTTCAGTTTTTCTTTCTTCCTTTGTTTCAAATTTACGTTCAAGAGCATTTTTTTTATAATTGTGTATAGTTGTATAATATAATTGCTTCATATGTCCAGAAAATGGATGATTCAAACACCGACTCATAATTATGTCACTGAAGTCTTATAATTTTTACAACATAACAAAAGAAAAAAAATCAAGTTGCTCGTCACGTTAGCTGTTAAGAAAGATATAATTGTTAATAGAATGAATACGCAAACATAAGCCATTTGATTTCATAATTTCCAAAATCTTGTTCGAAAATGGAAATTGGCTTGTACATGATTTTACTTGGTACTTTTTCTTTTCTCTCTTTATATAGAAAGTGTGTGATGCAAGGAAGGCTGATCAGATACTCGTAGCATATTACTAACGACAGAAAATATTAATATATAAACATCGGCTTTTGTATAAAACTTCAGGATCTGCTGGAGAGTTCAAATTGTGCAGTTAATGTATTACCCCCCCCCCCCCTTTATTCTATATACAAGCCAAGCAGTTTTTAATCTTGGTAGCTCAGTAGTGTATCAAAGAAATTAGTAGATGAATTTAGGGTTAGTGGGGAAACATAACATGAGTAAAAGGAAGTACAAAGTCAATATCATAATTATGTAATATGTAACATTTTTAGTTACAGTACTTTGTTTGCCATCTGCTTTTTGAAAAATAACAATAATTTAATGTACCCTTTGGTTAGAAATATTCAAGACCTAGCATGTCTAAGGGCTTTTCAAAGTGGTGGGATGTTTAATTGATCTCATAAGCACATAATAGGTTTCCCCCCCCTGACTACCAAAAAAAAAAAGAAAAAATAAAGTCAAACACACATAGACAAAATATACTGGTCCCTGTTTTGTTGCTAGCTGTAATACATCCAACCCAATTAAATACTATAAATAGGAACAAATCTTCACATAAATATGTAGCATAGTTGAGAATTACTTCAGCACTTCCTGTTATACATAGGCATTGTGGATTTTATTTTATTTTTCCTTTGGAGATATTTTACAAACATTTGTTACATGAAAAATTGCATATACATTAGAAATATTTGAAATAACATAAAATTATATATATAAAAAAAGAAGAAATGCTGTTATCAAGCCTAGTCTTGCATGCATATATTTAGGCTGTACTCACTAAGCAACTAAAGTAATACCTAGGAACAGTAAGCGTGGTGCACAGAATAAACTGACAAAAGTTTATTTCAACCATAAAAATACCATTCCCTCCCCTTTTTTTTTTTAAATTTAGGAGTAGCATATATCCTAACAATTGTCCTGCATAGATTATTATCCAAATCTTCATAGAGATGGAATGTAGTAAAAGATTTTGGGATTGTTAAATAGTACATTAACATTCCAAAACAATATATTAAAGAATATTAAACAGTCTCAGAGGATTGTGATTATGATCACGATAACATCTAGTGGTAAGGATGATTCTTCATTATAAGGCACTAAATTCATTATTTACATTTCGATTATTTTTCTAAGACCTTTGTGTTTTATTTTGAGATACCAGTAGAGAAAGTGCAGAGTTATGTTACCAGTGGATATTAGGGTCATGGAATACCCGTTATGAGGCAAAAACTACATTGAACTACCTTATTGTTGTTGTTATCATCCTATGATCCCATGGAGTCAAAGACTCATCTAGAGGTTCTTCTATCATGCACACTGCTCATCATACCATGCCTTAGACACACTCAAATTCTCTACAGACACCATCCTCTCAGGCAAGGCATTCTAATCATTCACATCTCTGCATGCAAAAAACCTGCTTCTCACTCCCCTGCCCATGACCTCCTTATACAGCTTCCAGGAATTTTTTTTTTTTTAATATTCTCGTAGAAAATGCATAATGCATCTTGGGTATTGGAAGTTTTTTTTTCATATGGTTAGACTATAATAAATTTAGTTTAATCCTTTATCCAAGTGTAAGCAAACAAAGTTTGTGTCTGAAGTATCTTCAAAACTTTGTTTACTTACACTTGGATAAAGGATTAAACTAAATTTATTATAGTCTAACTAAGTGGGGAAAAAAAAAAAACTCCCAACATCTTTCTCTAAATCCAGAGTAATTTAATAAGGTGAGACACCTTTTGGCAACTCGTATCGCTAACTATGACTTCTTCATTGCTTCCACCTTGGTATCACCATCTCTGGACCTGGCTCCTACTGATGAGACTCAATAAAGGTCGAAACTGGTCTGGATAGTGGTATAGTGGCCCTTCCCTTAATGCATAGCATTATACATATCTGCAAGGAGATGTGCTTTGCATTATGGGTGATACTAAGACAAGGAGTGATGAGAGCTTGGTCCACCGTTACCACGAGTTGCCTCAGTCCTGAAGATACTTCAGGTGCAAACTTTGTTTGCTTACACTTGGATAAAGGATTAAACTAAATTTATAACATCATGGGTATGTTTATGTTTGTGTGTTTGGGAGGGGGGTTATATAATGTTAATGTGTTATCTTGTTATGAAGCACACTAATAGAACAAGACTTGTGCTGAAATTCAGTGGGAAGGTATCCCAGGTTTATAGGTAGTGAAAAAATTGGAAGTTAATAGTTATGTGATTGCAGTATCAACTATTCACCACCAAATTTTTCCTTACATCTATCTCCTTCAGAATATGGTTAATAATTTTTGCATTCAAGGGCAGGTTTAATATATTATTTAATAATCAAGTCAGAATCTTATGGAGTCCAGTTCATTCTTACATAATAAGTTGGTCTCAATTTCAGCATCACAACAATAATGAAATAATAAACTAGGTAACATAGTGTTTTACAATGACAGGTGATTTCATTTGTGTCACAGGAAATATGGAATGAAATATCCTTCAGCCAATCATTTTCAGTTTTGATCATCACAGAAAGTCTCCCATTCAGTCAGCAGTGATAATGCCCCTTTGGCTAGAATCCCATATAAGACATGAACCTTTTACAAGGGCTTGCCTAATGTTGTAGTGGCATGTTTTTTTCTGCTAGAGACTCAGATTTTTCATCCCACAAAACAGACTGGCTAATTGTCATGTAATTGACATACATAGCAGATTATGTATATATGATTAACACCCTAGCACAGCATTAGTTAGGTTTTGATAAAGTTAAGTTATTTGGCTGTGACAGGTCATATAACTTAGTCTCCATCAGCATTTGTTAATGATCAGTATTTTGTAGCTAAACCTTGGGGATGACTGTCATATTAATGGAAAGTAAAATTGAACAAAATGCATAAATTGATATACTTGGATACATTAACTCTACTATCCCATTTCTAAGTTCATAACTTTGATATGTTATATCAAAGGCCACAATACCATTATTGCTGCTTGTCCAGTCATTGTATCATCTGCAAAACTACACATCTTTCATTTCCTTTTACCATGTTATCTATATACAGAGTAAACAGGAATGAACCCAAATGTGATCACTATAAAACTCCATCAGTGACTTTATTTTCTCCAATATCACACCACCACCATGTACCATCCTTTGGTATTTCTCAGTCAATCACTCCCAACTTGCTTAGTGTCAGGATGAAATTATTGTGCAGTACCATGCAATATTATGCATTGTGCAGTACAAATTTTTGCAAAATCTGGTTAGCACATATCGGATCACAACTGTACGTACATACAAACAAATTTTTGTTAACAGCTCATCTATAAATTATGAAACGGCAATGGTTGAGAAACCAGATGAAATGCAAGTACAGCATGAATGTGCATAGAAGTACCAATTAGTATAGCATATTGCTTACTGGATAATTATTATCTATTATTACATGACACCTCCAAAGAGTCCAAAGGCTCATCAAGGGAGGGCACCTAATCTCTACAATTCTCTGTCTCCACTACCTAATCCACCAACTAGAGTGAACGCCCACTACCATGATCACCAATGCCATCTACTGCCCCCTAGCACTTATAATTTTTGTCTGTAAATTGTGTATATTCTCAAGGCCAATTTATCTCTATGTGGGATGAAAAACCCGAGTTTCCGGGGGAAAAACTCCTATGAGATTGGTTAACTCACCTTCAATTAAAAAAAAACCATATAAAGATTCCTCTCGTCACGACGAGAATCAAATTTAGGCCTTTTCCAATTGAAGGATAAATGTACCATTGTTCTTCCGATTGTGCTATGGAGGCCCAAAAACTGATTAAATGATTAACTGAGAACTGATTACTGATAAGAATAATTTAAAATTTAATTTGATTCCTTGCAGTCCATTTGAAGTAGTTTAAGCTTGGATGTGAATTTCTAAGTCTCATGTTTCAAACCCTTATCTGATTAAGTAGCTATTCAAATACCTTTTCTCAAGGTACCCTATGTGATACTTTTCATTTGCATGATCCATTACAAATTAGATAACTAAATTTCTTTGATAAATATAAATTGAAAATTTTGTCATAATACTTATTGTCACAGGGAATAATTTTCACAAAATTGTTTTTGAAAAGTACTCTCCCATTGAATTCATTCCTTTGAGTTTTTAAAATATAGAGTTTAGCAGATAGACATAATATAAAAATGAAATTTTACCCAACTGAAAATAACTACCTGCTGATTAATAACCAGTGAAAGGCTGTTCATCTAATGACAAGTTTATAGTTAGATATTCATCGTTTTGTTATGTAACTGTTGTTTAGAGAGGTGATTATCTGTGACAGTAGATGGAGGAATCTAAAACTTCAATAAATGAAAAGTTATTATTATAAGCTATCAACCTGGTGTATGCAACATCAAGCCCACTGCTACCTCTTCACTTAATGAAGAAATGCAGGTATATGAGGACAAGGTATTAGAGCTGTTGCACAAACAAGAATTCAGCAATAGGGATATCAGCACATATGCTAAAAGAGTGTTCAGCTGAACTGGCTATTTCTTTGGCCAGGCGGTTTAGTATGAGTCTCAGAACAGGGAAGATTCTGCAGGAATGGAAAGAATGTATGGTAATTCAATTGCACAAGGGTGGTGCAATGACCGACGTATCCAACTATTGACCAATTAGTATCTCAGGAGTGGTGTTGAAGATTTTGGAAAAATTGGTTAGGGCTCACATTCAGAAATGGGTTGACAGTGAATCTCTACTTTGCAATGAACAACACTGGTTTACTAAGGGAAGGTCATGTTTTAGTAACTTGCTCACATTCTATAACAACGTTACCATTGAACTAGACAAGGGGAATGGATACACCATGATACTTTCGGATTTTGCTAAGGCTTTTGACAGAATACTAGACTGTCTGTTGCATAAATTGGAGAATTGGATTATAGAATATTAGTGTGGATAAAAGGATGGCTGACTGACAGATATCATAAATGGTATATGGAGGATGTGAGTCTGCAAGATTTAAGGTAACCAGTGGTGTACCACAAGGATCAGTGCTTGGTCCACTGTTATTCGATCTGTACATTAATGATATTGGGAAGGATTTGACAAGCGACATACAGCTATTTGCTGATGATGCAAAGATAGGTAGGGTAATCAGGAATGCTGCTGATATGCAGTACTTGCAGAATGATTTGAATAGGCTGGAATTGTGGGCATGCGAAAATGGATGTCAGTAAATGTAAAAAGTCATTCACTTTGGCGTGATTAGATATCCAGTGTCATATTATTGGTGGGATTATGCTAGAACAAACTAATGAGGTTAGGGATCTTAGAGTGTTAGATAGAAAGTTTAAGTTCAGGGGCTATGTAGCAAAGATTGCAAATACAACTCAAAAGATAATTGGAAAGCTGAAACAAAAGTTCACATGTAAAGATAAGGATGTCATTTCGCCTCTTTACGATAAGAAATCACTTTACGATAAGAAATCACTTTGACTATTGTGTACAGGTTTGGTCTCCTGGTTTCTGTTATGATTCTGGTATAGTGAAGAGAGAGTGCTAAAAAATGATATCAGATTTGTGGAATACTGATTATGAAGACAGATTGAGAATTTGTAGACTGCGGACACTAGCAAACAGAAGAAAGAGGGATGATATGATTGAGATGTACAAACTTCTGTAAGGGTCATACAGGATTTCAGTTGATGGAATTTTTCAATTTATGGAGGGTGGGGAAAGGACAAGAGGGCATCCTTGGAAGCTGAGAATGCCTAAGAGGGGAGTAAGGGCTAAATTTTTCTTTCATAGTGTTGTGTGCGATTGGAATGGATTGTCATTGGATGTTGTGTGTGCAAGCAGTGTGAATGTATTCAAGAATAAGTATGGTGTGTGTAGTATGTGGCCTCCCTCAATGAGTCTCTTAATAATAATAATTATTATTATTTTTATCCTAAGACCTATGGAGGTCCCTTTTGTCATGCACCCAGCTCATCATACCGTGCCTTAAACACATTCAAATTCTCTGCATACACCACATTCTCAAGCAATGCATTCCAATCATTCACAACCCTCATGCAAAAAACCTGCTTCTCACTCCCTCGCTCACACCCAAATGTTAAATGATATATGGATGCACAGTTATCTTTTCATAAAACCAGTTGGTCTGATAAAATACGAGTAATCTTTAACAGATCAATGCTGTGAACCATAGATGGCTCACAGTATTCATGAAGAATCTGCAGTCTTCTTCTCATCAGGTTTATCCTAAGCTTATCCAGAGGAATACTTTCCAGTCCATAATTAACATACATGTTTATTATGAACATACATGTGCTTTTACTTTCCTTCACATCATTTTTTCTTTCCTTCTATCTTATGGGAATCATTGCATTATTGAAACTTATATTAACTGCAGTTCAAACATACAAATTATCTGTTCAGGACATTTTCTTAGTAATTGTTACTGATAACATCATTCAAATGTTGGCCTGTTAGGTCGAGTGGTTAGCATATCAAGTTTATAACCAGCAGGATATGGGTTTGAATCCTGTTGTGTGCATAAATGTTTGTGATTATTGGGGATAAATTTCATTCCTGGGTTTGAGACTGTTGCCCTGTTAGATTTTTATTTTTTCTAACTTTGCCCTGAAAACAGTGCTGCATACTATGATCCCACATGTGGAAACAGAAGAGGCATAGGACCCCAACAAATCCTGTGCTATCCAGATCCAGACCTAGGGATCAGAGAAGTCATTCTCTGGAAGTCTTCATTCCACCACTGTGCCCCGTAATGCACACAAAGAGAGTATCTTGAAATTAGCTCAAGAGAGTTCAAAACTTAGTAAGTTCATATAACTCCACTGCCATCATATACCTTTAAAGGATACAGATGCAGAGGTAAATTTTGATATGATGTGGTCTTCTTTCTGAAGTAACCATACCAAGTCTTGGTTTTCAGCATAACAGGCAGCTAGGCTGAAAACCAAGGAAGCTGAGACTGAATTGATTGGAAATCAACATTGATTTCATTGCTGAGGCAATGAAATCCATTTTGCTTTCAATAGGCTGAAGGTTTTAGATGCGAGTATGGCACAGATTTTCACATTGTTCAGTATGAGACCAGACCCTTGCTTATTACTATTACATGACACCTCTAGGAAATCCAAGCACTTCATTGTGGGAGAACACACTACTTTGCTAAATACATCTCATCCTCATCACCACTACTACTACTATAATTATACTTATTGTGCAGTCTGGAGTGGAATTAAAAAGCCCATGTTTTACTTCCTACAGAAATATATAAACCTTCACCTCATTAAAAAAAAATTAATTAAAATAAGCATTAAAAATAATTAAAAAATCCATCACAACAAGAATAGACATTGCACATAGCTTTTTTGTCCAGTCTGTTAGATTATATTAAGATAGATTATTAATATACTGTTGAATAAATTTATTAAGTGACACCTCCAAGAATCCTTCATAGGAAGAAATTGTACTTCTCACAACCCAGTGTTTACACTACTTAAACTTCCATTATCACATACCTTACTTGAAAAAGCAATAAATCAAAGATCTAGAAATGAATCAAAAGTGACCACACTGGTTAATTAATCATTTCTCTTTTAGTGACTTATTTCACTTTCTATATATATGTAATTTTTTTCCCCAGAACTCCTGTACCACTAGCTTCTTTCATTTCCTGTTCTAGACTCTCCTGATGTATTTTGTTTGTATGTTGTAGCTACATGTAATCATTATTGTTCTTTTTGCATATCATCTTTGCAATGTTTTATTGGTTGTTACCGATGCATCCTGTTTCACCCCTCTCTCTGTTCTGTTAGCAGTATGTTTCAGGAGCATCAGGAAAACACATTTTAAAACAGGCTATAAACATCTTGCTTTTATTTATTTTCACAATGCTGATTAGTCTTAATTATTCATTAATATATTAAAAGCAAAACTATGTGTTCAGAATGAGAACATAGTTTTATCTAGTCAGAATCCTCTTTTCCAAAGCCATCAGTTCTTGCTTAGGCAAGAAGACTGCTTTCTTTTGCTGTCAGAGACAGATTTATATAATTCTAAAGATGTTGTGACATAAAGTAGGTCACAAGCATCATATAGTAGTTATATGCATTGAACATATAAGAATACAAATACTCTGTGAACACTTACAGAAACGTTACTCTCCTGTAGATATTCCCATGGATTTTTTTTTTTTTTTTTTTTTTTTGTCGTTGTTACTTTCCTTAATGGAAACAGCAGTTTTTATTTCTTAATGTAGGCCAACCTTTAGAGTGCAACAAAGGTTGTATTTTTCCTTGAACTTATCATTATTAACATGCTAGAATCTCATTTATTTTTAAGGTGTCCTGAAGTACTCTGGGTATTGTGTTCATTCTGCTCACCTTTTATTCCATTAAAGAGTAAGCTTGGTAGGGCAAGTTTTTTTGGGGTAGTTCCCACGAGTAGCCATCCTTTTCCTGACCTGCAAGGATAGTAGAGCAGCAAGCATGTCAACTTTTGTTGGCCTCAAAGGGTAACCACAGCTGTCAGTGGATGCAGTGGAGCATCCCCCAGATCCCAACCCAGGAAGGCAGAAGCTTCCTTTGTGCTGTGGGGAAGTAAACTGACCTCATTTTTTTTCATTCTGGTTGGTTTTAAATATGTGACCCAGAAAACGTTTGTTTACAACAGTGTTAGAGCTGTTGTGCAGCAATAGATAACATATGTTGCACACAGATTTTCTCTTCTTTTGGAATATGTGTATGTGCACGTGCTCACGCACACTAGAAATTTTAAAACTGGTTATTCACTTTTTTAAAGTCAATAACCAGTTCCCTCATGTTTTCTTATTAATGATAACTGATGATTATGAATTCTTAACTATATATTTAATATATAATATTATATATAATAACCTTTTGTCTATTAAATGTAAGCACCTGCTATTAAGGAAGGCCCAAATATCCACTTATTTTTCATGAACTTAGTTATGGTAATATTGCAGGATAATTATAAAATTATTTATTGCATAAACATGATTGATTCTGTTAGACATAGAACATATTTCCCTTGAATTCCCACGAAGATTCTTAACTTTATGAAAATCCTGAAAAATGATAAGAGGGAGGTGCTAATCTTAGTAGTGCAATCATTAATAACATTTTAGCAATTTCATTAAAGATCCTACACTGGACTTTTACTTATTCCATCCAGCCCAATACTACATAGTATCCTATTACTTAATATTGTATTCTGTCAATCTTTCTGTCAATGTATAACTGGTAGCCAGTTATACATACAAACATTTCCTGATTTCTGTCTAAATTTTATCAGCTATGCTTGCATATGAAATAGTGAACTTCTTGTCCTATGCTTGCTTTGAATCAGAATTGTTCATTCAGATTCAAACAACAGCTTATTTGCATTTTATTCTTACTCTTCCTTGTATGATTCTTAAAGAGAGATTCAATTCTTAAGATTTAAAATTCTTAAATCTTAAGAATTATGTTTTTAAAGCTTTTAAATCAGCCTTGAGAACACACGCAATTTACAAACAAAAAACACCAGTGGTGGTGGGCAGTAGATGGCATTGGTGTAGGTAATGATGATAGTATCATTACCTACATGAGCGGAATCGTTATTTTATTTTATTTTATTTTTATTTTTTACATTGAAGGTGAGTTAACTGATCTCATATGGAGGTAGCAGGTTTTTGTTCTCCCAGAAACTCTCGTTTTTCATCCTGCATACCGACAAATCAGCCTTGAGAACACACGCAATTTACAAACAAAAAACACCAGTGGTGGTGGGCAGTAGATGGCATTGGTGTAGGTAATGATGATAGTATCAGTTTGCTATGGTTGGTGGATGAAGTATTTGGGACATTGTTGTAGAGTAGGTGCTCTTCCACAACGAGTCTTTGGACTCCTTGGAGGTGTCACGTAATAATAATTCCTCTCATTGTGTTTCCTATAATGTTATAAATGTGGACTTTTGACTAAGTGTGAGGATAATATACCTAAATTTATCTATCTTCATTACCTCCAGTAATGAAGGAGGAATTACAATATAAGAAGATACTAGTGCTACAGTCCAAGAAAAATCTCAAGAAATTCTGATATATGGCCAACAGAAGGAGAAATTGTTGTGGACAAATGACCTTGCTAAATGCAGCAAGGTCAGGTAGTCACTAATCAGCTATAGTATGCAGATGACTAGTCTAGCTGATTAGTGATCACTTCATTGGGTTATCATATTCTTGTGAAACAGCTTTTATTCTTAGAGCAATGGAGAGAGAAGTTTAAGGAATTGGGAGTGAAGAAAAAACAGGTATACTCTAAGTATTGTAAGTTTTAAAGGAATGTTCTACTGAACTGACAGTGCCATTGACTGATTGTTTAATGATAGTCTTGCAACTGAAAGTGTTCCCAAGAGTGGAAGTATTAAAATAATGCCACTTTGGTAAAATGGAAGCAGCATCAGACTAGTATTCCTTTTGTGGTTGTCAAAATTCAGGAAAAATCAGTAAGGATTAATAAAGGATTTGGCAAATGATGGAAATTTATATGGATTTGTTACAATAACCTCTCATTTCACTAATCTAGTCACTTTATTATCATCTGTTGATTATTTTATTTTACAATAAAATAGCAGCAGTTGATGAGAGGAATCAATATCCTGTAATCCATCTCTACACCCTTTCGAAAGTTAATTTATCCCATTCAAATCCCAAATTTGAGCACAATAATTGAGATGTGGTGTGATCAGAGCTTTATACAATACCTTAATATCTAAATGAGAGTCATTAATATTAGTCATAAAATTACTTTCGTAAATGACACTAGTATGAGCTGCTTATTTTTAATTAAGAATAGAAACCCAAAACTGCTCTTACAGTTGTAATCATTATTTTTAGTTCTGATAATAATACATGTGCATTCATGTGAAGTAATAACTGCATTTAAGGGTAGAAAATAAGAATATTTTGTGAAAGAGTGGGGAAAGAGGAAAAATTGGCCACTTTTTTTTTTGTTATTGTTTTAGTGATTGTGTCTGAATAATTTATAGGTGACATTTCTGTCATTAATAATTCTCAAGCTGAATAATTTATTGTTGACATTTACATCATTAATAGTTGCACGTGAATAACATCATAGGGTTAGCATCCTTTTTTGAATGACTTATGCATGTAAGAGTCATGTCTTTATCCATTAAAGAAGCAAAGTTTTAGTTTCAAAAAATAAAAGTATAATGTGAAAGTGAATTGCTTGATATAAACCACAATTTATAATGGTCTGAAAACTGGTAGCAAGCTGTTATCCTGTCAGCTTACTTCAAGTCTTACAAAAATATTGAAATTACATCAACTGATCTATTGTGTATGACCATGGTAGTGTTCTTTTTCTTTCTGCCATGCTGCATGCAGAAGATCAGCCCTTCGGATATTTTCAGGAGGTTTCTAGAAGTAAATGAGCTATAAATCACAAAGAGGAAGTGAATAAGCCTTTTCCATAAAAAGTTTTTGTTTCAGTTTTTGTTTTGAATCCTGCAATATTCTCATAAAATGTCTTGTGACATTGCTTCTCTGTATTTTTATGTTTTGTTTTTCTTTAATTATCACCAGATTTTGCATCTATTTGCACCTCAAACTGTAGATGAATAGGAAGCAAGTGAATAGTTTTAAATATGATGTCATTAATTGAAGAGTAATTGAAGTTCGTTTTAAATTATGAATAACTATGTTATAATGCGGTAGTGTATACTTTTTTTTTACCTACACCTCAATGAAGTTGATCCGTTCATTGTTACTTCCCAACTCTTGATATTTCTTTCATGCTGTTCTTTTTTGCACAGTTTAGAAGGGATTATTGTATTTACAATGTGTTTTCATGAACATTCACAGTATTTTAAACTGAAAGTAAAACCTATTGTAGTGTGGAAATAAAGCAGAAAAAAATTTTCGTATTAAATATAAGAAAATGCAAAAATATGTCATTATTGTTCTAATAATCAAGACATAAGAGGAAGAATTCATCATAACATATTAATTTAAATGTCTTTATATGTAAAATTTCGGCTAAGTTTCATAACCATTGTCAATACAATTGTAGGAAAACACAAAAAAGAGAACAAGAATTCAATTGAAAGTGTGTGATATCATCATCATCCTTTCAGGGATTTAAGCCCATTGGCCTGTTCTGGTCTTATTCCATCTTTACTTGGTTGTTCCTGATTTCTCTGTCTTGTGATATCTATGTCCTGCACTATCGGCTGCAGGAGAAAGCTCCATCTGTATTAATAGATATACAAAATAAGTTACAATAAAATAATTTAGTTAATAATTGTATTGACAGTGTTTATGAAACTTAGCTGAAAATTTTACAAAGACATTTAAATTAATGTAAGTGATTCCATTATTAATATGTTATGATGAATATGTCATTATATTGTAGCAACCACTTTAAAAATGCAATACATAGGGATTCTAAATAGCTAAGAAAATAATTAATATGCATAAAATTGCTTCTAGTAAGTCTCGCCTGCAACTAAGTTTGATAAGCTGTATTCATTGTAAAAGATTATTGATTCAACTTTCATGTGAAGAATAAAAATTTATTAACTGTACTAAAGAAACTCAGCATTTCAGTTTGTGTCGAGGCTATTTTCAGGAATATGCCTCTTGCATGGCATCTGCCTCTTGGTTAGGGTTAAAAAATTATTAAATAATCTAGTTATGAATCGGAAGAATTGTATTTCAAGTGAGCAAGCTGCTAAAAGTTGAACTGTAGGTCATCAAAAAGACCAACAATAGATACTGTGAAAGAACTGTCAACAAAATCCTGCATGACAATATATCAAAAAAAAAATATTGACTGTAATTTGGCTATAGCCATCCCATACAACAAAGGTATTTTGGGAAAAAAAATAATGAGAATACTACAAAAGTACAATCAGAGTGAGTTTCAATCTCCACTCTAACCTTGTAAAGATTCTCTTCCACAGTTATCCCATCTAGAAATGGTATGGGTAAGACTGATTGTAGACCTGAAAGTGAACTGCTGTGTTCATGTACAAATGCAAAGCATAAGGGAAATTAAATTATTTTACTGATTGGGTTTGTTTGCCCAAAAATTGGAATAAGTTAAACATGGTTGAATGAAGATGAGATCCTGCTGGTAATAGAAGTGAAAGGATATGTTTTTCTTAAAGATAGAAAGTACAAGAACAGAGAGAAATGAATGCTGCTGATGATAGCAGGGGAGTTATGTTTTGTGTAAGGTGGTGATGCAAGAGGGAAACAGGGGTAGTGGTTTTGAGACAGTATGGTGTGAGATAGAGGTTGACAGGAAGAGATATTTAGTCCGATGTTGCTATAACCCAGGAAATGTGGAGTGTGATGAAGAAGAAATATATAAGCAACTCGGGTTAGTAAACAAGGGAAGAATGATTATTATGGGTGATTTTAATTATGGCAGTATAGATTGGAACGAAGAGATAGCATTTGGGAATGAGGAAAATGAATTTGAGGTCTTGAGAGACAGCTATCTTAGGCAGTATGTAAAGGAGGGCACATGAGGATTGAGAGTCCTAGATCCAATCATATTATCTGATTTCATCAGATAATATGATTGTGAGTAGGGTGTCACATTTCCCGCTTATGAGATGATCACCTAGATGGTGGCCAGCCATATGAAGACTCCTGTGAGGAAAGGATATATGTGGAACTACAAGGCCTGTGATTATGAAAAGCTTAGGAAATGGCTTGGAGCTATAGCATGGAATGTGGAATTAAATGCAGATGATGCAAAATTGGGTGAGGAAGAGTAAGCAATGTAAGCAGATGTGGCTTTACAGGAGGACTTGACTATTGTATGAGCAGGCACTGTGAGTTTAGTGTTGCAAAGTGTAAGGTTCTGAAATTTGGTAGGCAATGATGGCATGCAAAATATGTATGTATATGTGTGTATACACACACATGGCAGAGAAAGTTTGATGGAGGTAAAGGGAGTGGTGGTAGACAAGGACCTGAAATTCTGGGGGTAACATTACACAAGTTGTGAAGTCATCACATCAAATTATGGCAATGATACAAGATCTTGACTTGAAGAAATAAAGAGATTATGGTTCCATTGTATAATACTTGGATCAAGCTTCATGAATTATTGTGCACAGATTTAGTCACCTGTTTCTCATGGCGAGAAAGAAAAGAAAAAATTGCTGAGAAGAAAAGTGAACTTCTTTATTTTGTATCCAAACACAAGTGGTACAGTAGTAAGTAAGTGATGCAACATTATTTACAACAAATTAGGATACATTACAAATGAGAACAGCTTAAATTTGTTAGGTGAATTATGCAGGGAATAATAAGTAAAATATTAAGAAAAATAAACTGTACATAAGTTATATACAATAAATATGGTCAGATGTTCCTCCAGAATCTTGCGCAGTCAACTACTCTTTCTGTGTAGGATATAAGGTCGTCTTTTGTAAAGGTGATTAAAGAAGGGGAGACAAGAAAGAAGGTGTTCCATGGACTGGGTTGTCTCACACTCACAATTATCTGGTCCAGTGAGGTAGCCCTATTTGATGAGGTTTTGTTTGCAGCATCCCTCAGTTCAATGACAGGATGCTGCAAATGTTAAACCATTAAGCCAGCAAATGTTTTCTGCTCGTCAATTCAGGACTTAAGGTTTATAAGTGTCCATTTCTAACCGGTCCTCCACTTAACTCCAGTCAGCAAATGCCAACCATAGAGTTCCATCATCAATTTAAAATGTGATCAGGTCCCCACTGAATGCATGATTCTTCAAATTAATTTAGGACTATAGACTGTTTAAGTAATATAATTGTTTTTTTAGCTCACTAGGAGGCAATCAATGTTTTATGATTATGAACAGAATTCTTGCAGTTCACTAGCAATGTATTATTGTATACAAGTATACAATATCTGTATATTGTATATATACTCTTGAAGATGACCTTAACATGGTGAGTTTAATTGTTTATTATAATAATAAACTTCTGCAGATAGTAATTGAATCCACAAGCTCCTTGTTACAGCAGATACTATACACTAACCATTGAATCTTTTGAGAGCAGTTCATAGGCTGTTATGACTAAATACATTAATAGCTAATTTTAGGGTTACTCTTCATATTGCTGTTTGTCATGACTGAGACTTGCTACTTGTTTCATATTGCTCCCCCATACACAACTGCCAAATCTAGTATCTAATCCCATCCTTCCCATTACCATCTTGTCATTTGGCAGTTTCTCAGAGGCCTTTGAAAGATCTAAATATACCAATGTGTATGCATCTTCCTTGTCCAATGTATGTTATATTCTTATAATAAGCAAATAGATTGCTAAAACATGATCTTCTTTTAGCACACCCATGCTATTCCTATAAAAAAATTAAAACAAAATTTAAAAATAAAAGTTGCTATTGTCAGCCCAGTTCTGAATTTTGGTCCTCACTAACCTGTCCAACACTTGAACAACTCCCATACACCTTGTCTTCTTTCCAATCTTTGAATAAGTACACCAAAGCTGTTGCTAACTTCTGGATATTCTCTCAAAACACATGTTATATTATCAAGCTCTACAGCCTTATTAACATAAAGTATACCCAGTTCCCCATAAATCTTTTCACTCATCATCATTCCTTCCTTCCTTCCTTCCTCTCACCAAACTGTAGTTCTGCATGATGTCACATTCATGAGGATAAAATGCCTTTATAAATTGCTTATTTAATATTTAAAGCAATATCATGTTCAGTTGTTATCATGACACCAATTTCATCGACTGGAATCATCTCCCTGCCAATGGGATTTTTTTTTTTTTTCTGGCGTGTGGGTGGGAAGAGATTTATTAGCTAACTGCTGCTGATACTGTCCCTACGAAGTGAGTTGTCCTCCTTTCCTACTCATTGTGCTGCTCATGCAACCCATTACCTCTAATTGCTACCGTCTTCCAGAATGTCTGTGTCACATGCTTTGTAGTTTTCAGCTTGATATTGATTGGTGTTTGACAATGCATCTGGTTTAATATTCTTTGTAAATTTTTGTTTTTAACATTATTCCCAATGTGAGAGGCTGTAGAACCTATAGCAAATTGATGCTGTATATGAGGCAGGGATTGAGAGAGAGAGAGAGATGAGGCATATGTTGATCTTCTTTTAGAAGATCTGGAGGTTGTTGTGTTTGGGGAATAATTCATTGGGGAGGGCATTCTAGAAAACAGAGGTGATGGAATGAGAGATGAATGGGAGTAGTAATTTTTGGTGAGTTAACACTTGAACACTACTGGATGTTTGGTAGCTGTTGCTTGTGTTGCAGATTTTGCAGACATTCATGGACCAAAGGATGTTGGTTCTGCTTAAAACACTGCTAATCAAAGTCCGATATCTGTAGAAAAGACAGTGCAAAAACCAAATGTCTCTAAGACAGCATTGTAACTATTTCTAATCAAGATGTCTCTAATGTCATGTAGTTTTTTAGAGTTCATATTGTGATACTTCTTTCTTTGTACAAGGTAATGTTGACTGCATATAAGCCACTGCTGAGATTTCTTTTATTTTTTTGCATAAGGGCATAAGTTAATTTGTTTTGGTCTGAAATAGGAACCAGAACAAAATAGAAGAATAATGTGCTTAATACCTTTTCATGAAAGCAGAATATAGTATCGTGTCCAAAAGATTGAACTAGGTCCTACTTCAGAAACCAAACCTGTTACTCATTGAGAGATGCTTTGTTTGCTTGCATATAATGGTAGTTGTAGATGATATCAACCTAAAAAATGACTTTGCCCTATTGAATTGATAGTTACACTCATCTTGTGCGCACAGGTTGTTCAAATCCTAATGGAGAACTACATTGGTTTTGCTCTTTGTGATATCAAGGTCTGATAAATCTAGTTTAGCGAATAGAATATAGAATAGTGAATTCCCTATGCCAAATTTTAGTTTGTAGTAACTGCCAAAAGTAATAGTTTAATTATTAAAATTCACAGTTGAAAGGAGAGCTATCTGAGGCTACATTGTTCATTGTTGGATCACTGCCCTACTTATGAACAGTCTCTGATTGCTTGGAAAACGTACAATATGACTTATGGATTCATATGATTGAACTGAAGACATCGGGATTGTCAGATGCTCAGCCAGGTGGATAAAATACACACACACACACACACACATTAGATTTTTCAGAGGGGCAGTAACATTTTTGTAACTTTTATGAAAAGTTTCAAAATTCTGATTATATTTTTAAGGTACTCCATTTTTCTTCACTGTATTTATTAAGTACTTTATTTTCTTACTATTGCATTGTACTTTGGGATGTTGTCATCCCCCTAATTTTAGGTGTAATTTACTAAATTGTTCCACATATAGAAATGATCCCAGAGATATTAGTAGAAGATAGGAATTAAAATACACTTAAAGGTTTGAAAGAAATAAAAAGGGATATATGGCAGAATTGAGGGTTTAGGATGGTATTTCTCACTTTTTCTGAAGTCAGTCAGAGTGACATGAGAGAGATCACATACTATTTAGTACAAAATGTGAAAACTAGAAGAACATATTTTACTGGAATATACACGTAGACTCGTTAATAACATTCAAGAAGATCGCCAATACAGTATGATGCTGTCACCTCACAGCTACTTCCAGTTGTAAGATAATGGCTACCGTGCAAGTGTGGTCCAAAACAGGTATCCATGAAGTTATTAATTTTTTGCAAGCAAAAGGGACTTCACCAAGTGACATTCACCTTGAACTAGTTGTTATGTATGATGAAAACCAGATGTTAAAGAAAGAGGTGTGTTTTTACTGCAATGAATTTAAAGCAGGCCATGGTGACATTGAAGATCAACATCAGATGAGCAAGCTTTCACCAAGTAAGACAGGAGACAACATTTCATACATTAAGAGCATCATTCTTGAAGACTGGCAAGCGAAATTGTGAAATTGTACAAGTGATGAACTTCAGTAAGTCCAGTGTTTATGAAATTGTTTGTGCTGTCCTTGGCTTTCGAAGGGTGTGCTCCTGGAGAATCTATTGAGATACAGCAACAAAGGCAAGAATTTTCTCACTTGTCTAGTCACACAAGATAAAATGTGGGTTCATCACTTTACCATGGAGAGCAAACAAGACTCCATTATCTGGAAATTCCACATTCTCCTGTGCATGAAAATTCAAAACTGTTCTCACTGCCTGAAAAGTCATGGTTACAGTGTTCTAAGATCGCCAAGGCATTCTGTTGGTAGATTTCTTGCTGAAGGTAGAAACAATCAGTGCAGAGGTTTACTGTGCAATGCTGGGCAAACTCAAAGCTAACATTCGACGCAAACAACCAGGACTCCTGACAAGTGGTGTGATTTTGGTGCATGACACTGCTACTCCACACACTGTGAACACCATTTTTGAATGGTTGCACTGTAATTATTGGAAAACTCTGCCACATCCTCTTACTGTTCAGACTTGGCACCCTCAGACTTCCGTTTGTTCGGTCTGCCCAAAAAACACCTTTCCAGAAGGCATTTCACTATGGATGAGGAAGTTCATCAGACGGCGTGATGTCGGTTACTGAGTGTAGGCACGGACTTCTTCAGTACTGGTGTTGATAAACTGATGCATTTTTGGAACAAGTGCATCAATAAATTTGGAGACTTTGTGGAGAAGTAGTGCATGTTCACATATTTCTTAGCGTATAAATTTAACTTCCTATTATTTGAACATCCTTGAAAAAAAAAAAAAAAACGTGCTTCCTTACTTTTCGGAAACCCCTTGTATTATTATACTGGTATCTCCATGGAGTCATTAGACTCGTTGTAGGAGATGCATTACCTATCATACCTCTCCTTAAACTCATTCATTGTCTAGTTATTTGCAACTAATTCTGGGAATCCATTCCACTCACTTACTATTCTCCAAGTGAAAAATCTAGTCTGCACACACTTGCTAACCACACTCTTACACAACTTCTGTAGGTGATCCCTAGTTCTCTCTCTCTCTCTCTTCATCATGTATTAAAAAAGTACAAGTAGACTAGTTGGGAAGAAACTTTACATGTGAACTTTGGTTTGGATAAAGAATTAAAACAAGAATACAATTTCTTGTCATTTATAATATACTTTATAATCCAGTGGTAAAACTTTCTACATACATTAAGCAAATTTGAAATAACCAAGTTTACAACTACTGTGCTTTCTTTCTTTGCAAAATCCCAAAAGTCTCGAGTCATTGCACAAAACTAATATAAGAGAACATGAATTATGGTAGAGTGTTGGGGTATAGTTCGTCCACCGTTTGTAGGTCTCTGCTTGGTGGCTTGCCAAGAATAGTCGATTCATGCTGAAGGACGTATGAATTGGTTGCCAACATTCGAAATCACATGCTTTATAGGTAAAAGTTTCCAGCTGTATACAATAATCATAAAAGAGAAGTTAATTTTCCGACCTGTAATAATAAATAACTCATCCCACAATACGGACTGATTACCCTATTATCAGAATGGATTCTCCTTTTTCTGACATGCGCAGAAGTGTCGAACTATACATTTTGTACAGACAGAATGTGTATCCTGTAAGACTATGAATTCCTCGTTGTTAAGTTCCTAGACCCTGCAGCAATTAATGTTGGAATGCCTATAAGTAGATATGTCATGCAGTTGCAGTATTCTCTAGCCTTGTTTCAGTTTCTGTTTTTTTAAGAAATGAGTGTGTTTAAAATTTCTGGTTTTGGAACATTTCTTAGTTTTTTTTTTTTTTTACTTATTGTTTTGGGACATTGTATAATGTACATGTTGATTTCATTGTTATCTTTGTTGTTTATATTTGCTTTCATTGTTATTTCATTGTTATCTTTGTTGTTTATATTTGTTTTCATTGTTATATCTTTGTTGTTTATATTTGTTTTCATTGTTATTTCATTGTACATGTTATCTCTACTTGGTGTTTTGTCTAAAATTAAAAGCAGTACACAAAGTAAAAGAATAAATAAAAATTATTCAGCTAACAGAAATTTCTAAATCAATTTATATTTCTGTATATTATTATTATTATACAGGCACCTCCATGGAGTATGAAGACTCATTTCTGGGGGAGATAAACTATCCGCACAACCTATTGTACCTCTCCTTGAACCTATTAATAGATAAAGCACTCACAACTGACTGGCAACCCATTCCGCTCATTCACAACTCTCCTAGCAAAAAGTCTAGTCCTCATACCCCTACTAACCACACCTTTATTCATTTTCTATGGATGACACATTGTTCTGGCCCCTCCAGCCAAGTGCTGAAACATTTCCCTTACATCAATTCTATAACACCATTGAAACAACTTAAATATTTCTATCATATCCACAATTTTTCTCCTATCAACCAACTATTGCAATCCACACACCCTCAATCTGTCTTGGTCACTCGCCTCTGAATCTACTCCACCACTTCCTCATCCCCAAGAAACCCAAGAGACCAGACTTGAGCACAGTAATCCAGATGTGGATGTATCAAGACATTATAAAGAGGAATAACAACTTCCTTTTCTCTACTTGTTAATTTGCTCTTCAATAGCCAAATAATCTTACATGTTACCTTAGCAATATGTCCTCTAAACTTTAACTCTCTGTCTACCATTGCCCATAAATCTCTAGCATAATCTATTTCCTGGAGAACTGTACCATCAATGTGATACACAGCTTGTAATCAATTTGTCCCAAAATGAGTAATTTTACATTTCTCCACATTAACCTGACACCCATTAACTTTTGCAATACTGACAGCCTATTCAAATCATCCTGCAAGCTCTCCACATCACCTCGATTAACTATCCATCCCTAATTTTGCATCATCAGCAAACAATTCAATATTTCCTATATCATTTATGTACAAATTAAACAGCAATGACCCAATACCAAACCTTGCGGTACACCACTAGTCACCTGCTTTTGCCTCAATTCTGCCCCTCCATATACCACTTTTTGATATCTATCCAGCAGCCACCCTCTTATCCACTTAACCAGTGTCATATCCATTCACATTTGTTCGAATTTGCATAAGAGAGTTCCATGTGGTATTCTGTCAAATGCCTTTACAAAATCCTGCAGAATCATCATGTAGCCATTTCCTTTATCCAACTCTGCTGTTACTCTGTGATAAAAAGACACCAAATTATTAAGGCATGATTGACCCTTCATAAAGCCATGTTGCCCTTCATACAGTATCATATTTTTATCCACCCATTCTTGAGTTCTCTTTTTGATCAATTTTCCAATACTTTTACCAGCATGCCTGAGATACTGATTGGTCTATAATTTGCTACTGCAGTCTTAGAATCTTCTCCCTTATGCAAGGGAATTATTTTGCCCTCCTTCCACTCCCTTGAAACTCTACCAGAGCTGAGACTTAAATTAAACAGCTTAGTCAGAATCATTAACAGTTCCCTTGCACAATCTTTCAAAGCCTGAGCTGATATCCCATCTAATCCCTCAATTGTTATTTACATTGAAATTCTGCAACATCCTAAGAATCTCCAATTCATCCACCTCTGTTCCTGCATTAGTATCTGTCACATATGTTAAAGCAGTAATCTCAATAGGATGATATACCCATCATAGTAGTCACTCAGTAACTAGACTATTTTATCTGTTTCTGTCATCTCGTGACCATCATCACTCATTAAGGTTAATCTTCTATAGTCATTCTTCCTCTTACTTGCCACATAACGAAATAACTCTTTAGGATTTCCATTGACCTGCTTGGCTATTCTAGCATTCTGGCATTGACTACCCTATTCTTTTCATAATCTGATTTTACCTTCCTTGCCTGAACCTTGTACTGTTCATGAGTTTGCTGGTCACATTTCTCTTTATATACCCTCCACAGCAATTTCTTCTTCTGCAGTTCGTGCTTAATATTATTAGTCATCCATCTAATGCCTATCTGATTAACTCCCCTTAACTTAGGTATACAACATAATATTGCTTCCTCTAGATCATCGTTTCTCAAACTGTGGTACATGTACCGCTAATAGTACATTACGTTATTTTTGGTGGTAAAATTTTTACACAAAATATTTAAATACATGTCCGGAAAAATGTATTTTAATATTTATTATTGTAAGGAGTAGACTGTTCCAAGGATTTAGCTTGGCGAATCGAATAAAAAAAAAAAAAAATCAGCTAACGCCTTTTTTGTTCCCGTACAGGGAGTAGGCGAGGCTGTTTACCCTATCTAACTGGAGCCTCTGTAGCTCAGTGGAATCGAATAAAACGAACAAATAAATTTTATTGCAGTTTTATGTGAATTTTCGGATGCGAAGTCTTATTAGCGTGTCATAAGGGTTTTCATATTTAATATTTATTTTGAAACAGTATTTTTGTATGTAAAAAAATTATAATAAACAAAATACATAGCCAGCAAAGGTTGGTCGATTGGTAGAGCCTGTGCTACTAATGGCTTAAGCAAGTTTGAGCGCGGTTAGTAGTTGGACAGGATTCAATCGTTCAGTGCTGTTGGCACACTCTCCCTTGAT
This sequence comes from Typopeltis vanoorti, assembly GCF_054136105.1. Classification (NCBI taxonomy): domain Eukaryota; kingdom Metazoa; phylum Arthropoda; class Arachnida; order Uropygi; family Thelyphonidae; genus Typopeltis; species Typopeltis vanoorti. The sequence continues at coordinate 18,871,835 of NC_143554.1, forward strand.
GAGTCTTTGGACTCCCTGAGGTGTCACATAATAATAATAATAAATAACATAATGAAAAACAAAAGCAATAGATTGTTGCAAATTTAAGAGTAATATATTATTTTACGTGAAAATGTATTTTATTAAGATAATTATGTGATATTCTGTTAAAAAAATAAAGGAAAGTTATTATTTAACATAAATGATATTAAAAATAAATATTATGTTTATATTTGTATGAATGTGGAGTGGTTTTGATTTATGCTGACACCACTGTTAAGACGAGATTTTTATTTGACATTATAATGTCAAATAAAATATAATGTAATGTCATTATAATGACAATATCCTTGTTATAATGGACAAATGGTTAGGAATTGAAAAATCGAAGAGAAAACTGCTGGCAGACAACACTGACACAGCTAGCACGTCCAGTTTTAATCCTGAATCTCACGAAGCATTTAAAAAACGAAATGCTACAAGCAAGTATAATGAAAATTATTTGGAATATGGATTTTTTTGGAATGAGGATGAAAACAACCCCAGGCCCCAGTGCGTTATTTGTTACGAACAATTTTTGAATCACTCGATGAAACCATTGCTTCTGCTACAGCATTTTCAAAACAAACACGCCTGTTTAAAAGGTAACCCTCTCGACTTTTTTAAAAGAAAACAAACTGAAATGAAAACTAACAAACGTTCACGTCATTCTTTTACTACAATTAACGGATGAGCAGAGGCAGCATCATATTTGGTTAGTTTGAGAATTGCTCAAACTGCAAAACCACATGCTATTGGAGAAACTGTAATATTACCTGCAGCCAAAGACATTGTGATGTCTATTATTGGTCCTACAGTAGCAGCCAAGTTGAATGTTGCTTCTTTGTCAGATGACACTGTTTCGCGACGAATTAACGAAATGGCAGCTCAAGTAAAACAAACACTAATCGAAAATATAAAGCAAAGCAAATATTTTGCAATTCAGTTTGATTAAAGTACAGACGTAAACAACTTTGCACAGTTGATGGCTTATATTTGACTTATATTAGAGAACAAGTCATAGATGAAGAATTCTTATTTTGCGAGCCTCTTCCAAATCATACCACAGCGGATGAGATTTTTAAGAAAATTAATGAGTTTATAACTGGCCATGAAATAAATTGGGAAAAAATGTGTAGGCGTGTGTGCTAATGGTGCACGTTCAATAACAGATTGTTGTGGTCGCCAAAATTAAAGAAGTTGCACCAGATGCCAAGTTCACATTGCAGCATACATCATGAAGCACTAGCAACCAAAGTAGTGCCCACAGAACTAGAGACTGTTTTAGATCAATCTGTGAAAGTAGTGAATTTTATTAAATGTCGGACGCTAAATTCACGACTGTTTACAATTTTGTGCAATGAAATGGGCAGTAACCACAATAAGCTCCTTTTACACACAGAAGTGTGGTGATTGTCAAGGGGAAAAGTTTTAATTCGACTCTTCGAATTACATTCAGAGGTCCAAATATTCCTGTTCAGAATTCAAATTTGAACTCTGCCATTGTTTTACTGACGAACTCTGGTTATCACGTTTAGCGTATTTGGCCGATATTTTTGGAAAACTGAACAAACTGAATTCTAGTTTACAAGGTTCCAATATAACTGTCTTTACTGTACATGACAAAATAAATGCAGCTGTGAAAAAACTAGAATACATAATTAAGGACGTGAAAAGGAAGAAAATTGCTACATTACCAACATTAGAAGAGTATCTCCAGGAAAATGATTTGTCACTGAATGAACAACTAATTGAAGATATAGAAAAACACTGCATAGGACTTGTTAATAATTTTCATTCCTACTTTCCTGAAAATTTAGAAAATGAAAGTTGGATAAGAGATCCATTTTCTTTTTCAGATACTGTGCTAGATAATTTTTCAATTCAAGAAAGAGATCAACTCATAGATATTTCATGTGACAGAAATCTCATGAATGAGTTCAAAAAAGATAACTTATTTTTTTGGTTAAAAAGAAGAGATGAATACAAGTATATTTCTGAAAAAGCAATAAAATTTTTAATGCCTTTCAACATATCATATCTTTGCAAAACTGGGTTTTCAGCCATGCTATTAATTAAAAATAAATATAGGACACGGTTGCAACTTGATCCTGACTTACGTTTGAAATTAATGAAGATAAAGCCCAGATATCGAAATTGGTTACAATGAAACAGGCTCATCCATCGCATTAATCCTCACCAATAATAAATCTCCTTAATATTATTACCCACCATTTACTATATTTCATTATAATGTAAAAGTTTCATTTACGAATATAAATAAATAATATAAATTTAAAATGTTTTATTCTTTGATTATAAACACTCCATTTGGGATGTATTGATTTTTAATTGGGAAATGCTTTTATGGTGGTACATATATTTTTTGATTCTTATTTATGTGGTACAAAATTTAAAAAGTTTGAGAACCCCTGCTCTAGATGACCCTTAACTGTCTCCATGCACAACTGATCATATCCTTATTCTGCAGTATTTTATGCCATGGCACAGATTTAACTGTCTTCTTAAGCTTGTCATAATTACCTGCATTGTAGTTCCTTCTTAACAGAATATTCCTCATGTTGTACAATCTCCCAAGTCAAGACTGCATGGTCACGTTCACCAATTGGAGACAATGTAATCACCTTGATTATGGATAGCTCTTCTGATCCCATGACCAGGTTCAATATTCTCACATCCCTAGTCCCCTCCATCACATGCAGTCTCAGGTGATTATCTCTTAGTAGATGTATAAATTCCATTTCCTCCTGCCATGTGATCTTTCTTCCTCCAAGTGTATATCTCCATAGTTGAAGGCCCCCATAATAATCACTCGACCTGTACTCATTGTACTAATTTGCCAATGCATGTGTTCCAGATCATCCGTGGAACTCCCTGGCCTATAGCAACAGCCAACTGTATATTTTGTCTTACTGGCTTTATTCTCACTGCAAATGAACAGCCACCCTCCTGCATATCTCCTATTCTTTTTAGCTGCAGTTCATCATCTGTCATTAGCAGTACCCCCTTCTCCCATCCTCTCTTCTCTCTCTCTCTTCCCTCAAAATACTAAACCCTTCACGTTCTATCCCTGTAACTACATCACATGTTGTTAGACAAGTCTCAGTAATGCCTATAACTTTTGACGACGTTGCACTAACCAATGGCAAAAACTTCTCTCTCTTGTTCCTGATACTTCTGGCATTAGTATATAGAAACTGCGGCATTCCTTTAGGCCCCCACCCACCTTTACTTCCTAAATTGACTGCCCTATTCAATATTTTTGCTTGAGAGACTACATTCTGTACTTGGTCATTTCACGCTCACTCTCCACATGGATGCCTTCATACAACTCACCTGCTTTCACCCTAATATGCCTTTTCCAGATATACAAAAGTTAAATACCTTGTTATATTCCCATGATTTCTCAACCATTTCTCTCAAAACGAAAATCTGAACCTGACAACCTCTATTTGGCCCGAATCCAGCTTGTTCTTCTGCAAGCTTCCCTTCACAATTTTTCTTGGCCATTTCTCAAGTATATTTACATAAATTATATCTGAAACGGCCTGATTGGCTGAGTGGTTAGTGTACCCTCTCCAACCAGGAGGCTGTGGGTTCAAATCCTTCCATGGGTGTGGATGTTTGTGATTATCTTTAGGTGGGTGATAAATTTTATTGCCTGGCGTGAGATCACTGTCCTGCTTATTAGAGGCCTGAATTGGCTTTAAAAAGTTTCATTTTTGCTTTTGAGTAGGGTTTTTGGGCTATGTAAAAAATACAAAAAATATATCTATAATTAATTAAATAAATGGAAAAAAATACATCCTTAGCTCACCCACAGTTCATGGAATGCATTGCCTGATAGAGTGGTGAGAGCGAGAACGGTCAGTGAGTTTAAGGAGTGGTATGATAGACTTTGTGTTTCCTAGGAGGGGCCTCCCGCGATGAGTCTTGATAGACTTTGTGTTTCTTAGGAAGGACTTCCCGCGATGAGTCTTTTGACTCCATGGAGGCATGAATAATAATAATAAGAAAATACATAGTGGGCGTTGTTACAGACCTAGTGGATAAGTTGCTAGTGAAGAAGAAATGAATTACCAAACAAAGATGATTGACACAAAATGAGTAATCATAATGGAGGACATTAATTATCCGAATATTGATTGGGAAGCTGTGAGATCTCGTGAGAAGAATGAAACTGAATTTATTGAGTTGTTGCGAGATAACTTCCTAAAGCAGCTTGTGACAGAAAGGAACTCAAGGTCAAAGAATGGTAGATCTGATTATAGTGTCGGAGGGGGATTTTAGTTAAAGATATAACTATTCTGTCTCCAGTGACCAAATTTATTGAATGTTCTATTCAGAAAGATTGCATACTGAATTACAAAGAAGGAAATTATGACCACCTGATGAGTATGCTGAGTTCTTTGCCATGGTATCAGTTGTTGGAATGGAAGGATATTAAATTAGCATGGAAAGTGTTTAAAAAATACTTAAATGATGCAGTATCAGAATGTGCCCCTAGTTTGAAGAATAAATAGGATAGGAGTGAAATGGATGATCTAATTAAGCAAGAGATTTGCAAGTAAAAGATGAATCGGAAGGAATACCATGTGCATAAGGATGATGTCAGTTACAAAAATAAGGAGCATGCCAGAAGAGTAACAGCTGCTGTGAATATGAAAAGAAATTGGCTCTGCAATCTAAAGACAATCCCAAAGAATTCTATCATTATGCTGCAAGTAAAAGAAAGAAAGAATGAATAAATATGAAAGAATAACTTTAATGGGTGCAGATGGTATGTTAGTGATGGCTGCAGAAGAGATTATTCAACTAATGAGTGGCCACCATTTTTCTAAAAGCTATCAAGCTATCAATGTGGTATATGTAACACTGAACTCACTCTACCCCTTCACTATCTGAAGAAACTCAGGTGTATGAGCAGGTAATAGAACAGTTGCACAAACTGAATAAAATTCTGCAATATGGACTGATGGGATATCAGCACAGATGCTAAAAGAGTATTCAGCTGAATTGGCTATTCCTTTGACTATATAATTTGAGTCTCAGGGAAGATTTCATGGGAATGGAAAGAATGTATGGTAATCCCATTGAACAAGAGTACTGCAAAGAGACTGGGCTGGGACATGTGAAAATTGCTGTCAGTTCAATGTTAGTAAATGTAAAGTCATGCACTTTGGTGTGATTTGATATCCAGTGTCGTATATATTGGTAGGATTATGCTAGAAGAAACTGATCAGGTTAGGGATCTTGGAGTTTTAATAGACAGGAAGATGAAGTTCCAGGGCCATATGACAAAGATTGCAAATACAACTCAGAGAATAATTGCAATGCTGAAATGAACTTTGACATGTAAAGATAAAGAAGTTATTTTACCTCTTTACAAGGCCTTGATAAAACCTCACTTGGACTATTGTGTGCAGGACTGATCTCCTGGTTTTCATGGTTCATGGTGATTCTGATACAGTGTAGAGTGTTAAAGATGATATCAGGATTATAGAATACTGACAGTGAAGACATTGAGAATTTGTAGCCTGCAGACACTAGTAAACAGGAGAAAGCGAGTTGATATGATTGAGAGTTACAAACTTCTGGAAGGGTCATACAGGATTTCAGTAGACGAATTTTTCATTTTATGGCATGTGGGGGAAAGGATGTGAGGACATCCTTAGAAGTTAGTTGGGCATGAATTCTGTCAAGAAGGGAGTAAGGGCTATATTTTTCTCTCATAGAGTGGTGCATGATTGGAATGGATTGCCATTGTGTGTGTGTGTGTGTGTGTGTGTGTGTGTGTGTGTGTGTGTGTGTGTGTGTGTGTGTGTGTGTGTGTGTGTGCAATAAGTGTGAATGAATTCAAGAGTAAGTATGACAGCCGGTGCGAATAGTATGGACTCTCTTGATAAGTCCCTGTCTCCCTGGAGGTCTCTTTTAATAATAATAATAATATTCCAATATGTCTGATAATCATTTCCTAACCTGCTGTTTAAATCTCCAGCAATGACCAACTTTTCCTTTTTCATTGTGTCAGCTGCCTTCTCTAATGCTTTAAAAAAATTCCTCTATTTGTTCCTTAGTAGAACCTTCTGTCGAACCATTGGCACAAGTAAGGCTCACTATCCAGTTTCCCATTCTGGCATTTGCCCACATCGCTCTATTTGATATTGTCTGCCATTCAAGAAGATTTTCCTCATATTTAGGACTGGGGTAAAGTGGTACAACACTGGGCGAATCCATCTTTGACTCCATTGGGTTTTGGGGTAATAATAATAATAATAACGACCCTCACCAACAAGGCTCAACAACTTGCATTCCCTCAGAGTGTCCTCATATCCCACATCGCATAGACCTGAAACTGACTTAGTAAACCTTCTCTAGATCCTCTCTAATATACCTAACCCCCTCTCCCCTGAAAACCAGGAGAGAAGGTGAGGATATATTAGACAATCAAATCTATTTGCATTAGTTCATATGTGATTAAGGCTTATTCAAGGAAACCATAACCTCTTGGCTTTTACATTTTAAGGTACTCTTCATCATTGTCATAATCCATTGCAATGTTCTTATAAGTTTAACAATATGAGCCCTAAATTTTCAGTTTCAGTTATTATTATTATTATTATGACATGACATGACATCTCCAAGGACTCATCTCGGGAGGGCACTCCACTACATATATCTCACCTTCTCTCTCTCTCTCTCTTACTATTTAATTCTCCAATTACCAATGACACTACTATCAGTGCCATCTACTACCCACCACCACCACCAACAACAGTATTTTTTTAATCTGTAAATTGTGTTTGTTCTTATGACTGATTTGCCACTGTAAACTTCCAGACAGCAAAGAAATAACCTTTGTTATTTCTTAACCTTCCTACTTTTGTTAAAAACAGTTTATTTCAAATCCGCAGTAAAAAAATTATATCCTTAAAAACCTGAGTTTCCAGATGAAAAAAACCCTGCTACCTCTGTATGAGATCAACTAACTCACCTTCAGTTCAAAAAAGCTCATATAAAGATTCCTCTTGTTATAATGAGAATCAAACATACGTCTTTTCCAACCAAAGGGTACAATGTTCAATTATTCCTCCAATTGAGTTATAGAGATGCTTAATTGTCATCCATATGCAGGATAAGGAAGTATGCATTAAATAATATATGCCTTAATGTAAATAGCTGTTATGTTTATGCTGAGTTTTTTTTTATTTGGACTTTTAGAACTTGTTGAAAGAAAGGCTGCATAATTAGTGGGGAATGAGGCTGACTCACTTTTCCGGAGAGTTATTAACAGGGCATACATCATCAACAAAAAAGCATAATGAATCTTTGGATCTAGATAACAATTCTACGTACTATTGTAGATAAGAATCCCATATGTCTTAAAACAGAAAAGTTCCAGTACTGGGGGAAAAAAGTTACTTCTTGGCTTAAAGAAATTATTAAAAAGCTAAAATCCATTCATGTGTTTATGTGCTCCCAAAAATTCACAGATATAATATTCCCCTACACCCTATAGTAGATAGTATAGAAAATCCCACTCTAAACTTTCCAAACAGCATTCACTTGCTCCTCCTCAGAAATAACTTCCTGCCTTTTTTATATATATATAAAAAAAAAAAAATCATATCCTTAAAAGTTGACATTTTATTATTAGGTTTGATATTAATATATTTACTGATTTACCTTTAACAGAGACTCTTGACTTATTAGTCAAGGGTATCTGTTATTCTTCCTCTCATTTCACCCCCCCCCAAAAAAAAGACATTTGAATTATTCAGATTTAAGTAAATACATTTTTTTAAAAGTTTTTACAGGTTACTTTACATGGCAAGGAAAAAATGTACAAACAAATTAATAGAACTGCAGTGGGTTCCTTCCTCTCCTCAACTTTTGGCTAGTTTTTGTATAGGACATTTCGAGAACACAGCACTTAACACAACTCCGAGACCCTTTAGTGTGGCTGTCTGTGCTGTGCTCTGTGGATGATTTGTTTGTCATTTTTGGTCCATGTACAAGATAAGATACATTAGATTTTTTTTTTTCATGTAACTAACCAACTAATACAACTTAATATTATAAAAATAATCAAAGATCTGTCTGCCCTTTCTTGACACCAGTCAGGTCTTTCAAGTGGTTCACTGCCTTTTTATATTTATAGAAGGCCACCACACACACACACACACATTGGAAGGCACTTGCATAAACTATCACCTAGCCTAACAATACATGATTCTTAAAACACTAACTCATAGAGCTAGGAGTGTTTGTTTTAATGATGTAACTTTTGTCACTGATTTTGACTACCTTTTGACACAATTTTTTAGTCAATACTACATCTCCTATAACACAGATAAAATACTACATTATCTACCACATCTCTCTCATTCCTTTAACACAGAAGACCAAAGCACTATTCCTAAACCATATATTCAGGATAAATCTGTAAAGATAGCTAAAATATCAAATAAATATAACCATCACACCACATTCAAATAATTCTTTTTACTAGAAGCTCTGATCCACTCACAAAACTCCCTCCTTTGTTGCATGCTGGAATGCATTCAAGTGTTCTGTAACTGTAACTTGGCCTACCATGGAAATAGGGAAATCTGTTAACATCTGTCTCCAAGAACATAAGAAATAAATTCATTAGCATTGTTATTGTCATCAGGCATCCTTGGAGTCATGACTGACTGTGAAATGTCCTACTATTGTACACACATAGCTCATACTGTTTACACATGTTATTGTTGAGTATACCTGTTTCTGTTCTTGTTTAATTTCAAAGTCATACTGAAGATGATGCCCTTGATACTACACAGCCTTGCCATAAATACTGTTACAACTTCTGCATCCCACAGAATTGCTTGACTACTGTTCCATTAGTGGTGCTGTGCTTTGCTAGCCAATATTTGCATGTTTATCAGTAGACAGACAGACAGAGTTGTTTCACTGTACAGGTTAACATGCTGTAGAGAGATTATGAGAACCGTGTAGCTGTAATAGCACTTTGCAAGGTTGGAATGCAGTCATCTATTATTTTCAATAGGTTAAAAGCACTAGGGATCAGTAGGATGTTTGTATCTATTAACTATTATAATGATACAAAAGATGTACTGACTGCCAAAGAACAGGTCGCCCACACTGCATTAGGATGCAACAGCTTGTGAGGGCTGTGAAGGCATGCCTCCACTGTAATCCTGTGAAAATGCAGAAAGTGATGTTGTGAGAGATGAAGGTTATGGAGAGAATGATGTCACATGTACTGTTGCCAAAGGAAAATTACTGAAAACGGCTAAATCTTAAAAAAAAGAGCTAGAAAAGGACTAAAAAGGAGGAGTTGAAAATAAAAATTTCAAGCTAAAATTTTAGAAGTAGTAGCAGATACTTTTCAGTTACTTACTTGACTCAACATGAAGTGGTACTTGCATTTAAGTGGCTAAAGGCATTTTCCAAGTGGTCTTCTGTGCTTAATTCACCCATTCTTTCACTTAGTTGGTCCATTGGTAGAGCCTCCTAATGGCTCAGCAAAAAGTTAAGTAAGTTTAAGCACGGTTAATAGTTGGAAGGGGATCAATCGATCGATCGATGCTGTTGACACACTCTCCCTCGATGAGTCTTTGGACTCCCTGGAGGTGTCACATAATAATAATAATATGTGGCCATTGTTCCAATATTACTCAGTGCAGATGATGGTAAAAGATTATGCCTGAGGCCATACTTGACTGACAAAATAGCTGTCAGCATTGGCAATTCCATCTTGTTTCTTAATTTAATTTTAACTACATTCTTGGAACTAAAAATTGTTCAATTTCCTTATTAGAATTTGGCAGTATTAATAAATTTATTGCACACTGAGCAATTTCTTTAAATGGATTCATTCCAGATGCATCTTTGTGTTCTCATACTTCAGCCCACAATAGCTCAGTGTTTTCTATATTTGTCCATTTACTTAAGTGGATAGTATTGTACTGGTAGCAACATCTTTTTCTGTTTTGAGCATTATTTCTAAGTGGGAGTAATGGGTTCTTTTATGTTTTAAGGTATTGTCAACAGAAAAAGAAAAGCTCTTCCTTAAAATATTCAAGTTTTCAGGCACCTTTGCTTAAACTGTTTGAAGAGACTAAGAAGAAACTGTCTTGCTCTATTTAAGATTATGCTCATCATTTTGTTATTTTCTTTTGTATCATCAACTCTGAAATTTTTCTTTCAAATCTGTAACCAAGATTTGGTTTGAGATCTAAATAGTCATCAATCTCTGACTCAAGAGGATAGAATCTGGATGATGGTAGCACTAGAGCAAATCAAATGAGAAATGTCTTCAAATAATCTCATCTTATCTGTACTGTTAGATTCAAAAATTTTGTTAACTTATTGAACTTGAACTAGAACAGGATGCAAAAATAAAAGGTACAACAGATTCCTTTCATCTTTGTTCATCTCACACAAAATTTGAGTTTTGTAACATTTCTCAGTCACACTCATGACTTTGAAGTGAGTTTTTAATTCCAAACACTGGCTGATAATTCTGTCTACTGCTAGTTCAGTGGAGAGTCACCTCTTTGCAGAAGTTGCTCACAATTTTCAGAGGAGCATAATTTTCATTGATAGCTTGATACAGCTCTTTATATACTGTTTGTCTTGAAGAAGAATATGAAAACCACTTATATGTTTTGGCAATTAAAAATTCTAATTTTCTTGGCAGAGATTCTGCACAAGTGTGAGGCATTGCCAATACACATCTATTAAAATTAAGAAGGGAATATATTTATTAGGGAATATATTAACGTTTATGAACAACCTTCAGTTGTTCATAAACGTTATTGACACCAACCATAACACAGGCATTGTCTGTACCAATTGCAATGAGATTTTTTAATTACCCAGTTTCTTGGTCAAGAGCTCATTTTTCAGTGCAGCCACAAGCAAAAAAAGAAGCTAGATCTAGCTCCAAAAAAGCTAAATTGGCAACATTGCTCAGGACTCAGAGAGATCATCACCTGGCATCAGTGATGGTTTGGTGGAGGGGGCGGGTATTCAAGTTGCATTTCTGCGAGAAAGAGATCAAAATCTCTACCATAGTATATCAAGACACTGTGCCAGAACCCATGGTATGGCCCCTTGTTTCCTGGTAGGCAGTGGACCTTCCAACAGGACTCAGTACTCAGTCCCTGCACATAAGGTGAGGACTACACAACAGTGGTTGGAGGCAAATGTGTCCGACCACGTATCACCATCTGATTGACTATCTGAAAGTCCCAATCTGAATCTGTTGGACTTCAAATTGTGGTTGGAGCTTGAGATAGCAGCCTGCAAGAAATGTCACCCCAGCATTGCCAGCCTGAACGTGGATTTGGAGTGGTAGTGGCAGCGTTTCCACTGGATGTTGTACATGCTGCCATCAATATGTGGCCTCACAGACTTTGGGCATGCATGAATGCAAAAGGAGGACATTGAATGCTACTATATGCACGTTATACGCGTGGCTTGAATGTGCTAAAAGCTGTAAATCATTTACTGATAGATTAAAAGTTTATGTGCTGTTCAAGTTGTAACAGTAGTTATTGCTAGACTAGGTAGAAGGAACATAGGTAATCCATTTTATGTTATTTATTAATTATCATGGCTTACATTCTTATATACATCATCATACTGTTAAAGGCATTCATAGTATGTGCACTCACCAAGCAATGTATTCCAATCACCTATCACTCTCCATGCAAAAAAAAAAAAAAAACCTACCCCTCATCCCCTTGCTCATACCCTCCTTCCTTACATAGCTTCTAGGGATAGCCTTTACCAATTTATATGTATCATTCACATCCTCTTCCACTCTTATCCACTAAGTTCTGCAAATTGCATTTCCTCAGCTTTCCTTCATACTCAACATTTCAGAGACCAAAACCACCTTATTCAATCATATCCAGATCTTCTCCAATGTCTCTTTATCTTTTTGAAAACCAGGTAATCAAATGTGTGCACAATAATCCATATGTTGGCTATTCAAAGCCTTAGTTCCTTATATCCTTACTTGTATACATCATCTCCTCTGCATCATTGCTGCAATCTGCTATGCTGTTCTCACATTTTTAGTAATGTGTCCCCAGAATTTTAGGTCTTTATCCACTAAATGTTCTCAGATCCCTTATATCCTTCACTTTTTCTAAGATATCTCTACCAATTTAATTAGTAGTATTATAGCAAGCCACAACATGCATAAAATGCTTGGACACTTCTTCACACAGTCGAATGGATGGGATTAGATGGAAGGATACTAATGCGCTATATAGAAGTCATTGCAAGGTAGAAAGATTATTTTTAGATTCAGCAATGGCAATGAAACACTCTCCTAACCCCAACAAATATGACTACATTAATTTGCCTAAAACTGAGCCTCCATAGCTCAGTCGATATAGACGATTGGTCAGAAAGACCTGTGTTCAATTCCCATCAGTGACGTGAGGAACCTTTATCAGGTTTCTTTTCAACAAAAGGTGAGTTAGCTGGTCTCATAACGAGGTGGGGGGGGGCTTTTTTCACCTGGAAACTCAAGTTTTTTTGTCTCCCAGAACAGGCAAACCAGCCCCATGAACACATGCATCTACAGACATAGGACACCCTTCGAGGCACAGGACTAACCACCTTATCCTCGAGTTACGGTTCAGAACACACACACACACACAATTTACAGACAAAAAATACTGTTATTGGTGATGATGGGTGATAGATAGTCTTGACGGTAGTAGTGTCGTAGTAGTAGAATTAAGTAGTAGTTGAGGGGGTGGGATGTATTTAGTAAAGTAGAGTAGTGCCCTCCCGCAATGTCCTTGGACTCCATAGAGGTGTCACGTAATAATAATAATAACATAGTCTTCCACCTTAAAAGACATTCAATAGACATCCATGTCACACTGGGATTTAACCTATAACATATAGATTTGAAAACAGATGCTGTCTACCCTTCCAACTAGCATCACACTAGATTATAGTTTTGTCTAACTTTGCATCATTCACACTTATTTGATTATCTTCCTGCAAACCATCCATGTATTCTCTAGGAGAGAACCCTGTGAAACTACTGATGGCTCTCTTCTGAGATACATCTTATAACCCTTTGATATCTATCAGAGAGCCAATCTGTCTTATCAGCTGAATTCTCAGACCAATTTGAAAGTACTACATGAAAAAGTTATACCATTACTAACTTCTGATCAACAATTCTCCTCCAAATTAATCTATATATCTGTCAAGACCCCCCAACATTATCCGATCTTATATTTCTGTCTTTTAAGGCACTTTTTACTGTATTAATCCATTACATCTTGGTATTCCTCTGGGTCTTTCTCCTGCCAACCTGGAAAAGAACACTTGTTTTGCTAATCTATCCTCTCCCATTCTATTTAAGTGACCATACCACTTGGGATTAGCTCTTCTAACGCATTCCATTTGCCACAACTTATATACCAATCCAGCATGTAGCAATCTGCGTAATACCTTTTGAAAATTCCAGAAATATCACAATATGTGTTTATTTGCTTCTACTGAAATAGAACCACAGAACCATAATAACCCATATTGTTTTCTGTGCAGAAGCTATCCCTCATCTACCCTGTCCTGTACTTTATATTTCTCTAAAATCTTATCTATTAATCCAGAAATGTAAACAGTGTAGTAATTTGCTCTCTTTGCTTTTGCTTCTATGTTTATGCAATAGTGAAATCTTGCCCTCTTTCTGCTTATTTGAGGATCGTTTTAGATGCATGGACATACTTCTAGCACACAATGTGTAGTGAAATGTCATCCATTCTAACTATCCTTTTCACATATGGTCTGATTATTGCTTCTGCTCTTCTGATTCTAGCATCTTCTCAGAATTTTTGGCTTGGACTGCTTTGGCATGATTGTTGGAAAACCAGGATTTGGATAAGAAGCAAGGATTTTGAGTAGAGTGAAGAATAAAAGCACTCATTGAGAAAATTCCTGTTAATTAGATCAGAGTAAGTGCTAAGATCAGAAGCAAAATCAGACCATGGAAAGGAAGCATAGAACTTCCAAAAATAATCCCATTTGGCACTGTTGTAGTGTCATAGGATATGAGACTGTTAATGATTTGGTGAAGGATAATCTGTAATCCATTCTATTAATATGGCTCTTTCTTGGAAGTGATCGTGGATTGCTCTGACTGAACTTTCCATGTGCTTCTTAATGTGAACTTTATCAAAAAAACAAAATGGCAATGACATTATTAGCTATGTGTAGCTTACTAGGAAAGCCATCTATTATATTAAATTGGAGGATATTATTGATTGATCCATATTTTATAGCAGTTATAGAAAGAAACTTTAAAAAGTTATTAAAATATCCAAGAAGCCTTTATGCTCATAATAAAAGGCAAACACATGGGCTCTAGGCAGCTTGTGTGTCTTTTAATTAGTGCAAAACAAGGTAAAATTATATTCTCATAAGTTCTCTTGTGAAGTTTGAAACTTTTTTTTTTTACGTTTCTTTCTATATTTGTTGAGAGGCAGTTACAGGGTGGACATAGGGAGTTCTTTCGCTTGGTGGAACAGCAAGAAGAAGCGATGACAAGGGACCATCCCTGGAAGTTACAAAAGGAAGTTGTGAGCAAGAGGGTGAGGAGTGGTTTCTTTGCTTGGAGGGTGGGTGAACCATGGAATGCATTGCCTTAGAGAGTGGTGAGAGCAAGAACAGTCAATGAGCTCAAGGAGTGGCATGATAGACTTTGTGTTTCCTAAGAAGGACCTCCCATGATGAGTCTCTTGACTCCATGGAGGCCTGAATAATATTAATAATAATAATAATAATATTTGGTTATAAAATATGAATGGGTGCATTTCCTCCATTTCAATATCTTACCTATCCCAAATTGAAATTTTTTGGCTTTCTATACTATATTCGCAAAGTAGTAGTTGGTAGGTCGCATTGTTTATTGTAATTCTAAGTACTACAACTGCATTTATATGAATCTACATAAATTGAATCTGTGTAAGTCAAGCCCTTACTGTATATGTTAAGGAATAGGCAAAATAGAATAACATAGGTCAACCAATGAATGAATATAGTAATATAAAATATCAATTTTAAATCTAAAGTTTAATAATTGGATGTCAGGAATTTGCAAATTGGATGATTTAATTATTATTTATTAATATTAGTTTGATTTATTTTTATTTATTTATTTGTTTAATGTACACTAATGCCAGGAGTATTAGGAACAAGAAGTAAGAGTTTTTGGCCTTGGTTGGCACTTCCAGGCCACAGGTTGTTGGTATTAGTGAAACATGGCTGACTGAAGATGATAAAGCTACTGGGATTGAATGCGATGGGTATAGCTTGTTCAGGAGTGACAGGGTGAATAAAAAGGAGGGAGGAGTGTTATTGATGATAGCTGATGAGTTGCAGCCAAGAAGTATAGAGGTTGAACTGCAGGATAGAGAAAAGAGCACATTTGAGGCTGTTTGGTGTGAGATAGAATCTAGCAGAACAAAATATACAATTGGGTGCTGCTATAGACCAGGTGATGGAATAGATGGTGAGGATAGTATGCATAGGCAAATAGAAGAAATGAGTGGAAGGAGGGTAATTATTATGGGTGATTTCAATTATGGTAACATTGACTGGAAAGAGGAGAGGGCACATGGGAGGAAGGAATTGGATTTTATGCGGTTATTAAGGGACAACTATCTGCGGCAGCATGTAGTGGACATGCTGACAGAGGACAGAGAGTGCTTGACCTAGTAATTGCAACTGAGAATGTGGCTGTAACGAACATGACCATGTTGCCACCAACTGGTGAGAGTGACCATAGAGTCATGACTTGGGAGGTGGCTAAAGGAGTGGAATTTACAATTAAGACAGGGTACATGTGGAATTACCGGGTTGGTAAGTATGACAAGCTTAGGTGTGTGCTTAGCTCTGTGCCATGACATGTAAAACTGCAAGGGCTGGATGTTGATAGTGCATGGGAAGTGGTTAAGAAGTGTTTGCAGGAGTTAATGGTTGACTGTATACCAAGAGCCCGAATAATAAATCAAGTAGGGGTTAAATGGATGAATAACACTATTAAGCTTGAGCTGCAAAAAAAGAAACAATTGTGGAGGGAATTTAAGGAGAAAGGTGACCAGCAGGCGCAGGAACAGTACAAAGCTCAGGCCAGGATGGTAACAAGGGTGGTAAGAAAAGCAAAAGTGGATTACGAAAGAAAATTGGCCATGCAAGCTAAAGGGAATCCCAAACAGTTTTTTCAATATGTTGCAAGTAAAAGGAAAAATGTTCATGGTAGAATGATCTTAAAAAATGCTGAGGGGTAGGGAGGTAACTGAATCAGTCGATATAGTGGAATTACTGAGCGAGCACTTGGCAAGAGTATATCATCCAGGTGGTGACATTGCAGGAATGGAAGAACCAACAGCTTATACTGGAATTGTGATGAATGAAGTAGAGGTAACTAGTCTATTACAGAACCTCAGTGTCAATACATCTGTGGGATTGGATGGTATACCAGCTCGTGTCGTATGTGAAGTGGCTAAAGAATTGTCAGTGCCCTTGACCATTTTGTTTAATTTGAGCCTCGGGTCTGGGTCAGTCCCAAGGGGATGGAAAGAGGGGAAAATAGTTCCGCTGCATAAAGGTGGTTCCAAGGCTGCTGTTGAAAATTACCGGCCAATCAGCATAACAGGAATGATTATCAAGGTCTTGGAGAAAATAGTCAAGAGGAAAATACAAGATTGGATAGAAGAAAATGGGATACTGTATTGGGGACAGCATGGTTTTGTGAAGGGTAGGTCATGCCTCAGTAACTTGCTCACGTATTATAACACAGTGACGGCTGAACTGGATAAGGGTAATGGGTTTACAGTGATTCTACTGAACCTTGCTAAGGCCTTTGACAGGATATCACATGGAATTCTAATCAGTAAATTGCAGCATATGGAGATGGATATAGGGTTGGTGAGATGGATAGGAGGGTGATTGACGGAGAGATATCAGAGAGTGGTTTATTCAGGAGTAGAGTCCACAAGATGGCCTGTGACTATTGGTGTGCCACAAGGATCTGTTCTTGGACCACTGCTGTTTAATTTGTTCATTAATGATATAGGAAAGGATCTGAGAGGAACAGTTAATTTGTTTGCGGATGATGCAAAGTTGGGTAGGGCAATAGTGAATGCAGATGACATTAAAATTTTGCAAGATGATTTGGATAGATTGGAGGTCTTGGCTAAGGGGAATGGATGTCAATTTAATGTGGCAAAATGTAAGGTTATACATTTTGGGGTGAAAAGATTAGCAGCAGTTTACTACATTAGTGGAACTGTACTCCAGGAAATTGATGAGGCACGCGATTTAGGAGTGTTGGTGGATAAGGAGTTGAAGTTTAGGGGGCACATTGCAAAAGTAGCCAAATCAGCTCATCAAATCACTTGTTTGCTAAAGAATACGTTGACAAGCAGGTTATTGTTCCTCTGTATCGAGCCTTGATAAGACCCCATCTCGACTACTGTGCTCAGATTTGGTCACCTAGGTTTCTTCTTGATGGAGAGGAGGTGGAGAGGATCCAGAGGCATGTGACCAAGATGATAGCAGGTCTGTGGAATGAACCTTATGAGAACAGGTTGAGGATTTGTGGGTTGCAAAAATTGGTTGATAGGCGGAGGAGGGGAGATATGATTGAGACATTCAAATTACTGAAGGGTTTCTATAAAATTAATTGAGAAGATATTTTTGAGAACAGGGCTGGTTGTGGGAGGACTAGGGGACATCCATGGAAACTGGGCAAAAGTGTGGTTAGTAAAGGTGTTAGAGCTGGGTTCTTTACTTTTAGAGTGGTGAATGAGTGGAATGCACTCCCAGAGTCTGTTGTGGATGCTGTGACAGTGAATGAGTTTAAGGCGAGGTATGATAGATACTGTATGAATGTCGAATAGTTGTGATGAATATGATTTG
The DNA here is from genome assembly GCF_054136105.1 of Typopeltis vanoorti. Taxonomy (NCBI): domain Eukaryota; kingdom Metazoa; phylum Arthropoda; class Arachnida; order Uropygi; family Thelyphonidae; genus Typopeltis; species Typopeltis vanoorti. Next base: position 18,889,841 of record NC_143554.1, read on the forward strand.
GGGCCTCCCTCGATGAGTCTAATGACTCCCTGGAGTTGCCCGTAATAATAATAATAATAGTATTTATTTTTTTCTTGCCACAACGCTAAGCAGGTTAACAGTTAATTAGTTTTAGACAGTGTGTAACTTATAATGATATAGTGTTAGTTGGTTTAATGTAGCGTGTGCGTATATAGATTGATATATTCCTGAAGATAACTTCAATGTAAAGCTATACAAATTAAATGGATATTGAATCCAACATTATTTCAAAGCCAAATATATAGAAACTACAAGAGTTTCATACTGAATATACAACTATAAAAGTTTCGGTAGATCCAAGTAAGTTCTGATCAAAGTGATCAGAACTTACTCCACCTTTGCCACAAGTTGCCCCTGTCCTGAAAGGTTGCTTACGCTTGGATCTGCCGAAACTTTTATAGTTTCTGTATTCGGCATGAAACTCTTGTAGTTTCTATATATTTGCCTTTGAAATAATGTTGGATTCAATATCCACTTAATTTGTATAATTTTGCATCGCTGAAGTGAAGCCTCTTGGCTCTTTATTTCAGTAATTCTTGGTATTTTTATACCTTTTAAAATGTGACACCTTTTGGCAACTCATATGGGAAAGAATGACTTTTGCATCACTTCAACCTGGGTATTTTACAATTGGGTCTGGCTCCCACTGACGAGACCTCAACAAAGGTTGAAACCAGTCTGGGTAGTGATTCCTTCCCATAATGCATAGCATCATATCTGCAAGGAGATGTGCTTCGCATTATGGAGAATACTAAGGAAAGTTATCAGAACTGACTCCACCTTTGCCACGAGTTGTCCCCGTCATGAAAGGTTGCTTACGCTTGGATCCGCTGAAACTTTTATAGTTTCTATATTTGGCACGAAACTCTTGTAGTTTCTATATATTTGGCTTTGAAATAATATTGGATTCAATATCCACTTAATTTGTATAATTTTGCACCGTTGAAGTGAAGCTCTTGGCTCTTTATTTTCAGTAATTCAATGTAAAGGTTGAAACATACTGTATAATTTTAATGTTATTAGTTTTTATTTTATTTATTTATTATTTTTTTTATTATCTCAGATGTTTGCTGAGTCCATAAATCTAGTATAATGAGTACTGTTCATCATTCAGTTTCATTGAATGAAAGGATCCCATATAATAGAATATATATTCATCCTTTGATATCCCTTCATCTTACTAACTTCTTTTCACCCTCTCTCTCTCTCTCTCTCTCTCTCTCATTCACATCAGTCAGTCACTTATTCCAACATTCAGTTTCATTGTATACGTGCTTCCTTTTCATTCTCACCAGTTTTTTCAGGTTCTTATATACTGCTTCCATTATTGCTATTAGTGGTTTGTATTGAAAGAAACCACTGAATTATCTAATAAGTAATATGTACATATAGAGAATAACATAGGAAAAAAAATCATGTAAATAGTCATTGGTTGTATCTAGTCATCTTGTCTGTGTCTTAGGAAAGCTTTCAATAAACTTAAAATAATATTTCACAAGAAAACTTCTTTGATGAATTGTGAAAAGGAATTCATCAAATCATCAGTGTTTATTTATTAAATTGCTTTCAGTGAAATATTTGTAGTTATTCAAATTACCCTTTAAATAACTTTCTGTGAATTGCCCTTCAGTATATTTTCATGGAACCACTTTAAATATTTTTTCATAGTGTTGTTATCCATAGATTGCTGCTAATTGTTTTCTTATTTCCATTTTTAAAGTCATATAACCATTCCTAACACCTTCCTACTAATTCTCTAACATTCAAATACCTCCATAACCTTGTTATAAGGATGACACCTGCTTTCATTTGAAAAGATCTGCCCATCTAGAATAGAAACCTTTATAATGTTCTTTCCAAGTGAAGATGAGTTAGCTAATCCGCTACCACATGGAAGTGGTAGCAGAATCTTTCCTCCTAGAAACTTCATTTTTTTTTTCTACAAAACAGATTATTATTATTATTACTTCAAGACCTCATGGAGTCAAAGACTCATCTGGGATGTCCTTTTATCTCTCTCTCTCTCTCTCTCTCTCTCTCTCTCACACACACACACACACACACACACATCATACAGTGTCTTAAACACACTCAAACTCCTTGCAGACACCACACTCTCAGGCAAGGCATTCCAATCATTCACAACTCTGCATGAAAAAAAACCTGCCTCTCACACCCTCTTTATACAGTTTCCAGGGATGACCTCTGGTTCCCCCCCATCTCCCACTATTTTATGTAGAACTTCTCCAGCATTAATCCTATAATAACCCCTTACCAACTTGTAGGTCTCTATCGTATCTCCCCTCTTCCTCCTGTCCACCAGACTCTGCAAATTACATCTTCTCAACCTTTCCTCATACGCAACATTCCAGAGGTCAGAAACTACCTTAGTCAGTTGTCTTTGAACCCTTTCCAACATCTCTTCATCCCTTTGAAAACCAGGTTACCAAATCTGGGCACAATAGTCCATGTGTGGCCTAATCAAAGTCTTATATAAAATTTAGGAGACACATAGCCAAAATTAACAATTTTCGCTATGTGTTCCCTAAATTTCAGATCGTTATCTACTATCATCCACAGATCTTTTATTTCCTCCACTTCCAACAATATATCCTCACCAAGTATAAATTCTGCATCCCATCTTTGTTTTCCATCAAATTTTAAAACCTTACATTTTGCAACATTGAACTCGTATCCCCATTTCTGTGCCCAATCACTCAATTTATTCAAGTCTTCCTGTAAGACTACAACTTCTTCACTACTCTTCATGGTTCGTCCCAACTTCACATCATCTGCAAACAACTGAATATCTTCATCCAAATCTTCTCCAATATCATTAATATACAAGTTAAACAGTAATGGCCCTAAAACAGACCCCTGAGGCACTCAACTAGTGACTTTCCTTTTCCTGGATATCGCTCCCCATACACAACTATCAGATAGCCTATCAGATACCTATCAGATAGCCAGTCTCCAATTCAATGCACTAGTCTAATATCCAACCCCATCTGCTCTAGTTTGACCGTCAACTTATCATGAGGTACTCTATCAATAGCCTTTGCGAAATCCAAGTATATTACTGTATATCCTTCTCCTTTGTCCAAGGAAGGAGTCACTTTATTGTAATAAATAAGTAGATTACTAAACATGACCTCCCTTTAGCAAATCCATGCTGTTCATCAAAGATAATACCATTGTTGTCAACCCAACTCTGGATCCTAGTTCTCACAAGCTTTTCCAACAACTAAACCACAATACCTGACACACAGATAGGCCTATAGTTTGATGCTTGAGTTCGATCACCTCTTTTATGAAGTGGCACAGTCTTGCCCTCCTTCCATTCCTTAGGAACTTGACAGAGGGCAAGACTCATATTAAAAAAATATGTCATGGCAGGTGTCACTTCCGTGGCACGTTCCTTCAGAATATGTGGTGATATATTAGCAAGTCCCACAGCCTTATTTACATCTAGTTTACTGAACTCCCCAAACACCTCTTGCTCACTTACAGTCAGTCTCTCCTCCCCATCATCAACTGCTCTCAGTCTCTCCATGAAGTCACATTCACAAGATTGAAAGACCTTTATGAACTGCTCATTAAGTATCTCCACCACACATTCTGCAACAGCTGTCTTTATACCATTTTCTCCAATCAATGTCATCCTTCCATAATCATTCTTTCTTTTGCTGGCTACATATCGAAAGAACTCCTTAGGATTCTTTTTGGCATCATTTGCTAACTGCAGTTCATACCTCTCTTTAGCTACCCTCACCAACCAAGTCACCCTCCTTGCCTGGTCTTTGTAGACCTCATGAAATTGGTTATTTCCACTTCTCTTATGCTGCCTCCACAATGCCCATTTTCTCTGTATCGCATGTTTAATCTCTTTATTCATCCATATCACACCTTGGAATACATTTAGACATTGCAGCTACTAGATAGTTTTTGAAAATCCCCCAAGCTGCATTGATCTCTTTTCCAGCTAACTCCTCATTCCATGTTACACCCACAAGCTGTCTCCTGAGCTCTTCATAATCACCCCCCCCCCCTTGTAGTTCCACATATACCCTTTTCTCACAGAGGTAATCACCTCATGGTCACTCTCACCAATTGTGGATGATTTGACACCTCATTTATAATTACATCTTCTGATGAGATGACCAAATCCAAGACCCTCAATCCTTGTGTGCCCTCTGTTACATACTGTCTGAGGTAGTTATCCCTCAAAAACTCAAGAAACTCATTTTCTTTACTTCCAGTTGCTATCTTATTATTCCAGTCTATATTGCCATAATAAAATCACTCATTATGATCACCCTTTTCTTATTTGCTTGGCTAATTTAACTATACATAATTAGAAAGAACAGTTTACTAGGATGATAGTCTTAATTGCTCTGCCATAATTTAAACTTTTCCCAATCCCTTAAATGTATAATAACCTTAATGAAATCAGAACCATTTAAAGAAAACAATAATAATAAGTAATTGGCACCTTGGAAACTTTTTTTTATATAATTCCATAGTCTAAATACTGAACTTACTCAAATAACTTTAGGCCTGCAATAAAGCAGGAGTGTTCTCACACTAGGATTCATCCTCACATCTGTAGGTTGGAGAGTGGAGATGCTGTCTGCTCTGAATAAGGTGGCAGACTTGTTTGTGATTTATAACATATATCATAGACATTCTTAAGGGAAGTGGCTGGTGAATCTAAACTTTCTCCTGCAAAGTTATGGAATACAAGAAGTGTTTATTATTATTGCACAGGAATCACCATAGAGTTGAAAGACTCATTGCAGGAGACCCACACTATCCAGAAATATCTGTCATACCTGTTCTTGAATGTATTAATTGACAAAGCATTCACAACAAACTAGCAACCCATTCCACTCATTTACTGAGTAAAAATTCTAGTTCTCACACCCTGCCTGACCATACTCATGCTCAATTTTCAGATGTCATCCTTGTTCTGCCCTTCTAGCCAAGTGCCGAAATATTTTCTTTGTATCACTCCTATAAAACCCATGTGTTTCTATGACATTCCCACCATATGGCTATCAACCAACTTTTTAAACACACATATCCTCAATCTGTCATAGGGAGCATTCCACAGACTACTCACCATCTTCGTCACTTGCCTCTAGCTCCTTTTCTCACTTCCTCATCCCTAGGAAACTCATGTTAATCAGATCTGAGCACAGTAATCCAGATGTGGCTGCATCAAGTCCTTAAGGAATAATCACTTCCTTATCTCAGATTGTTAGTATGCTCTTCAATAACCACCAACTAATCCTTGTGAGCTGCTTTGGTCACCTTACAGTATGCCCTCTGACCTTCAACCTCCAGTGCTAACAGGTTTGTCTAGTCAGTATGGAAATATACTGGAAATATGTTCTGTCTATCAACATAATAAATTTAGTTTAATCCTTTATCGAGGTCTCTTCGGTGGGAACCAGGCCCAAAATACCAGGCAGAAGCATTAGCAAGGTCATCTCCATCTATAGGAGTTGCCAAACAGTGTGCCACCTTTTTATTAAATTACTCTGGATTTAGAGAAAGATGTTGAAAGTTTATTTTTCACTTGGTTAGACTATAATAAATTTAGTTTAATCCTTTATTCAAGTGTGAGCAAACAAAGTTTCTGCCTGAAAGTATCTTCAGGACTTGGGTAAGGTGGTACAACACCGGGCAACTCGTTGCAAAGGTGGAGCAAGCTAACATCATTCCCATCTGAAGAGACCTCAATAAAGGTCAAAACTAGTCTGGGTAGTGGCCCCTTCCCTTAATGCATAACATTATACATATCTGCAAGGAGATGTTTTTTGCATTATGGGAGATACTGAGATAGGAGTGATGTTAGCTTGCTCCACCTTTGCAACAAGTTGCCCGGTGTTGTACCACCTTACCACAGTCCTGAAGATACTTTCAGGCACAAACTTTGTTTGCTCACACTTGGATAAAGGATTAAACTAAATTTATTATAGTCTAACCAAGTGAAAAATAAACTTTCAACATCTATCAATATAGTACACACTTTAGAATCTTTTCGTCCCAAAATGCATAACTTGACACTTTTCCACATTAAACTGGCCCTTGTTATTTTTCGCTATTATATCAACCTATTTAAATCATTATTCAGGCTCTTTACAACACTTTAATTTTCTATTACACTACCCAATTTTGCATCATCATCAAACAATGGAATATTTCTCTTCAAATTATTTTCTCTATCATTGATGTACAAATTAATCAACAATGATGTAAGCACAGAGCCTTGCATCACACTACTAGTCATCTGTTTTCTCCTAGATTCTACTCCTCCATATTCTATTTTTTTTTGTACGTGTCCATCAGCCACCCTATTTGTTCCAGTTTGCATAATGGAATTATATGTGGTATCTCATCAAATGGCTTTGCACAACCCAGCAGAATCACTATGTAGTCATTCTCTTCATCAAACTTGACCTTTGCTCTATTATAAAAAGTTAGAAACTAACTAAGGTATCACCTATTGTTCATAAAGTTATACTGCCCCTCCATAGAGTTATAGTTTTATTTATCCATTCCTGAATTCTGTCTTTGAACAACTTTTCCAATACTTTTACCACCACTTCAAAGATGCTGATTGGTCGTAATTTGCTATTGAAGTCTTGGAGCCTCCTTTATGCATTGTATTTTTTCTCTTTCCTCTCCTTTGGAACTGTAGGCTTTTTAAATCTCAGTCGTGCTAGTCAGAGGCAATACCAATTCCTTGCACTTTCTCATAATATACAAGCTGATATCCCACCTAATCAATTTTTATTGTTTAATTTTCTTTGTTTATATTTCATGCTTATTTTTATTATAGTGAGATTTCCTATATTCCAAGAAAAATTCATGCTCCAGCGCAAAAAAAAAAATAAAAAATAAATAAATAAATAAAATAAAAAGATGAAGCAAATTATTAAATACTTTTTAATATTGCTTATCATATTACTGCCATTTTGATAGAACAGTTATCATGAAAACTAGCTTATATGAGGCTAACAAGTTTGTCTAAAGAAAGCTTCACATAATAAGGATCTGTTTTAATGCAATTACTGCTTAACCTATATGTTAAATGATATTTTTTAAATGGGATTGATGCAAAATTAGAAGAGACCATCAGTAGAATCATTGTGGTTCCAGGAAAATTTGAACAGACAATGTGTGGATAGATGAGTGGCTACCATTCAATATTATGAAGTATAGAGTTGTGAAATTTGGAAGACAAGGATGGAATGCTGTGCATTTGATTCACGAGGATGCATTAAAAGTGCTAATCAAATAAGACATCTGGGAATGGTAGTATATTGTAAGGATAACACGGTTATGGCAGCAATATGGAGGACATTGTCATGAAAGTAAAGTGCTTATAGTTCATTTACAGGGCTTTGATCAGACTGCTTTTTAACTGTGGTCAGGGCCACCCCGAGGGTGCAAAGGGTGCACTGCACCCAGCCTGCAACATTGATAGGGCAGCAAGAAACAAATATCAAATATTTATTTTATGTAACTAATATCTAATTTGGATTATACAATGCAGTATAATCATTAATAGTAATAATATTCATTTCTTGGTATAACCTATATCGTAAAATTTAACTAATATAATATTAAAGGGCGACTGATAAAAGTTTGCACCCGGGCGGCAAATACCTTTGGCGCGTTCCTGATTGCGGTATTCAGAAAAGAGATTTTGGAGAAAATCCAGAGAATCCTTTCCAAAAGAGATAGTATGTCATTTGGAGAACAGATTGAGGGAATGATGTACTATCTCTTTTGGAAAGAAGCATATTTTTTTTTGTTTGGAGAGGAATAAGTCAGTGAAATCTATTGCTAGAGAGTGACACAGAAACAAATGAGTTTACGTTGTACTTGATAATGATGACTTTCCATAATGAATACATAATTTCCTAGAAGAGAGAGAGAGAGGGCTGATAATAATATTCTAACAACTCAGATATAGGAATATCTTCCCCATATACAACTACTGTTGATTTTCCAGAACTCTTGTATCTGTGCTTTTGGAAATGTTCTTTGGCATAGTGGTTTACACTCTTAGTCATTTCATTGTTTGTGCCTTCTGTGTGAAACTAGATTGAGAGCATAGAATTTGTTCAGGTTGGAAGCCCCAAATAGTTGTCACAGTTTAGAGAGTTATTGTGTGCATTACACATATATCATAGAAAAGGAAGCCTTAACTTCCAGAATAAAACTGAACATAAGAGAATTGCATTTCTGACCATTTGCTCTATAAAAAACAAGATGTTTTTTATAGAGCAAATGGTCAGAAATATATTTTATTTTTATTAAAATCCCTAAAACATAATTAATATATTATGTTTTAGGGATTTTAATTATTTTGTAATTATTTTATAACATTTTATGTATGGGAGATTGTTTTATGCTTTGTAGGAAAGTCCTGTGAATGAATATCAGAAAGGTTTAGATATCTTAAAAAAAGTGACTTGGGAATAAGATATTGTAGTGATACTTTTAATCTGTTATAGAAGAATTGTGATATTACTTCTGATAGCATCTTACTAACTTGCTGTCTGGTTGGCTGGATGGTTGCATGTCTGCTCTCCAACCAAGAGGCTGTCGATTTGAGTCCTGTCATAGGCGTGATGTTTGTGATTGTCTTTAGGTGGGAGATGAATTTCATTGCCTGGTGTTAGAGACTTTGCTTATCGGAGGCCTGAAGTGGCTTGAAAAAGTTCCATGTTAGGTCTCTAGGGAAGAGTTTCGGGTATAGCAAAAGATAATAACTATCTCCAGCTATGCTTAACCCTAAGAACATGCAGAACAGCATTACAGTATTGTATGTCATAGATACTCCCTAAATAAATTCTAATGATCATGAAAAAACATTAACATGAGATTGCATTTAGATCACAAACAAGAATACCTCATGATGCATGCCATTAAGAACTTTGGAGGTCCAGAATATCTCACACATACCAGATTCTTATATACTGTATATACATATGACACTAACTGCTAATAATGACCAGAGAAAACATTCAGCAGTGAAACATTAAAAAAGTAATAGGGACTAAATGAAATTCTTCCACCAAATTAAATCTAGACCAGAAGTGAGGAACTCTGGGCCTTCTAATGGGGGTGGGGGTGGGGTGAGTTGCTCTCAGAAATCCCTATCATCAGGCTGCAGTAGTGCACATTACTCCAAAATGTCAAAAAGTGATTTCTGTCCCATGATGCCCAGAATACAGAAATAAGTAAAAAAAAAAATTTTTTTAAGATGCATATAAGAATCCTTTTAAAAGTTCTACACACTATATGTGTGATCAATGGGATGATGTTTCTGCCTCCATGTCAGTTGCAAGCCCAACTGAGCAAAAATGTCATGTGCTTGTTTGATGTTGTTTGTGGTGTTCTTATTCAGTAAAATAAGACTTAAACATGGATGAAGAATCTGACTCATGGTTATCATGCAATTATGGTGACATATTTCACATGAAGTATCTAATTTTATGGAGAAGTATGGATGATAATTGCTTTCTGACTTTCCATACAGTCTTGACATGGATTTGTTCCATAAGTTGAAAAGACACATTCTGTGGGAAACACTTCACTACCATTGAGATTTCTGCTGAATTGACTCTGCATATCAAACACACCCACAAAAAAAAAGATTTGGTGATAGAATACAATACTTAACTAAATGTTGAGCAGCATGGAGATCATTTTGTAAACCTTTAAATGTCCTTTGTTAAATGTGTTTGGTTTAACAACATAAGTAGAGAACTTATGACATGGCTTTGTGCTACCTACAGCCTAAAAGCTACAGACTGCGTATGGAATATCAGATTATAATTAAATTGTATAGCACGAAGCAAATGTTTTCCTGCTCCATAAATATGAAATGAGGTTTAAAAATGTTTTAAAGAAGCAGCTGAGGCCAACCAGCATTCAAATCTGAATTAGTGTTTGAATAAAGGTATGATGAGCTGTTCATGTAAGAGTGGGACCTCCCATGATAAGTCTCTTGACTCCATGCAGGTCTGTTGATAATAATATTTAGAATATGGTGTCTTCCTCCACGAAGGCTATTATGAGTTGCCAACTGCTCAATAGCCAAGGTCACATATTGTGTGCATCTTGGGACTTTGCTTTAAGATTTACTCTGTTCTCTTGGTTACGTTTGAGTTTTATTATCCCTTAAAATGTATGGTATATATATTGACAAAACATAAAATGCATAAATATTTTTCATTTTCCAAGAACCTCTTCAGATATCTAACATTTCAGCATTCAAGTCTCTAACCAAATATGCTTATATGAATTGATCAGACAACAACTGGATTTCTGTGCCGAGATCTGTTCACCAGGATTTGAAGGGGGATGAAGAAGTAACTCTTGGAGAGGGTACAGAGGCAGATAACAAAAATGATATCAGAACTGCACAATGTTGATTATGAGGGTAGACTGAGGGTATTCGCACTGCAGTGTTTGGTGGATAGAAGAAGGTAAGGGTGGGGGGAATATGATTGAGACATTTAAGTTGTTGAAGGGTTATTGTCAGATTAACACTAGGGAGATTTATCATATGGTAGAATGAGGAGGAAAGAACAGGGACAAGGGACCATTCCTGGAAGTTGCAAAAGGAAGTAGTGAGTAAAAGGGTAAGAAGAAGGAAGTTTTTTGCATGGAGAGTAGTAGGAACATGGAATTCATAGTCTGGGAGGGTGGTGAAAGTGCAGACGATGGATAAATTTAAGAAGTAATATCATAGACTTTATGTTGATCTATATGCTGGCCAGGTTGGCCAAGTGGTTAGCGTATCCACTGTCCAGCCAGGAGGCTGTGGGTTTGAATCCCGCTGTGGGCACAGATGTTTATGATTGTCTGTGAAAATACTAGTGGTGCTGGTGGGTGGTAGATGATGTTAGTGTAGTTGTGGTTTATTGTAGTTAGTGGATTGAGTGGTGGAGACAGAGAGTTGTAGAGTAGGTGCCCTCCCTTGATAAGTCTTTGGACTCCCTGGAAGTGTAACGTAATAATAATAATTGACCTCCCACAATGAGTCTTGTGACTTCATGGATGTCAAGAAAATAATAATAGCAATATGAATTTTTTAATAATGTATCCAAGATATCTATAATGGCTCCCTCTCACTTCCTGCATGCACACTCGCAAAATAATACTAAAAATAAAATAGGATATTGCAATTTAGTATTAATGACCATTAATTTTTAACTATGCTCTAGTCCAGGTTTTCAAATGTGCCACTGGCATGACTGCTGACACATCAAGGCATAGGTTACTTTATATTTTTGTAGAAAGTGATTAGCATGCATACACTTGAGGCCTAAAACTAAATGGTACTTATGAAATTATTGTCAACCAACCTTTACCTCACAAAAATGGATACCTTATTTTTACAGTTGAGTTTCAACAACAGTGGTTAGTGCATCAAAAATTATTGGCTTCTGAAAGTAATTTTTATGACAATCCTACCCATGAAAGATGGGAATTCTATATTGCAGTTGCACTATGGCAAAGCCAAGCACTATGTAATCCAAGAAACCTGCTCTGCAGTCCTCACTTGGTCTTTTAATGCTACTTAAGATCTTCAGTAAACAAGTTGGAGGACTCATACCAGATGATGACTAACAAACATTATCAAACCATATTGGGATTCCAAACTAAAGCCTAGTGTAACAGGCAGTAAAGATTCAGTCCACTAGGCTGGTTAAATCAGTATTCTTCTCTACAATTTACATGTAAGCCAGAAAACCATATGGGGTGTGCATATGTTTCTTTATAGTCAGTAACAAGAAAGCTATTTTCTTCAATTTAAGTTGAAAACAATCTTATTCATGATGGTAAAACATATAGCATTTTTAGGTAAATCTATGTTAAATGTCAGCAAAGTAAAGAATCAATTTTATGAACAAATGAATTGATCCTTTGCAAACCATATACAAACTCCAGTTATAATATTTAGTGCTCTTAACACTAATTTTTGTTTTGAAATTCTTGATAATAAAAATATCATGAGAGCTGTATATGCATATTTGTGTGCTGAAGTTTCAAATAGATAAATAAATATTACTTAAAAGCAAGGTTTGAATCTGTAGTGATTAACAGTATTGAATGAGGAATTTACTATAGTAAGTCATAATTACATGTTTTCTGTTTCCATTTATTGACATCCTTTCACGCAGTCCAACTATAGCAACATTTCCTTTTCTTATTTTCATTGCTTCCCACAAACAGGGAGACACTGCAAGAAGGTTTGAGGCAAGTCAGATTCATCTATCTGCATGTTTGTCTGTGGGATTTCTTTATGTACATACATGCACATATATAACAAGTGTTTTTATTTCTGAACAAATTAAAATCAATAAGCAGAATTTTTTTAGTTTTGAATTGTGTTGAATTTTAAAATTTTGGTTTTAAATTCTTATTTCTAGCTAGAAAATACCAATAACCCATCTGTTGTGTATATATATTTATATATAAAAGTCTCTTAAATATACATTAGTCGAACATCTATAAAATAAAAAGAAAAAACTAGTAAAAGTAGTGATTTTACGGTGTTTTGTTCTAATTGGTTAAACTGATCTTTTGCTATGGCCCATTATCACCATGGAAGTTGAAACTGGGGAGTTCTTTCGCTTGGTGGAGCAGCGGGAAGCAACGATGACAAGGGGCCATCCCTGGAAGTTACGAAAGGAAGATGTGAGCAAGAGGGTGTGGAGGGTGGTTGAACTGTGGAATGCATTGCCTGATAGAGTGGTGAGAGTAAGAATGTTCAAGGAGTGTTATGATAGACTTTGTGTTTCCTAGGAAGGACCTCCCATGATGAGCCTTTTGACTCCATGGAGACCTGAATAATGATAATAATAGTAATAAAATTTGCTGATGATGCTTATAATAGAAATCTTTTAATATCTTTCATAAGATACCAAGCCAACTAGAGTAAGTTACATGGAATCCAGTTGACCACAGCTTCGAAGCAGTGTATTTTGTTTCACAGATAAAGTGTGGGATAATATTCTGATCTGCACCAAAATGGTACTTTTCTCGAAATGTGGATTGTTTACAGCATTCATTGTAACAGACTTGCAGATGGTTGTTTAAACCATCTAGAGAATAAAAATTTATTAACAATAATAAAGAATTCAACTTTTCAGTCTCTATGTTGAGGCCTTCTTCAGGAGTATATACAGATACATAAGCTTAAAACATTGTGATCATAAATTTCAAGAATTCTGTTTATTAACCACAGTACATACTTGCTCCTAGTGAGTGTTATGAAAATAAAGTCTCAATATATAACTGAAATAATTTGCATCATGAATTAATTTGAAGAATGATGCTGATGATGGGCCCTCTACATCCAAAAGAAAGTTATTGAATAATCTGATCAGTGGTAGAGTACACAATCTGCTCAATTGGAGTATACTGTTGTGTAGACCACATTCTTGAAATATTTCAAGAAATATGGTTAACCCTCTGTATTAATCTAGTCTGTATTAAAATTCTCTCACTAATCTCTATCATATCATCTCAACCAAACCCTGCAATCTACATTCCCACAACCTCTGTGCATAACCAATATTCCAGAGTCCTGATATTATTTTCTCAACATTCACCTCTGCTGTTTCTATATCAAACTGAAAACTAGGTGACCAGATTTGAGCAAAATAGAACATGTATGGTTTGACCAGTACTTTATGTTCACTCCAACGCCACCTTATCTGTTCTTGTTTTATTTCTTATCATAGCAGCAATGCAATGTGCAGTCTTTGCAACTTTAGTTTACTGTTGACCATCACTCCAAAATCCCGATTCTCATCCACTTCTTGATTCACAGCTCCATCAGTACAGCCTTATATCTCTGCACTCCAAAGATTTACACTTTGCATTTATTAATATTAAAACTACAACCTCACTCATTTGTTCAAGCAAAGTCTGTTCAAATGTTCTGAAAGTTATCTATTAAATTTTTATTAATTCTCAATTAGGAGGCAGGTGTTCTTATGGTTAGTGAACAGAGGCATTGCATCCGTCATAATGTTTTAAATTTATTTCAATATATATATATATATATATTATATATATTATATTATCAGTCCCCATGTTAAGATGTCCTTAACATGGGGACTGAAATGTGTTTAATTATTTGACCTTTAATAAATTTTTATTCTCCAGATGGTAGTTCAATCTGTAAGTCTGTTACAACAAAAAATTGTACTTGCACAAGAGCTTTAACCATCTTTGTGAGAAATTGCTTCAACATTCACTATTCTAAAGTGGCCTTTGTGGATGAATCATGGTAAAGAGCTCAAACTCTCATGTGTAATACAAATATTTGGGAAGCAGTAATATTTAAGAATTTTCAGTTCTGATTTTTTTTCTTTCCACAGTGAAAGTGCAAAATTTCAGCACGGGACACATTTCCTAGCTCCATGGAAATTGATAATATTTTGATCTGTTGATCATATGCTCTTTTCAAATCCTTAATCTTATAATGAAGATTATGCCACAGTACTTATTCTATATGTGATGAAAAATATTTCAGCTTAACAATATTGTGTTTTCATATTGACGATTTGCATAGTGATATGGAATTGGTTAGCAAAACTGCTGCCTCATATAGATAAATTACAATCTACTTATTATCAGTGGCCAGTGTTTCTTTATACCTTTAATTTTTTTTTTTTTTGACTCATCAATTTGTCAAGTTTCCTGAACTTCAACCTCTTTCAGAGGAAACTTTACACTTGAGCATATTAAAATTATAGTATAATTTCTTTGCCTGCAACTACAAAATATCAAAACCATTATGCACAGCTGAACTTAGGCTGTTACAGCTGTCATAATCAAAACCTTCATCCAATATCTCTGTTGCATGTCTTGATAAAATAATCCTGAGCCTCCGTAGCTCAGTCAGTATAGACGAAGCCCTTTGGTTGGAAAGACCTAGGTTCGATTCCCATCCATGATGCAAGGAACTTTATCTGGTCTCTTTTGACTAGTGAGTTAGCTGGTCTCATGGAGGTAGAGGGTTTTTTCCACCCAGAAACTCTGGTTTTTCATCCCTCAGAACAGGCAAACCAGCCCATGAACAAATGGATCTACAGTCATAAAATACATACTTAATCCCTCATTAGGAGGGCTCAACCTGTCCCAAGGGACAGTTGAGGAAAGGGGAGGGGGGAAACCCACATGAAATACTAATACATAAAATAATCCTAGGAAACCACTTCAGGTTGTTAAAAAGAAAAAATTTAAAAAAATGATTTTTCTTGTGTAGAAAGGCTTAAGCATTGGGAGTTATTAAGTTATTATTCATTTTAATAATTTAATGGTGACATGAAATAATTAAATTTAAATTAAACCTGCAACATTAACAAGAAAAAATAAATTTAACTTATTAAGCTGCTGATGTTTCTCTAGATTCCAAACTAGCATTGACAGAACACTAATAACTGAGTAATTGTGGAAGCAGTTTAAACTATAATGGATAAAAGAACTGATGTTCTCTCCTCGTGTCTTCTTAGTCAGGATTTTAGGTAGTTTACACTTGTTGGGCTGAAGGATGAAGATGGTCTTTCCCTTTCAAATCCTGGGGACCAAATTTGAGAACAATAGTCCAAGTGTGGAGTGTAGTCTAATCAGGGTTTTATACAAAGGAATGACACCTCTTATCTCTGCAGGTCAGTGTCCTTCTCAGTATTGCAGCAGTCCTCTGGGTTACCTTCACTACCTTTGCAATATGTTACCTGAATTTCAGGTTTCTATCACTCATCACCCCCCCATCCAAAAAAAAAAAAAAAAAACTATTTCCCCAGCTGAGGCTGATGCAATTGGCTAGTGCCCAGTACTCATAAAACAGTATTTATGAGGTATACCGAGGTCGGGAGCAGGGCTGCGCCAACCAGAGGGTGCAAGGGGTGCACCGCACCCGGGTGGCAACATTGATAGGGCAGCATTTTATGTAGCTAATATCTAATTTGGATTATACAATGCAGTATTAGGGATGGCCAATAAAAGTTTGCACCCAGGTGGCGAATACCCTTGGCATGCCCCTGGTCAGGAGTTTGAACCTCAGCTGGAGAAATAGTTTTTTTGGGGGTGATGATTGATAGAACAACCTTATATTCAGAGAACATACTGCAAAAGTGGTAAAGGTAACCCAGAGGACTGCTGCAATACTGAGAAGGACACTGACCTGCAGAGATAAGAGTTGTCAATCCATTGTATAAAGCCCTGATCAGACCACACTTGAATTATTGTTTTCAAATTTGTTCCCCAGGATTTGAAGGGGATAAATTAACTTTGGAAAGGGTAAGAAGCAAATAACAAAGATAGTTTCAGGACTGTACAATGTTGGTTATCAGGATTGGCTGAGGGAATGTGGAATGCAGAGTTTGGTAGATAAAAGAAGGAGAGGTGATATCATTGAGACTTTTAAACTGTTGAGAGGTAGTTACAGGGTTGGCGCTGGGGAGTTCTTTTGCTTGGTGAAACAGGGGAGAAGGAACGAGGGCCATCCTTGGATTTAGGAAAGGAAGCTGTGAGTAAGAGAGTGAGGAGTGGTTTCTTTGCATGGAGGGTGGTTGAACCGTGGAATGCATTACCTGATAGAGTGGCGAGAACACAAATGTCAATGAGTTCAAGGAGTAGTATGATAGATTTTTTGTTTTCTAGGAAGGACTTTCCACGATGAGTCTTTTGACTCTATGGAGGCTTGAATAATAATAACCCATTTCCCAGTTTTAGTGAAGTTTGCAGCCATAATTTGAGAATCAGAAACTTTGTGTATTATTATTATTATTATTATTATTATCTGAAGACCTCATGGAGCCAAAGACTCATCTAGGAGGTCCTTGTGTCATACACACAGCTCATCATACCTTGCCTTAAACACACTCAAATTCTCTGCAGACACCACAATTTCAGGCAAGGCATTCCAATCTTTCACAACTCTACATGCAAAAAAACTGCTTCTCACTACCCTGCTCATACCCTCCTTAGACAGCAATACTCTAGCTTTCATTTATTTAATCCTATGTGAAGGGGTATCCATTCTGACAATCCTAAAATACCATAATGATGGCAGAGTATGTTCTTCAAGGCAGATATTAATTAACAGATCTTTCTGTCTGCACATAGCAGACTTAAGTTTCAAACAGGGACATATGCTTTAAATATTCCTGGATATATTAAAGGATGAAATTTGTTCCTAGGAGAATGGACAAGGGTGACTAGTTTGTGTAGTTTCAAAGTGTTGTGAAGGTTATATTTATTTAGCACTTTGTCCATTGTTTTCAGATGTACTCCAGGTAGAGGACTGGAATAATTCTGCAGTAATCTTATATGTTGAGAGAGGAGGAGGTGGAGATAAGAAATGGCAAAGAGTTCAAGCTCTCATATGTAATTAAGTTATTTTAAAATCCTTTACGACATCCATGTTGTGTGTGTGTGTGTCCTTTCTTTCTTTCTGATCTCTACAGCTTGCATTTCAGAAAGAAAGAAAGGACCATTAAAACCTTTCAGATGATGTTGTAAAATTCAAAGAAATTCCAACTTTTCGTAACTTTTATGATTTATACTACATCTCCTGAAATATAGAATGTCCAGTAGTTCACTTATACAGTTCAATTTTAACCCCTGGGCAATGGAACTGGTTTTTGGCTTTGATATAAAATCCCATTCATGTTATCTGATCTTTACATATTTGTTGAAATACTGGCATTTGTTTCTGCCTGAAATCCAGATAAATTGTAATGAAAAGTTTGCACCAACTTGTTGACCCGATTTGCTGAGTGTTTAGCATATTCACGTTCCAGCCAATTGACTCTGGGTTTCTCAAATTCCATTGCGGGCATGGATGTTTACTGAATGTCTTTAGGTGGGAGGCGAATTTCATTACCTAGTCTGAGTCAGCCCTGCTTATTGGAAGAAGTGGCTTGAAAAAGTTTCATGTGTTTGTTCTTTAGAGTGGGTTTCAAGATTATCTAACCCATAGCCTGCCTATAAACCAAAATTAATATACTATAGACTGATAGCCCATTCATGGGAGAGATTCACATGGGGGGGGGGAATCCTTCAGAAACTATGATTTTAGCCATAACATAATACTATACTAATTTGATAATAAAAAAAAAGTAATAAATAAAGATTATCTGCTGACAGTCTTAGGATAATATATACTCCTTTCCCTGCTATTAAGATATGTATATCCTGTAACCTTCTTTCCCCCCCCTCCATTTTCTGCATAATTCTAACAAAAGAAGCTAGCAAGGAAGAAGTAAAGTAGATAGTCAAATAATCATTATCTGATAGATCTAAATTAAATTTTTACTCTTTGTATTACAGATCTTTAAGAAAAAAAAAATTTTTTTTTCTTCTCTTCATTATTGTTGTTCTGTTCTATGTACTGTTATATTCTGTTCATTACTGTTCATTAAGTCTGGCTGCCGGAAAGGTACCCAAGGAATGGAAGAAAGGTAAGATAGTGCCACTGCACAAGGTTGGTAGCAGACTGGAAGTGTCTAATTATAGCCAATTTGTGTGTCATCAGTAGTTGTTAAGGTCTTGGAGAAATTAGTGAGGAACTATATTGGGCAGATGAGGGTAATGTTATCTGTGAGAATCAACACGGATTTCTTAAGGGGCACTCTTGCTTTAGTAATATGATTGCCTTTTATAATAAAGTGACAAGAGCAGTTGATGAGGGGAAAGGCATATACTGCCATTTTTTTGGATTTTGCAAAGCCATTTGACAGGGTGCCACATGATAAGCTGATATTTAAGTTGCAGTTTGGGTTTGAATGTCGGGTTAGTCAAATGGATTCAGGATTGGCTGTCTGATAGGTATCAGAGAGCTGTGTATGGTGGGGCAATATCAAGGAAGCAGAAGGTTACAAGTGGGGTTCCACAGGGCTCAGTACTGGGACCTGTATTGTTCAGCCTTTATATCAATGACATTGTCAATAGATTGCAAGGGGATATTCAGTTGTTTGCAGATGATGTGAAGCTGGGAAGGGTTATTAGTAATAGTGCAGATTTGGCAGCCCTGCAAGAAGATTTGAATAAAATAGACAGGTGGGAGCAAATGAATGGAGGGGGGTGTTGGTTTAATGCAGCAAAATGTAAAGTCTTGAAGTTTGGAATACATTGATGGGATGATGCATATTCGATTGGAGGAACTATACTGGAGGAAGTAGGGGAGACAAGAGATCTGGGGGTGTGATCGATAGAAAACTGAAATTCAGGGAGCATGTTGCAAAAGTGGTGAAGGTAACCCAGAGGATTGCTGCAATACTGAGAAGGATGCTGACCTGCAGAGATAAGAGTTATCATTCCATTGTATAAGACCCTGATGAGACCACACTTAGACTACTGTTCTCAGATTTGGTCCCCAGGATTTGAAGGGAATAAATTAACTGTGGAAAGGCTACAGAGATGGATAACAAAGATGGTTTCAGGACTGTACAATGTCAGTTATGAGGATCGACTGAGGGAATGTGGACTGCAGAGTTTTTGGTGGAGAGAAGAAGGAGAGGTGATATGATTGAGACTTTTAAACTGTTGAGAGGCAGTTACAGGGTAGACATTGGGGAATTCTTTTGCTTGGTGGAATGGCAGGAAGGAACAATGACAAGGCCATCCCTGGAAGTTATGAAAGGAAGCTGTAGGCAAGAGGGGTGAGGAGTGGTTTTTTTGTGTGGAGGGTGGTTGAACCATGGAATGCAATGGCTGAGAGAGTGGTTAGAGCAAGAACAGTCAATGAGTTCAGGGAGTGGTATGATACACTTTGTGTTTCTTAAGAAGGACCTCTCATGATGAGTCTTTGGACTCCATGGAGGCCTGAATAATAATAATAATAAAATAATAATTATTATTATTATTTCCTGACATCCATAGACTCATAAGACACATTGTGGGAGGTCAGCACTAGACAACAGTCTATGATACCATTCTCTCAGGCAATGCATGCCATCTCCTACCACCCTCCATGCAAAAAACTACATCTTACTCTTTTACTGACTACTGCCTTTTGTAACTTCCAGGCTTGGTCTTGTCAGGAAATAATAATAATAATTATTATTTTATTATTATTATTATTCAGGCCTCCATGGAGTCCAAAGACTCATCATGAGAGGTCCTTCTTAAGAAACACAAAGTGTATCATACCACTCCCTGAACTCATTGACTGTTCTTGCTCTAACCACTCTCTCAGCCATTGCATTCCATGGTTCAACCACCCTCCACACAAAAAAACCACTCCTCACCCCTCTTGCTTACAGCTTCCTTTCATAACTTCCAGGGATGGCCTTGTCATTGTTCCTTCCTGCCATTCCACCAAGCAAAAGAATTCCCCAATGTCTACCCTGTAACTGCCTCTCAACAGTTTAAAAGTCTCAATCATATCACCTCTCCTTCTCTCCACCAAAAACTCTGCAGTCCACATTCCCTCAGTCGATCCTCATAACTGACATTGTACAGTCCTGAAACCATCTTTGTTATCCATCTCTGTAGCCTTTCCACAGTTAATTTATTCCCTTCAAATCCTGGGGACCAAATCTGAGAACAGTAGTCTAAGTGTGGTCTCATCAGGGTCTTATACAATGGAATGATAACTCTTATCTCTGCAGACTCATAAGACACATTGTGGGAGGTCAGCACTAGACAACAGTCTATGATACCATTCTCTCAGGCAATGCATGCCATCTCCTACCACCCTCCATGCAAAAAACTACATCTTACTCTTTTACTGACTACTGCCTTTTGTAACTTCCAGGGTTGGTCTTGTCTTTGTTCCTTCCCCTCATTTCTGCCATATGAAAAATCTCTCTAGTGTCAATCTAATAATCTTTCAACAGCTTAAATGTCTCAATCATATCCCTCCCTTCTCCCCCCTTTGTCTTCTATCTACTAAACTGGTATCATTTTCATTATGTCATCACACCCTTTGACGTCACTTTATTCCTTCAAATTCCAGTGAAAACATGGTTTTTAAAACTCAGATTTTATCTGTTCTCTCTTTGTACCCTAACTGGTTTCTCTTCATCCACCCATTGTAGTTTTGCAGTTTTATTTTTTATTAGCTAAGACTTGCATACAGCCTTTTGTCATAATATTTATTACTTCAGAAAGTGAACTGAATGAATATTAGATCGTAGAAGTTGATAAGTAACAAAATGGAGGAAAGAAATCAATTAAAAAGAGAAAAGTTAATTTTATTGCTGAATGTAAAAAATTAAGATTATTAATTTTTAATATCATTCAAAAATTTGTTGCCTGATTAATTGCTTAAAAAACAGTAATAATAAATTATGACTTGAATAACCCTGTGGTTTGTCTAGGGCATGAAAAGCAAACTGAAACATAACAAGCATTTGATCAAGACAGTTTATTCGTTACATCACCAAGCTTTGACAGTCTGTAACTACAATATCGCATAAGTGATTAAATACTAAGTTGGGAGAGGGAGTTTAAAAACAGTAAAGCACCTACTGTTTATCTGAAATGGAATCCAGAATTTCTCACTTATATAACTTGATACCATTTATATCTATAGAGACCTATTCTGTAACAAGTGAAGTTCTGCTTTAATAGATAAATTTGATTCCTACTCTGAACAGTTTAAATAACTTTTGATTATTTAAACTGTTCAGAGTAGGAATCAAATCATGGCCCTGCCTACACATGATTACTAATATTATTATTATTCCTGATACCTCCAAGGAGTCCAAAGACTCATCGCGGGAGGACACTTACAGCTGTCTCAACCACTATTCCGAACCTCTACTACGAATCATCTCCATCAACACCATCTACCACCCACCTCCACCACCACAACTAGTATTTTTTGTCTGTAAATTGCATGTGTTCTGATGTTATAGATTCTGCAACCTTCCATGTATGGGGTTGATGATTATTTTAAAAAATAAATAAATAAAAAAAGCCTTTTAATGAGTCTTAAAACTGAGATGATTGAAAAGAGAAAAAACTTGACAATTCATAATGGCTGAAATTAGATTGTGCCTGAAACTGCAGACCAGTACTTATGGTTGATGTAGTAGTAAAGGTCATGGAGAATATACTAAAGATAGAGATGGAAAAAAGTGCTTGGTCAGCATAGTGAGATACAGGAGCACAAAATGTTTAACAATAGGGTGGTTGTTTTACTAACTTGTTCTTAGTTTTTTGGAACAGGAAAATCCAAATAAATCACTAAGAGTGATTTTATTTGGATTTTCCAGTGAGAGTTGATACAGATAAGTTTTTTAATTAAACTAATTAAAAGTGAATGGTTAACTGGTGTGATGGGCTACTGATTGCTTTAGTGGCAGATATCAAAGGATAGTATGTTTTGGTATAGTGTCTGATGGTGTGACTAATGGGATCCACTAGTTACTTTTATTCTTATTTAATCACCCTCCTCAGATGATGGAAAGTATCAGATGGAAACAAAACTTCACTAAGTGTGGATAAAATGGCTTGGTTTAAATAAATATAATATTCATTCTGACTTCCATTTCAGTTAAAACAGCAGTTACTTTAGTGTTTTTTTTTTTTTTTTTTGAATTTATTATTCATTTATTTACCTTTTAATATGAATCCTACCCATGCAAAGTTGTAAACTTTGCATTGGTGGGATATAATACATTAGTATTAGCACTATAGGTGGGCTAAGAATTAAATACTATGAAACTCTACTCTAGTGACCAAACATTGAAATTTTTCAAGCCAATTGAGGCCTTCAATAAGTGGATTGGGGTGATCTTACACTGGTCAATGACATTAATCTGTAAGACATTTACAGTCATCCATACTTAATGTTGAATTTGAATCCACAGCCTGGTTGGAGAGAGTTGGTACATTATCTATTTGTCTGGCATGATTTAACAGTTGGAATTACAGCCAAAGCAATTAAGGATATGAGGCCAGCATATTATGTCTGTTAATTGCATGTGTCTTTCTGGCCAGATTGCCTTTTGTAGGATGAAAAACAGTTTCCAAGAGGGGAAAGAAAAAAAAAAATCCTGACACAACCATATGAGAAGATTGAAAGACTGAGGCTGGCACAAACTAAATGCCACTTATCACTTATGTGAATTCTTATTAAGTGTAGTCTAGCCTCAGTAATGTAAGAAATATAACTGTTTAGCTAACTGCTTTTCATGTACTGATAACATAGTAGTAAAGTATCCAGTATTTATGGTACAGTTTTACTCTCACCCATGAAAGGTTGCAGATCTTTAGTAGATTGTACTATGGTCAACTGAGGATTCTTTTTATTTTATTAATTTCAAGTGTTTTTTTTTTATCCCTTTATTTTTTACATAATTTGAAAACACTGCTCTAGAGAACAAATATGGACCAACCTTTTCAAGCCATATTAGATGTTCTGGTGGATAGGTTTGATGTTCAGGATTCATGCAATGTGTTTCTGATAGATGAAATTGGAGGGGGAGTGCCTCAGAAATGCATTAGACTAATATTACAATATAAATGATTTAAAAGCAAATACTTGACCAATATTTTGCATCCAAGTACTGATGAAGTTTCTAAGTTAGAGCAGTTAAAATGCAATCACAAAAGTATACAATACAGAAATGAATAAAAACATGAAATATTAGAATTAGTATTTGGATATTCTGACTGCACTTAAGGTGCAGTCAAGGATAGCCAGTTTTTTTTTTTTTTCTTGGCAAAGGAAATTTTTTACTAACTTGAATATTTCAGGTTCTTACTCACTTTTGCATTGTGTGCTTTATGATCACACTAGGATGCACTGACCTTGAGAATGTTTCAGTAGTACAGGTAAAATAAAGTATTTGATTTTTTTTGTGATAAGCCATTAAACAAAGTAATATGAATTGCAGAATTATATCAGGAGGCATAAAAAAAAGACATGATGAAGATACACATAGTGGAGATATACAGAATAAACAATTAAACAAATAATAAACAATACAGGTCACTTTATAGTAGAACCCCATTCATGAAAGTTGGGAAATATGTGAGGAAGATGTTAACTAATTTCATAATATGCCTAGCTGACCCACTGCAAGAGTGAGAGGGACTGGATCAGCCATATTCTATTAATGATATAGGAAATGATTCCCAAAACAGAAACTGATTTGGGAATAAGTTCAGCCAAATGGGCAGTGAGCATACAGAGCAGCATGTAGCACTTCTATATAGCACACTGGAAGAATAAGAGTTCTTTAGTTGGAAGAATCTGGTTTTCAAATTCAGAATGTGACTCTAGGTATACATTCAGTTGATGTATACCTAGTCATAAGGAAGTCAGAAGGAGTTGCACATAAAAAAAAAAGTTATGAAGAAAAAGGTGATCAGCATGCCCATGAGCAGTTGCATTCAAGAAGGGTGACTAGTGTAGTAAAGAAGGCTAAAGCTAATTAATGGAGAGAACTAGCTGATGAGGCCAAAAGAAATTCCAAACAGTTCTTTCACTATGTGGCAAGTAAAAGGAGGAATGATTATGGAAGGATGACTTTAAAAAGTGCTGATGGTGAGAGGATAACAGAACCAAACCAGATAGTTGAATTACTGAATGAGCATTTTGCAGAGGTGTACTATCTAGGTGGTGACATTGCAATGCCAGATGTGATTGACTGATTTGTATTATGAGAATGTGCAAGGGAATTATCACCTTCTCAAAAGAGTGGTTTATAGAGGAGTTGAGTCCAGGAGAAGGCAAGTGACTAGTAGTGTACCACAGGGCAGTACTTGATCCTCTGTTGTTTAAATTTGTATATCAATGATATAGGAAATGATTTGACTGAAAATATTCGGTTGTTTGCTAATGATACTAAACTGGGAAGAGCAATGGTAAATTAATGCAGAGATCCTGCATGAAGACTTAGACTAGCAATATGGCCAAAGGTAATTGGCTTCCAGTTTAATGTGACAAAGTGTAAAGTGATGCACTTTGGGAAAAGATCAGAAACTTCATACTGTATTAAAAGAACTGAACTGAACTGCAAGAAACTGATGAAGCCAGGACTTGGGTGTGATTGTGGACAGGGATTCGAAGTTTAGAGGTCAGATAACAAAGGTAACCAAAACAGCACACCAGATTACGTGGTTGTTGAAGAACACACTAACAAGCAGGTATAGAGAGGTTATTGTTCCTCTAAGTAAGGCTTTAATAAGGCCATATATGGACTACTGTGCACAGATCTGGACTCCTGGATTCCTTGGGGATGAAAAAGCTGTGGAGAGGATCCAGAGGCAAGTGACAAATTGTGGCAGGTCTGTGGAATGCTCCCTATGAGAATAGATTGATAGTCTGTAGACTTAAAAAATTAGCTGATAGGCAAAAAAAGAAGAGACATTATAGAAGCATTTAAGTTATTAAAGAGGTTTACAGGATTGACACTGAAGACTGTTTTTTTTTTTTTCAGTACATGGAAGAAGGGAGAGAACAAGGGGCCACCAGTAGAAGGTGTGTAACAGTGTAGTTAGCAAGGGTGTTTGCTTGAAGATTGGAATGGGTAGATTATTTGCTTGAAGGGTGGAATGGGTTGCCAGAGTTATCAGTGAATGAGTTTAAAGAGATGTGGGGATAGGTATTGTGTGAATGATGGCTAGTGTGTCAATAATGGATCTCCCACGATGAATCTTCTGCCTCCATGGAGAGTGGATAACACAAGAAAAAAAAAAAAAAATGGCTAGGTTATTATAATAACAAATGATATTATTATATAAGAATGCAGGTTCAAATACACTTTTTTTTTTTGATTATCTGTGAGAGGTTCTTTACTTATTATAATAATTGATAATTACATTACAGTGGTAATATAAGGTTTCATATCCCATATACACACACACACTAAGATTGAGAGACATTCTATATATCAGAGAACTGTCCTGTATTTCACAGTCATTACCATCCTGTAAAAATTCTATCAAGATGCTGATCTGTTCTATGCTTAATTTCCAAGCATAAAAACTTACTGTAACCAATTAATGTTGTCTAAGTTTGACAGTACCAAAGGCAATAAATATTAGGTGAGACACTGGTCTCTGATATTTCAGTTTGCTTATTGTACATAGTGCAGTTTTATCACTAATACTGTATTGTTTTTACTAAAATACTCAATTCTTTAATTTTAAAAAAATGATACCAGTCCCATACACAAGACATTAAACAAACTATAGCATAAATGTTTTGTGTATGTGGGCAAGTGATTAGGTAGAAAGAGGAATCTGTTAATGTGCTCTTGAAAAGCTAGCAGTTGTATTCATTGAGGAAAATTGCATGAGCATGGCTGTACCAAAGAACAGAAGTATATGGGTTGGAGGAAGATAATGAGAAGGTTTGATACATTTGGAGCTAAACTCTCTATGGATGTTGACAAGCAGCTGCTTGTGTACTTACATGGTTAGGAAAAGCAAAGGAATGATGGTGACGATTACAGTGGAGCAGCACCCATGAAAATACCTGTAGAGAGAGAGAAAGATTTCATTTATTATGAAGACTGCCTACCTCTGGATACACTTAAGCATTCTCAGAGTGATTTTGGCTCCGTCACCTTAAATGTGAGAATAATATTGCAGTTGGGCAGATTTGGGATTTATAAAGAGGAGGTAGTGTTTTGAAGAAAAAATTTTTGGAGCTCAGGATATGAAGTGATGTGCTTGTAACAGTATAAGTTGCATGTGAAAGTCGACTTGAGAAGAGAGAAACTTGATCTTGACTGGAGATCAAAAGAATCTCTTTTTACTATAACAATCCACCAAGAAATAACATAGGATGGTGTTTTGATAGCATTTTTTGCTAATGTTGTTGCCTCACTCAAGAATGGTGATGAGGAGAATCAGTTTATATGCATTAGTTACAGGAGACATTAAAGCCTGCCTGAATCACTTGATGCATTACAAGGTTTCATGAATAAAAAAGAAAAAAAAATGAAGTGTGCAGTCATCATACAAACTAAGCATAAGTTTTTGAGGTTAGTGAGAGATTACGAGATATTTCTGTTTATTAATAATTAGAAATAAAAACAGTACATTTCTTTAGTTGGAGAAAATGCTGCAGACATTGAATAATATTCAGAAAATTTAAAACTTCTGCTGAAAAGCTAGGATTACAAATTAACCAGGATAAAACTGAATATTTAAAAGTATATAGAAACAACAATCAAAGGGGAAATGACCAGTGTATCATTTAAAACTTCATATTTAAAAATGCTGTTTCCTTCGAACATTCAATATAAGGAAATTAGTACAGAAATACAAGCTAGAACACTTGCCTCCAGTAAATTTTATGTTCACAACATCATTTATTATCTTCCAAAATTCTGTCAATTAGAGTTATAATAGAAATATACAAAACAGTCATTAGATCTATTGTTTCATATGGAGTAGAAATCTAGAGTATACTGAACCAAGATGCAAAAGCTTTTCAGATCTTTGAACATAAAATCCCTAGAAAAGTCTTTGGACCTGTAAGAGATAATAACACAAAAGGTTGAATGGAGAAGTAGACATAGTCAAGAACTACATTATGTGAATTATATGGATCTCTACTTCTATATGATGAAAACAGAACTTGCAGATTGAGATGGCTTGGACATGTGGAAAGAATAAATAATGGCTAAACAATTCAAGATGAGGCCTTATGGAAATCAACCTAGCAGAAGATCACAGTGATGTTGGAAGGATAGCATCTAAGAAGACTTATGAGTTGGGAATCCTTGACTGGACTGGAAATGCTCAAGACAGAAAAGAGGTAAGAAGTTGGTACTTATAGCAAGGAACCTTAAAGGTTCACCAAGCTAAAGAAGAGGAAGAAATCTAATATCATCAGAACTAAAATATGGAAACTCTCATATGCACAGTAATAGTACCAACAACAAAAAATGAATGGCTGTTTATGTAACAATATGGACAGTATTCATACTGTATAATTATTATTTTCTCTGGCATTTCATTGGACTAAGACCCATCGCAGGAAACCTGTACTAATTGTTATTCACACAATGCCTGTAATACTTCTCTTTGAATGAGTCCAGGGAGAAGTATTATAGGCATGACTTTCTATGGCAAGTAAAAAATTAGTTTTAACAATGTTTCTAATCACTCCCTATAAGTTCCATGGGTGAGCACTTGTTCTCTCCCTTCCTGTGTATTGAAAAAAAAAAGTCTTTGGTGTCAGTCCTATAAAATACCTTTTTAATAACTTACGTTGCTATCATATCTCTTTTTTTGCCTATTGGCTAATCTCTGTAATCTATAGACCTTCAGTTTGTCCTCTAAGAAAGGATTTCATAGACCTGTTGTTACTAGCCTCAGGATCTTCTTTGCCACTTCCTCATCCTCAAGGAATCCAGTGGACCAGATCTGCATACATTAGTCCCCATGTAGCCTTATTAAAATAATCTCCCTATCCCTGCTTTCACTGTGTTCTTCAATGTGCAAATAATCTGATGTAGTGCTATTTTGGTCGTCTTCTTTTTAATATGCCTTCTTAGCTTCAATTCCTGTCCTTAATCAGCCCCCCCCCTCCCATCCTTTCAAGTCCCTTGACTCATCAGTTTTGTGCAGTCTAGTTCCATCAGTGTACAAATTTTATGATCTTTTCGTTCCGAAGTGCATGACTTTACATTTGGCCATGTTAAAATGGTAGCTGTTATCCTTTGCCTATACTGGCAGTCTGTCATCATTTATGCCACCCTGTAGGATCACTACATCATCTTCACTGACTATCACTCTTTGGCACATCAACAAACAACTGAGTATTTTCCCTTAAATCATTTTCTGTATCATTTATGTACAAATTAAACAAGGGCAGAGCACTGAACCCTGCAGTACATCACCATTAGTCACTTTCTCTTGAATTCAGTTTCCCCCATATACTCTTCCATGATATCTGTCCATCAGCCATCCTCTTATCCAAATCTCCAGCCTTATATTCCTCTCCACTTATTCCAATTTATGTAACAGAGTTCTACATGGTATCTTGTTGAATATCTTTACAAAGTACAGCATTTTCACTGTATAGCCATTTTGCTTATCCAACTCAAGTGTCACTTGATTCTAAAATGCATCAAATTACTCAGGCAAGAACTGTCTTAGTAATTTGCTCTCTTTGCATGGAGGGTGGTTGAACCGTGGAATGCATTGCCTGATAGAGTGGTAAGAGCAAGAATGGTCATTGAGTTCAAAGAGTGGTATGATAGACTTTTTTCCTAAGAAGGATCTCCCACAATGAGTATCTTGACTCCATGGAGGCCTGAATAATAATAAGGCAAGACTACCCATTCCTGAATTCTTCCTTTTAGCAGTTTCTCCCATACCTTAACCACTACTCCTGAGATACTGATTGGAGTTCAGTATCTCAGGAGTAGTGTGGTTAGAGGATCAGCCAATAACCTTGCAGATTTTGGTAACACGTTGCCTAGTTAGCAGAATGGTTAGTATATCTGCTCTCCAACCAACAGGTCGCAGGTTCGAATCCCACTGTGGGCATGGATGTTTGTGATTGTCTTTAGGTGAGAGATGAATTTCATCACCTGGTGTGAGACTACCACCCTGCTCAGTGGAAACCTAAAGTGGCTTAAGAAGTTTCATGTTTGGTCTATAGAGCAGGATTTCCAGACTATGCCAAAAAAATAGAAAACATACAAAAACTATATATAAAATTGATTTTAAAAAATGAAAAAATATCCTTATCCCATCCATGGTAGAAATGTACATTATAGGTTTACAAATAACTTTCGTGGGTGAGAAACACTTAAAAAAAAACATGGGCTGATATAAATTCCCATGGCCATGTTTGCATTAAGATTCTACAATATTCCAAGTACCTCCAGTTCATTTATGTCTATTCTCACATTAGTCCATATCATATCACCATTGTAATATCTTCACCTTGGCAAAATAATCGCTCAGCAACTCAACTATTTCATTTTCTTCTGTTATATTCCTACCATCAGCACCCATTAAAGCAGTCCTTCCATAATCATTCTTCCTTTTACTCACCACATAGTGAATGAACTTGAGATTTCATCAGCTAGCTTCCTCTCATAACTAACTTTGGTCTTCCATACCATACAGATCAGATCTTTCTTGTCTGTACTTTGGTTGCCTTTCTCTTTACTTATCCTCCACAACCATTTCTGCAACTCCTGCTTAATGATGCATCTCATCCATCTAACTTCTATTTGATTTATCCTCCTGACTGTGAAAAGAGCAGTATCAAACTATAAACCCAACAACCTTTTCCTCCAAATTTTTATGTCATGGCGCTGCTCCAAGCTGGCTCTTTAATTTTCCATGATTACACTGCTTTGTAATTCCATATATATACTCCTTCATAACTAAAAATTCTGCTGTTTAACTATCTGATCTCCCCAATCAGAGACAGTAGCTATCTTGGCTACTGCCAAGTTCTCTGATGATTTCTTCAGATCCAGCACTTTCAAACCTCAAGTCTCCTCCATTATGTGTTGTTTCAAGTAATATCTTTTAGTAGCTGGATAAATTCCATTTCTTTTTCTCATTCCAATTTATTTTCCCATACTTGAAGTCTCCCATAATAATTAATCATCCTGCACTCATTTTGCTAATTTGCCAATGCATGGCATCCACATTCTGCATTATATCTCCTGACTCATAGCAACAACCAACTATATATTTCTTCCTTTTTGCTTCCATCTCAGATATCGTCATATTCTCCTCTGCATCCCTGTTCTTCTGATGCATTATTGCTCTCTTTGGTTTCACTTCTGCTGCTATCATTAGCAAAGCCCCTCATCTCATCCTATCCCTTTGTCCTCTGAAAAAACTAATACCCTTTACATTCTATCTCTGACTATATCATTTAATAGGCATAATTTTTTTTTAGTTGTATTAAAAATGAGAAAATTTTTTTCTAGTTTTGCATATAATGGAGTTTGATTTTGTCTTGTATGTTTAAAATTCCTCTGCTCTCTATATCATTAATCATACTTGTTTTCTTAAAGCACTTTTGATTATAATTAAGACATGAAACTCAGTAGAACAGATATTTACAAAGTGTGCAGAAAATCTAAATCTTGAAAATTTATAATGGGGTTGGCTTTTTGTACAAGATACAGTATTTCATAACAGCTAAGAAGTATAAGGCTACATTTGTACCCACCAAAACTTTTTAAATCTTGGAAGGAGGGAGGGGGATTATTCAGATATCAAACTCTCTGGAGATATTTGCTGCTGCTCCCTTCAGATAGTGAGCTGGATGGATTTTTAATAGCAACCCTACATAGACACGCCTGCTTGAGTGGGTTGCTTTTGCAATACTTCAGCTCTGGTTGTTGGATGCAAGTTATGAAGTAAATACTCACTGTACAGTGCATATGTTCAGTCACATATCCTAATTTAAGAGGATTGATGAGGCTTAATTACTTTCCACTTGTTGAAGAGATCATTCAGCAGATTACCAGAGTATTGCACTGCAAAACAAATTTTCTAAAGCTAAGAAACCAAAAAATCTTAAAACCGAATATTTGGTAAGAGATAACATTGAACTCGAGTATTTATTCTCACGAAAAATTCAGTGTTTAAAATTTTACCTTAGAGATGTGAGACTTGCTATATGGAGAATTGGTTGCATTGTCACGTTCAGCAACTAAGTTAATTAGCAACTGCTGATGAAATTATCTAATACAGTTCACAAATTGAGAGCTGCAGATCAAAGAAATTAGACGAGTATGCTTGGTGTGAAATTTAGAAGATATTCTCCCAGTTGATAAGAATGAACACATCAATAATGTAAGACATTATTCAGTACATCTTGCATTCACTGACCTGGATGGCTGAGCAGATAACATCACCCACCGGCTGTGGGTTCAAATCCTACTATAGGAAAATTTGAACCATATGTTTAAGTCTTTATTTAGGCAGGAGAGCATTTTTTTTTGTTTTTTCTTGTTGTCCAGTATGAGACTACCACCTTGAGTATAAGCTCAAAGTAGCTTGAAATACCATGTTTAGCTCTATAATAGAGTAACCAGATTATTATTATTATTGCGTGACACCTCCAGGGAATCGAAAGACTCATCGAGAGAGGGCACCTACTCTACAACTCTCTGTCTCCACCAACTACTACGAACCACAACTATACCAACGCCATCTACTGCCAGACATCACCACTATTGTTTCCACAGGCAATCGCAAACATACATGCCCACGACGGGATTCGAACCCGCAGCCTTTTAGCTGGAGAGCGGATACACGAACTGCTCGGCCAACCAGGCCAGGCCGGCATTATTCAACTCATAATCTGTTCGCAGTAGTATATGTATGATAAACCGATAAATTTTGTGGATTGGATTCACAGAAAGGAAAATTCAAAGTGGAGGTGGAATGGATTTAGTCTAAATTATTAAAAAATGGAAATCGGTGGAATGCAAGATACAGTTGTGAGAAAGGCAATGGAATGAAAAAAAATTAGAAGATTGTCGTCCAGTTGTGGACTGATGCAAGTTGAAAAAGAATGAAATGAAAATTGATAGAACAGTTTTTTTAAGATAGTGCGGACCTACGTCACCATTGATGTAGGTCTAGTGCATGTTTTGGTATAATAAATAAACTCGAGCATTGCTGGGCAAAAATAGCTCATTGCATTTTGCAGTGATGCTGAGGATACATAAAATGATATTGAGGATGGACTAGAGAATGATATTCAGTTGTTTACTAATGATGCTGAGTTGTGAAAAGGAAAGTAATAAGAGACATATCTGATTTAGAATTTTTGCAAGGTGACTTGAACAGACTAATACTATGGGGAAATGTTAACGAGTGTCAGTTTAATGTTTCTGAACTTGTAAGGTTATGTATTATAGTTGAATTCATAACACTGCAGTAGAGTATTATCATTTTAATTGAAATTTGCTGCAAGTGGTCGGTGAAGTCGGAAACTTTGGGTCATAGTGGACTGTGAGCTAAAGTTCAGGGTCTGTATTGCTAAGGTGGTTGTCATTATACTGAATAACTACATTGAAGAGCATGTTAACTTTTTTTTCCCCTCCCACTTTACAAGATTTTGATAAGACCACATCTAGATTGATGTGCACAGATAATGGCTGCTTGGTTCCAAGGAGATGGGGAACAGCTAAGATCTGGAGGCAGATGACTAGGATGATATCTGGCCTATAGGATTGCTCATATGAGGAAAGATTGAGGGAATGTGGTTTTGAAAGTGTGAGGAACAGAGGAAATATGATAGAAACACACAGGTCAGTAAGGAGAATCTTCAGTATAGATGTAAAAAAAAAAATAAATAAATAAAAATACTAAAAAGATAAATAGAATAAGAAATGATAATAATAAAATGCATAGTCCCCATGATACTAATGTACTAGAGGGCTATCCGGTCTTGGGTGTGGACCGCAGAGTGTTCCTCCCCAGTTTATCTGGGGTTTTTCCTCCCGCAAACCGGCCCCGTGAACACACGCTTCTACAGACATAGGATACCTCCAGGAATAAGGAGTCACCAACATATTCTGTAGGATTTTGGTTCCGAATGCCTACACAGTAAAATGTGTAGGTCTACGCGTGAGCGTAAATCAGGATCGATATATATATATATATATATATATATATATATATATATATATATATATATATATATATATATATATATATATATAATGTAAAAAAGAATTTAAATGACTCTATACCGAGATATAGAGTATCTCGGTATAGAGTCATTTAAATTCTTTTTTACATACATTTTCTACCGAGTAAAGTTATGAACAGTAATTTATATAATGCAGCTATACCACAGATATTGCATCTCAACAAGTGTCATATTCATGCTTACTGTAGACAAGTAACCAAAGAAAATAACACGGAATGCAGACTCGTATCACAATTTATGTTTGTGTATTTTATGAGGTGCAGTTTGTTTTGGTATTTGTTGTTTTGATTAGCATTAAAAGAAACTCGCAATATACCTTTTCAACCTGTTTGTAGGCTTTTATAATTCTTTCACTGAACCAAGTTTTTGCAAGATAGATAGTGAAATTCAACCGTTATTATTTGAAATAATATTTTCAAAGAGAAATTTGCTGGAGTTTTATCAAACATAACTTATTTTGTATTTATTTATTTTAATTTCTTTCTTTATTATTTTTTTTGCTGTACAAATATCCATTTGTGTGCCAATGAAGTTTGTGTTGTGCAACAGAATAGAAGTGAAATTGCTGCTCACACTCTGGTGTGTTGTTACACAAAGTAGAGGGAATTTGACAAGTAGCACTTCTGCATGACCTGATGCCTGAATAATTTTTCCTTTTTCCCTTAGTCATATGTTATATTTTGCGCCGCAGGCGAAACTGAGATTTTTCCCACTTGTTCTGGAGCAAGATGGAAAAACACCTCATTGGGCCTTGAGGTCTGGATTCTGAGAGCTTAAAGAGTATCACGAACATCTGTTATAATGAGATTGCCTTATTCTGGATAACATCAAGCATTCTTCGGGAGATTTTTGGTGCCCCATCTCAAATATTTGAGATGGTGCAGAAGTAGGCTATTGATCATATTTTCTATTGTTTGTAAGAGGATTGAAGTAAGAGAAATGGACTGATAGTGGTAGCTGAATCCTATCTCCCACTTTATGGGATGAGCTGGATATTATTAGGCTTGTTTCCATGCTGTTGAGAGTATGTCAGATGAATCTGGCAGCTTGAAGCGGCAATACAGAATGAGTGTGTATTCTGGAATACAAATTTAGCAATGAGGTATCTAACCAGCACTCAGGAGACATACATAGGATGATGATTTTCTGATATGTTTCTAGTGAAAGATTAGAAAGGCATATAGCAGGCCACAGAGGATTGCCATGCAGGCAACCATTTGGACACAGGGCCGGCTCTACCGACGGTGCAAGACGTGCATTTGCACGGGGCCACAAAATTGGCATAAACTATACGAAAAATAAGGAGGGAGGGGTGGCAAAATTTCTATGGAAGGCCCTGATTGGACATCTACAATATATCATTCCTGAGATGGGAAAAGTACAGCAGATAGCCTTCAGTTTGTTATAGGGTGAACTTGTATTATGGTATGTAGATCCGATCACAAACGATGATCAGTATACAGCGGTGTTGTATTTATTTTGTGCATACCCCCTGAGTGCTTAAAAATAAAACTATTTTTACGGCTTTCTTATGTATGTGATGAATAGGTGTGTGTGTGTGTGTGGCAAGAGGGGATCTCAGAGTTGTCAGTGAGTATGGTGAGCTCTTGAGAATATTCAGTTTAGATTATTTGACTGATTAGTTCAAGTATTAATTATTAAATATAGTAATAATCAATTATTACCTAAATAGCTAATTCTCTCGGGTTTAAACTAAAATTCTATCTAGCAATATAATCAATTAACTCAGATATGTAACAATCACAGAAATTTGTGTACACTCAACTCTGCTTTTTCACGGTATTATACCATACTGAAACAATAAATAATACGACAGTTATGACTGCCTTATATTTTCCACGATTTCAAAGAAGCATTTTCACAATTACTTGTTACAATATGTAAGGGATAAATACAGGAAACATCTCAAAATGTGATAGACAAAAGAACGAAAGTCCTACCTTTCGTACCATTAATCTAAAAAGAAGATTAATGCAGCCATACTTATTGAGGTTAGGAGTGTGTTTCGAAATCGTTGTCAACTAAAAATAGGATTTCTTATGTGTAATGATTAGCGGTTTTCTTCCAATTTAATCTGGTTTAAGGAGCGTCCAAAGCATAGTTTGCCATTCCTGATTTGCTAGTGATGGTAGCAAATTTATTTCTTGTCTTATCTAAGGCAGAAGATCTCCTTGTCTGTACACAGTAAGCAATGTTAAATTACAGGGCTCTTCTTTCATTCCAGATTTGATGCAGGATGACTTTTCTCTTTTGGTGAGCAGATCAGACTGCTTACTACGTACTCGTGGAACATTCATTATATTCCACGAGTACGTAGCTCTCTTTTGATAGGTACTCAAAATATATGGTATGGAAATTTATCGTGCATTCAGGGAGAGAGTGAAGTGGATTCATGTTATATTGTTTTGTAGGGCTGTAGACAGTGGCAAAAAAAAGTGTGAAGGTAGCTGAATTCTGTGGAACGAACTTTGTTGTGTCAATGATGCCGTTTAGGTTCGAAACTCATCTAAGCTACGAAGAACCCATTATCGGGACCTTTCAGGTGAAGGCCAGTTGCTAGTCTCTCACTGTGATGGAAAGGTTTTTCATCCCACAAACCAGCTGGACGAATACATGAAATATATAAACATAGAGCGCTATGGGATAAAGGATTGGCCATCCCATTTGTTTGTATTATTTGCTTGTTCGAAAGCCTGCATGTGACGGGTGTGGGGGTCCATGTGTGAGTGTAAAGCAGTAAAGAAGGTCTACTACATTTTTTACAGTTATGCAATTGCAGATACCTTGGTTTCTTTATGGTTATTTGCAATTAATCAGTTTTTTCTGCTGTATGTATAATTTTGAGTGCTGTAGTTGCATGATTATGAAATACATGTTGCTGCAGATAAAGAGGTTGCCTCAGAAATTAGTTTTTAAAAGATTTATTAATTAGCAGATTTATTAACCAGTCTTATGAAGAGTTTGAGGAATTTTACTCAATACAAACTGTTCAGAGAATGAATGAATTAACGCACACACACACACA
Organism: Typopeltis vanoorti; assembly: GCF_054136105.1. Lineage (NCBI taxonomy): Eukaryota > Metazoa > Arthropoda > Arachnida > Uropygi > Thelyphonidae > Typopeltis > Typopeltis vanoorti. Next base: position 18,926,575 of record NC_143554.1, read on the forward strand.
CACACACACACACACACACACACACACACACACACACACACACACAGAGTTGATATTGATATCACATGCAAGCTCTATCACGCGTAAAATTGGCATGTCACCAGGTGGTAATGAAGTAACTGGGCGCCCATGGTGTCACAAGACTCATCACAGGAATCCATACTCTCACAACGCACATACCTTTCCTTAAAAATATTCATCATATGAGCAGAGACCATCCTGCCTGTCCATTCACATATTTCATCACTTTTCCATGAAAAAAATCCTTTGGACTTCTTTATTGTGAATAAGGAAGTCCAAAGGATTTGACTCATACAGTTTCATTTCCCAAAGGAAATGACTCATACAGTTTCTAGCGGTGACTTCTCATTCCTCTGCCACCTAATTGTTCTATGCAGTATCTCCCCAGATTTATCTAATTGGTTTCATTCACCAACTTATCTCACTTATTCTCCTGTCTGCCAGCTTTGCAGAGTATATTCCCTTAATCTGTCAGGAAAGTATAATAATACCCTGCCGCTACCTTTTCTCTAATGTTTCCGTATCACACCGATAACCAGGTGACTATATCTCTTGCACAGAAATCCAAATGTGGCCTGACTAGTTTCTTATACAGTAGAACTATTGTCAGTGCCCTTATTTCTGAGGAACCTTGACAGCTTTTGAAGTGTTTTTCCTGAACTTCAGCTACCTACCACCAATACTCCCAATATCCCTCACATCCTCCTGGACCAAAGTTCCTCTAGTAAAATACATCATTCCATTTTTTTTTAACAAAAGTGCATGACTTTACTCTTAAGAATACTGAATTTCTCCATCTTCCCAAACTACCGTCCTTTTCAAATACTCTTGTAACAGTACATCAAAGATTCCTGCAACTGTTCTTCCCCAGTTTAGCATCATCATGAAACTACAAACTATCTCCTCTTCAACCTTGAACTATATCATTGATATATAGATTAAACAGCAGCATCACCCCCCCCCAAAAAAAAACCCTGTGGTGGTATCTTTCTTGTCACCTTTACATTTTGAGAAATTGTACCCTTATTCCAATCGCTAGCTCCTACCAACAATTAATCTCTAAGAAAGCTACCAACTGACCATTCCCATCCTACTCAATTTCAAGAATGAAGATTTTCCAAGATTCTTAGTACTGTATCTAGTTTGGAAATGTTTCATTGTGAGTTTTTTCTAACCTAAGAATCTTTATATGAATTCCATTATTATATTTCTGTCGAAATAAAGAATGATTGTAGGAAAAAGTTTTTACACACCATGAATGCTAGCAACCATAGACATCCGATACTGAGATACTTAAAAAGCTCTGGGTTTCAATCCCATTTAGAACCCAAATAATATTTATAAAAAGTTTCTGCTGAGACTGAGTTGGCTAATCTCATATGAAAGTAGAAAGTGTTTTGCATCAAGCAAAACTGGCTAACCCGAAAAACTTTATCTTATACAGGTATATACTAGCCTTAGTTTTAGCTACTTCGGTTGGAATTACAACATAACAAATATTCCTGTATGAAACATATTATTCCTCAGTGCTTTCACCGGTTCGATGGTTCATATTATTATTATTTCGCGACACCTCCGTGGAATCCAAAGACTCTCCACCACACAAACTACAATCTATGCTACTTAAGAACAACGTGACATGGGACCCCTCTGTTAGTAAAGAACTTGGTAGATTTTCATCATGATGGGGGAAAAGCTGAGCTTTCAACTGAAGGTGCTAACTAGGAAATCTCAGAGGTTTTCATAAACATGACACAATTAAACAAATGCAAATTTCTTCCACAATTTTTTTGCTCTTCCTACCACCCCAATTTAAAAAAGGAGAACAGTAGGGACCGGGGAAACGTAGTCGAATTTTGGGCACAATGCATACAAGAACATTCATGCTTTTATTTGGAGCAGGAGGAGGGGGTTGAATAACACTAAGAGGACGTAAATTTTCCGATAAAACAGAAGGGTCTTTTCTCCTTTGGAGGCGGTTTGATAACCCCCAGTAGATTTATACAGTCTTTTCAAATATTAACATTGAGCATCTCTCTCTCTCCCTCCTCTGAAACGCTCTGATTTATTGATAGTTTGGACTCGCTATCAGTAAATGCTTGGAGGATGTTAGAGGAAGAGGAGGAATAAAGTATACCTTTAGCTTGCTTTTCCGTTACCTTGACTTGAAGATTACTGGTAAATGTTTGTTAACTAGCCATCGAATAGAAAGTGCACATGACCTCTAGAAATCAGAGTTTTTTATTCAAATACTTTATTTGGCTTAGCGCCCATTACCCTAAGTATTGCATTAATATCAATATTGAAAGACCAAAGGTTAGTGACAGTGCTCTTTTCATTTGCTTTGTTACTTCGAAAGATGAACAAAAAGTGTAAAAAAACTTGTAAATAGCTTCTTGAGTTTTTGCAAGGAACTGTACAAAACATCATGGTGTATGTTTTGTATCACCTGTTTGTATACCGAGGTTGTACAAGCATAATGAAGAAACTGAAATATCCAGTATATGCTTTCCCAGCTCCATTGATAACGACGATGCTGCTGCAATACATATAAAGGTTATAGAAGTATGATAGAAAAACTAAAATATCCAATAAAAGCATTTTTATAAGCTCAGTGACCTTTGATTAGAAAGATCGGAGTTCGAATACTGTCTACGACAAGAATCGTTATAACTGTGTTTCATCTGAAGGAAAGTTAGATGCTCTCGTAAGGAGATAGCATGGTTTTAATCCTTTAGACGGGCTAGTCAAATCATTTTCTAGGTAAATGCGAGCATTGTGCAGAACGCACGCAGAACGGTACTGTTTTGATGGGTGAAGCATAAATGCTGTGGTGTAGCCTCCCGCGATAAGTCATAGGACTACAAAATCAAGCACATGCCTGGTGCTTGATTTTGTATTGCAGATAATAAAGTTAACAGAACCAGTACTAATCTCCTATACTATCCCTATTCGAAACTTGAACAATTATCACTGTTTTTGTATGCAAAAACCCCACCAAAGTGTAAAGTACGTAATAATAAATTTTCAAAGTATGTTAATAGTACTGACGCAATGAAGCTTGCTTCGTATAATTATAAATAATTCATCTTTTTATATAATTAGTACAAAAAGACCATGCTACCCCTTAGCGTTTTGTATATTCCCTCGTCTTTCACATAGGATGTCAGTGGTCGCGGAGGAATCACACCTAAAAACACTCCATGCGAATGAAAATACATTCGTAACAATCCTGCCTTAGACGTAGAGAATGATGCATAAAAGGTCTTGTTTCGTGCCTTTAAGGAACTTTTTTTTTCCGTATTATTTCACACAGATTTAATACAAACATAGATTTGCCAGTATACTATTTATATAATTTATTCATATTGTCCGCGCGGTTAGCCTAGTGGGTGTGCGCTTCGCAACCATATGCCTGGGGAAGGAGTCCTGAATCTTCCTCAGCCATAGCCAAGTTAGCCGGTCTTGGGCGTGGTTTTTTTTTTTTTTTTTCAGTTTATTCTGGGATTTTTCATCCCGCAAAGCAGGCAAACCGGCCTTGAGAACTCAACATCACTGTAGACATAGGATATACCAGGGCGTAGGGCTAACCACCTTCTCCAGTGAACGGTTTGAGGTCCGATGATTAATAAACCCTCGACGCCGCAAGTTAAAAGAGGGAAAAGGAAGATGAGATGAGATTCATGATATTTGTTCTTGCTTTAGTGTCATCATCGTCAGATTTCTGATATGTATCATCAGAAATTCTCTCTTCTAAATTAGTCATGTTACAGGCTGATTAGTCTGCTCAACACTCCATTATTCTAGGACGCTTCTAACTGCATCAATCCATCCAGATCTTGGTTTTCTTCTGCATCTTTATCCAGCCAGCTTGCCACGAAATATTTATTTTGCTAATCTTTCCTCTCCCATTCTGTGTAAGTGATCCCACGTGTGATAAGTCTGCTCACTAACATTCCTGATGTTAACAATATGAAGTCTTTTTTAATATATTCATTTTTAATATAATTCTGTCATTGATGCCATCAATTCACTCTCTTGATTTTTTTTAGAACTCTCACGTCTGTGGTCTGATCTTTGATCAACTTTTTTTTTTTAATTTTATATAAGACGCTGTTCAAACTTGGGTTTGAACAGCGTCTTATATACCGTCTTAGTTTAGCGTTTTGATTCCATAGAAATTTATTTATTTGACTCCTTATCATACCAACCTTGCTTATTCTTTTTTCTATTTCCATATTTAATTTGCTACCTTCTCTAAATTTGTGCCTAAATAACCGAAATGTTTTACTTTGTGAATTTTCTATTCACGATGCAGATGACAGTTTCCATGTTCCTACCTACTTTCATAGTTTTGGTCTTTTTATTGTTGATTTTCGTGCCAAATATGTTATTCAGGTTAGTTCAAGAATCCTGAACTTGCACTGGATTGGTTTAGGAGTATAACATCCTCTGTATAAAGTAAAGAGTTTGATATGCTCGATTTTTATATCAAGTTTTAATGTCACTTTCTTTCTAAATGTGATCCATATCATACATAGATGATGAGTAAGAATGGAGATAGTGTGCACTCTTGTCTTACACTTGATATTACAACAAATCGTCTTCCTTACCTTTTTTAATTCTGACTGCTAACAACTTTCGTATTTTCCTTCCAGCAGAGTGCTCCATTTTCCCGTATAATTGTAGGGTTTCGTATGCTAGATCCACAAAATTTAAAAACTTGTATATTCTCATGATTTCTCAATTATTTGTCGTAAAGTGAAAATCTGATTCTGAAAACCCCTATTTTGCTTAAATTCGTATGCTTTGCATAAATCTTACCTCGAACACTTAGTATGGAAATTATTTTATTTTTTATTCTTGATTAATTAATAATGCAGTTTTTTTAAGTGAGATAACGCTCCAGTTATCTACTAGATTCGTAGCCAAAATCTTGTATTGATAGGTTGCAATTCTGAGTTAATATGCTTACACAGTTGTTGTTATGAAAATAATAATAATACTAAAATAAAGAGCCAAGAGATTTCACTTCGGCGATGCAAAATTATACAAATTAAGTGGATATTCAATCCAACATTATTTCAAAGCCAAATATATAGAAACTATAAAAGTTTCGGCGGATCCAAGCATAAGCAACCTTTTAGGATAGGGACAACTCGTGGCAAAGGTGGATTGGATCCTCCGAAACTTTTATAATTTCCATATTCGGCACGAAACTCTTGTAGTTTCTATATATTCGGCTTTGAAATAATGTTGGATTCAATATCCACTTAATTTGTATAATAATAATAATAATACCGCAGTGTCACGCGCCTTAGCAAAACAGATCTCTACCTCGAATACCTGAGGTTGAGAATAAACAGCATAACGCACACAAACGAGTTAAAATATGAATAAAACGTTAACACAGTCATTTACAAGATAATATTTTTAATATGAAAGCACATATTGTCATGTAGACTAGTGTATGCTGTTATCTCTGTTATCTTATTCATATTTCCCTTTTAAAAACCAAGTTAATTAGTCGCGGTGAGTTTGTTCCTGTATCACAATAATAACTTTAATCATAATTTTAATTGTGAATAAAAGTAAATAATAATTTACTTTATGTGAGGACTAGAATTTTTAGTTTGGAGGGTGGTGAATGATTGTGATGGAATGCCAGGGCTAGTTGTGCTTTTTTCTTTCTTTTTTTTTTTTTTTCATTTTCGTGAATCAGTTTAAGGACTAGTATGATAAGTATTGTGTGAGTGATGGTTATTTTGGGCCTCCTACAATGAGGCTTTGGTGGTGGTTTATTATTAAGCGAACATGGCGATGTCTTCTCATTAATAATAAGTAGCCACTAGCAAAAACAATGTTTCGAATGTAAGCTAATGTACTGGAGATAGCAGTGGCCTTTTGTATTATGGGCTACTGGGGCAGTTAATATGATGTCTGTAGCCTCTACATACAATTAAACTACTGATACTTCACGCACAAAGTTTGTTTGCTTACGCTTGAGTAAAGGATTAAAACATGAATATAATTCCTTGTCAGTGCAATATCCTCAGCAGCCCCCCCCCCACACACACATACACACTGAACGTTTTGCAATTATCTATGGCAAGAATCTTTCTTCTAGCTGTGTAACTTTATAGAACCAGAAACGTTGCCATAAGACTATTACTTATTTGTATAATATATACATGTTTGTAAAATATGGTGAAAGGTTAAATTTGTATGATGTCAAAATCGTTTATCGATTGATTTAGAATTATCATCAACGTACCCAGATGATAGATAGAATCTATGCATTGGGCTGTCGATTGAGTGCACTCTCAGGTGTATTTTATGGGAGAGAAAAAAACCCATAGAGTTAAACTGTTGAGCTCTACTTTAAAAATACCTCGAACATTCCTTTCATCTGGGCGAACCCCTGATTTAGCCCTGGTCTGTTTCCTAGGTAGGCTATATATGGTGAAACCACTTAACCTTAAAGGAGTTTGGATAGTAGAAAGCATTTCCTGGGAAAAAAAAAAAAGTGGATGTTCTGCATCGTAACATTGAAAATGTTGCATAAGTCATGATTATTATTACTTGCCCACCTAAATGGAGTCCCATAACTTTTCACTGGAATCACTACTCAGCAATTTCTGTCGCAACTCTTCACTCAGCGTGTATGATTGCCAGTAGTATACCAAACTGCAACACCTTAAAAGTAGTTCTATGATGTGGATGAGGAAGTTTAGAAAAGTTATCCCAAGGTGAGATTTATGAATGATATATGAACAGAACAAACGAATGACGATGCTGATCTTTTTTCCTCCTTTCATTGTCATACTTTTAATAAAGTTGGCATCTGTTATTGTTGGAGATACCTTTCATTGATGCCAAGTTTACTCCTAACGTCATCCATTATTCTGGAATTAAAAAAAAAAGTGCACGAATACCGGTGAAATGAAAATAATATAACTGATATTCAATAGTTATATTATGGGGCATATCAGTAATTATTCATTACTGATATTCATTGATGTTTTCGTATCAATGAAACATGAGAAATTACACCAATTTTGAACTTCCTAAATATCCAACACAGCAAGGTCTGTTAATTCTTGGAGACAGAAAAAAGACAGCTCACATTTCTTTTCTTCTTAGATTTCTACTCACAAAAATCGTCATAGGTATTGACTATAAACCATCGCATCACGGGAGTTGTTTGCACTCATTGTTCTTTCATTACAACCTCCAGAAGCCTGAAAATATCAATTAGGCTTAAAAATTCCATTAGCAATAGATAAAGGTCTACCTTTTTATTAAAGATATATTAACAGTGATTACAAGTCAGCTCAATAAGTTACTATCTTAGACAGAAAGACCTTCTTATCAGCATACTGAACACAATCGTTACATCAGTTTCAGCTTTCCCTGTCTTGGTAAACTTAGAAAATCCATTGAATAACATGTAGAAAAACATGTCAGTAGATATGTCCCATATATCATCAGTACCACATTTCTATCTCTCCACTTCAGGAAGTTCACAGAATAAGCTGTTTCCATGTATAAAGTATGCCTTGTGTGTACATCTCACGAAATGCAACTGCCTAATACTAGTAATACCTTCATTAATCCCTAGAGTAGTCTCCACTTCAGGAATAGATTCAGATGAAAGCATTTCACAGAAATGCTGTCCTATACAAACTTCGTTGCATCTCTTACCTCTGATTTTGTTATGAACAGCTCATTCACCGTCACATAATATACATTCAGCTGATTTGAGATCCGGCCACTGAGCAGGCCAATGAAGTATTGTCAAGTCACCCTAATGCTCCAGGAACCACTTCGGAACAGTCTGGCTTATGCATGGCGCTTTATCACGAGAAGAAATAACTGTTACCAAATGGTTACGCTCATCGAAAAGATATCCACTCCCGGCATTGCATATCTCATCAATTTCAGTATTCGAATATCATACCAACTTACAAGCATTATTCTGACGTCTCGGTATTGACTGTGAATAGAAAATTGGCGAGTTATATAAAGAAAAATGTATTTTTTGGATCTTTAAAGAGATACTTATTTGAAAGTGTGTCTGCCCAAGAGAGTAACAGCGGTCAAAGGTATACGGAAGTTTGTGAAAATAAAGAGTGCGTCTCCAGATCTGCATAATTCAGTACAAGATCCATATAGTGCGAGATGTGAAGAAAGAAAATACTAGAATAAATACAGAAAGTAAGGGAGGGTGAAGTTGGTTTTATTGCTCGTTTGTTAATGAGTTTTCCCTACATTCTTTTATAATTAAATTATTTATTCAAGATTACTCGATCATCGTCATTTTGAACACTTTCTCACTTAAACAATATCAATTTGGCCATTCTGTTTTTATCAATTACAAATTGTATTTGATGTATAGACCTTTCATCAACTATAAATCATATCTGAATTCTTCTAAAGATAAATAAATTCCCCAAATAAATAAAACAATAGAAAAACTAATATCTGGTAATTGTTCTACCTACTAGTGGAAGTATCTAAACATTACATCCGTTGCATAGCCAACAGAGCTCACTTGATTTCGATGATTCAGTGTGAATATTTTTTTTTTTTTAAATCCATAAAATGAAAAGTGATTATCAAAAAAAAAAAAAAGAAAAATAGCGATTTAGTCTTTCAAACCGCATACGGTGATTTTGAGTCTAACATAGAAAGGAGAATGGTTGGGGGTTAGGCAAGGTTTTGAACCAACTGATTCCAATCTTGCTTCACTTCACACTCCGCGTATACATTACTGTTTTATACGAATGGGTTAATTTTGTTTCATAAAAGACACTTCTTTGATTGACTTCTGTATTTTCGTGTTTGGAATTAGCGCAATATCTAGTCAACCCAAACGGAACATGTTGATACGCCTATAATACTTGGATACTGTTCTGTCGAGGACCGATATAAGAAGATTCTTATTTGCAATTTTAGGAAAAGCGTGCGAAGGAAGGTTAGAAAAATTACTTCAACCACTTTGAATTATTTGGTAGGGGAATATGCTAAGATAAAGCGCCTTTTCAGTAAGTTTTTACATTTCTGGGAGATCTGAAGAGAATGGTTAAGTTGGGGAGGGGGTGATCTATTGCATCAACAATTGCAGGAGTTTAGATAAAGGACTCGAAAAATGTTTTAGTCATTAACTGAGTGTGTAACCGTCCTTCATCTTCGAAGGAACTTGCTTACTCCTGGGATAGACAAAGTTGTCTCTAATCATGGCATTTTTTTCCTTTTAGTTAGCTATTTTTTAATGGATGGGGGGGGGTTGAGGATAAAGACTTCTTACATAGTGCACTCTTATACCACTGGGCATTGATAGAGTATCTTTACTGAATGACAAATTTCTCCTTAGTCGCTTTTGAAAGGGGTAATTAAGTTGACCCCTTAAGAGAGGGCTTTCATTTTAGTAAATGGAGAAACTCTCCCTGGGCAGTGTTTAAGGGCAAAAAGCCTAAAGAGAGAGTAATAGTTTTCAATGGGCATTGGAATTCTCTGTGGGAAGTTTGGAAAATGCTTAATTAGGCTATTAACTTTGACACTGCTGGTAATTAAGAAGGTAGTTAAGGCAGAGATAAAGAGCTTTTCCTCCTCGGGTACTTTCTTGTCACAGTACTGACAACGAAAGAAGATGGAGTTTTACAGGATCTGAACTAACAGTGATTGCCATGTGTGTTGGTACGTTCTTTGAGGGCAAGCATTTCGGATGTAATTAATCCGACAAAAAGGTCATAGTTGATAGAGTTTGTCTCCCGTTGGAATACTCTCTTTTGATGGAATAGTACTTGGGGATTGGGCTTTGAGATATAATTCTTTCCACCTCCTACCAGTGGAGGAACTGAAACTTCATATCGTTCTTCCCCCCAACTGTGTGTGTGTGTGTGTGTGTGTGAGAGAGAGAGAGAGAGAGAGAGAGAGGAGTCAGTAAATTTAAGAAAATTTCAGTAATACAAAAATGGAATAATGCAACTTAATGTAATTCTATGAGATGTTTCGATGAATAAACACGAAGTATATAATTATATCTCTCGTTATATTCCATTTTTTTATCATTCTTACTCACAAAAAGTTGTACACTTAGATTATATGATTATTATTATTACCGTGGATCGGCCTTCTTCTTCTTCAAGTATCATCCCCTAGAAAGAGGTTGGCAATCATGTCACGGAACTTTTTTCTTTCTTTTGCTGCTCTGGAACATTTATGGTAATTCAAGCCAGCCCAGTCCTTAATGTCTTCAAACCACATTCTCCTGGGTCTACCTCTCCCCCTTTTTCCATCCAGTTTCCCTTCTAATATTAATTTACAGGATCTGAACTGAATGCCTTCTTGTCTAGTTAGATGTCCAAAATATTTAAGTTTTTCGTTCGTTAATTATTTTCATTAATGTTCTTTTCATTTTTGCTTTCTTTAAAACATCTTCGTTTTTCATTTTCTCTGTCCATGGTATTTTCAACATTCTTCTGATGGTCCACATTTCTAAAGCTTCTAATTTTTTCTCTGCTTCTTTATTTAGAGTCCAAGTTTCACTGTTGTAGAGAAGGCTTGACCAGATATAGCATTTTATTAATCTTTTTCTTGTGTCTATATTAATGTCTCTGGATGTTAGAACAGTTTTTATATCAGTAAAAGCTTTTCTTGCTATCTCTAGTCTTCTTTTTATTTCTTTAAATAAATATTTGTCCCAAATATATAAAAGACCGAACCTGTTCAATTTTCTTTTTGTTAACAGTTATGTTTAGTTTCTTTGATATAGTGGATCAGCCAAGAATTGGATAATGTGGAAAACTGTGATCTGGAGACCAAACATGAAACTCTTTCAGGCCACTGTAAGCCGCGTGGTCGTCTCACACCGGTCGGTGAAATTTATCTGCCACCTAAAGATATCTTGGCTCATCAAAAATGCTATTTTTGTGTTACTTGATTTGATTCAGTATTGTATGTATATTCATATAAGTACAAAGTTGCAATTTTTAGATTTTAAAATATCTCCCCTACTTCGACTACCGTGAATTTAATTAATTTGATTTGACCAAACAAAGGAATAGGGGGATGGGCCTGCCTGAAAAAATCTTAAAAATTAATCCATTTAAGAAATGGAACTCAGCATTCTTAAGTAAAATTCGATGTTTTTAAACTAATGTACATTTTCCCTTGTAGATCATCCATGTATACAGAAATATTTGTTTCCTTGAATAAATCGTTTGGTCTGGTATTTGCACTTCTTCACTTTTAATATTTTATATCAAGAGGTCGCTAATAAGCAACGTTGCGGTCTGCCACCTAGAGACATAAGTTGTATAAGGGAATTTAGTGTTGACATACTTACACAGAATTTAACTTACAAAGCACCGGGGAGAAAATAATACTCGTAATGAATCAAAAAAAAAAAAAAAAACGTTTTAAATAATAGCTTAAACATTAAAAAAAGTGAAATGTATGTATATGCCAATGTAATAAAATCCGTATTTATAGATACAAAAAATTAATGATTCCACCGAATTTTCAAATACAGACGACAGTTTAATAAAAAAAATAAAAAAAATTTCCACGTTCTGTATTTCATTATAAAACAACAAAAAAAAAATTGAATTGTTGATTGTTTTTTGAATAACTGAACAGTCCAAGAACGTTTTGAAAACGAGGTTATCTTATTACAAACTGTTTGTAGAATTAAAAGTTTGAAATTTTTATTTTAAAAAAATTAAAAATTGAACCTGGTACCGTTATCTTGTAATGTAATGTATATAATGTAATAATAATAATAATAATAATGTAATGTAACGTATATCTGTACGTATTCGTAAAAGGATATTAGAAAATAAAGAAGCATTTCGATTTTCCAATGTGCAAGTGCCCCATAGACTTTCGGAGCTGATTGGTTTTCAGTCCGTCAAGTTAAACTGGGAAAGCCCAAGGTATTGACGACGAGGCCATGGTGCTGGTCTTAAGAGATATAAATATCCTTCAAAGCCTTTTTAAAAAGCAGTATCATAAATAATATTGGTAGATGATGGTGCAAAACCTTTAAGACTTTCGTCTGTGTGGAAATTATAAATAGCAAAAGAAGTTAGCCAGGAAAGAACAATTAAATTGTCCCCGATATACACATACTTATGGTGTTCGTTAGTCTCTTGTAAAACTGGGCGTTTAGATTAATTTCTATATTGATTAATGAGGATTAAGCTGCATTTGAAACGGTTCACTTTTAACTGTTTTCAGTTCCATTCTTTCAGAATCGATTCTGCTTCCTATATACTTCTGCCAACATAAACAGATTATTTAATAAGTAAATTAGAAAGTTTAAATAGTCTCCTGATATGCTGCCTGCCTTCTATTACAGGAGTGTAACATTACCGAGTGCTCTTGTCCAAGTTACAGTGCTTTAATTTGATGTGGAAGTTGAGCGTGGACGTGGAGCAGCCAGTGCTTATGACACGAATCTCTATCACATGCGCGTTCGTACACTTTGTTTATCAATTAAGACGTTTGTATGTGGCTTAAGTGTACGAGGGAGATTTTGGTATGCTACGGCATTAACACAAAGCGCGTTTATGTGTCGTTCTTTTCAGGCCCACCTTAATCAAATGTACAAATGACTGTACACTCTCAGCTCAACGAAAATCAAGGCCCATTTATTGTCGTGATTGTTACCGTACTTTTCACAAGAGAATCATTTAAAAAAAAAAAAAAGATAAAAAAAATCTTTCAGTCGAAATTACAAAGAAGCAATGACCCGAGACAGCCTGTAACCAAACTACACTTTATCATTCCTCGAGGCATGGAAAACATTCGAAAAATTCGAGCCTGTCGGAAGGCGACACCACCTTTTATTGATGTCAGTTCCCCGCACGCCGCCCACCGGCTTGGGAACATTCCTGGCTCCCTCTCCCCACTTCTCTACTTCCACATTTGCCTGTTCTATGTTATGCGAGTCTCACAACCAAGTGTCGAATAGCTGCCTACAAACGGACCATTGTTAATCTTCAGACGTCGACTCCAAGCGACAGTAGTGTTCTCTGGTGGATGGTGACTGTTGCTGTACAGGCTAACCTTCGAGACGTTCGACATGTTCTTTCGTCGTACTCACCCAAGTTACGTAACCCCCCCCCCCACTCTTTGTTAAAAATGTTGCTGGCATTTGTGGGACAGATTTTTTTTTTAATTTTTACTGGTCGTTGATATGAGGTCAACCATACAGTTCGTAGAAACGTCTTTGTCAAACATTGCCTCACCCTTTCCTTGAGAAGGTTTCTCACAGAGGGATACACCCATTGATGTTCAGTTCGGTTGACTTGCACTGGCAGGACTGTTACCGGATGAATCAAAATTTATTCATTGTTTTTAGGAATTTTGTACCTAGCCTTTCAGTGCAGATGGTGTGAGAAGGGGGGGGGGAGCATATTTGACAGAAACAACAAAATAGGATTTGTAGATTTCTACGAGTTAGCAGCATTCGTTGGTAGCGATATGACAAAATATCTTATAGGAAAATGTTTTTAAAAATTTCCGTAAAAAAGGCAGTCGCTGTGTAGTTTCAAGATTTATCTACTGTTGAACTTTTTTTTTTTTCATGACTAGTCTTCTTGTTCTTTTTTTCTTTGTGTCAAAATGCGAATTTGGGCTCGATTCAGACTATCCGATTGGTCGAATTATTCTTAGACGTTTATACTAAATCAAACATTTTCTATATAGAATTTTTTGCGCGCGCACACACACACACACGTACCATTTGAAAGATATTTCAACGAAAAATTGACTTTTAGATGAATTTATTACAGCAGGTTTCATGGGAACAACAAAGTTCCACATCGGGAAATATCTCCCAATGTAAACTGTTGTCGGTGCGAACGAAACAAACAAACAACAACAAAAAAAAAAATTAAATTAATTATATGAAAGGAGAAACAATATGGCGAAAATATTGGGAACACCTTTCTTTAATTACTTAGAGAAAGTGTTGTTTCAATTTTAGTGTTTTTCACGTCGGAAAAAATATGAAGTGGCCACATCTTTGCTAATTCAAGTTGAGAAGGAAGTATCATCGCATTTTTCTCGAGTCATCAGTTTGAATCTGACGTCATGTCAATGAGTTATTATTGGCGGCTTGTGAATCGCACACACGCCAGTTTGATTTTCATTAAACGAATTCATTTGTACCTCTATATATTAACTCTTTTTTTTTCTGATAATCACGCCCGTGGATTGGAAACCTATAGCACACTAGTGCTGAGGTGTGTGAACATTGAGGAAGAATCGCTCAGATAAATTCTTCACCAACAGCTTAATTGAGCAATGGGGCAAGGGTTAATAATAAACGTAGTATTTAATTTTTTTTTTAAATAAAAGTTTATTCATTTCTGTGAGACTGTTTTATATACTTTTAATTGCGTGATTCTACTGGGCTAAACAAATATACTAGTACTATATCTATCATTAAGCCTACTTTTGATATACTGTATTGTTAACCCACAAAATATCTTCATCGCGGTTTGACACGTGCAACTGCATCGATATGCTGTAGATTCAATTGTTATGCGAATGGCTTTTCATAAAAATCTTTATCTTTTAGATATGTTATTATTCAGCCTAAATAATTAAACTGTGTTATCTGTCCTGTTATTTTATTTTCTATAACTCTTTTTGATTCTAGCATGATCCTTTAAATGCAGTGACTTTCGTTTTCTTTTGTGAAATTTTTAAATTATATTGTTGGCTTATTTTGTTTAATTCGTAAACTGATTTTTGAAGGTGACCTTCATTGTCGTGATATAATCTGATCATCTGCATGCAGCATTGTACTGATAACAGTTCTTCTGGTTAACTGGATACCTTGTTTTATTGTTGTTTTCCATATTTTAATAATCTGATCAATATATATATATATTTGCAATATTTCTAAATCTTTTATTCACTATTTTACTGTAAATTTTGTAACCTATAGTTAATAAACTTATTTCTCTGTAGTTTCCACAGTCATCTCCGTCTCCTTTCTTAAATACAGACATAACCTTAGCTTTTAACCAATCTGATGGAACTTCACATTTCCTCCAACAGTTATTTGTTAATTTTAAGAATTTGTGATATAAATATTCTTCGCCATTCTTCCAAAGCTCTGTATTTATGCCATCTAATCTTGATGATTTTCTATTTTTTGATACATTTATTATTTCTTTTAGTTCTTCCAATTTTATTGGTTCTATATTAGTACTGATTTCTTCATTATTATTTTTTGTCGCTAAATGTGGGTCAAACCATAAATTGTATAATGTTCTATCCATTATTTCTCCTGTATTATGTTGATTTGTGTGTATCTCCATCTTCGTTTGTGTAATATTTTGTAGCCTATGTATTGTTTTCCATGTCTTCTATTTTATTAATAAATTTGTCCCAAGAATCTCGGTGAGCTTTCTGTATATAGTTTTAGCTATATTTCTTTTGCTTTTGTATATTTTTTCTGTTTTCTCTGTATGTTTTTGAAAAATTGATTTCTATGCCATTTGTTTTTCTTTTATTGCATTTTCTAAGCCATAAATATGTAATAGATATACTTTGTATATCTATTACACTATATAGCATAGTAAAACCATCTATATCTTTTGTTCCCTTTAATTTCTGTTTCGTTTCTGTTATCACGGCTATATTAATATTTTTAGTTTTTAATTGTTTTAATAATTCTAATTCCTTTGTTGTTATGCTTCTCACATTCTATCTTTAAAATGTTCGAGATTCCTAATCAGTTACCTTTATCCTTGTTTGGTTGTTTTCAGTTTTTTTCGGTCCGATGAATTTTTCAGTTCAAACGTCCGAATTGTAGAAAGTTTTTACTTGGTAAATTAACCAGCCTTATGCAAATTCCCAACCTGGAGGATCAGAGTATCGCTCTTAGTCTGGCACTTCCTTCTCGACCCAGCTAGGGGAGGCCCAACCAGTAGCTTAGCTACCGCTAGCCATAGCTCTTGAGGTCATTGGTGCACGCCAGCCTCCTCACTGCATCAAGATGGAGGTACCATTAAGGAGGAAATACATCTTGAACAATAAAAAGTATTCAGGAAAAGTATTTATTGATAAAAGTATTCGAACAATCAACCTGGATTCTTGTTTCTGAAGCAGGAAGCATGAATTTCCACAGCTGAAATTTAATTTTCATTAGCTGCAGTATTTTCACAGTACTTTGGACAGTGGTAGTGCATATTGCAGGGGGAAAAAAGCCAAATTCAAAAGGAACTCTCACGAAACTCTTTCCGCTGATCCCCGAACCGAAGTGGGGCATGTTCTACCCGGTTCTTAAATGCCTAGAAGAGCGATTCATATGAACACCTTGAGTTTTCTAGACCAAATTCTATACTTACTTTGTTTTCCTCCTTCAGCAAAGACGTAGTCATACTTGAACTTACTATGAAGCACGGCGTCGAACTCTGTCACTACTCACAGTGGCCTCATCATGGCACCTTTCCTCCTGAAATGTATTTATCCGACGATATGTTGACATCAGTATCGCTGTCCCCGGTATTCCTGGGCCCAAACTCTGCAGGATTAGACATACAGTGGGACCTCGTTCACTGTTACAGAATAAGAACGATGGGAAGCAAAAGTTATCACTTCACTTTATTTATAATCCCAACTTTCGTGGGGATTATCAATAAAGCAGCATTAGCTGTGTCAGAAGAACCAAAGTGGTCGACTCCCTACGACCACTGAATGTCCTTCGGCCAGCCCTGTTTTCCTGTGCGGCTTTCATTTCATGTGTCATAAGGAATATAATCGATTTTTCGAGATTGATTCATCAATCCGTATCCATCAGTTTATTATCCCCCCACCCCCCAGATTTTCTTTATTTGCTGTATTACCTGCCGTTTATCTTTCTGCGTTGACTGCTGCTGATATTGTTTGAGGAATCAAAGAATAAAACCATCTAAACCTTGACTTTGTGGGTGGTAACATATCACATTTGTCAGCAAAGTTATTTAACTTAGTTGCTCATAGGTGGCACTTCGAAACAGAATCATTAAGTTATGGATATTGTAAAATAATGTAGTAGAAAATAATGAGACATTCGCATTAAGAATTAACTAAAGAATACAAAAAACTGTGAACCTTTGTTCACCTTTGCTTGCGTATACACACGTTGGGTTGGTCTGTAGATCGTAGTTCTGGAGTATGTTGAACAGAATGAAAAATATACTTAAAAAAATCCTTACTCGCCTATGGCACTAATATATTATAAGTTACAACCTTTCTTGGGCAGGAGTGCCGTAAAATATATAATTCACCTTCGGTTTTCTTCTCCAACATTGAGTTGGTCCCGGACTCTGGTTGGTGCTTTGACTTTCCTCTCGCACACATAAAAAGCGACCTCGAACACATTTGATACATGTACTGTTCCAGTATAAATACGAATTTATGTTGCAACCCCCAGAAGGTTTTAGTGGAAGGCCTGTATTCTAAAAACCGGAACATGTAATCATTAATATTAATTTATAAATTTCTAGAAGAAACGAAATTAGGAAGAATGGCATGCAGTTAATTAATTATGAATCGGATGGGAGGAGAGTATGAGGCCTCTGATTGGTTTTCATTTTTAATCGATCAAAAAAGCTATTGAGTAAGAGAGAGAACGCTTGATTCTGTTACATTTTGTTGTGAAAGAAGGGAATTTTGATTGAGAGAGAAGGGGGATAATAGAAAGAGGTAATTTTAAACGAACCTTTAGAGGTCCAACACTAAAGGGTAGAATGTATAAATAGCAACATTGAGAGCCTTCGACTTTCGGATCGTAAATAGCTTCCGAACAAAATTTGACAGTTTGGGGATGAAAAAATATAGTTCCCTGAAGTTAATTCTGCTACCCCAGTATAAAAAAGGCAAACTCACCATCAATTGAAAACCAGTTCTAAAAATTTCTCTCGTCATGACGAGAATTGAGCTCTGGTCATTTCCAGTGGATGGGCCATGTCCTGTTGGTCTTCCAGTAGGCTGTACAATATAATACTTCGAATATTTTTAGAATGGTTTTTATTGTTGTGTGATTTGATAATGTATGGAAATTGAAAATTTTTGCAGTTGTGTGGTGTCACTCATATGGTGGTCACACACATATTTCTGAGGATAATAATATACACACAAAAGCGTGACCTCTGTCTCTCTGATACTCACAACAGCATATCGAAATATGTTGAATTGGCCATGTTGAAAGAAGTATTCATTGCTTCTGATTGTATGCGTATACTACTGTTTCTAGTTATTGGTATCAAACATACATAGCACGTGCTATTATTGTAATTCTGTCTCTCGAGTGTTTTTTGTACAATAATGGCATAGTTGTTTATTCGTTCTGTATATAATAAATCTACTCTGGTTGGATATTGTGATTTGTTTTTAAATTGAGCTACCTTTGCTGTCTAAATTACACCAAATTATGGCATTGGTAATACGTAAAGTTAAACAGGATGTGTGTGTCCGAAGGATATAAGCACATTTCACTTATTTTACGATTCTCCAAAATTTAAAAACAATGATTAGAAAAGGAATATAAAAATGATTCTCTAGAAAAATGAACTCATTTCATCGCCCGGTGTGACACCACTACTTACCTTATTTGGAGGTCTGAAGTGGTTTAAAAAACAGTTGGATTTTTGATCCCTAGAGCAGGATTTTATGTAAATAAAAAAAAATGGACTCAGTATTCAAAGTTTGAATTCTTATATATAGCTTGACTTTCCCTGCGAAAATTTCGAAACGGATAACAACAGCAGCATCCTGGCTTGAATTTTGTTACTAATAAAAATTTCCATGTATGACGACAAAAACAAAGGAATAATTTACGCATATATATAATGCTTACCACCAGAGATAAAAAGCCTGGGGCTTTGACTAGCTATTCCTTGATCCCTTGTTCAACTTGAGTTGCTTAGTTTACATGCCGTCCATGAAATTCATAAATAGGAAATGTTTGTGTTAAAGTACTGAACTACGTAGTTCTAATTGGGATTCGGCTAATAAAAAATAAATACTATTTGCTGACGGGAGCCAACCAACAAGATGTGGCTATGATATTTGTGTGTCTTCACGTGTACATCATGAAGTAGCTCTCTCTCTCTCTCTCTCTCTCCTAATGCAAATTATTAGAAAAATACAGTTACTAAATGTAAATTTTTAAATTTTTTTTAAACTTCGAGAAAATTTTGGTTTCGTCTTTGTAAGATGTTATAACAGCAAGCCGGTTTATGGTCTTATCAGGGTAATTCACCTTCAAGAGTAGTTGAATAGCGCCATACTTACAAAACGCTAATTAATCAGTACTTAGAACCTTGTATGCCGAACCATCTCTGTGTCTTTGCCTTTCCTTTCAACTCCCCCCCCCCCCCACCTCTTCATCTCGGAATCCTTTTCTGAAAATTAAGTCTTTCTTTGATGAAGTTAGATAATGGTGCATGTCAAAAAACAGTCGCGCCACAATCTGTATATCGCTTTTCCCAACGACTGGACAAGTACCGACATGCATGAGCGACCATAGTCGTTTCCGCTGACAACCACAAAGCTAGTGGAGTCTATCTTTGAGTGGCACAACTGCGATCGAGTGCCACAGAAAGTAGGAGAATTACAGCTACATAAATCTTGCTTAACAATGACACGGCGAGCGTGAAATGGAATATTTGAGGTCACGTGACCGCTGACAGACGGTAATGAGACACTGCATGCTGCTTGCAGTGCGAGTTTGTATGCTGGTCTCGTCTACTTCAGTGAAAGCGGATATTACGTTGTACTTCATTTTAAGCATCGATTTACATTAGAATTTTCACTTTATAAAGGTTATTATCTTTTTTTATGACCAATGTATTGTTCAATCATTTAATATAACAAGGGTTTTACATAAAAACGTGTTTCTTTCACTGAGGACTTTTTTTTTTTCTTTACTTGTTCGGTAACAGACATCAGTTTAACATTTCAAATCATAATTGAAAAAAATTGAGTTTTTTTTTATTGAAATTGAACTGCTTATGTTATATTTATTTGTGAATGTAAATGTCTGCTTCTTTTAAAGTAATTTTGCCTTTTTTTGGAGGAAATTTTTCCTCAGGTGAAAGCTGTTTCGAAATAAAATGAATATTCACGTAATAGGCTTAAATAACACTGGATATTGTGTAATGTGCAGGTTTTTTTCTTTCTCTGCGTGAATCTGCTAAAAGATGCTTCTTTTTTTTGTGGATGTCATCGCTAGTAGTGATGACATCCACAAGAGGAGAGAGGCTGCTCTCCTTCAATATCAGAACACAAAAAGCCTGAGAGTTTAAAAAAAATATTTGTCAACGATTTCTCAAAAAATCTAAAAGTCTGCATTTCACCAGTGATTACCACTTAACGGTTAGATCAAGAGAGACTTAGTAAGAAGCTTAGGCACTCTTCTTAAACGCTTTCGAGAGTTGGTCGGAAAAATGTGCTTCTTCAAAGCACATGTTTTCTACGCAGACATTTGATGCAAGGTATGTGTAGATCAATGCACATCACAAAGAAGTCAAACCATCGTCTTTAAAAAATCGAATTTTTCTGTTTAAAATCAGCATTATCATTATGAAAAACAGCTGATCAATACAAACAACCCATTTAATAATTTCGGTGTATGGTACTGTAAATTTTGTTATGTTAAAGTCACAAAAAAAGTAATTTCGATAAAATATTCGTACATAGCGGCCAATTTCTTTGTGAGAATTTGTGTATACCTATTCGCCCCCTGGTGAACATTTCCTGTCCTTTAATTGAAACGTTATATTGTTGTATTTAGACAAATTGTTCGAAACATATCTCAAACATTGGATGATGTTGTTCATTCAAGTTTTTTTTTTTTTTTTAAATAAATACCCAATTATGTTATTATACAGTTTAATTCTTATGAAACAAACTTGTGTCAATATAGGTGATTCGCATATCAAAGGTTGGTCGATTTGTAGAGCCTTTGATACTAATGGTTCGCCAAAAAGTTAAGCAAGTTTGAGTATGGTTAGTAGTTGGAAGGGGTTCAATGCTGTTGGCACACTCTCCCTCGATGAGTCTTTGGACTCCCTGGAGGTGTCACATAATAATAGTTATTATTTTTCAACTAAAAATCGCGTTCTATTTTTTTTATCACAATATCCATTTTGCAGTAATATTTTTCAATTGCTAAGATAACCATTTTGAAGATAATCGATTATTTTACAAGTGGCTGCGATTTAGAACATTTTGCGGCAAGTCCATTTGAGAATATATCCGTTATGAAGACATCTTTAATACTATAATAATGCTAATTTTGGATGATCGTAGTTTGCATGAGCGAAATTTAATTACTTTAATCTGAAATCGATTTGGCCAGGTTATCAAAATGAACGAACATCGATTTATAAATGCCTTTATATTCATTCACTTATGGATGGAGAACTGCCTGACCTACATTGCTTCGTATCAGGCCTTGTTACGCAAGAAGAATGCTCATAGAGAATACGAGGGTTTAAAATATCAACAACGGAACAGATGTTCTGCTGACAGGGGCTTGGTTTTCTTCTTTTTATAACTGGCTAGGTGGTATCATGCGAATACGTAAAGGACCGGTTTAGTAGACCCACTTTAACCTTGCCACACCTCGTTCACAATGGTGGTACTCCGAATTTCGCACAGCTTTACATCCCCCAACCATCCTTTCCCCTCTGTTTTAGCCTACGCTTTATCGATGGTTTTGGAAGGTGCTAACACATTGTAACCAGAAATGTTCTGATTTTATTAACGCATGACAACAAATACATATTTTTCATTCGAGTTAATTTAGTTTCCTTCATCCAGAGAGTTGATCTTTAATAGGAATAATATTGCGTAATAGATATTAATATCTTTAGTTTGGTTGGGGTTATTCCTGAAGCAACTAAAGTTATGATGCCAGTGTTTTATATCAATTGATTTTGTGAGTATGTTCTCCGGCTAGTTTGCCTATTTTGTGGGATGAATATCTGTAGTTTCTGAAAAGGGAAAAAACCCAGCCACTACTTTATTCGATCAGCAAGTTCATCTTCAGTTGTAAAGCGTTTATACATTTTTCCCCCTTCGATTTTACTGGATTTGAATCTGTCTTTACCAACGAAATTATTCTTTGAGCTTTGTAGCTCGCATTTTCGTGTTGCAGTGTAGTTTTAGAAAGGTTAAAATTAAATTCAGATTATGAAACGGATCTGGATCAATGAAAGTACTTACATTCTTCGCCCCTGTCATTGAAGTTTTATTGGAATCCAGCAGGTGACATTACTGAAGTATATTATATAAAATGACTGCAAGATTCGAAAGATGATGATTCAACTGAGCTATTTAAATTCTGGTTTTGTGCATTTAGAAATTATTATTGTTATTACTGCATTGTTACCGTTGGTGAAGTAAAGTATACATCGAAAACGTCGAGAAACATGGAAATCCAACATGGTGTAGTTGTGCTATGAGGTCTCCATGAATCTTATGCTTGCTTGGCAGCTTCACATTAGGTGTCGAAAACTATCTATCAACCAGACATCATGATTTGATCGATTTTCACCCAAATGTGAATAACATCTTTAGGCTCTTTGAACTGAAGTCGAATTAACCGATTTCAGAAGAATGTGGAGCTGGAAACCTGGATTTTCTTTCTGCAGAGTATGAAAACTACGCATAGTTGAGCATAGCGAATTGTCCCCAGTGTTATTTTTTTAAAAAATCCAACCATGTATAGATCCAAAGAATAAGTGGGGGTTTAGGAGCCATTCAGTGACACCACGTAGACTTTAGAGCTTCCTGGTCTCGAAAAAAAGGAACCCGATTTTCAAGATAGGACTTGTAGATATTTGTCCTTGAGGAGTGATGACATTAAGCAATGCAAGACCAATCATTTATCTTTAATAAACTGGCATCACTGCTGAAACATTTATAGATGCTAATAATTGTGAACTAGAAGCGGCCATAAAAAATATCTCCTGTATTATAATCCCCGATCTACCCGTACGTACACTGGCGTGGTCACCTCATCTTTTATCTTTTTCTGGGAACAGTTCGATTTGGTATTCATTTTTGTTTAATTTGCTTTTAATTCTTTAGTTTACTCTCATCTTCGTTTTTTGTCTTTACGATGTATCTTAGTATTTTTATAAATGAATTAGCCTGGATTTTGGTTCCTGAAAAAAAAATAAGAATTTTTTTAAAATTAATTACGCATCTATAAAATCCTAATAACTTATCCTGATATGAGAGATATAGGATTTGCGATCAGCAAGTGATCCTTCATATCCATAAAGAAAAAAACATTTCTGTGGAGCACTCTAAGTGCAAACGTTTCAGGATAAAGAGCCCTCTGCTGTCATACGGGGGGGCCACACAGGAAACTCTTCGCTCTTTTGCAATAGAAATGAATAGAAATTGTCTCTTCAAACTTTATGCAGTCAGCACACAAGGTCATCTGTAGGATTCTCAAAGATGAAATTCACATGGGCAGTAATGAATGGAATGTTTTTGAGGAATCGTCTGCTTTCTGAGTTACTGTATTTCTCCAGTTATTTCAGAAGGTATGGTGAGTTATGAGAAACCCCCCCCCCGCTCTTTTTAATCCGTAGCGAAATATTCGATGACTCATTCAGCAGAAGTAAATGTCATTTGCTTAGTTTCAATGCACAAATCGCAAGAGCAAGTTCTCTTTAACCTGCAGTCACTTTTTCAACTGAAGATGATTTAGCCATCTTACAGAGATAGTAAAGTTTTTTCCCTCCCGGAGCTCCAATTTTTTTCAGCAAAAACAGCAAACCGGCCAGAGAACACATACAAATTACAGACAAAATTATTATTGGTGGATGGTAGCACTGGTGTTGTGAAAAGAGAAGGTATATACACGAAGGATTAAGTAGTATAAATGGTGGATTGTGCGGTGTAGGTTGACCTCCTGTAATGAGTATTTGGACATCCCTTGGAGTTAATAAAACTAAAGCTAGAAGTTGCTCGAAAAGGAGATTGTTTCGAAGCATCAGCTACTTTGGGATAGCATTGATTAATATAATCTGTCGGTAATTAATTTATAACTCTTGCTACTGTTAACAGAAGCATACAGAACATAAAAAACAAAGGATTTTATTGTGATAGGCGATTATGTATGGGTGGTTTTGTAGTTGTTTGCAATGTGCCCTTCAATGATAGACCTGCGTTTGAATTCCAGTTAGGCCTTTTCGCTTGAAGCTGAGTAAGCCGGAGTGTGGTTAGGACTATCACTCAGTGCTTAAAAATGAACAGTGAGGAAGAATGCTATCCTCTGTCAGTTCTAGCAATCACTGCTGCTCCCCTACGATCACAAAGAAAAGTTGATGATGCTGCCATCTAGTGGGATACGTAATCAATATCTAAAGCACTTTTATATTATGCTGACTGATAGCTAATTATGTCAATAACAGCCCGAGTACGAATTTGTAGCATAAAACCATCGTGTATTTATAAGGTTATTAGACTCTTCAAATGTCCTTTCCTGCTATTGTACTTGAAATTCGCTGGAAGTCAGTGTTTCCATTGACTTTGGACAATGAAGTACAGAGTTAAGTTTAGATACGTGGAATTAGATATTCAGATAGTGTATGAATATTTGAATACTTTTTTGGCCCCACTGTGCGCCGAGTTTTGGTAAGTCCCGCTAAGCTCTTGCCTTGTTCCCTCACATTATGGAGTTTTCCATAATGTGAGGGGACAAGGCAAGAGCTTTGGCAGATAGGCGCATCCAATAGAATATACAAATAGCTCTACGCACGTAATTCTATTTATTCTCTACGCACATAACTACTACGCTGGATTTACTGTCTCGAATATCCTGTTCTAATATTAGTTAGAACAACCAAGCTGGCAAAATGGTGTACATTTAAACGAATAACAATAAAAACTCAAATTTTCTGGTAAATTTTTTCTCTGGGATTCATATTCCTGATTCTCACTAGCATGCTTGTAATGCTGAAGTGTTAGGTAATATTAGCTCAGTAGCTAATATTCTGTAGCCGAGTCAAAAACCTGGTGAAATTTACTGTGGATACAATTAAAATCGTAATGGCGTCATTCGGGTGACGGACGAAGAAGGATGACCATCTACATTACATTAGGCTATCTGATGATTCACGTATCATTCTACTTGCAAGGACCAACTTAATTTGGGATACAGAAAAGTATATTTATTTATTATGATACACAAATAATGAAAATACAGTAAAAACAAATTACAAAATTTATGGGTTATCGTTTGAGATACATGACTGTTGTTACTGTTTGTTTGTTTGTCTTCTTTATGCAAAATAATTTGAACTAGAAGAATGACGGTTATATTGCAAATTATTTTGGAGTTAATCTCTTTAATACCAAAACGGAGCACATGAGACTACACTGGAAGAGTATCAATTTTTCCCAATTATCTGGCGTCAGGGTCATTTACCATCTCGAGAAAAGTTATGACGAGATTTTCTTCGAGTGTGTTCGCTGCCGATTTCAAGTAGTGATATTGTGAACATCAAGCCATGCAATTTACAAACATTGTGAGCTTGTAGAGATTGATTAATAAGCAAGTCGGAAATAAATGTTTTATTTCCGACTTCACTTTTTTTATTTCACTTGAGACTGTCCCTTATCTTCCTTGTGTATGGGATGAGGAAAGATAAACTAATAGTAAAGTATTTCATGAAGTAGAAAACCAGAGTTTTGTACCATTATTTATCAAATGCATCATGCTTCTGGCCGCATAATCATGTAATAAACACACGTATTACAATGCCACTTAGTATGCACAAGGAGAACCTATTGTTACGATAGGAACATGGAAGAATCCCACGTCTTTATCAATCTCTACTTCATATTGTATATAACTGCAATATATTGCAATATTGAATGGGGGGAATTATTAGCTGTTGAAATTCAACCCCCCCACCCATATGAGATGTTCAACTGAAGCTGCATAAAACATGAACGTCACTACCTGTATGCTGTATTCGTGTACGACTAATGGTGAGTGTTTCATATTATTTGTGAAACCAGCAATGACAGAACTATACACAGCTAAATCCTGCAGTGTTAGCATTAGCAGAGCATGGGGGAGAGTCCAGAGGATACAGGGAGGAAGTCCCCAAAGAACATTAAATCATGTGTACCTGAGAAAACATCGTATTTAAGCTAGTGCAAAGTGTTGATGATACATGTATCTTCGGTTGAAAGATCTCGGTTCTAATCCCTCCCTCCCAGCTTCCAGTACACGATAAACCTTCATAAGGACTTTTTTGTTTGAAGGTAAATTAGCTGTTCTCATATGAGAGTGACAAGGTTTGCACTTCCACAAATAGACAAACCGGCTCAGAACAAATGCAGTTAGCAAACAAAACAGACCAACCATATGACCATGGCTGGAATCACGGACGATGTAACTAATTCTACCACTTCTTCCTCGTCTCCCAGTTTAGCTATAGCAAACAAAAATTTTCGATTTAATAATTCACCCTCATCCTAGTTTTCAATAGGCGAACTCAAATATTCATTATTCCACTCATGAGTAAACTTAAAATTTTCCATTCAACCAAAAGTTGAATGGAAAACTCAACGGAAAATTGTAGCACACACACATCGTGTGATAGAATGTGAATTACCGACTGATGCTTTTCCTTTGCACTACATGCATTTGTCTTAGAATACTTCTTGTAAAGCACCTCTCAAGCTAAGAAGAGGTTGGTTAACTTAAAAAGTGTTTAGAAAACATAGTTATCAGAAATATTGAGGACGAGCATTTCACCGGAATCGTACTATGTATAGAAATATCCCAAAGCTTGTTTTTCAGAGAAATACTTTCATTTATATTTAAATATAAGTGCTTCAAGTAATGTGATTGGTCTTTTTGTGCAGTGTGAAGACTTGTTCATAAAGTTATTTGAATTATGACGTATTAAGTTTGGATAGATAGCAATATAATATTTGACGCATATGTCCCATTCGTTACAAGATATTCTCCTGGTAGGTCCTGATTGGGCAAAAAAATTTATTCGTTCAAAAAATAGTGCGTAGACAAACATTGAAGTTTTCTTCCCGAAGATCATCATCATCATGCGTATCAAGGATTTAGGCCTACCGTGGTCTGTTCCAGCCTTAGAAGTCATCGTTGAATCTTTTAAGAGGACGTCCTGGTTTTCTTTTTTTCTTAATGGCTTGTACTTTAAGGCTTGTTTTGGTAATCTTTCTGTTTTCATTCTTTGAACATGTTCCATCCATCTCTGTTTATATTTTTTAATTTTTTTCTATTACTGATTCTTGGTTTAATTCTTTCATAATTTCTTCGTTTCTTTTGTGATCAAATAGGGTATACTTTGCAGTTTTTCTCATAAACTTCATTTCTGCTGTTGTTAATCTTTGTCTTTTTTGTTTTATTGTCCAGATTTCACTTCCATACAATAAGACTGGTAGGGTTAATGTATTGTATACTTTTAGTCTGGTTTGTTTTTGAACTCCTGTTATTTTTAAATAATTTGCAATTTTTACGTTTATATCTTTTACATTTTTCATGTGTGATCATACATCCTAGGTAGTTAAATGAATTCACCTGTTCTAAGATCTTGTTATCTATTACTATCTTAGTTCTTGCTGGATCTTGTCCTTTAAAGATCATAGTTTTTGATTTTTCTGTTGATATTATCATACCATAATCTTTGGCTGTTTCATTTAGATCTTAAATAGCTTTCTGTAAGTTATCTTCAGAATTTGTAATTATTATTTGGTCGTCGGCAAAAAGGAGAGTGTTTAAGTTCACAGTAGGAGAAAGTTTAATTCCTTGATGTAAATTTTTATTCCATTTTATTATTATTTCATTTAAGTAAATATTAAAAAGAGTTGCTGAGAGGGGACATCTCAGTGGGAGCCCTTGGTTTATCTCTCTCGTATATGATAGCTCATGATCAGGGGCGAATGCTGGTCTTGAAATTCACTTTTGTTCTTGTTATCATTCAGGGAGTGAGAGGTGTGATTGAAGTCTGATTAGCGGAATAATGAATTACTGACCATTTAAAACTATGTACAGGTAACCCTCGTATAACGTGGATGTTAGGTTCCGCAGAAATGCCGCGTTATATAAATCGCGTTATGCGAGTCTCAGATCACATAGAAAAAGTAGGGTTATGTTCCGAAATCGTTTTTTTTTTAAATTATATAAACAACAATGACATAATCAACAAAAAATATTTTTATTTAATTCAGGTAATTCATGTAGGTTAAGAAAACAAACTATGAAACAAATACATTGTATAAAATTATAAAAATTACAAATTGTAATTAAGCTTCATCGCACGTAATGCATAAATGTTTTAGGTAAAATAAAAATAAGTACATATTTTAATCTTTCATAGCACGAGAATTTGAGGATCGGTCAATAAACACTGGTTTTGTCATGTAATCACCTGATGCATTACTACAAAACAGTAGAGTAATTCTATCTTGGGAAACTTTGAATCCAGGAGCTGATCTTTCGTTTTTCGAAATATAGGTGCGGTTTTGCACTTTTTCCAATATAACCCGGATTCATCCGCATTGAACACCTGGTCTGCATCATAAATATTTATGAACTTTGAGAGTTTTTTGTTTAATAAGATTTCCATCCAAAAGAATTTTCTTTTGAGGTGCAATCTTCTATTGAAATCATTAAAGATTTTTCCATTAGAATATCGCGTACACGAGCAACGTGCATTTGCTCTTATCGTTGATCCAGCAATAAACACTTTCTCGGATTTTATGTTCATTTCGTTTGATTGTTCGAATTGTTGATTCATTTAAATTCGAAGTCCCTGCAAAAACTCCTGGTTTTTCTTCATTTTTCGACCAATCCAAGATTTTGAATATTTTTCTTCGAGAGAAATTAATTTTGTTTTCAATGTTGGTTTTTCCCTTTCGTTGCAGTTTGTGGCCATTACTATAAAAATCATTTTTTACACAAAAAAGCAAGCATTACATATTGTATGTAACTCACCAGAAAATAAAGTGCTCAGCTTGAGATGAACACACTTATAAGTTTTAATGCACTTTCCTGGCAGAAACGAGGACAATTTTCAACAAACGTTTTATACGGTAAACAATTGAGGTACATGCGTGCTAAAGGGTATTTCCCATAATATAAATTCGCTACTTATAATTACATGCGGGATACAGGCAGACACAAATTTAACGAAGATAAAATTTGATTTTTAAGTTGCGCGGTGAAAGACATGAAAAGATAAAGGGTTACTACAATTTGTAGACAGTGTTTTTATCGGAACCGTGTTGTGTAAATACCGCGTTCAACAAGGGTTACTACAATTTTAGACCGCATTGTATATAGTACCGCGTTATACGAGGATTACCTGTATTTAGAAATTTATGTACATTTAATCATAAGAATACAACATTTATTTTACAAATGATATTCTATCTTTTTTCAATTTAGCTACTTGAATACGAATTCTACCCTACGGTTCTTCTTTATGAACTGGTCAATAACATCGTCATAAAAAGTTGGTTGTGACTTAATTTTCCCAAGCAACACGCACACTTGTAAAGGCTGCCTGAAGCTCACTAGCTAGAGCTACTTTGACTGCGTATGGCCCGTGTTTAAGCAACAGGGTGAGATGACGTGGAGGGAGCGGAAATGCCTATGCGCGCGCATGAAATCACAGTGTTGAAGCGAGGACCTGGATGCTCCCACAACTGAGCAAGCCAAGGTAGCTTGACTAGCGTCGGCCTTCGATACACAACGCAAAGCTCAATTATTGCCGAGCAAGGAATGCTTATAAATGCGTGCATTTATTAACAAATAAATATGACTTATTTCTCAATTAATGAGCTTGCGCAGCAAGCATGGGAAATTTGGCAGTGCTCATGATTTAATCTTATCATGAGTATTTGTATCTTCTTCCCGAAGATACAAATATTAAAATGTCTAGAGGTTTAATGAATCAATGTGATTTTTCTCTTCGGCTTAAAATCACTTGAAAGAGCGTGTCCAACTGCTCTGTTGTGTCATAGCTTGGCATCATGTTTTGTGTAGCACTGCGGGCACAAAACAGTTAATGGAAACTCTTTGCAACACACTTTATGCTTCGTTCACCTTTAGGAGTTCTTACTTTAGCCGTACTGCGTGTCCTTTGATCTGGGCTCCTGTCTTTGAAACTGATGCACCAAAGAGACAGGTGTGTTCCCAGCTGCAAGCACACGGCTGTTTTGTATTCAAGAAATAAACGATGCAGTCTTTTTCCCACACATTAGACGTTGCACAATGCTGGGTGAGGCTGCGAACACATCTTGTAAAAAGGCTTATGAAATAGTCCGAGGACCGACTTTCTGTTTATTGTTAGTTGAAATATTAATTTTATAATTAAGCACTATTTAATTAGATGAACTTTTACTTTCTATAATTTGAAATCTACTATGACTGGCTGATTGTATGACGTCATGGGAATTAGAAAAAGTTCGCGATTACTTTGCTTGCATTTGAGTGTATCTTTCTACATCATTGAAAGATTTACATCCGCATGTATACTTCACATTCTTCAGCACATTGCAAACTGGAGCATTTTAACATCAATCTCTCTGTCTCACTTGTCAGTAACTGGTAATAAGAAAATATAATACGGAAAAAACTCCGTTTAAACCATTCAAGATATTATCTTAATTACATTTGAAAAAGCGCAAATGATCGCATGTCATCAGTGCTTTACTTAAACAAAAGATGTGGCCACAAAAATGCTTTTTGATGGAACTAACTTAAAAATTCTTAAACAGCTAATATTAGGTTCGCAAATGGTCTTTGCCATCTATTAGTAATTACAATTTTTAAGTTTAATTAGAAATCAGACGTACTTGGATATAATGAATGTATCCCGATTAATACAATCAATGCTTTTTCACCTTTTCTTTATCGTTCTTTTCTGTCAGCAAAACAAGCAAACTGACCACAATACACGCGCAATTAGTTCTCCAGGAAGATAGGATTAACCGTCGTATCGTAACCCTAATTAGGTTTATTTGAAATGAAGTTTCTTATTGGAGGATTTCCCAGAAGCTAGGGTAAAAGGAAAATAACGTGCTAGGAGTAGAAATAAAACAGTTGGTCAGAGAAGCTCCAGATGTTGAGAAGTAAGAAAATCTGGAGGTGGGATGAGCAGAAGAGATTCATGGCAGGAGTGTATTAAAAAATAGACACAGCGAGAAAGGGATTTGAAATTGTTAATCTTGAAGTAAGCAGAACTACTTTAAGATTATACATTCACGTGAACTTGAACAAACTATATATACATTCCGCCTTGGTTAATTTCAATTACTGCTATGGAATTACGGTCAGCAACCAGATTACTAAGGAGTTGTCAGTGAACCACAAGTATTTCAGATGGGTGGGTCACTAACAACAGCTTGAAATAACTCCCTTTGAACAAGAAATAATGAAGTTGTGGTCGTGGTGGAGGTTCTTCTAACAAATAAGGTCTTCGTTTTCGGAAATTTTTATCTTCGTTATCAGGGCAACATCTGATAAGCCTAAAACAATTTCGAAAGTGAATCTCACGCTGACACGAGTTTGGAGTCGAAATGTTCCTATTTCCAAGTGTTAATCGAGCTACCCATTGTCCGAAATAATAACCCAATGAATTTAATTTGTAAATCTCAATTATGAGTGGAGAAAGATCAGAATGATAAAACCTGTTGTAATACGTCAGTTTGTTATTTGAACAAACATGAAGCTCAGTAATATATCTCAAGTCCTCAACAACTTTGGAGCGAACGGACAAGGATACCCGTTACGTATTTCGAACAGGACTATATCTCACAGAAACCTAAAGTGTGAACACACTTCAGGCGTGTGGGTTTTCCTTGGTCACACTGTTTATTCTTTAGGCATATTCTCCATTAGTTTGTTATAAAATATGAGTGAAGTATTTGACTCGATCTTCCTTCAGCATAACAGCTTTTCGCGTATTGTAGGATTCACTGCATCTGACCCACTCCAGATCAGTTAGGATGTTCCTAACAAAGATGTGATCCACGCTTTTTTAACTGCCATGGTTGATTTTGCTATGTACTCTACAGAAACCGAAACTGTACAACTCTGTAATATTCTGCTACTAACTTGAATCTCTGTAAACCCTCTGAAGGCCTGGATGAATCGTTTCCACATCAGGTTGCCGCTCTACCGAGCAGTCCCTTGGTGCTACCAAAGGTTCAAAGGTGACACTCTGACATTTCCATTGGCTGGTGGAAATCGGGTGATGCGGACCCATTAAAAGTGGCATCCTTTGATGACATCTTTCGCAGTTCGTGAGTTGTTTCCCGCATGCCATTGACAGTATGGATATTGCCTATTGCAGTAGTTCAATTAGCAAAAGCCACATTTTTTCTTGTTTTTATGCGATTCCCGCCTACTAAAGCTATTAGTTCATCATAATCCATTAGGGATGTAGATGGACTTAAGATTAGATACTCCAGAAACCTTACCAAGCATAGAAATTTCCAAGTTATTTCACCACGAGATTCAGTTTGCCTTACATAGCATTACAGACCACTTGTAATATATCGGCGTGTTTAATTTAAAAAAGGAGGTTTGCCAATGCTCATTTCAAAATAGAGTAATCTGTATGTCACATCCGAAATGGTCATATTATTTTGCAAATTGTTTCTTGAGAACATAAAAATGGATTTGTAAAGAAATGCATTATAAGATTTTAGTTTCTTACTATGTTGTATGATATTTCCCATCGGCATAAAGAAACTTTATACCTTATTTATTGCGAGGAAGCTAATCACATTACATGAAGAAGGCATAGTAAATTAATTATTACCTCTCATCCGTAATCTAATCTTTAATTCAATCTCTCTTGAGTGAGGTATCTTTCAATATTCTTCGGCCTTTGGTCTTTTGAGTTGCCTGTTTTTCCTAACTAACCTGTTGTCATTAGTGTTCTTAGATGGCTATCGACAGTATCGCTCGTACGCTGTCTTCTTTCTACTTGACCCTTTAAAAATAGAAGAAAGAAAGAGGGGTTTTATTTCTGTGCAGTGTCTGCGCGACCCATTTTTAATGTATCCAATTTGTGGTTGGATCTTTGCCATGTGATTAATATCTGAAAAGAAGTGGAGGGATAGCCCATTTTTTCTCATAATTCTCATACAAGAAAGATTGCTGAACCTGTAGTACGCTGACCCCATGTGTGGGTCAGACGCTAGGGAAAGAAAAAGACAGTGATATTGGGCGTATAATCTTTGGGAAAACAAAGAAAAAGGCTGTTTCAAAGAACATGGATTTGTTAAAGGAGGTAGAAAAGTTGCTTGCAATTGAATAGATTCTTAATGTTGTTCAGCTGCCGCTCTTGGTTTTTTATTAAAGATAAACGGAAGAATGCTAATGGTAGGTTGAACACTCCCCATGGAAGTTTCTCTGAAAAGAGTATAGGCGAAAACAGACTGTGCGAGTGATAAATGAATACGATAATTGAAATAACTACTTTTTGAGAGAATCGGGGATTTTAGGAGAGCATTTTGGCGGTGCGCCATCAAGAATAAGACGAATTTTGAGAATTAATTTGAGATTTAAGGAGAAGTGTGAAGAAGAATCTCTCTGTTGTACAGAAGGCACAACTGCATTTTCACTGAATTGAAGTTAACTAGATTTGTATTCATCCTATCAAAAGATAATAGAGATCAGCATTTAGGGTTGCCTGAGCTTGTTCTAGAGTCCACGAGGTACGATGCACTGCTAGGTTCATCAAACGAAGAGAACTAATGATAGGATTTCATATGTACGAAGAAATGATTGACGAAATAAAGGAAACCTGAAGGAACGTTGCATTAGCAGAGAATTTCGTGATTGAAAACTCTACACAAAAGTGACAGGAGATATCGGCCATATCATTTATTTAGATTTCAGTAATCCTTAATCCAAAGGGCTATTTATATTGCCAGTCATTGGTCAGATGATGGACATTCAAGTTGAGAAGAAACTGGCTCCTGATAGCATTTTTTAAATTAGCGATTAATTCTTTGGCATGTGTTTTCAACAACTGGAAGGTCGAGTTCCATAGGGACTGAAAGACTGCAATATCCGGGCTGTTTTAATTTCTTTTGATATATTTTTTGCTAGATTAAAGACATGGAGTCTATTAGCAGGGATATATCAAAACAATATTTGTGCATTAAAGAATCATCAGTTTCGTTTGATTTTTTTTTCACATGTGGACCTTAGAGATAAATAAGGACGTTTGGATATCAATTTAGTTGTGATTAGTTAAAGAATTGAATCCTTAAAAATTTGTGAAGTAGGTAGCGTCAATGTCAGTATATTCATAGTTGGTATTAATTTAACCTTTTAACCTTTATTTATATTTTTTCTCATCTTCTACGCCACCCATAATCTTTTATGTTACGGTTATTTTTTTATTAATTTCACGCAAACTATTCATTTCCAACAGAACATTTGTTGGTACCTGTTTTTAACCGGATCTATCATGTAGCTTGCATGTTAATCGTAAACACTCGCATCCCAAGATGCTTACGGTACCAGTTGTCTTTTCTTATATGCATTCACATACTCTTTATTAAGATTTCTAAGTTTTTTAAATGTGCCTATTCAGTAGTCACAAAATAGCGAGTTCTACTCGCTACTTTATATGCGTATCTACGAACACAGTTTGAATATTATCACATATTGATAACATCGTCTATTTTTTTATAGATAACGTCTCCCTGTCACTTACCGTCTGCTTTCATCCAGCAACGTCACAGATACCTTTTGTACGCTAAGAACAGTCAGTATTGATGAAGATATTTTAGTCACACATCGCGATGTGTGTTTTTTTATCTTATAAGTTTCTAACTTCTCCTGCTGTAATCTCCTTTTGATAATTGGGCTGCTGGTATATGTACGATACTTTTAATCTAAATCAATAAATGAGTGAAGCCAATATTAAAATAAAAATACTAAGGATTTGCTGAATCCATTCCGAGTAGTTTGGCCTGGTTGTTCTAATGGTTTACTTTGCGTTCCAGTTGGCTGGTCTATGCATTACACTTTCCAGATTATCTGATCATTAGTCCATCTACGGTACACCTCTTCGTAGGTCAATTTGACATAGACAAAGACTAATAAAACATGTGAAACAGTGGATGGGTGAGAGACAAGGAAAAAACCGAAATTTTAATACACGTATTTAAGGCCTATCAAGAATCATTTGCATTGTGTTGTGCGTTAACTAAAGTGCCTCTTGTGTTCTCATTGCTCGGATAGAGTGAAGAACTAGCTTATCAGGCGATTCTAAACTGTATGACTCACACACACACACACACACACACACACACACACACACACACACACACACACACACACACACACACACACACACACACACACACAGCTAAATGAACATTCTTTTATCAGAGAAATACCAAATCGATATTGACAGTTAAACACGTGATTTCTTGTTGTCTAAAGAACGTATCAACGCATACTATCTCTTACTAGGAAAGAAAGGAAGTAAAACAGATGCGTTTTGGAATCTTTTATGTTAGTAAAGAAGCATGCTGTATTCGTTTTTTATTAGTCAAGTACAGGTAACGAAAGAATAACTAAACGGAAATCAAGTATTCACTTCCAAACCTTACGAAATACCATTAGATCCAGTTGCCAAAACAAGACGAAGTTTTTAAGTACTTTATTAAAATTAGGATTTCACTTTCCAGTTGATAACAAATATGCAACCTGTTCATTTTCTACGCTGTCCACTGTTGCATGTTTTTGTTCTTCTGTCCTCTCTCTGACGAAATCTCAAAGGTTTGAAATAGTAGCTGTCATCACAGTAATGAAGCCCTTAAAAGCATACGAACAGTGAAAACCTAGCTGCCTTACGATCTTGTATTTTAATTGTGTACACTACTGCAGTAACTCTAGAAAAATTACCTCTAGTGCTTTCATTTGCTTAATAAATACAAACTTTTTAATTATTCTTTTTTGCCCACGCATGGCGTTAATGTGTTATGGATTTTATAGCGTCAACATATTGACTTGAAATTCAGAAAAAAATTACTTAGTTGCATTTGCCATGCCCTTTTTAAGACTCTTTGTTCACCATAATAATTATTTTTACTTTGGGTGTTGTCGTCGTCACTACAAACACAATTAACTAAGCGAAAACATGTTTTAAGAATGGGAAAGTCATATAAAGGGGGGGGCGGAAGATATAAAAGTACTAATACCTGCCTTTTTCAAAATGTAGGTATTATTGTCGTTTTTTTTTTAAGGAAAAAAAGTGACGGCATGTAAGAGTTCATTAGCAAAGTGCAGCATCTGTAATGAATATTTATACTGTTTCTGCTACTTCTCTTTGCTTCAGTTCTACGTCTTCAACAGCAGTGCTTTTGGGAACAAGTTAAGTAGCGTAAATACGGCACTCCAGCTGTGTCTTTACTTCAGAATCTGAAAAGGCAATTGTAAGCTAGGTGGACCGTGTACTAGCATTAACTCTTTCTGCCCATACATTGTTTGAGGACTGTAGATAATCATTAATTTTGATTTTCCACTTATTAACTAAGATTTATGGCCAAAAGCTATGTGTCAGGATGGAAATTACATCAAGGTATCCTCGTGAATGTGTGAGTGGAATATGCAAATTGAAGAGCATCCGATAAACCGAAAATTTGGTGTTGAGATATGTGTAATACTTACTCTTTTAAAACCGTGTCGGTACTGTATTAATTTCCGATTAAACCAAGGCTTAAATAATTTATGAAAAAGGCGAATTTGTTTTAATTATTTCTGGGTTTCCATTCTGTGTATTTATACAAAAACAATATTACTTTATTAAGAGAAAACTCAGAGGCATATTTAAAATACATGAGCATCTATTGACAGTATGCTATTTTTGGTGTATAAACTGAATTTGCTTTTTGCATTGTTCCTTTGAAGTTTTTGCTTTGTTTACTCGATGAATTTTATAAGCGACAGCAAAGTTTTCCAGTTATTTGTTTACACTTCTAAATATATAGTTTACATACCACATATAGCGATCACCATTTCTTTAGCTCGAAACGCAACTCTTAGTGGCGCCATCTATCGAGCCGAAGATGCATTATTATCCTCATGTTCTGATGCTATGCCACTTCGGTTTGTACAATAGTACTATTGATATTACATTCTTGTTGTATCTCTTCTTTTAAGTTTAATCTACTACATTTTTGGAAAGTTTTTTTTCTGGATTAATATATAAAAACTAACGTTATTTTCTACTCAGTAAATTCTTTGATCAGAGTCGTAATTACACTAGAACTTTTGAATAAAATTTAGTAAACTTTATAAACACACTTAAATAAAATACTTCGTGTACATTTCTTTGTAGTTATGATCATATTTCATTATATATTTCTTCGATTTAGTTTTCTAATTTCACGTAAATGATGGTTAAAACAGGGCTTCGCTCATTTATCGTAGAACTGTGGACGTTTCTGTGAATGTTTTTAGTTGCTAATCATTTTTATTGCTCGGGGTTACCAGGATTACCCAATCCTAAGCACATCCACTGCACTAAATATCCAATAAGTTCCAAACTTTCTGTGAATGGGATTTGAATTAAAAAAAAACATCTATTCCTTATCCGTTTCTCATACTTATGTAAACCTTTTATTGAGAATGAGATTAACCAATAATAATTCCACCCTGGATTGTTCTTAGAAGAGGCTATAGCGTGCTTTTTAAGAAATTCGACAAATGAATCGGTTTTAAGAAAGAATCATTGAAGAAATAGTCTTCTTCAATGTCTCCTTCACTTCTCTACTAGAAAATCGGGAAGAAGTTAGAATTTTTTTCCCCTGATGACAAGACTGATTGGTGGATGTGTGCACATATCTTGATTGGAATAGCAGCTCATCATTAGTACTAAAGCATCTCAGAAGAACCCAACATATATTTCAGTTAGGTGGCAGTTTACTTAAATCAGGTTTCCTTCGGTCGTCTGCGACGAGAATGCAAAGCTTTGTTTTGTTCAGAATCCCCACTGTAACTGATGGAGTAGTGATGAAAACAACCTTCCCGTCATGGTAGATATCTCTCCAGTTTCTAGGATAACGTTATATTTCTCCTACGATTGGAATGAACTGCATTAAAATCCCTATGGAAAACATAGGTTTTCACTCCAACAAAACAGATAAACCTGCCGAAGAATATAGTTGACTAACATAGTAAGGCTTCTTGGCCTTACTTGTCTCGGTTGTAGGTTATCTTTCTATCATAATCCACTTGATTTGTTTGTATTCCGCTGTTAATACTCAAGAAACAAGCCAGAGATGTTTCTTGAAACGTAACTCGCCGTCAGTTGTATATTGCCGAATGTGAAACTGGGTTGACTCTGCAAAAACTAATTTCAGCAATGCGAAGCACATTTATCTTGGCCTCTTTTGACCTACTGCTTACACATCAACTTATGGAATTATGGTCGTCCTTTCAGAAAAACATGCTATGTGTTTGCTACATTGACTTTAGTCGGTGCTATAACAGACAAGAGACATCTTTCTTGAAGAAGTAAAACGCAGTGACCCGACATCACTAGCTTTTGGAGGTGAACAACGGTTCACTTTACATCACTTTTATAAGCTAGACATCCTTCATAAGAGGAATTAAACGCTGATAAATTCTTTGCAAGTGATTAGTGAAAAAAGAATTAAGAGACTGAAAATTGAAAATAAAAAAAAAATTCTTTAATGGACTGATGTTAAAGAAAATGCGAAAGTTGTCGGATATGTAAATTATATATTCGAAAAAAACATAAAAATGTTTTTTATTGGGGCTCTAAAAACACTTCACATTTCTCAGGCTAATCAGTGAATATGAGTACATTTCTTATAAACGTTTTTAGAGATACTTACAGGTTAGTTACTGAGTATTTTATTTTTATTTTGACCATGCTTTTTCTAGTATAGCTGATGTATGTGCATAGATTTAATTCAACAGTGTAATGTTCGTTTTAAGTTATAAGAACGAAATGTGAAACACTACCATTCGTGACCGACTTGATCTGAACTTACGGGAAGGTGTTTACAAAATTTGGGAGTTCAATTGGATAACAATGTTAACAGAAGCATGTCGTATTATTGTAGGTGTAAAACCTTCCTTGGCATAGATTGGATACTTGAGTGTTCTGACGTAGGAAATGTTGTACAAGTGGAGGGATACTTGACCATTCCAGTGGCATCACGGAAGCAGGCAAATGCAGACGTCCTGTCTGATACCAACTTTCTGGAGGATTAAAATCTGGTGGAAAACTGATAAGGCGGACGCTGATGTCATCCTAGAATATTACATTCTCCAGTACTAATTCTACTACCCTATTGTGATGCGATGGCACTGCCACGTCCGCTCATCAAGTGACAGAGCGGTCCCAATTTATTACGTATTCAACACTTGAAAGAATTGTAGAAACGAACCATATAGAATTCTGCGAAGTAAGAAAATATTATCGTGGAATTGACAAATGATTGGTGTTATCGGATATAGGAGAGGGGGTGTATCTTCCTCCATTGGTTATCCCCCACGTCTCTGCTTTCCTACATCTTAAAGTAAATTACAAACAGATCAATCACTCCACTGTTCTAAGGCAGGTTTAGTCCAAATAGGCTGTCATAAAACATCAATTTTTGACAGCCTTGATTTCTCTATGATCAAATTTTCTCCCGGTTATTTTTTTGAACTCCAGATATATCTGAAGATATTTGAATAAAAATACTCCAACACGGCAACATGAGTTGGAATTTTTTGAAGGTAATGCTGCAAGATTTGTGAATTTGTGACTATGTGACTATAAAGTGACTTTGTGACTAACCAGAACTACTATAAGAAATTAGTTCTGGTTAGATGGAGATGTGGGATCTTGAAGATACTTTTTTCGTTTGGATCGAAGTCACTTTAAACTAGAATTACGCATTACACTTGCCTGTTTATGATCTGAATCATTTCTATACGTGTTTACTGTAATTAATGCGAACTAAATTTATATTTTCGACCAAAAAATTGTTTGGATTTAAGAAGATGGGTAGCATTCCTGACTGGGAAGGAATAAGACCTCAAAACGTAAAAAAATATTTGTTGATTTATTTCCACTCGAATTAATCATTCTTTTCTCTGAGCGGCTTCTTCGTGATTTTCAGAAGATTTACTATTTTCGATTCGAATTATCCTTGGTGTTGCATTTTTCACGTAGGTCTTACCCTCATCCTTCTTTTCTCCCTTAGACCGCGCATACGTCTCGAACAACTTTATTGGACTGGCTCTATATTGATGCGTTTAAGTTAGTTTCGGAAGCCATGATATTTATATAAGGAGGCTAATGTTAGAACGGACTATTGTTTGCTATTGATAGTTGTAAATAACGACACAATTTCGTATTGTCTTTTCTCATAGAGGAGATGGTTCTTCTGGGACATTAGACTACTCATAGTTCGAAATCTTGCTGGTGGGTAAATCAACAATTTACTTTTTTCGGGGCTCAGGGGGAAGATGAAAGAGTATTGTGTTTGTTTGTTTGTATACAAACAAGCAGAGAGGTAGGGGGTCGAGAAAAACATGGAATACCGAACATTAAGGTGTTACCAGAAAACTGAAGCCTCTGTTACTCATCCTTGTTGGTCTCTATGACAACGATTTTAACAAAGAAGCTGTGAAACTGCATCCACGCGTCGTTTACCAGACTCTTCATTCTCTCTCTCTCTCTCTCTCTCCATCTCTCTCTCTTGTGAATTGGACCTTTGGCAAAGTTTCTGCCTCTTAAGGTTCTGTGATTTTAGATAAGAGAGGGGGGAAGTTAAAAAGAAGGGGGAAGAGAAAAAGAAGCGCAAGTAATGATCCGGGATAGCCGCGAAGACTAATTAAACACATTTAAGGCCCGACTGCATTTTTCCCCTCGCTTGTTTCGTTTTTAGCGAAGAGGAAACATTTTGTGCAAGAATGCACACTTCCGCGTCACAAGGCACAACCTATAAACGAAGCCTAATTAAATTAGTTTTTTCCCCCCCACCTGCTTACGCCATTAATATTAATTTATTGATATGCAAGCTGGCGAAGAAAGAAAAGCGTGATATTTCCAACCAGTCCTCACCGTAGGCGTGTGATCGGCCGGCGGAAAATAAAGTTTCCTGCGACGGTATTAATGATTCGGCAAGAGCCCTGTTAGAGTTGAGAAATAAATATTTACCTCGTAGACACAGAAGGAGAATGCCTGCTGGCTTTGAAAAATGTCGTTAAAGTCCTGCTAGACAGGAGTTTTTTTTTATTCGATGTTTGTTTATTTAGTTGTCGCTTTGAAGTCGTCCGACCAACTCCCGTGTCGCCTACTGTAATGCATTTTTGTTGAGCTCGAATAGAAATCTCAGCTCTCTGTCCCAACGTTCCCTTAATTAATTATGATACATGATTAAAGTTTAATTGCTTTTAAAACCGACTAAAAACAGAAAGTCTTTAGTAGTAAACAGTCTTACTCTAATCTTTTTGAGTGCTTTCCACTATACTTGAAGCGAACAACTTCTTTCCCCTTCAATAGCCGAATGGAGATTTCTTTAAGTATTACAAAACTACCGGGAAAAGTTGGATTCAGAGATGATTTTCCACGACACGGCGCGCTTTCTATTTTAATTTGTCTTCTCTAATATTTTATAAGTAGCTCAGAAGAGACTTCTTCACATTTCATTGAGCTTATGTGATCCATCAGTCAGTGAAAAGTGTAATAACAAATTAACGTAATCTCCAGCTGTAATCTCCAACCCATTTGTATTGAAAATGGAGATAAATTTTATCCGTTTACTTTTTTTTCCCCATTGATTCCACTCTTCCATTACTGAGAAAAGATCTGAAAAAGCACTGTCCTTTTTTTTTTTCAGTTGTTCATCGTGTGGTTCAGCATCCAATAGAAATATGTATCTCCCGGTGACATAGCTGAAATCATTGGTTGTTCTCTCTCTCTCTCTCTCTCTCTCTCTCATTTAACATTGGTTATTACGAACTGATTCTTCTTTACAACTGATAAGAACACGTCTCATAGTCTGAAAATTACGCTGAATCTTAAAAACGAGTTTATATTCTGAATTATACTTAATCGTCCTTTTTTACCTACGCTTTGAAATACTAACTTTTGAAATACTTCAGATTAGCAGAGCTAATCTCAGGTGGTGTGGTCACTTAAACAGAATGGGAGAGGAAAGATTAGCAAAACGAGTGTCCTCTGCCAGGTTGGCAGGAAAACGACCCAGAGGAAGACCAAGATATAGGTGGATTGATACGGTACAAAGTGCCTTAGACGATAGAAATATAAGATCTGATAATGTTGGAGTCTTGACAAGTAACAGACTGATTTGTAGGAAAATTGTAGGTAGGAAGTTAGTAGTGATGTAAATTTTTCATGTAGTACTATCATATCCTGTACACCCCTTGAGGGTACATGGCAGGAATTTGATGATGATGATGATGAGAAAAGAACTGGATTCAAATCCTGTTAATGGTGGAGAACCCAGCGAGTATCTTCCATTTGTTATTGATCCAGTCGGTTTCAGGTAGAAATTACCACCGGGTTTTACCACCGAGAACATCCGGTGCAAATGCACAATGGTCTCCGTCACATCACAACAACCCCATCCATTGTTGTTGGTCAGAAATATTCATCTTCTAGGGAATATTATCATTAATCTTTTCTGTAAATTCTTTCCTTATTCTAATGAAGAATGTACTAAATCTAGAAACACCAAATGCTTAGCAAATACATATTGATAGCAGATCTCCACTGCAATATATAAAGATCACGTGATTCCTGTCTTATCGAGACAAAACCAGTTGGGTTTTTAATATTTGTTAATGAATTCGAATCTTCTGCCTACCTGTGGGATTGGTAAGAGGAAGGAAAGGGTAATAGTATCTGGAAAAGTCGGATTATGTGGCAAGTTGACAACAAGCGAGTGCATATGGCAACTGAGTAGAAAGACATTGATCTGGTGCCAACATTAGCGCACTTTTTGAGACATTAGCAACGATTTTCCCCTCGTTACAAAGATAAGTTTCGGTTTCAAAATCATTAGCCATTATTGACGTTGTTCCCTCTATGCCCCTTTAGTGTTAATAACTTTTTTTTCTTTGTTGCTCATTGCTCATCACACCACAGCAAGGTAGAAGATTTGGTATAGCAGCTAATTATTTTAGTTGGAGCAGGAAGGATGCCGTTCAAAGTAAGTGGTTCTCCCGATACACGAAATGCAAGGCACACTCAGCGCGTCTCTGCTTTTAAACATGTCTTGTTATTACCTGATAACGTCTTACACTCACTGAGATTTTAGTCTTTGAATTTATTGGCTTAAAAATAATTACAGACGATTTTCGTTGGCGTTCAAAGTCTTGGAATAAAAATCTGTTGAAACCACGTTGTAATTGGTAGATAAAGGTGAAAGATTTTCAGTTTAGTTGGCGAAGAAATTAATGGAGAAATAACTCTGAAGGAATCGTGTTTTAATTTGTTAATACTGAGAATGTTTAGTTTGCCTCACACCAAAATTTGATGGTTGAAATGCCTTTAAAAAATTGTCATCCTAAATCTCTTTAAAAAAGGTTATCATGATGCACTCGATTAATGATACAGAAGGATTCCAATACGTCATAAACATCGCTGTCTACTTACAACAAAGAGTAGCCAACATGATTCTTAGATATCACACTGACTAACTATTTTTCGTTTGATCAGTGGCTCTAAATTAAAAGTGACATCTGAAACTTCGCCGTCTTATCTCTTCTTTATCGTGTTGTATAAGGGAACCAATGAGATGAGCTCTCCGTCCAGAGGAAGATGTGGATGCCATGTATCCACATTTTCCTCTGGACCTCCTGGTCTACAGCAGCAACCAACAATGAATTTTGTCCTATTGGTCTCAATCTCACACCAGATAATCTTAAATGAAACATCTCCATCAGATCTAAAATTCCCTCTTGCCTTCTACTTTTGTTGATTTGAAGTTCTTCAGCTTCAGTATGGTTGAGAGATACTCTTGGATTAAATACTCCTGACACTCCATACTCATGTTCCTCCCCTCCCTCAAATTATGACTAATGTAAATCTATTGGTATCCCAAAAGTCCATGTCTCTTCTGAAACGGTAGCTATCTCCCACCCCAACAATCTCTCTCTCTCTCTCTCTCTCTCTCTCTCAC
Source organism: Typopeltis vanoorti (assembly GCF_054136105.1). Classification (NCBI taxonomy): domain Eukaryota; kingdom Metazoa; phylum Arthropoda; class Arachnida; order Uropygi; family Thelyphonidae; genus Typopeltis; species Typopeltis vanoorti. The sequence continues at coordinate 18,970,825 of NC_143554.1, forward strand.
ACACATACAAAGTATCATCCTTTATCTCATCTCTTACAGATTAGCTTCAATCCCTATATTTGCATGCATTTATTAAGTGTCCTGGAGCTATAATCTAGTATTACTTAGTTTGGTCAAACCGGGGCTTAAACATTTAATAACTTTTTATTTATTAATTATTTTTATTCTTTGTTTTGTTGTAATTAAGCACAGAACCTGGAGATTTTCGACTAGTTGTGAAAAACCACATCACATAAATGTCTTCCATTTTCGGAGATAAAAACGGGCCCTTTCTGGCTGCAGCTCCCTAATGCACGAATGTTGTCCTTCGGCTGTTGAATTGTGTGGGGCTTGTTTACATACACCTTTTCCTTCAGGTATCCCCATAGGAAGAAGTTGGGAGTCGTCAGATCTGGAGAACGTGATGGTCAATTAATTTCAGATCTTCACGAAGTTATTCACTGGCCAAAAATGTGTCTTCGGAGTTTAAAAATAGAATTTTGGTTCTTTGTTGGGTTGTGAACTTTTCCATGATTAATTTCCCAAATGTACTTTAGAATACCTGAAAAAATTAATAATAAAAAAATTATTCACATTTAAACCCCTTCGTTACTTACGGGTGACCCCGTATAAAAGGAGAGTCAATAATTGTCTAAAAATGTAAGAAATTAACTGCGAAAGAGATCATATAGGGTTGAAGAGTGAACAGTATCGAATACAGGTTTGTATATGCGATAGCGTGAAAAACTAATTAATTAGACAGAGATTGTAGAGATAAATATATATCCTGTGTGCCTTCTTTCCTAGAAGATATGTGCGCTTCCACACACGAGTTAAGATGGCTTAAACAGAAACTTCTTGGTAAGAGCGCGATCACCATTATTTCTAAATTACAAGGCGGGCATGTGCTTGACGTAGGTGGATGCATGCACATTATGTAAATAGTAAAAACATACGTCCCTGGAAGTTTGCATATTGAAGTAGTTATAACGTAAGGAGGAGATAAAACGAATGCCTAGGGATTGCGAAACGATTCGTCATCATTGTACATGAGAGCGATCTCGGTACAACTTAGCAGTGCTCTCTGCTCAGTACGACTTATGGAGGTGATTAATATTGCTGGTTAGTACAGTTGGTCACACCAGGCATAAATTATACTTGTTATAGTACCCATAGCGGCAGTACGTCACAGCCTCTTTGTGTGTCCCCTTGATAAATTATCATGTTTGCTCGCACTGTTTTTCTGCTGGGTGAACTTCAGATTTTGCTTCCCCAGTCTTTTGTCTTTCTCTAATGTCTATTCACTGCTCCCCCGCTCTTTCTTTTCCCCTCTTTGTTTTCCTTCTTAAAGAAAGCTCGGAAGAAAAGCGGGGGGGGGATAGATAGAGAATAAGGAGGCCCTATGTGTCGTGTTGCTAAAAAGTTTACACACAAACAACACCTCTGTCTCCGAGTCCCTGACGTAAGCCATATAACAAATTAATACAGTCCTCGCGCAGCAGGTCACCTTTGACACCGGCGTTTTCTCGGCCGGAGACGTAGCTGCCTTCGCGGCTTTAGCTCTAACAAGATTTGTCACGAGTCTTCAAAGCGGCAAACTAATAGTATCTCAAATGAAAAGGTCTTCTGAGGCCTACGGAATTTGTAACTTTCTAGCTTGCCAAGTCTCCAGGGATAGAGCTGGGGAGGGGGGTGGGGGAAGGTCAGCTAGATACAAATGGAACACTGGCAACTAGAGATGTAAAGAACTGGAGTGGGGGGAGGGGAATGAAGACCGAAGAGAATGAGCGGAGGATGATGGAGAAGACAGGTTGTAGTTCGTTAAAACTGGGGTGCCACGGTTTGATGAGTTGTAACCTTCATTGTGTTGCTGGGCCGAGAATTAGAGCCGGACTGGTCTCTCCTCTTTGTCTGCCGACTCGGATCAACTGTCAACTGTTGACGTAGCTTCAGTTTGTTAAGAAAGAATACAAGTATCCCCAAGGCTACTTTTGTCGGTTGTCAGCCAGCGTGTCAAAGACAGTGGAGGGAAATGACATGGAGAGTATTATCGCCGAGGAACACCTGGAAAGTCTCGGGCAAAGTTAAAAATAGGCGCTTGTTAATTGAAAAACTACCTATCCAAACAAAGTAAAGCAGAGTTTGCTTTCTGATTTCTCATTTTGGTTAATCCTTCTTTTCTTTTTCCTTCAATTTCTAAAGTGGATTGAAACCTTTTAATAAATATATAATTGCAATTGCCACTGAACTTTGGGAGTTGCTTCTGAGGAAACTCTATGGAGAAAACATGATTAGATTCTAACCTAACTTGCTGCCATTTTCTTTGATATAATGGACACAAAATATAAAACTCCCGAATATATAAAACATCCAGTTTACTAGGCAATATTTGAATTAATGGTTATGTTTTCCCTTAAGTACAAATCCATCATAAACTGTATAACTTTGGCGATATCATTAGGTCTACTGGATATATTATTTCTTCCCCATTACTAACAGTACCCAATAATTAATGTCTTCTCTATGTTTTACTAGTGATAGAGATTAGTTATATTACTGGCTAACGTGGCTAATATTGTTAGCTCGCTCAATAATATTCACGCATTTAAAATATATGAGAAAATAAAGATTTTCAATATCTCATCTCTTTAGAATTTATAGCATCTCCTCTGAACCGTTAGCATGAATTTCTGAAGGACTTTGATCGCTAAATACACAATATTTAGAATTTTTTTAAAAAGTATAATAATTTTTATTAGCGCATTTTAGAGAATCAAATTTGCTGATTGATTTTTCTTCCTGTGAGAACCGATTTTTATTCTTATTGCTTCGACTAATTTCCCGGAAGTACAATTGTTAAAAATAAAACAGAACGTGTGTTCATTAGCTACAAGTTGTTTTTTTCATTTTAAACGAAGTTTCTGTGGATATCTTAAACAATATAAAAGTTTCTCTATTTGAATGAAGTAGCATTACTTAAATTTTACTGAAGTGGCGCTTCTCTGTATAGCTACAAAGCACACCGGGATAAACAGATTACCAGGATGTGCAGTGTTTTGATTTAGTTTTCAAATATCTGAACACTGGCTTTAATGTTTTGGCTAACAGTGAAATTCAACTAAACGTAAGTTAATTGTCTACGCGAAACGGTCTTGTCTTTGAAGTCTGCATTCTTTCGTCAATAAAATTTTCATCGTTCTATTTATTCCGTTATTCGTCACGCTCCATACGGTTGTGATGTAATAACCAAGAGGTTTTCTGAACATTTCCAGCCCACAATATGCCTCAGTACTTAAACTAATCGCAACGTCTTGAGACCTCGCAGAAGCTTAAAATTGATTTTCTATTTCTTTGACGTCTCTTGTTAGTTCTTTGCCTAGTATTATCATTCTTGAGTAACTAGAAGAATCGCAATGTCTCAACTGTTATAATAGACTTAATAGGGTTTTAAAAAAATAACAAAGTAATTGGCCTGGAGACGTCTTTGCAACAGAATGTGCTTATGAGATTACTGCTTTTCTCTAATCCTGAATAATAAATTACTTCATCGATGTCTTTGAGATCTATCCCGGTTAGAAATCTCTCTATTCTGGTTTAACTTCCTGGAAAAAAGCCACGTCTCTATTCCTCAATCAAATAGCTGCTGTCTTCAATAATATCTCCCCCCCCCACTGACTCACTCACTCACTCACACACACACACACACACACACACACACACACACACACACACACACACACACACACACACACACACACACACACACACACACACACACACACACACACACATTCTCTTTTCGCGTGCTATTCCCGGTCCACCTTCGTAACTTTGCCAGAAGATGACTGATTGTATACTGTTCAGAAGTTTAATTTCTCCTTCACAGTAACCAAGAAAAACAACAGCTAGAGGCGGAGTATACACCAAGAGGCCAATTTATTAGATTCATCATCATCTTCAACCTTTTGGTTCTATCCACTGCTGGACGAAGATCTCCCCCGTGGTTTTCCAGACCACTCGGTTTTCTGCCTCTCCCATCCATCTCACTCCTGCAATTTGTTCCAGTTCATCCCTCCACCTTCTTCTCGGTCTTCCTCTTTGTCTTGCTCCATCCATTGGTCTCCACTCTGTTGTTTTTCTAGTCCATCTCCCGTCACTGCATCTGGCAATATGGCCAGCCTATCTCCACTTAGACTGTTTAATGTATTTTACAATATTCATGACACCTGTTTGAGTTCTTATCCAGATATTTGTCTTCCTGTCTCTTAATGTTATATTTAGAATACTTCTTTCCATGCGATGTTGTGTTGTTCTCAGCTTTTTGTTTAGGGCTTCTGTTAAAGTCCATGTTCCTCCTCCATATATTAGGGCAGGAAGTATGCACTGGTCGAAAGCTTTCCTTTTTAGACTCATAGGGATATTACTTCTGAATATGTCTCTCATTTTCCCATAAGCCATCCATCCAAGGTGAATTCTTCGTTCAATCTCTCTTCTTTAGCAATCCTCAAAGAATAACAATTGGCCCAAATATGCACATGAGGTAACATGTTCTGTTTCATGGTTTTCAACTTTGACAGTTCAGATCTGTTTATTAGATTCATACCAGACATAATCTGTGGAAGCCCCTGTTTTCTTTGCAATTAATACGGATTAACTTGATCACGGGTTGTTCGGTGTTAACTGAGAAGATGGAATTAGTTGAAACGGCTCCAGACACTGGAAAAAGATCGCTTGGTCCGGCGAATCCTTGTTCAAGTCTCGCTAATGATAGGATTGGAGTAATCAGACAGCACTATGACTCAATGGACTCCCTGTGAGAGAATGCACCAGTAGAGGCTGGTGGCGCTGTTAGTTTCCTTTTTTTCTTCTTCTTAGCACACGCTAAGACGGTTACCTGTTCTGGCAACGTCTGAATGAAAACCAGCTTGTCGGCTAGTACATCCCGTCCTATACGCTCAAAATTTATTTATCTAGTAACATTTGTATCTCGTGACATGTCGTATTATCTTGCCGGAAGTAAATGGCTGGTTACGGAAGCATCTAGATAGCTTTGCCATACTTAATTGACCAGATCATTCACTCAATCTCAATCCATCTTGAACATCTATAGGATGAAATTCGAATGAGCTATAAGGCCACAGATCCATCGCAGTTCAGAGACAACTTTGGAATGCGATGAAATCTCTCTGGTCAGAATTCCTCTAGAACAAGTTAGTCTCTTAGTGGAGTATGTACTAGCCAAGACTGTTTGTGGCCCAATAAAGGGGAGAAGTAAGAGGTAATAATTTTTGCATCATTTTTGCCGAGTTTAAGTAGATGTACTTGCAGTCAAAAAGACATAATCTTTGGTTCAAAAATTCTCACAAACAGATAAGCCGACACACACACACACACACATAGCTGACAAACATAATATACTCGCCTAATGGTGAAAGCATCATGATAGTTCGACAGCAGAGTGAAACAAGGTTTTATAAGGCAGTTATATATCTTGTTATGGTTTTCCTGCATCTTGATATTTCTTGTTTATGTATGGAAACGATCACTGCTGTAACTGTTAGCTTTGTTTCACTGACAACTGGAATTATGTCCGTGTTGAAAATTTTAAATCGAACAATTACACCACATATTTTTTGTTGGTGCTTGTCAAAATATCATTTTAAAATTTAGTCAAAACGTAAGCAGCAACCTTTTTTTAAGTCTTTAGAGGCACGAGTCTCGCATAATCAGAAATTAATGCACTTCTGAAAAATTACGTGAAAATTTTGTACGCTGTGAATGGCTCATAGATGTCATTCCATCCTTGTGCTCTGTCCGTAGAAGATTTAATGACATAATTCCTTTTTTATGGGTTTGTTTTCTTGTCAGTGTTTTCGTTTCAATTTTCATTTTCATTATGAGGCTATCTTGATAGCATTAGTGACCATCTGAATATTGTATGAGGTCCTTCTTAAGATTTTGTTCTGATCCTTTCTAGGATGAGATCAACCTTAATAAGGGTTTTTTCAATAAAAGGTAAATTAGCTGGTCCCATACGGAGACAGCACCCCTACCCCTTCACGAAGAAACCTGATTTCTTTCTACCACAACACAAACCAACCAGTGAGCATATGCCATTTGCAGATATAATTAGTCTCATAGCTTTACTTCCCTTTGGTGTGTCCAAACAGCCCAACTCATCTCGAGGCTCTTGTAATTCTGTTTTTTAAATGGCACGAAAGTAAATCTCATATGAATCTTCGCTTAGATGACTGATCCTGATGAGACACTTGACAGACGTAGTTTCGCAGACGTAGTTTGCTTTTTATGCACCCCCAAAGGTATTTTATTAGGAAAGTTAATTCAAATAATAGTAATGAACTGCAATAACATCTTTAGAACAGTTATGATTGTGACGCTGTCTGGTTGCTATTTTAAAAGCTATTTTTACTAAATCATTTATGCAAGTTTGCTTCTTCTTATCCATCAATTAAATCCTTTGTTTCTTCTTTGCAGATTTTTCTGCACAAGTCTGCAATGCAGCACCATGCTCGAGAGATCCATAGGGGTGAAGTGAAGCCGCACCAGTGTCAGCAGTGTCTCAAGTCGTTCTCTTCTAACCACCAGCTCACCCAACACATCCGGATCCACACGGGCGAGAAGCCTTACAAATGCTCCTACTGTGACCGTCGGTTTAAACAGTTATCACACGTGCAACAGCACACGCGCCTTCATACAGGTAAGTGGTTTTTCTCTTCAATTGCTTCTTTCTATGGCGCCGAGGGGGGGGGGGGATCTCGTGCTGGTGATAATCGTCATAACTTAAGTCATTTCCTTTTCTTCGGACTAATGCGAGCTGGAATGTCTTTAAGTCTCAATTAGCAAGCTGCATTAGCCGAATATTAGTTCATTTTTTATATCAAAGGAGAAAGACATAAAAAAAAGAGGGCGCTAATAACGTCTATTTTAAATATTTGTCAGTTAATGCAGTTGTTCGACGTGGAAAGATTTCGCTCTGTTGTCAATAAATGACTTCGAGAAGTTTATTTGTATTGCGATAAACAAATATTGCATACCAATGTCGTATCCTTGGAGATAATTAATGGGAAAGTTCTTGATTTGTATTGTAGCATTTAAACATCCTCTTATGATAGAGTTTGATGTATCTTGTTCATAGGTATCAGAATTGAACGTAGTCATCTTTGAGCCCCAGACAGAGTTTAGGATCTCGCGGAAATCGACAATGTTAAAGGAAGTCTGTGGATTGTTTTATTTTTTTTCTAATTTTAACATAAAAATAACAAAAAAGTCATATGACTGACAAATTTTTAAGATCAAATTTCCAATCCCTTCTACGGAATTCGAACATTTATAAGGGCTTGTTAACTGAAGGCGAGCCAGGTTTTATAAGGAGACGCAATTTACTACCACGGAGCATACAAACCGACCGATGAACACACACACACACACACACACACACACACACACACACACACACGCTATTAACAGCCAAAAATATACACTTTTCGTAATGTTAACAGCCTTGTATTTATAACCGAATAACTTAACTGTCAGTTTTCTATTTCCTTCGCTCTCATAATAGTCGTTTACAAAAATTTTGAGAGTTCAAGATGATATTCCTGATTAGTTTTCTTTTATTCTATAAGTCAGTTGCGCATTCAGGATTTAATCTTGGGGAGGGGGAGAGTTGAGTAGACGATTTGAGAATACACACTACACATCGCATACAACCTATGATGAGCAACATAAATAAAAAAATGAATTTTAATTAGGAAAAGATTTTTGGAAATTTTCTAGGTTTTTTCCCTTTTACTTGGGGGGGGGGGCAGGGTCCTTGGCGCACCCAGAGGTGCGCCAGTGATATAAGTAGCTAATAAATTATCAACTTTCAAGTTATACTTACCAATAAGTTACTATCGGGTTCGTGTTTTAGATTTACAAACATTTTTCCCGTTCTGTTAGACTCATTTACGAAAAACAAATTGATTTTAAAACACACATCTGAAGATTAACTACTCTTTTAATCTCCGATTATCGTTGTAAAATTCGATTATCCCTTTTTCACCCCCATAAAAAAGCGGTGTACGCGTTTGGAATGGCTATTCGATCCGCTAGAGAAAAAAACTAAAGTGTGTGTATTAGTCGTAACGTAGATGCCAATCTCCAGCTCTGTTTATGCCCCAAAAATATTTCAGTAATCTGGTCGCACGAGAAAAGAGAATCCTCCGAACGGCTAATATCCGCTTTCTTTCGCTTCTCCGTTTCCACCTCTAAATATGCATTTTAATAGCACCGACCGGTCGACCGTCCCACGTAAGTGTCAACACTGAGTGGACTCTTGTCTTATTATTTTTTTATCATGGCCTCGTTTAAATTCAACCTACTAAAGCTGCATATCTATGAATCCAGTAGCGGGTAATTAAGGGAGCCAACCTTGTTAATAACTCTGTGTAATTAAAGTTTTTTTTTTTTTTTTGTAATTTTAACCGCAAACCACATGGTGATGTCAGCAATGATGGAATGTAGCCTGAGCCTATCTTACACGTCCTATAGAAGTAATTAAAAGGAAAATAGATTTTGTGTCATGTAAAGACGATGTTTTTTTCCTCTTCCTGTTAGGCCTCGTGTTGTCATATCGGCGAAAAAATATTTACAAAACTATTCGTAAGCAATAATTGTCAAACAAAGACCCTTTGAGATGGTTAAAGGAGCATACATCTTAAGTGATTTCCGAGCATATATCAGCGGGGGTAAAGGTAATCTATTAGTCGCATTTTAACAAAAGAACACGCATGTTCCGTGCTAAAAGGCATTGAATTTTTAACGCACAGCGTGAAATGACAGAATAAACGTTCGGGCCTCCGCATTATGTGCGCGAATAAAAAAAGAATGTTTTTTTTATATGGTTGGGAAGAATTGTTTTACTCTCTGCATCACAAAAGAAATTATAAGTGAATCAAGTGTTGTTAAATAAAGAAAATGCTTTATATATATCAGTACGATGTGTTGTCTTCGTTCTCTCCCATGATTAAAAAATAATTAGGATGAAATATTTGTTTCTGGGGAAGGTGGAAAAGATATCAAAGGTAAAGAACAGAAAAAGCTATACTAGTTTTAGAGTGTCTCATAAAGAAAGCAAATCAGTCTCCCCTCCCCCCTCCCTAGATGCTTTCACAGGTGTCATGCTCTCTTCTATATGAATTGTTGGGGCTGTGAGTTGGCCCCTTTTTTTCTGTGGAACTAACAGCGGCCACCTTCCACGGTACATGTGAATAAGCTGGTGCTTGCATTAAATACTGTAGTCTCTTATAGAATTCTGGTGGTGCACAATCCCCCATTGGTTTTCAATAAGTGGAGAATCTAATATCGAGGGACTTTTGATAGTTTAAATATAAAAAAACTGAAATTATACAACAGTAGTTTTGCAAATATACGAGGGTGGTCTGAAAACTTCTCGGCCTAACAATGAAAAAACGAATTTATAATTTCAAAATTATTTTTATTTTTCAACATAATCTCCCTTAAGACTGATACATTTATTCCAGCGATGCCCCAGCGCCATTATCCCGTCCCTGTAGTGGTTCTCAGTAAGATCTGCAATCACTACAGCTGCAATCACCTCTTGATTCGAAGAAAAACGCTGACCTGCGAGGAAGAGTTTTAGTTTTGGGAAGAGACAGAAGTTGAAGGGAGCCAAATCCGGGGAATAGAGTGGATATTCCAACAATTCATAGTGCAGATCCCTTAATTTTCCCATTGCTAAAACACCATTGTGGACAGGCGCATTGTCGATCGAAATAATATTCTCTGGTTATTGTTTTACCCTTTTCAAGATAATTAATAAACAAAATGCCTTTAGCATCCCAAAACACTGATGCCACGACCTTTCCTGCTGATGGAACCGACTTTGTCTTCTTTGGCGCTGAACAACCGGCTTCTGTCCACTATTTTGACTGCTGTTTGGATTCTGGTGTGACTGGTGAATCCAAGTCTCATCCATAGTAATAAATGGACGCACAAAATCAGTTTTATTCTTGTTAAAACGCTCCAAGCACTGTTCAGAGATTTTCATGCGAGTGCGTTTTTGATCTGCTGTGAGCAAGCGCGACATCCATCTTGCGCAAAGCTTTTTCATTTGCAATTCTTCATGCAAAATATATTCTACACGTTCTTTAGAAATGCCTATACTCTCAGCAATTTCATGCACTTTGACTCGCGGTCATCCAATACCATATCGTGCACTTGATCAATGATTTCTGGTGTTGTTACACTTTTCGGACGTCCTTCACGTAGATCATCTTCAAGGCTGGTACGGTCACGATTAAACTTGGCAGCCCATTTCTTAATTGTTCAAAACGAAGGAGAAGAGTGCCCATAAACGTTTATGAACTTCGAATGAATTTCTTTTGGCGTTAAACCTTCTTTTACAAAGAATATTATAACCCCACGATACTCAATTTTATCCATTTCAAGGGATACAGACAACACTTTTGCTTCAGACAGCTGTATAAAGCAAACTACTTGATAGAATGACTTGCAATTTCACATGGATGCTAATGACAGATGTACCCACTTAGGAAAAAAAAAAATCGTACGGATACTGTTGCTATCTATGGTTGAGGCTGAGAACTTTTCAGACCACCCTCGTACTGTAGTCTCTTATGGGATTCCGGTGGTGCACAATCACCACTAGTTTTCGATAAGTGGAGAATCTAATATCAATTAGGGACTTCTGGTAGTTTAAATATAAGAAAACTGAAATTACACAACAGTGGTTTTGCAAATATACATCTATGACTTTTTTTTGAAGTCTCCAACACACTACAAGCGGCGATTTTTCTAAAAAAATTTGGTTGTGACCCGAATGGCGCATCTTACCTTAATAGATTGCATCATTGACTGGTTTTCCCTTTTCACTCGTTTCCGACTGTAGTTGACTTTGTAAGCGTTGTCCACAAAATATTCCAGGTGAGATTTTTACAGGGTAGTTCATCATTGCTTTCCCCAACCCCCTCAATTTTATCCGAGCTCGGGACCGGCATACGGCTGGGACGTATTCATGACTGTAATCCATGTGTGTGTTCATGGAACCAGTTTGCCTGTTCTGGAGGAAGAAAAATCCGATTTTCCGGGTGAAAAAAAAAACCCCATACCTCCGTATGAGACCGGTTGACTCACCTTTATTCGAAAGAGACCAGGTAAAGGTTCCTCACGTCACTGACGGGAATCGAACCCAGGTCTTTCCGATCAAAGGGCTTCGTCTATATCGATTGAGCTCTGATTGCATCATCGATCCTGAAAGTTCAGTTTTTTTTTTTTTTTTTCTCCATTTGGACTGGTTGAGGAGCTACCGGAGAAAAATCATTCACACCACCAGCTAACATAAAAACTAATCTCTATAGACGGGCTTAGGTTTGACAAAGTCTTCCTCTTTGAACCAATAATGTACTTGAATCTTATCTACCAAGGTGAGCAGACAATTTTTTAAAGTTTCCTTGGAAGGAAACGCACGTGTTGCCTGATCATGTGATTGCTGACGTAACGACTGTTAACTGATTGACCTGGGCAAAAAAAAGACATCTTGTACTAGTCTTGACAGGTTGTTTTCACTTCACATGACTCCTTAATTTTGGAAAGATGTGTAGAAAAGAAGCGCGCGCGCACATACATAAATGTAGGAACTACCTTCGATTGGCAGAAATTGTTCAATTTAAAAGTCATTTTAGATGTGAATGTGTGCGTCATTAGATGCAGTTGCACGTCGTTTCTTTTTTCTTTTCTGCATCTTGTTTCTTTTTATTCTTTTTTAAAAATCGTGCTTTATTTATGACGATCGAAATGGTAACTTGATGAAGAATACAGGAGTGAAGTGCCGCCCGGAAGTATTTCGTCTTAGAACTCCATTATGTAATGAACTGTGGATGTCCTTAATCGTCGATCTTTTAAATAAGAAAAAAAAAAAAAAAAGAAGTAAATTCTAAACTTTAATTATACACGTTTTAACGCCGAACCAGTGATTTAGAAACGCCAATGCGCGTGCTACAAAATGTAACAGAACAGCATATTGTATACGGAGAGAAAAGAGCCCTCGAAGCAACAAATTTTATCGTAAAATCTCAAGAGGACTTCAGATGATAAAGAGAGACACGAAGAGTTGATTTCAAAATTTCTTGCTTCTGAATGTTGCGGGGCGACCTCTGGTGAGATAATTTATCACCTCTTTGGACAGTCGTGATAAGTGTTAGTCCCATAAATCTCGACATATCGCCACTTCCGCAGGTGTATTTCCGGTAAATCGGCAACCCCTTCAGGCCCTAGGTATCAGTAGTCAGCCAGGGAAGATGAGAAGGCAAAGAAAACGGTGGTATTTAAGGCACGAGACAAGCAGAATATCAATCACTTGTCTTCCCCGCTTGCCTGGAGCTGTTACTTAGCTCAACGCAAACAATCCAACCGATAGGGAACGCCTCGAAGCAACAAAAGAACAACGATTGACATCATAAGGCAATAATTTTGCAACCATTATGTTCCCAGAGCCGGTTAACATATTGGAGTTAAGTAGAATTGGCACACGAGAAAAACGAGACGTTATTCAGTTTTTTTTTTTAATCAGTTGGAGTAGTGAGTTTGAGGCTCTCACGCTTGAAATATTTTCTTAATATCTCGAGCAGTTCAAAGTATTATGAAGTCGGATGCGTCACGGCCGACTGTGTTCGCTGCCCCAGCACTGCCGAGTCAGCACGCTCGCATACGAATTGCGGGCCATCGCGAGAGCTACTTGAAGCACTTTCAAGCACTCGTTCTTTCTTTTCTGTCTTTTGTTCTTAGCAAACAAACAAACTGATTATGACGATTTAGTTTTAACCAATAACTAAAACTAATGGCGATTGTTGTGTTCCATTTTAAGTTCGTAGGGTCGTGACCTACGACATTTGTTATTAAAGATTTTTGTGCTGAGGTTTAAAAAAGAAAAAAAAAAGCACGTTCGATGAAAATTACAAACATTGTTTAACTTATAAATTATAGAATTAAGCTACGATTTGTGTATTAATTTCTTATTTTTAAGTTTCTTTCTATTGGGGCTGAAAATCGGATTTTTAGTGGGACTTCATCACCGTCTATTATTGTATCTTGTGACAAATATTTTCTGGGTAAGAATTGGCGATAATTTACAATCTATTTCTTTATCGTAAGCTTCTCTCTTCCCTCATTCCTGATGCTTTTTAAGCTGCACGAATGCTTCAGCGTGATCTCCAAATTAAAACATTTAATTGGGACTAATAGTATCACCGAAAAAAGGCAGCTTAGATATTTCGATTGTCGGTTCTCTAGGGACGGGAAAAAAACTCGTTTCGCTTCTGGTTATCCTCTGAATTTTGCTGGGACTCCAATATAAAAGCTGTGATTATAGTTCCGTTCAAGAGATAGGGCATTTCTCTCGCAGCCATCGATTTAATAACATGGAGTCATTAATAGGAGATAATGCCACTAAACACGAACCAATATTCTTTTGCTAAATGCTTATCTGTATTATTAAATAAATGATTATTCATCTGATTACCGTTGTCCTTAATTCTGTGCCTTATTATAGGCGCATATTTTGATATTTACTTTTTCATTTTATTTATTTATTTTGGGCATTCTCGAGTGAAATTTTAAGATTCCTTTTTTCCCATTTTTGCTAGCAGATTTGTCTTCTTTTGTTCTGCGTCTCCAAGCAGTAGTAATACACATGAAGTACTGCGATCTTTCGTTCCCTAGGGATGGTTTTCTTCTCCACAGACCAGTATATATATATTTTAATTTTAAGTATAACACCCACCCACAGAAAAAATGATCCGTGGTGCCAAAATCTCGGGAAGTGGTCCTCAAAATTTTATGACTGTAGATCCGTGTGTGTTCAAGTGGCCGGTTTGCCTATTCTGAGGGACGAAAAACCCTAGTTTCCGGGTGAAAAAAAACCCTCTTCCTCTATATGAGACAGGCCAACTGACCTTTAGTCCAAAGAGATCAGATGAAGGTTCCTCACGTCTTCTTGGACGGGAATCGAACCCAGGTCTTTCCAACCAAACTTTGGTCGGAAAGACCTGGGTCGGTATATATACTCAGTCGGTATAGGCTTCGTCTATACCGACTGAGCTATGGAGGCTCAAGACCAGTATTGAGTTCGGACTCTGCCAAGTCATAACACCACTGCGTAGGTTGCACTTCTAGAAAATGCATGAGAAAGAAGGGTGGTGTTGAAGAGGCAGCAGTAGAGAAAATAATATAAGAGAAGAAATGTCTGGTCTGTAATCTGAAATAGAACTGTGATTAGTCTTGTGATAAATCTGTAGAAGACAAGAGGAGGAAGTCGCACTTCGATGAAGTTACTAATCATATCTCTGCCTATTTCCTGAAAAACTATGACTTAAATAAGAGTCATAGTTTTTTAATTTAAAGCAGAAATGGAAATAAATGTGTCCATATTCCTGCGATGTATTCCTTACCAATACTCACTGCTGAATATTGGTAATAGTTATTACCAATATTAATTGCGGATTAATTAATATTGGTAATAATTATGCGAATAGCATACTACTTAAAAGCCAGTCAGAGATCAAGATTGTTTGGGTAGGATCATTTGGTATTCTGGTATGCATTGGATCAGTTTGTTCAATTGCTTTCCAGCACAATTGGATAGCACGAACCAGTTGGAACTGTGAATACTAGAATTTAACGAAGAGAAGTTTGCCTTTTGGGAAATAAAAATGGAGATCCTTAACATTTCAGAGAAGGTAACCAAGCCGCTCCGAATGGTTGTAAGGGTAGGAGGATTAATTTCAAACATTCTTTTTCAAGTTAGACTTTCCTGTGTTGGATCTCTGCAGCTGACGACTGTTCTCACGATACAGTTCTTTCTTTTAATAACGAGAGGAAGGACCATGCGATACTTACTAATCAAAGTAGCATCATTTTCACATACGAAGTACAATTTGGTGCCCTATCGTACTCATCCCTCTAAACTTATGAAGCTTTTATGAACAGCTGCACATCATCTGCATGTCATATGATTGTTTATTTATTGTACATTACTTTGAGTTGCGTCCCTTGCATTACAAAAGAAAATGTTATTTCTAATTATTATAACTAGCTAACAACTCATTCAAAAATGAATAAATCGCCATTGAAAAGACTCCAGCAGCTCGACAGTAGGATTGTATGGTGCCGATTATCATACCACCAGTCATGTAGGT
Organism: Typopeltis vanoorti; assembly: GCF_054136105.1. Lineage (NCBI taxonomy): Eukaryota > Metazoa > Arthropoda > Arachnida > Uropygi > Thelyphonidae > Typopeltis > Typopeltis vanoorti. The sequence goes on from NC_143554.1 coordinate 18,986,040, forward strand.
TGCGCAGTTATCCTAATGAATTGCTTGTCCACACACACACACGTAATCCTTCTCTCATTGAAGCGATGGATTCCTCCACGAGATGTACCTAGAAATTGGCCCCTCGTTACAAACAGAAATTCAGTGTAGAGCCCAGGAGATAAAGGAATATTAGTAACCACTAAAACTTTGTTTTAGCCTGCTCTTGTTATTGTAACCAAATCATAAACAGAATTCAACATCTATTTGGAGTCAATTAGTCGTTTTGTTTTAACGTGTATTTTGCGATTATTGGATTCTGACGCTTGATTTCAACAATCTGTTTTCTTGCTCTTTTAAACTGAAGGCATCTGTCTGTGTGTGTCGCTTAAGTATGCGTGCCTGTCAAGACGTTAACGAGTGTCAGCCTTCATTCTACGTCAGTAATCTCCCGAACCATAATAGACTTGTGTCATTCAGTAACGCGATAGTACTTTGACAGTTTTCTTCCCTGACAAACTGCAGTTTCGAAAAGATCTGTGGGAATTAAAATAAGAACCGTTAATTTTTCTGTATGGCAACCTTTTCTTTCGAGACTTTTGTGGCTCTTCGTTTCTAGAGAATTTCCTCAATTAAGATCATACTTCAAAAATGAATTTTAGTAGTTGTTTTTATCTAAATCAAGCAGTCACGCTGCTTTCATTTTTCGTTATTTTTTTTTTTTTTTATCCCAGCCGTGAACGAACGTGATGAAGTGCGGTACGATTAAACATGACACATGTCGGACATTATATTACGACATGAAAAATGGTCGAAGGCTCCGTCATTTCGCGGACATGCTGCCATCTCGTGGCAGCAATCGTCTCTATTCTACCTTTGAACGAAGTTGACCAAGCGATACAATGTAACCAAGATTAAAATACAAAAATTTGTTTATTTGATTTGTGATGAATATGAAGATTTTGTTTATTGTAGGCTTTTAAAAAAATGCCACCTCTAAAACAGGATTTCCGGTTTATCGTCACTCAGCCCAAACAGTACTATACGACACGTTTAGCTTTTATAATAAAACTTTATTCAAAAAATTTTAAAATGGAATACGTCGCTTGTTTCCAATAATATAATACTGTAACTATAAGAATAATTGCATTAATTTATGATTTAAAAATACTCGCGTTATAGAAGGACTTGGTATACCGTGCTATTTTTAATTCGCAAATTGACATACAGCTTCATTTTGTGCTGAGCTGCAAATAGTACAGTTGAAGTTATTTGAATATATTTCTATGAATTCACTTTGGGACAAAGTCGGGTCCTTTATAAAACAATTTTCATAACTGGAATATTGTCTTTGGTTTCTAAAAAGCTTGTTTAATGTAAAATAATGTCTTTTGTTTGTGTGAACACGAACGATGAAGGCCGCCCACACGAAATAGATTGGCATGCAAGATCAAACGTTTATATTTGTCACGATGAAGTGGAACGTCGCATAGTGGAATCCAAAGAAATTATTTTAGACTCTTCTCACAGCAACCTCAGTTATAGTCTACCTGACTCGCATAGTTCCACCATTAGATACTGACGTACGCGTGAACTCACACGCTCGCATATGAACAACAATAGAACTATAGCACGGACTATAACGACAATTCACACTTAACTTTCAGATTACCAAGTCTGTTATTATAATAGCACAGTGTTTTTATGGATTTTTCATTGGCTTTACGTGTTCCCACACCCGAAGAAGTCATTTTTGACGAAATATGTTGTGTGCCTCATTAAATTAACTTGTCTGTTTTCTTAATTTCAGTCAGTCTAAAAAAACTCACCGAGTAAATATAACTGATGATCATATATATATATATATATATATATATATATGGTGGGTAAGGAAAAGGAAAAATTATGTCCAGTTACTGGCAGTATATATATATATATATATATAATTTTTTGATCACATGGAGATAATAGACTAAGGTGTTCAGTTAGTGTTTGTCTATCTGATAATCTTTAAATATAATTGTGTGTGTGTGTGTGTGTGTGTGTGTGTGTGTGTGTGTGTGTGCGTGTGCGCGCGCGCGCGCGCGCGCCAGTTAAACCGATACGATGACTGTGTTTCTTTTAAGATTACACTAATAAATGGGGGGATCATCCCTTCAAGTTTTGAACTAAACATTAGTTAGCGTACCTCGTGTAATTATCAAAACCTTCCTCAAAGCTTCCATAAGCTAGAAAACGCCACTGTCAAGCCGAATGCTGTTTGTGGTCCTTCCACTTTGTCACTGGCTTGCAGCACTGTCATGATTAGATAAATGAAGAGGATAAGGGGGGTGGGGTGGTGGGTAAGGAAAAGGAAAAATTATGTCCAGTTACTGGCAGTATCTATGTAGCCCGCTTTCTGTTATCCAGCATGTCAGTTCCGTTAAGTTGTCGCGCTTGCCTCGTTCCACATTTATGCACTTTTTCGTAATTAGTTGTCGCTTCGTATTTACACAAGATATTATAAGTCTGTGTGCTATTCATAATAATTTTTCTTTGTGTCGCTTAGCTTTTATAGATATTGCTTCGTATTTGTTTTCATTCGCTCTCAACTGTGCTCGTTTCATCATGTTGTCTTCATTTTCCCGTTTTCATCATCTGCTAGTTCTTGAGACAAGATCTATCCATCTTTGTTGGATTATGTATATATCAACTGTTTCTGGTGCAGTGTCCTTTCATCTTTTATTCCCATTGCAATATCAGCTTTCTTTAATCTCCTACTTCACTCTCTCTCTCTCTTCGCAAGCTTCCTATCCTTGTTCTACTATTACAACTCTGCTTCAAATTGCATCCTGTCACTCTGGCTTTGTTTGATTTGCTAATCAGCTTCTTCTTACGGCATCCTTTCCAATCCCCCCCCCCTTCCATCCCTTCCCTGAGTATCTGTGTGTTTCATTATATTTGTCCTCACGTCTCACTGTTTTTAATTCGCAAAGCTTTTCATATGCTAATTCTTCCCTTTGGTACGTAGTTTCGGTCCCTTTTTAATTCCTATCAGACATGTTTCTGAAGAACTGTTTAATATATTTTAATATCTTCCCATTTCTTGGTAATTTTCCCTTGCTCATCAGGTTTCATTAGTAACTCGAATCCAGTTATGATGGATGTTTTCCGAGTGGTAGGCTGTTGTCAAACTCCCGTCTTCCTTTTTTCTTTTTTTTTTGTTTCATTTGTGAGAAATTTGTGTTTAGTATTTCATTCGCTTCTTTCGTTTCACACGTTATGCTTACAAACTCTTTGATCATTCTGTTGACATTTCTACGCCTGATTTTAGGATAGCTAGTTACCCGTTGTATTTTTCATCCATGGGGAAAGCTTTTTTTTTTATTATTATTATTTAAATTTCTGTTTAGGCTAGATAATAGTTTGAATATGTAATTAGGTACAACATGAATCTCTCTCTCAGATGCGAGTTTCCCACTTGTTTCGACTTTTCAACAAAGTTGCAACAAAATCTGCTGATAATGTTGAACAGTGCGATGTCATACTATCGTTTTTTTTTTTTTTTTACACTTTCTCCTAGTATTAAGTTCCGAAGTTGTTTATAACCGGCAAATGATTTACTCCATGTATTGGACAAATTACGTAGGACATTCGTAACGCTAATAATAACTAGTTCCCCTTAATAGTGATGAACTGATATGACTAGCTTGATAACAGTAGCGAATTCATACAATTTTCTGCTGATAACTTTAAGTTATTGGAAATATCTTATGTGGATGTTATTTCACCAACAAATAGGGAGACATTCTATAGAAATATCAGTGTTTATTGCCATTGGATTTCATTCCTTAACATAGTCTTATAATTTGGTGACATTAGCTTTTTTTTTTTTTTTAATTATTTTGATGAGCGCTATTTTTGGCTATGCACGTAGCATCTCCGCCAACAAAAACAGCAAGCTATGGGTTCAAATCGAATGGATGTTTGTAAATGTCTAAGTGTTATATGATGATGCTTCTCTTTCAGTATGAGACCACTGCCCTACTCACTGGAGTCCTGAAGTGGTTTGAAAAAGTTCGGTTTACACCTCCGAATTAAAAAGAAATTAAAATTATCAAAGAAAATGCGTTGAATAATTTGCAATTCTAATTTATTGCATTAGAAAATAATTATTACTAAATATGAATTAGCATCATCTTCATCTACGTACTTTGCAGATTATATAACCATGTGAACACCTAAAAATATAATATAAATTATAAAAAAAAAAACTGTTATTTGAAAACATTCACAAAATTGGAATAATTTTTAACGTGGTTCAAAATATTAGACTATTCCAAATTTTTCCGATTGGTTTTGAGGAGAGCACATAAATATATTTCAGTAGCTGCGGGACCGACTCGGGGGTGTGAGGAATCGTTTGCGTGTGGATTTCAGTTAATCATTTTTCAATCTCCTCTCATCAAGAGATGAGAGGAGATTGAAGAATATCGTGAAGAAAAACTGCTCCCGAAGTATAAGGTATTTTCACAGGACATGGAAAGAAGTAGGTGTGAATGTGTCTAAATCTACGACATTGAGAAGACTTTGTAAATTGGGTTTTAAATCACGTGTGCCTAAGACGAAGACGCTTATGACTTCCAAGCAAAAGGCAACTAGACTGAGATGGTGTAAGCAAAGACGGTTGTGGAGTCAAGAGGAATGGAGAAAGGTACTTTTTAGCGATGAAAGTATGTTTTGTGTGTCCGTGGTCATCAAGGGATATGTGTTTGGCGTCTTAAGCAAGAAACATTTGATAAAGAATGCATGAAATTGGGTGAAATTTGCGACCACTGTCATGGCATGGGCTTGTATGACCGCAGAGGATCCAGGAAGGCCGTGTATTGTGTACAAAAAAGTCAATTCCAAAGTGTTCTAAGAAATTCTTGAGCACTTTTATGCTACCGACATCGGAAGATTTATGTGATGGTGATTTCCTATTTCAGCTTCTTGTCACACTTCCAAGACTGCTACTAGATGGCTCAAAGAAAGGTGAACTCACCAGATTTAAACCCCATTGAGAATTTGTGAGGAATTATGAAGAAACGTCTTCAAGAAGTTGCCCCAAGAGACTTGAAAATTAACTTGCTTCTAGTCTGCAGACCATATTGGGCATGTTTTGATTTAAAAAAAAAAAAAGACTGTCAACCGCTAGTAAATAATATACCCAACCGTTTACGGTGATAAAAGCTAAGGGCAATGCAACAGAGTACTAAGTAATTACCATGTTGTTTCCCTTTGACTGTGATATTTGTGCATTTATTTTCGAATTATCCTAATATTTTGAACCACGTTAAAAATTATTCTTATTTTGTGAATGTCTTGAAATAACAGTTTTCTTACATTTTTATGCATCCACATGGTTATATAATCTACAAAGTACGGATTTAGATTATGCTAATTCATATTTGATAATATTTTCTATGCAGCAATTAGAATTGCAAATCATTCAACACATTTTCTTTGATTATTCTAATTTTTGATTCGGAGGTGTATTCTCTACACACTAAAAGCCGTCAATTATTCAATCCTTAGCCCAAGTTCCTAACGTACGATAGGTTTACAGTCTCTTCTGAGTGAGATACATAAAAAATAAAATCGTGCATCGTATTCGTGATCCATCACGATCCGTAAGAAGTGCAATACTTCAGAATGCGCAGTGAATGATGTTCACATTCATCGAAACTGTGAGTGAACAGCATAATCGTATATTAAGAGCATTTTCGACATACTCCTTCCATGATGCAGCATCGTCACCGGCTTTTTTCTCGCTGCCCTGAGAACATCGAACAGTTTATTTTTCTTTTAATAAAGTGTTTCTCAGTATCATATATTTTAGCATAATCATTGACAACTTTACGCACCTACCAATAAATTAAATCGTCGCCCAAAATATGAAATATTTTCCTGTTGTAACTGAAAGAAAAAAGTGACCTGCTTACAAGAATTAAAACTCGTAATATTCGGGGATTCATTCCATTTGACGAACTATTTTTGTAGATTAGTAGTCTAAACTTAGCGGCTTATTTTATCGCTCTAAAAGCTCTTACATTCTGATTTTGCTGTTATTTAACAATAATCGGATATGAAGCAGAATTATTATGTGGCATGACCTGTATGCGATGGCCGAATTATGTTATCACGTAGTTATATATCGATATATTCTGTCATCAGACATTGTTTTCCAGGGTTTGAAGATTAACTGTTGGCCTTTTGCTATTGGCAGAAAGCGAAAGAGCTGCGATTCTTATCTTTTTGTGGCCGCTTGCAGGCGATGTATCTCATCGATCCTATTGGATCTGCATCATCATTCTTTAAGGTAACTGAGATCTGTTAAGTGAATTCATGGTGTCTGCGACTAATAGAACGAACTTGAGTGGCTATTATTCATCTAATATCTTTAAAGGTGACGTCATTTTCCTTGGTAGGAAACGACTGTTTATCTTCAACAACATTTCCATGCTTGAAACTTGAAAGCAAGATATTCTTCCGGAAAACACGGTGTCCCCCCCCACACACACACAAAAAATAAATAATTAACGTACCTGTCCGTGAAGATACGCATAGCAAACTATGGGATCTGCATAGGACTGACTACCACATTCAGTCAAAGATAAATCAATATGAATATAAGTGTAATGCAGATGCACAATTCAAAATATAATGCGACTGCTTTGCATTATATTTGGGGGTTCATCTCACTCGGATAAAATAACTTCCAATATGTTAGAGACGAAATGTCTCATGCAGTGGTTTGTAAACTTTACGTAGCTTTATGTAGCTTTGCTTTCTGCCAGATAACTACGTTTATTTATCTAAATTTAATCTTTCTACATTCGTATTTGCTTTCTTGGTCATCCTTGAAGGGAAAGCTTTCGCCTTCCTAATATTATTTATCATAACTAAAGTAAGTTTTATGACTTAACTTGCAACGCATATCCTGTCCCTTGGTCAAACAGAAGCAATCAATGACAAGGTTGCGAGTGACCATTATGTGTGAGTTCTCTATTCTGTGGATAGAATATATTCTGTTGTTGCGTGAAAAATACTGCGTAATACAAATATTGCGATTTTTATTACACAAGGACAAAAAAATGTATATCTGGGAGGGAATGACATTCAAGTATTCTGGTAAGGTAGCACTTTCGTAATTCAAAATACGAGTTTTCTTTATTTGAAACTGCAACAGCGGTATTTAGATTGCTGTTCCATTTAAAACCGTCCCTTAAATTACAGGCGAAAAAAAAAAGTATAGTTTGGAATTAATGCAGTCAGCAAAAAAACAAGCAGAGATATGAATGAGTTCTAATAATTATTTACATATATTTGCCTTTTCTTATTTCAGACGTTTTTTTTCCCCCTCTGTACTGATATCGAAAATTCCTTTTTACTATCGATTCTACCTTATAAAAGAGGAAATATTGTCGAGATAACTAGATGGATTTGTTCGCCAAATTTAAAAAAAAAAAAAAAGAAGCAAATGAACTGTCACTTTTTTTTTTTTCCCGTTCTAACCTCCGCTCAGACCCACGTGAAATTTGAAATCATCGCATGTACGGTCGATACTGTGAGAATTCAGATTAGCATTGGATAGGAAACAAAAATATGATTATCGAATGTCGGTATATATGTTTTTATTATTTTTCTTTGTGGACGTAGAACAGCGTTCATTGTGTCGTTAATGGAGTGTGGTATGTGGAAGATAATTATGTAATCTGTGTCTGTGTATTGGGCGAAAGGAGAGGCGGGGGGGGGGAAGATGTACAAATGACATTTCATGATAGTTTTCGAAACTTGTATTCGTCCTGTAATAGCAAGGAAAGAAAAGAGGGGGAGAGATTGTCGCTTGGCACATTTTCAGCGTACTAAGTGAATTGTGTGGAGGAGACAACGTCAAGACCCAGGTCAGTCGGAATGACGACAACACCAGCTATCAGACTTTTGTACCTCTTTTATGGTAACACAACGTGGGAGAAGTGAAATACGGTTTTTTGTATGTGCGTGCGTGTCGATCGTCCGCGGCCCATCCGCCATGCCGTCTGGGCCTCGGTGACGTCAGAGCCAGTCAGGAGCTGTGTGAGGGGCGAGACACCGAGAACTAGCCAATCAGAAGACGAGACAAGGACACGGCCATAAATCACGGCAGTGACAGATATTTGACAGGGGATGATGGATGTCTCGTGCATAGTAAATGACGCATTGATTTCTGGGACACAGGGGCCTCGTGCACTAGCTGCGGGCCTTTATGCAGCCGTCACGTCGCAGGATAATGGATGACTTTCCGAAACCTTGGGGGTCATCGCCGATGTACTTCTTGCTAAGCCTTCTCCCTGGCCAGCTGGCTCCGACAGTCGGCCTTAATGAGAATATAAGGAGGACAGGCTTCTGTCGCTGATATCTCTGTCGTCTTCTCGAGCCCAGAAAACGGGCTGCGACTTCTTCTGACGGGAAGCCATAATGTCGGCTGGGACACTGATTGTTGCTACCGGATGACCCCTGCGGTACCAACATCGGGATGGCCGGCGCCAAGGAAGAAGCGTAAAAAAGTGCAAAAAGGTCAAGTTATGGCTGGCTTTGTATGTCACTACACCATACTACACTGCACCACCGCCACCACCCCAACTGCCACCACTTTTTTGCCTCGCCACGTATTCCTTGTATTCTCATGAAATGCTCCACATTCTAGACCTTCCACATTTCTGTTCTGCTATTCCATCAGAGTCTTTTGTTCGTGTGGTGGGAGCTGGCTGGGAGGGTGTGTAAGCTGAAGGGAAAAACACCACGACACATTGATTACGTGAAATCAACTCCCTACAGCACAGTAATAGAGATATGATGCGCCGTTTCTAAATGCATGAAATTCCGAAAGGAATAAAATTGGCGCAAGTTTTTATTCAGAATGCGCCAATAAGAGACCATCATTCTAATTAGGAACGTTTCGTTCTATTGACATTTTCAAATAGAGCGAATGGCACTGATGGTTTTTGATCCATGAAACCTTGCACCGAATGGTGGTGAACAGAAATATGCCCCCCCCCCCCTCCAAGTGACATTCGGATGCCATCACTCAAAACATTTGAAATGGAAACCGTAGAAAAACACCCGCAAAAAAAAAAAAAAAAAAAGACAGTAGTCATACTTGATCTTCAAGTTTAAATTCTTTCCTACTTTTAAATACTTTTGTGGGTTTTGTGTCGATTCGTCTCTTTTTCTTCTGGCATCCTTTCCTGCCATTATCGGAGTACGATGCTGACAAAAGCCACTCTTGATGACAAGAATCCATTGTCAGTTTACTTATCCTTAATCAACTAAGATCGTAAATAATTCTTGGTGACGTCTACTTGTCTTTTCTTTTTCACCTTATTTCGATATTCTTTTTACTCTCGTTCATACTTTCTGTTCTCCTGTGTAGTTGTTTAACTACACAAGAGAACAGAAATGACTTCTGAAATCTCTTTGTCACTACGTAATTCATTCGAAGTGTTTTAATAGAAGTATATAGTAATCTCCACTCTGCTGTGAACTGTGCTTGAGTTATGCACAATACTGTGAATAGACAGCATACAAAAATCAGTGTTGAGTGTTTAATTTCCAAAACGTCGCTTCATATTTCGGCGGGTTTAAAAGCAGCTGTCCCATTGGGATATTCATCGTTGTATGGATCTTTGTCAAGCAGCCCTTTACAAATAATTTTAGAAATCCATCTGGGATCGTGTTATAAAATGTAGATTATTTGTTCATTTGAGCCAACCTCTTGCGGTATTAACGAGGTGGTTTTCACTTTTTCCTAACAGTGAAATTGTCATAAAATTTTTTTATAGATAGGATCAAATGTTAATGCATCACAGCTTGAGAAAAAAAAAAGGGGTCGGTATAAAATTTTCATGAAATTCGTGGGGATGGCTTGCTTGCTTCGATATTTGAGCATTGAAATTCGAGAAAAAAAATTTTTTTTTTCATCAAGTCTAATAGAGGAGGAGATTGTAACATACTTTTCTGTCAATCGCTAATGAACATTTTTATAAAATTAATCATCTAAACTTATACTGAGATAAACCGTAGGGTGCTTTTAAGATCTTCGAAATATTATAACCACAAAGTTTGAGTCAAAACTCTAGTAGCACACCCAATAAAAATGACATCTAATTCTATTGAAATGGACATAACATACTTGTCTCATTAGCCTTGGTTGCTTTAGCTTGTAAACCAAGGACCAAACGAAAGAATTTCCAGAACTTTATATCATGAATATTAGTGGTTATTTTATTTCTATATTATTTTTGTTCGGAAGGACAGACACTTATTGTTTGAAATAAAGTTTTTAAGTCTTTTGTTTTGAGACTAATCTCAGCTTCAGGTGGAATGTATGTTTTTTTATTGAAAACACATAAATCGACCATAGAATACACGCAGTTGATAGTGATGTTTCATGGCGAGAAATTGCCTTGATGATAGCCGTAAATGGATCCGCTAGGCATAATAATAACTCAGGTCACTTTTTTTCAGACAGTGTCGTGAAGAGTAGATGTGGTTTTATGGTCATTGTGTTATTCTATTCTGGGTTTCAGAGATGTCCTCCTTTGTACAAAGAAATTACAAAGGTTATTTTTATGCAGAAATACGTGCATGATGTTTTTGCAGATATGTTAAATTAACACGGCGATAAAAAATAAACCAGTTTAGGAAGTAAATCTTTGCTACATTGGCGTATCTATGTATAATGATCATACGCCTACTTTTTTTTAATCTCCTTTGTCCTTATTTGTGCAGAGATGCATAATCTCGGTTCTTGCTTCATAGCGTTGAGTTGTGGATTTTTAACATTGATTAAAAAAAACAAAAGAGAGGAGTTTGGAACTGTTCTCAATGGTTCGCTTATTTGGTTTTGAAGCAAGCTCTGAAAAAGTTTTTAATTTGCTGTCAAGACGTTTTTTTATATTTCTGTTTGCTGGTAAGTTTACTATTGGAAGGTCTTTGAGCGATTGCATAACCATCTGTTACACGTCTTCAGAAATCGCATTGCTGGTTATCCGAAACAGAATCCATTCTGGGAGTCATTGTGACTCGACCTAACTTCTTAATAGTATGCGGGGAAAGTCAAAGATCATAACGAATATTGAGTTTCTTTCTAAACGAAAAGATGACAACTGACACCAACGTCGACTTTCCATGTTAAAGGTGAAACTTTGATTACTGTCCGTGCGGTACGCGTTGTCATGTCCCGTAAATGGTGGGCAGGCAACGAATGGGCGGGGGGGGGAGTCGTTTCAAGACTCGGAAGTGTACAGCTGTAGCAGCCATCCTTCGCCAAAATTAAAATTTTAATTAATTACAGTGGACCGTTTTAAAGAGAAGAAAACACAGTCATTAAACGAGGCAGCAGGGGCAGTTCCGCAAGTACACTCCAGGACGCCGTCTGGGGTGACAGTCGACCATACACGAAATTAAAAACAGTAATTAAGTGCGCTCCTCGTGTTCAAAACATGAGGCCACGCTGCGGGGATGGGAGACAGATATGGTCGTTCTCCCCCACCCCACCCATCAGTTGTTTGGATAATTCAGACAGATGGTGGCTTCGCACCACCTGAAGCTCTCAGATTGTTTGCCGAATGTCCGCTCCTACAAGTGCGTGGCACGAAGCGGAAAAAAAAAAATTTTTTTTTTGTCACTCACTTTTTTTTTTCTTTTAATTGCGCTAGTGGCCACATTCATTTGGTAAAACTTCCGCCTGAGTCAGGAAAAGATATTCTTGACAGTATGAAAGAATTTTGATTACATTACTCGGTATGAAAGGAGATACACCCTACAACAGTATGCACCACTGGATCCTAGTGATGCATACTGTACTACGCGGATCCAGACTGCTTTGCGATGCACGAAAGATATTGTCGTACCAGTCATCAGGGAAGCTATGGTTCTTTTAGCTTCAATACCATCCGGGTATCTTTTCTCTAGGTTGGACATAAATGTCCTCGAGTGCACGCGTGGATATGGAGATGTGGTAACTGGATATTCTTTTACTTCTTTAAAGGCATAATGCTATCGAAGACGTTTCACTTGCAGTTAATAAAAAGAACTTCGTAATCAATGAAATACTGAAACAACTTTCCATTTGCGAAAAATGAAAATAAAAAGAACGAAAGAGAAAACAAAATGATTGACGAGTTTTCAGGTAAATGGTTGCGAACACTTCACAACTTTCCATGCTTACTTAATATTGGTAAATATTATCAAGCACCCCTGTTTGTCAGTGATATTCGTATATCATCAACTTATGAAGTGCAGAACAGAACTAATATCACCAAAGATCGTAAGTTATCTGAGTAGTTAGGGACTAGTTGCTTGAAATCTTAGCATGACAAGAATAATGTGTCCCGAACTCATCTTGTACTAAACGATACGAGTTACGTTGAGAAAATTGCATACGATGTGCTTATCAAAAGTAAGTGCACCTGATAACCAGTCAACTAACGTGTATATCGCTGATGTTCAGGGGGGAAATGTCGAAATGCTTGTTCTACCTTTTATGGATATCCTGTCGCAATTATTATTCAGCTTCTAAAGGACTTCGGTTTTGCAAAATAGCTAGGAAAAATAAATAATAGAAAAACGATTCATAAAATCCTTGTAATCCCACTTCAGGTGTTGATAAGCTGCAGGTAAAAATAACTTCTTTTTAGGATTTAAACGCATAGACCTGCGCCGTGAACAGAGCAGCAACATTGAACCGGATATTAACAGAATAAGACGGTCAGGCTGAATGTCTGCAATTCGTCTGCTATTCCTGTCAAATGTATATGTTTAGATGCTGATCATCTTCTTCTTCTTGAGGTGGAAAATACCAAGTTATTGGGGGGGGGGGGGTCATTTTTATCTTCGACCGGCTAACTTAACCCTGTCTGCCTCTAAAATTTTAAAATATTAGTGCGCCTATATACATCTTAAAAATAAATGTTACAGATTTTAAAAATTTTCTATACATTTTTATGGCTATTTAAAAAATCAACCAGAATGAAATAATTTAGTTACCGATTTAAAACATTTTATAAAGTTATTTTTAATGGCATACTACACTACTTCCATGTATACTATGTTCCAAATTTTTACCGCCAAAATTTATGTCGTCTGCTATAGTACGAATTCGAGAATTCAAGACCCTTCGATACTTCTGCGCATGTCACAAAAAGAAGAATCCATTCCGATAATAGGGTAATCAATCTGTCTTCTGGGATGAGTTGTTTATTATTACACGTAGGAAAATTAACTTCTCTTTTATGATCATTGTAGTTTTTAAAGTGATAATTATTTTGCTTGTATAACAGTTGGGAAATGTTATCTATAAAGCACGTGATTTCGCGTGTTGGCGACCAATTCGTACGTCCTTCATTTCTTTCTCCCCTTCAATGATAACGTCCAAGCTTTAATTAAATCTCATTCTGAAGAATTGAGTGATTCCGACCTGCTAAATTTAGGTGCACAGCGGGAAGATCCCGAAGATTTGAAGAAAATTTAACCACTGATGGTCAGCCAAAAGGGATTTCACAGAAACAATTTGAAAATATTTTGCGTACAATCGAAGTTTTTAAGCAGCAGTGCTTAGAGACTGACCCTGATGAAGAGAGAAGTAGTAAAATTTGCAGAAGAGTAGAAGAGGTAATAGGGCCATACCGTCGGTTGTATGAAAAAAAGCAACAGAATGCCCGCCAAACTACGTTAACTCAATTCTTTGTTAAGAAGTAGAATAATAAAATTTATATTCTGAATACGTTTTATTGTCTTTCAGCTTCATGGTTTTCCTTTAACTAGGCCCTGAGACATACCTTAATTATTTTATAAAAAAAGAAATTTGAGGAACGAATTATGCTTTTTCCCATAGGTTATTGTATTTGATTAGTGCGTTTTCGATTAATGCCCCTGTTTTAAAGAACGCATTAGGCGCACTAATCGAGGGATTGCTGTAATGGGTATTGTAGAGGGCAGATTCACAGAACTTTGATAGATACAATCTAAAAGTACTGCCTCCAATTCATTTATTGATCGTTATTAACCTGTTTTAATAACGATCTGAAAAAAAATTCGATCACCGAATATAGAGGGATGGGGGGGGGGGAGTAGGAGGTCACTTAAAAGAATCTTGACAGGCAGAAGAGAGAGAAATGATTCAGATTCAAGACAGGCTCAGTAGTGGAATATTTATTCTGCAGTACAAAAGACAAAAATGGCAGTGTATTTTTTACTAGTAAAAGGATGCTAGCACTGTTGCACAAAACGTTATGATTTTTTTTCCATTTATGATAGAATGCATTTGAATAATTAACAAAAAAAAATCCGATTATCATCGTACTTTGTAATTTTGCAGAATTCATGACGGTAGCGTCAATTTGCTTACCTGTCTTACACGTCTAGACAGATTTTGGTGAAATTTCGCAATTGAAACCTTTACTCATTCCATTTTAAATTTTATTTCCGATAGCCTAATTAAAAAAAAAAGCTTTAGGAGAACACATTTTTTTTTAATTCTTGAATTATTTCCATACTTGGTATCTTCGAGTGTTTTTGTCTTATTATTTAGAAAGTTTCAAGTATGAAAATTATCTCGGAGATTATGTTACATCACGAGATCATCAAAAACAATTCAATGCTTATATTTGACTTTTTTAGTGCCGATGAGAATCGTCACAATAGATTTACAAAGTTGGCTACGCTCTTCTTGGATTTGTACGAGCAGTGTATAATGATGATGATACTCGTTAAAAATCCCTGTGCCATGTATAATCACATGCCCAGTTTGCTATTGTTCTAATGTAACTGCTGGCTGGCAGGGTTGTTCTTTGAATGGCGCCTTCGGCTATGCATAATCACTGTAGTGCCAAGTCATAAAACCCGACAGGTCAGTTTTTACCGCTGGTATTTTTGGATCACAGTAGTCAGACAGAAGGTAGCAATGCTCGCCGCCAATCAGCAGAGTATTTTGTAAGCTATCCATTGTAATCTGACCAGGAGATTGATCATTAGTTTTATCTCGCACCTGGCACTGATGAGTGTGCAAGGCTTCAATTTTGTAGTGTAGTGAGGAAATTCAGCCGATGATTGTCGGTATACTAGTTTAGTGATCGAAAATAGGTCACGAAGGGCCTCAGTTCAAAGTTGCTTTTGCAGAAAAATATTGGAAGAAGAATCTATCCATCCATCCATTTCTCGTCCGTCCAAGACGAGTTCACTCCCCAGATTAAGGGCTTTGGGCAATTTAATGCAACCGGCTTCCTCTGCTACATCACTCAAAGGATAAGTATTTTATGTCTGTAGAGCTGTGTTCACGGGGATGGTTTGCCGAGTTTCCAGAAGAAAAATTCCTCTAGCTCCGAATGAGATGGAGGGGATTTTCTTGCGATAAAGGTTCCTCACTTCGTAGATGGGATTCGAACCTGGACCTTTTCAAACCAAAGGATTCATTTATACCAAAAGGTCTGGAGACTCTGAACAATCTGTGCCACATAACGCATACTTGTAAAATACTTAATTTCGTTCAATTTTGATGTCCGCAGATTTCTCCCATTACAGATGAACCTTTCTTTATTCTGTTTAAAAACAATCAGCGGAGAAAATATTAATGGCCTCTACACGATAAATGGAATCCGCCAGTAACATGAGACCAACCACATAGGCCCTTTATTATAAGTAGACTGTAGATTATGGAGAGAGAGACAAAAAAGTCTGTGTTCATGTGTATGTGCGAGAGTTAATGGGCGACGTTGAGTGACTTCGACGTTGTCCTACTAGGATGACGAAAGGTTTGAGTGATAAATTCGAGTACCTGTATGCCAACAGCAGTACGAAGCCAGGGGTAAATCATACTTGAGAGAACTGAAAAGCATTGACATTAGTACCAATAAGTCATAGGCTAAATGGTATGACCATAATGAACGTTGCTGATGAACATCCATCATTGTTGACCATCTGTCCTGCATGTGATAGACGAATCCATCTCACATTCAAAGGCTCTTTGAGCATCATAGCGGTGTTTTGGAATGCGATGTTCTTAAGATGATCTAGCAAATCTGATAGAAATGGGACTGTGGGAATTCATGTCCTCCTTGGGGGTGGATACTGAAGAAGTGTTTCCGGGACCTCGTCAAGTTTATCCACCACTCTAATTCCTAAGTTAAAGGACATTCCATGTGTACGAGTCGTAATAGGAAGTACCATTGTCCTTGGACTAGTTGCCTATCTCGGTAGGATACTGTAGACCAGTCTTCATACTGTTATAGAGTATACATTTCTTATATCTATATTTATTATTATTATTGGACGTTTAATGACCACTGCTAAACAGCGTAGCAGTAGTCGTATTCTCCATTATTATTCTCATAAGCTCGTAAAATGCATGCGTGTATTGGTACTAAAAGTGTATCTGCTGCTCGATTTTATTATAGGTTTATTACAGTACTACTTTTTTTAAGAGAGAGTTTATGATTTTGACATGCTTATCTACTTCTTGCTACTAATACAGCAGAAGAAATTAAAAGATATTGACATCATTGTTATGTCAGTCGGTCTTTATAAACATTTATGCGTTTTTTAACCAAAAACAAAAAGTTTGTGTTTATACGTTTTTGTCGTTTCTGGTAATGCTACTAGTTTTCTTTTAGCAGTACGGCAATGCCTTCTTTCGAGTGATTAGGTCAAGATGCAGGTTCCTGTATATCATTGTCCTCTTTAGTCCACTTGAACGACAATACTTAAGCACCGAATGACGTCAGGCCGATGAACATCAAAACAATGAAAGCAGTCATCTCGTGATTTCACAGAAGCCAGTTAAGAGCCTCGAGGGATTGGGCCGGAATAATGCGAAAAATGTCACCATCTCTAATAAAGGCAATCTTTCGATCACGGCCTGCTGAATAGCGCCTTGCTTCGAAGACAAAGAGAAATTCAGAGCTACGCTAGGATTTTCGCCCGTAACTAGTGCGCTGCATTAAAATGTGTGAAAGGCTCCGTGTACGGAGAGGGGGGGGGGGGGGAAGACAAAAGGCTGCGGTTATTTGTATGGACCGTTCGGTCTGGTCTGGCTTGTGTCCAAAGTTACTCCCCGAAAAGAACGTTTCCGGTTTTACTTCAGCGTCGGAGAAGAGAAATTCGACAACGATAAATAATTTAGCTGTTTAGTGGAATATCCGGATGTGATGTTTTGGGACCAGTTTTAAAAATGTTGAGAGCTTTGTGTTCGGTGATTTGTTTCGTCTCAGCTCTAGCTGTAAGGGGGAGGAGAGAAAACGAGAGAGCGACTGTGTATGTACCCGCATTCGTGCTTTCAGACACCGAGTGCCTAACAAAATATGCTTCATTTTTTCCAGTTATTCATTGGCCCTAATACGGTACTGTTGTTATGGGACCATTTAATCAGAGAGAGTGACATCAACTTCATGCTGCAGTAACGCTTACTAACCTCCCTCCTCCCCCCAAAAAAAATAAAAAGCACGATTGTAAAGTTCATGAAAGATCAAGTGAGGTAATACTAGCGTAACTCTGCCTTGAGATGCAAAAATGTAGTTGAGTTTTGTCTATTATGTGGTTAGATTTTCTTTCCACCAGCCCATTTAATTTTGACAGCTTAAAAGTGCAAGGAGTATGGAGAATTTCTGTCATAGAGCCTGCGAATCTTGATCCATACAAACATCGGATGTGGGAAAGAAATGTATTATGGACTCTAAAATCAAACCATAACATACAAAAAATTTAGATAACGTTAATTGTTTAAACTTTAAGGCCTTACTCACCCAGAATAATTCCTTCCACAGCGCATTCACCAACGTTTTTTTTTTGTTTGTTTTTTCTTTTAAGAAATACTTCGAGCTCTATCTGATGCAGAAAATTACAGCATCGTTTTAAGAATGCGTTCTTTTTTTTTTTTTATTTGCTATCTTTCTCTTAGTGAGAATAGTGGGACGTCTACCCAGGTCATCCCGAACATCTCTACACTCCGCAGTTCCCCGTATCCGGCTGCTGTGCCCTTAATTCCACCGTTAATTACTCCTGATCCTTTCAGGTTTGTAATTACACTGAGAAAGGGTGAGAGAATGCAAATCTCCATATTATCCGCTAATTAGTTGTATCTGCTGCACTCTTTCGTGTGTTGGAGCCTCTTCGACTGCACGCCCAGTACAGATATACTCGCAGCTGTTGCATGTGCTTCATCTAGAAGAGCTCCTACCGTTTTGTAAAGACCTGAGAAAAGTTTTGATTTCCAGGGCCTCGTGCATGGCTGCGTTCGCCACGCATCCTCAAGTGGAGCGAAAAAAGTGAACATTATCTACTTGCGTTTCGTTAACAACGCCGATGATTATCAGTGTGTGTGTGTGTGCGCGCGCGCGCGCAAAAGTGTTAAGTTTCCTCGCTGCCTCTGTGAGAGGCCCAAACCCTTAGGCTTATGTTAGAGGTAGTTCTATAGAGGCACATAAGAACTTTTGTATGCTAGTAGGTAAGAAGTTTTGGTTTCCTGGAGCAACTTTGCCAAGTGCAATCAGTCACTTCTTCAGCGAGGTAATTAGCACGTTTGAGAACAACTCTTTTAATCTAGCCGACGAGTTCTTGGTCTGCTTGTATATCGAACCACTTCATTTTTTCTTTAACAAGTGAAAAAAATTTCTAGTTATTAGTTTTGTGCAAGCGTAGGTGTTAAAGTTGAAGAGGACATTCATTGCGTGAATATAAAATAGGAATACAATTTTTCTGTGCTGATGCATTCAGTGGACAGTAAAGGACATCACACACGGTGATGTCCTTTATTCCAGAATCACCACAAATGAACGACTTTTTCGTCCTAAGTTAGGTGAGATTCAACTTGATTTCATCTTACTTGTGTCGGAATATATACGCATAAAGATGAACAAAAAAAAAAATAAAAAATCATGTGATCAGCTTTATATATTATATAGTCAAAATTTCCAGTTTGTCAATTTTACTTTGATAGTAATATTGCCGTTTCATCTTGTCCATTCAACTATAAATGGAGTCCACTGATTAGGAGGGGAAGGCTCCTCTGCTTACCATCCTCTGCTGCATTTCCCAATGGTGGGTATATTCCGTTTGCAGATATATACGTTCATAATATTGGTTTGTGTGTTTGTAAGAGGAGAAACTCGAATTATCTTTAAGGATTCCTTACGTTTTCGATTGGATTCGAACCCGGGCCGAAGGCAAACGTTGCCACGTTCTGGTGAATGGTCTGTTGCATTAAATCACCCACATGAACAGCACCTAACTGCTATTACGCAGTATTTGGTGTTCCTGGAAGATACTTTCATTCACAGATCAAAAATATTCTAATATTTTGCAATTAAATACATAAAGAAATAAGTATTGGTATTCTTGTGAATCCTATATTGTCGTTAGGATTTACGTGGTTGTATGCAATAGTCATGCAAGTACATATTGCTGTTGGTTAGGTTATCAATTAAGTAACGTGTCGCAGCTAATTTTTTTCTTATTATTATTATGCTATCGTACTCTTTATTCAACAGTAGACTACTCTAATGTGGTTGTAGTGTAATAAATTTTGATGTAGACTTTATAAAATTCAAAAAAAGTTACATTCTTCTACACCTAAGTAAATCCGTGTTAAGGTTTAATATTAGAGATACAGGATTCTCGTTTACGGCATTCTTTTAACCCGTGGATCCCTAATTTAGATCTTTTTCCGAGATATCTCCACCCATCAGCAGACCTTGGGAAAGGAAAATTCAATTCATGACTTGCTTAGGAGAGTTTTAATTGACTCTGTTCTGGAATAAATTGCTCTGAGCGATTTTCATACGGTTTTCACAATTTTCATACAGCTCTGAGCAAATTGCTCAGATCTGTATTAAAACGAACTATTGAAGTAAAAGAACAGTATTACCATACTTATATTTTCTTTTTCAGATTTTAAGAGCGAAAGCTAATATTTTTCAGTAGCAATGAAGTCATGAATAAAAAAAAATAATAAAATAAAATAAAAAATCTAAGGCACTAAATCGAAATAATGAAGTAAATATAATTTTCTGTATGGAAACGAAATACAGGTTCTATCTATTCCTCTTTGCGACATAATTACTAGGGGAGTGGAGAGGAGAAGGATATGAGCAAATGGATAATGTACCTGTATTTTAGTTCCTCCCAATATCCCTCCTGGAAACACCGGATTTTTGATCCTGCAAACCACCCAGAAGAACATAGACAAATTACACTGGTCTCTAGTTGCTATGGCGTTTCGGTCGTAATCCCAAATAACCCTCCAAATGAGCTACTGCATTGCTGCAGTTAAAAAAAAAAAAATCTTAGCCATTAATAAGGGGAAAAAAGAAACTAAACCCGAAAATACTAGCAGCCAAATCTGCGAAATATAATAAAAGTGCTCCAGAGTTAGGGTTCTAGGAAAATGCACGAAAAAAAAAAAAAAGAAGTTTTCTTTGTTTTGTCTTCAGGCCTGTGTAGTCCTGTAGAAATTGCTTTTGCATTCATAGCGCTAGGCCATTTGAAGAAAGCCATAAGTTTGATGACCTCTGACACAGGCAAATAAGATATTTTTATCCCGGAAACTCGAGTGTTTAAGAAATCCCAACCAATAAAAAATATAGAAGTTAAAATTTCAGACAATAATATATTGCGTTAAGGAGTACGAGATGGCCGCAATTGTCTATCGGGCTCTCTTCCCCCAGATGCCTATTAAAATCACTGATAAACTAGTGCTAGCCTTCAGAGATTGGCTTAGGGTGGAATTGGCTACCCAATAATCTTCAAAACAGTTCTTAGGGCTAAAACGTGTCAGGACTCTTTAGACCTAACAATATTTTGGGAGAAATAAAAGGCGTTAGCAGATCTGCAAGCCACTTTAGGCCTCCAGTAAGTGGGGGAGGTCTCACATCGGACAACGAAATTCATCTCCTACCTAAAAACAATCACAAACATCCACGGTCACGGCGGGATTTGTATTCGTACACTCTTGATTTCGAAGATAGTGAATTTCGTTCATTTATAAGCGTTATTCTAGCCTTAAACGTTATTAATCGTATTTAATTATAATATGTACATAAAAAGTTCAGTGGTTATACCAGTAGGTAAACCAAAGTTGTAAATATGCCTTTAATACATTTTGATTATAAACAAATTAAGAAAAAACATTTTTTTAAAATCTACAGATATATATGGATTTTTTCCACGAAGTTGACATATTTGTACGTATTCCTGAATCAACCTATCGTAGGATAACAATAGGGTTAGATAAGCGACTTGAATGAAAAGTTATTACATGTACAAACAAGGTGGATGGTGGAAAAGTGATCACGGTTTGTTCTACGTTGGAACTAGACTTCATCCGAGGTTTCTAAAGGCGATACTTATTATAATACTATACAATCGGGTGGGTTCGTAATGGATAGTTTAATAATAGAATGCAGCAGGTGATGTTTGTTTTAAAAGCGTTTTGATATAGCTTTTTAGCCTGTTGATGTATAAAAGTGGCAAGATCCAAAAAAAGGTCGGGATTTTCGTCTATCAGAAACAAGCAGGTCGGCCAGAAGAAGGCTCGCGATTAAGACACATAAAGTGCAGGCCTCATAGTTTTAGATGGTTGGAATTATGGTCAAAGCAACTATCGAAATACTTTGAAGTATTTGTTAATTTTTTTTATTCGAATAAAACTCAATTAATCTGATATAGAGTTGGAAGAATTTTCGTCTTTTCTCTCTCTCTCTCTCTCTCACTTTCTCTCCAAACTGGGTTGTTATTCTAGTAACAAGCCTATTTCACATGCACACTCGCCTTGTGGCCTTGACTACCTTGGCGTTCCGCCCAACCTTCACGATTCTAGGGCTAGGGAGCTGATAAATGTCGGAGTATGCAATGAACAGTGGGATCATTAAATAAGTGAATTAATACATAATGTAGCCTTAAAAAGACATTTTTGTTAAACGCCATCGATTTGGCAACCTACCAAATACAGCATTTGGGCAACAATTCTCATTCGCCGTATTTATAATCACTCCCATAATGCATAAACTTCACTGTATTATTCAATGAAGATTACGCGGGCGCGTGTGGACTAAACAGAATTACTTAATCGGTTGACAAATATTATTTATTCTCTAAATTATCATTTTCCAAACCCAGGTCCACAGTAAAATTTTTCTTCTTCCTCGTACAGTTATTTCATTTTAAATTTCTTATAACGTTTGACCTTTGTAAATATATTTTACGCCACATAACTTCCTAGATTGAATAATGATGATAATTGATTCAACGTGTATATAATTATAAAATTCGCAAATAAAAAGTGCATAATGTACTCGCAGAGACTCTGTGTGACATCTGAAGAATCTCTACAAGCTTGCCGATCGGAAATAACCAGTTAAAAAAATGTTGGCATGTACGTTAAGGCAGGTGGCCCAGTTATATATATATTTTTTTTGTTTCTACACGCACACGTGCTCAGCTTATTAGTTCCTCTGCTTCACAGGTTTCTCTGTACTCTGGACTGTTTCCTCTGCATGATCCTACCAGAAGATTATCAGTAGAATCAGTGGCTTCCAGATTTTTTTTAGTTCAAAAATCTCTTTTGCACCTGAATAAAATGCGGATCGTTCATTGTTCAATCCCTCTTCCAGTCAGACCGTAGAGGTCAAGCGTAGCCAGTTGAGTTCACGAATCTTATTCTAGAAGGAAATGCTGATCTGGGGGGATGATCAGGTATTGTCGACAATGAAGCAGTTTTAGGCATTCACTCCAGCAAAACGCGCGCCCTCTCAGCATCTATCGATCATAGCTGGATTGCCAGTCAACCAGCATCTTCTCAACGGCACACGGTAAATCGAAACCAGAACGGTCGGTAATGATTGTCTGTTCTGTATACATCTGCATTTGCACATCACCATCATCACAGCCGGAGGTGGAAGTGGTTACACATCCAAGGATAAGCGAATACATGGGCTGTGGTAGACCACCAGGTCAAAAGAGCAAACTTAAAACGCAACCTCTTACTGCATCAATTTCACTCTTATTTTTATATTCCGAAACTTTATAAAATACCGTTTATCCAAGGGGGGAAAAAATCATGATTTTTGTATATCACTTGGTTGAATTCAAACTTCTGAATTTAAAACTTAATCTAGAATCGAGAATGGTCAGTTTAAAAAGACATTTTGTAATGAATGCATAAAGTTATTTTGGCGTCATATGACAGAGAAAACAATTACTTTTTCTGTGGTAATCAATAAAAACAGCGCAGCCCCACAGAAGATCACTTCCATATCACACTCGGAAGAATGACGCTTTCCTTTTAATTGGAAGATCTGGATCTTGTCTAGAAAAGGAAAAAATATTTGAACGGACATTCCAACACAGAGAGTTAGTCAATCTCATAAAGAGACAGAAGGATCGCTTTGATCCGAGAAACTCGAGGCCAAGAGAGCTTGCATTTTTTTTCTCCCACCCACGAAATATTTTTAATCCTGCAATACATCAATCCCGTGGACGGGCTAATGATTTTTTTAAACCCATTTTAATATGTTTAGGTATTTACGGAAAAGTTTCAAGCCACTGTAGGTCTCTAGTGAGCGGAGGTCTCACACCGGGCGGTGAAGTTCATCTCCCACCTAAAGACAATCAAATTCATCCATGCCCACGGTGGGATTTAAGAGGCAAAAATATACTTATCTCTTGGATATGTTGGCGTTGGTCTAATTCTAACCAAACCAGAAAAATCGAAAGTTGCCTCAATGTTCAAAGCTATGAAAGGCTACACGGGATTCGTGATTCGATTCCCAAGACTTTTTCGTTGCCTCAAGTGAGCAGGATGGGATGTGGCCTCGCACTATGCGATGAAAATTACCTAACACCACTTTCAAGAATGTCCATACCACTTTGGGAATCGAATCCCAAGATTGTTGAGTGTAAAGCTATACTACCCACCGGTCACCAATTCTGGCAGACTAGCCGCGTGGGAACAGAATAAAAGTGAGAATAGTAAGTCACATAAAGTCAATACGATTTTGGTAACATGAGTGAAAATTGACTTCATAGATTACTTACACCAAGCTCGTGAAAAGTAGAATGGGCACGCTTCAGAAAGAATTTGATACAAAGATTTGGGTATTTTGCTTTTTAGGGAATTTGAGTTCAGCAATCATGTTGGTAAAACAACTGTTAAAGCTCAGTGGATTATAGGTTTAAATTTTTTAAAAGAATCTGGATTTGTAGGAGAAAGGAAATAGAGACACTGTTACGCAAAGGGAAGGTTAGATTCGACCAGATTTTTTAAAATCTCATAATTAATGTTCAATTTTCAAAGTGCATGGGTACATAGACAATCCGTAATCTCATCTATTTACTAATAAAAATTGAGGAATAACAAAAAAAAAAAAAATCTTGCTGCAATTTTATGTTATTTGTGTAATCACCGTATCCACTTCTGTAAAATATTAAAAATAATAAAAAAAAAAAACCGCTTATTTATCCTTGTTATAGATAAAAAAATTCTTGACTATTATTGACTTAACTGACTTAAGACCGTGATTTATTTTCAGTCTAATTTGCAGTTCAAAAAGCCTTGACTCCGTGTAAGATAAGCTAACCCCCATCTTTAGTCGAAAATCGGTTATATACAGCATGCAGAATATCCATTTCGTAAATCAACCATCTAGAAGCTAAAATCTGTCTTCATGCTTGCTGTTTTGCATGTTCTACGACCATAGAATGTACTGCTCTCCTTTACCTTATCCAGAAGTAAATTCCCTTGTGTATTTTGTTACTTGTTTCTGGCAAAAAAAAAAAAAATGCTTTTAACTTCGTTTAATTGCAGATATTTTATATTAAATCCGAATTATAAATAAAGGATACGATCTTTCCTATTTTCCACAATGGCAGCTCAGCTAATTGAGAAAATAAACAAATAAAAATCAAGCTTTCATCGGTATTTGAGTATTTCTACCGTAAAGCAATCCGTGCACCGTTCCTTATCTCTTTTTTTGTATATGTGTGTGCAAATGCTGCAGATTAAGAGAAGAATTAATGTGTTTCACTTGATTGCGTATACCTGATACCAAATGCGCTCTTTTTTATATTCTAGACTTAAAATCCCTAACTAATAACCTTAATTGCTTTATTAACTCCGTTTTGTTTAATTGCTTACATCCAGGGACATGCTACACCACAACAGGAAAGTGCTCTTTAAATTTTTTTAACTTTACTGAGAGACGCTCCCTGTTGTACAAATGCTGCCATCTACCGTAAAGACTTTTAACTAAGACAACTTTTTTTTGCGCGCGTCCAGTGTGTTTGTTAAAGCCTTAACTTTTTAAATAGGTTTAAAACCTTTCCACGGGTGGGAATCACATAAAACAATTATTTAATCCATGTTGTTAAATGTCTTCAAATTCTTCGGTTTATTTATTTATGTTTCAGCATTTCAAAACATTTACCAGTGAATCGAGATTGCGCTGTTCTGAATGACAATCTTTTATATATTTAATGTAGTGCGTCCACTATCTGAATAGTTGGAGGAGATCTGCTCATCTGTGTTCAGAAAGTTAGGGCTAAACGACCTCGCCAACTCCGGAGTTTGGAGAATAAAAAAGCGCTATCAGATTTATTTTATATATAATAAAATTTAATCTGAACTATTTTCTTGCCATGTTGACTAGCCCTCGAATATGTAATTAATAAAAATGTAATTTGTATCGCTAACAGACAATATTCAATTCTTAGCTAAAACTCTTAAGTCTGGAATGTACCACGAATTTACTTTTAAATTCATAAACACTTATTTGTTTTTTAGAAACTTAACAACTAGTATTTTACACACAATAATGTCTGCAAGTAAAGAATATTGTTCATATATTGCGCTGTTGGAAATTGTCTCTGTGCTAAATATATATTTCCGTATCATTTGGTACGTAATCAAAAGCGCATATATCTCCGGAAGACCTGAAGCATAAAATAACTACTAACAGAAAGTTTTGAATTAATAACTGCTAAATAACATACCTAGTCAATCAAAGTCCTGCTTGTATGCATTTACTATCAAAAAGAAAAGATCTGACGGAAGATTTCACTAGCATCAAAAGGACCAATAAATATTCTTAAGTCTTAAAAATAATTAATTTTGATTGGTTAGCTTCATTATTGCGATGTTACGCCCTCTGTCTCTCTTTTCAGTAGTTGACATCATGTTTACCTCTTACGTCTGCTTCAGCTATATATTAGTGATTAAAATTTTGTCGTTTAGTTATGGCTTGGTTTTAAAGCTGTTTTGAAAGTGGACAATGTTTTTAGAGTGCGCTTATCAGGTTCAAATATATTCAAGCAGATGCAATGCGAGTATGTATATCAAGCGAATCGTCATTTTTTTTCTTAATGAAATACTAAATTATCTAATTGCTTTTCTATTATTATTTACGAGGCATTTATCAATAGCACATTAGTCTTAACGTAAATAAATGGATAATAAAATAAACTAAACCAATACGCCCACCGTGATTATTATAGTAATTCCGAAATCGGGAATATATAAAGTTCATTTCAAAAATGCAGTTTTTTAATACATATTTACAATAATAACTACAATTAAAATAATGATGATCGCTTTAAAAAAAAAAGATAGGAAAACTGGCAGATTGCGTAGCAGGTTAATGACTGATCTTTATTTGAACTTCGCTGAGAGTTTACATATCCGCAGTATTATCAGCTAATTTGCATATTGGAAATACGTATTTTTTTTTATTCTTACCCTATAAATAAGTATTAATAGGCTGAGTTATATACCCCACAACTTTGTACTTAGGCAGATACGCTTACTGGACTGCAAATACTATGGGTGGGGAAGAAAGGAGAGGTTAGGAAGATTTGGGGATAGGGAGTAATACAACGCGGATAACGCAGTCGGCAAAAGTGCGAACTAGCAGCGCGTTGGCGTGCGCGCACCAAGCCAGTATTTCGAGATGACAGCAAGATTGATAAACCTACTTATTCCCAACGCAGTCTCAAAACTCCGGCGTTTTTCAGCCAAAGTCTACAGATAGCAGACACGTCACTTAAATGATTCACAAGATCTACCCGTTGAAATATTGATGTCACCGTCGTCAGCGATCTCTTGTGCCTTTGCACGTGTTTCGTTGTCGCTAAAGCCTGTTTGAAGACTGTAGATCGTCGCAGATGGTTGCTTTGAAAGAAAAGAAACTGCCAGGGTGAATTTTCCATTGTTTGAATTTATGCTAGATGTACGTAATTATAGAAATACTCGCTACTTTTACGACCATTAAAATCGCTTAAGAAGAGAGAAATTCGTCTAAAGCAAACTTACGATGACTGGCGGCTGCTCGCAAGGAGATTCGCCAGCCATATACGAGACAGATGACATGCCCATTCATCTTATATAACTATAACCTTATAACTCTTTCATGTCTCCTGGTTAATAGTGTCATTTCTGACACCACTCCACCATAGGTGCAGTTGAGCTCCCTCAACTTAAATTGTAAGACAGCAAAAAAAATTCTGGTTTAACTGAATAACTTTTCGTGTAGATGGAAAGGGAGCAGCACTTAATGATCGGAAATATCACAACTGTAGAATAAAAACTTCATAGATTTTTAATTTTCGCATTTTTTCCTCATTATTAAAAAGATTAATCCATACTGAGCATTTGAACACAGTAATGTTGTTGCAAAAATCATTCGATTGGATATTTCTGGCAAAATACTATTTCTGTAGATATCCATTTCCAGGTGGTCGAATCTTATTGGGATGTTTGTAAAAGTCTTTTGGTAATAATTACTTTAATCGTCAATCGTAGGACTACTACTATGTAAAAAAGTAGTGAAAGAATTGAAGCGGGCTTGAAAAATGTATGTGTTTGGTACTTGGGGATCCCGTATTATCTAACCCTCATTCTACCTACGATATCGAAGGTTCATAAGTGTCCAGCGCACAGGAATAATGTGCCTAACTTCAGGGTTGACTCCTTGAAGTATTTATGCAAATATGTGATTAGGTTATTTTAGAACTTTTGATACGGATTGGTTATTTTAGAACTGGTAGTTAGAAGATGCTGAATTGTATATTGATTTCTGTATTTGTTATACATTTTATAACCCGAATGAGCTTATGTTCTTAAGTTATACGAATTTGTTTGTTAAATTGTATTTGCATTAAGTATTGTATTGCGTATTAAATAAATTTTCTTCCTTCATTCCTTTAAAAAATAATAATAATGAGAAAAGTAATGTACAATGAAAAAGAGATATTATTGTAATCTAAAAACTTATTCTTAAGTAGGAGAAAGCCTATTACTTAGATAAATTTTGCATATCGAATTAATACTTGCGATGTTTTCTCCATCGTTGGTCAGTGGTGTCCAATGTAGGTCTGAAGCTTAAAAAAAAATTCTGCAAACAGTGCATCCCTTTAACCTTGCGTATCACGTGATCCCAGACGTAAGAGTAAGATTGGGCGATCTAATTGGCTAAAAATAAGAATCTGATAGTTGCGCTGGCATTTATAAGTCTAAGCAATTAAGGCTAAGCCAATATATTATGCCTGTCCATTTTTTCCTATTTTGCGAGATGAGAAACCGGAGTCTTCGGTTTTTCATCTCCATCAACATAGATGCTACCTCGCCAGAATCGTTGCCATGTTTGATATATAATTAAAAGCACTCGTGTCTTGCTAACACCGACCATCATATCACTATTCAGTAAAGTAATATTTTATAATACGATCTTGAGTAGTAGAGAACGTTTGATAATGAAAGAACTGCTGTCACCGTATTCTTTTAGAGCTTCATTAAGCTACACTATTGTTAAAATATTCAACAGTTTGTCGCATCAGCTATTGCTCTTAGAAGTAGCCAAACTTTTATGCACCTAGAAGGATGGAATGGAGGAAGTTAGTTTATCTGACATCACATCTCGAAAATCTGTCCTGTTTTTAGCAGCCATGTTCAGGTGCCTCCGTAGCACTCGCGAGGATGATGCGACGTTTGCTTTTCGATTTGAAGCACTCCGGTTCAAATCCCATAGGCTTTTCAGCTGAAGTTAGTCTAATACGGAGATGGAAGGCTTCCAGTAACTCGGGTTTTTCGTTTCGTGAAGGAGTCAAACCGACTTGAGAACGCAAACATATCAGATGCCCGCCCAGTTGGCCGGGTGGATAACTCTCCAACCGATTGGACATTGGTTCCAAGTATGGATTTTTGTGAATGTCTTTAGTGGCATATAAATTTTATTATTCGGTGAATAATAAAATTTACAAGAATAGGGCTCGCGGCTCATCTAACTTGGCCTATCCACAGTGTTAATATACAATGGATTTACAACCTTTCTTGTGTGAGAATAGTTATTTTTATTTATTTTTTTGTGCAACAAGTGTATTTCTTTCCTTTCATGACATTGTGAAAACGAAGCTCAGTGAACTTCGGTATACATTCCTTAAACTTTGTGCCGTGGAAGAGTTTTAAGTGGGTAACCTGTTTTTTTTTTTTAATTTTTTTTTTAAATACTTAACACTAATTCTGAGATTCTGTTTTAAAATAGAACCTTAAAAAATTTAATGGCTTACGCGAAAGATCAACATTCTTGGTAGAAGATTCCAACAGATCTTTACAAAACCTTTGCGTTATACAGATACGTTGAACAAGTTTCCAGGTTTAGAATGACAGAGAATAAGTTACGATAGTTTCGTTCAAACTTCACAAGCAAGCAACGCGCGATTGTTTCTCCCACAGAAGTATTGGTTAAAATCTATTTTAAATATCGAAAAATATCCCAACCATAATCCTGGGAAAGGAGTATCTTAGGTTCGATTCCCGTTGACGACGTGAGGAGCTTAAGGATCTTTCTCAGCCATAGCCAAGTTAGCCGGTCTTGGGCGTGGACAGCAGGGTTTTTTCCCCAGTTTATCCTGGGGTTTTTCATCCCGCAAACGGGTTCCGTGAACACACAGGCTACAGTCATAGATAGAATATAGTAATCAATCCCTCATTAGGAGGGCTCATCCAATTCTAAGGGGAGGTCGAGGAACGGAAAGAACCCCCACACGAATAAAATAAAAACAAAATTAGCTCATCACAGCAGAAGGATGCTAAACACAGACCTGTGATATATATATATATGCAGTCCGGATACTTTTACTGACGTCATATATGTTATTCAATCTATTAAAGATATTGGGAAGGACATGAAAGGAGATATTCAGTTGTTTACTGATAATGTAAAGATAGGGCAGTCATGGACGTTACTGATATACAGCATTCACTGAGTGATTTGAATAGGCTGGAACAGTAGGCAATGATAATTTCAGTCATTTCAGTGTTAGTAAAGCCATGCAATTTGGCGTGATGAGATTTCCCAGGGCATATTATATTGGTAGGATTATGTTACAAGAAATTGATGAAGCTAGGGGGAGCGGGGTTTTCGAGCCTGTGTAGCTCAGTGGATGTGGCGTTTGTACACCATCGCGCTAGGCCGCACGAAGGAAGTCTTGGTTTCGAGTCTAGTCGGCGACTAGAGGAAATTTTTCTAAGCCTTTTTGCGACCGGTTCCCGAGTTAGTCGATCTCTGGCACGGGCAAGCAGGTTTTTCCTCCCGGAAACTCGGGTTTTTCGTCCTGTAAACTCAAGAAAATCGACCGTAGAACCCACATTATTTCAGACATTAAATATATTGTGTTAGGGTTAGTCACCACGAGATGGCGGCACATTTGAGCCGTCTCTCTTCACTGCGTACCGCTTAATTAGTGATAGGCTTGGGCCATCTGTCTCTGATTGGGTACCAGTGGAGATTGAACTGCCCACTCAGTCTCCAAAAGTTAGATAGGGCTAAATGGCCTCGCCTACTCCCGTATATACGGGAATAAAAAGGCGTTAGCTGATTTTTTTTTTTTTTTTTTTTTTATTATTTAATTATTGCTCAATCCAATGTGATTAAGGCGCCAATTTTTTTTAGCCCAGGGTGCTCAAAATTGTTAAGACGACCCTGAGTGTAAATGTTTGCGTACTTAGTCACGTGCACTACCACGTGTTCTAGGCAACTGTTTAAGAGTGCTGCTGGTTAGTAATCGTCAATACTCCCCGTGTGGCGGCTGGGACAAGAATAGCGCCACTGTAGCCCATGCATGTCGTACTAGGTGACTAAATTGGGTATCCAAGGAGGGTAATGGATGGCAATGCTGTAGCCAATGAAGTTTTAACTGAGACTCAGCTATTGCTGTTACCCTCCCGCCATGATCAGAGCTTATAGCTCCATAACACCCTATCCATACTTTTTCTTCTACAGATAACAGGGAATATGAAATGCATTTTTGCTTCATCCATCTAGCCAAAAAAAATAAAATAAATAAATAAAATAAAATAATAATAATAATCGTCAATAGTGTTGATCACAATGGAAAAAAAATGATTTATCGGAGTTCGATAAAGGGCTCATTGTGGATGCCCGTCTGGCTGGAGCTACGATTTTAGAAACAGCAGAGCGGACTGGTTTCTCAAAAGGTGAGATATCCCGGGTGTATAATCAGTGGAAAAATAACCTGCATTGTTTTTGTAAGAAGTATAACTATGGTTCTAAGACAGTCTGTCAGGAACGAAAAAATTTTTAGAAAATGATGAATGTGCAGCATTTGACCTAAGCATTTAATAAAGGCTGTTCCTCCACGAAATGCTGACCGTTTATAATATACTGGCCCCGCGGATGGGCTGTGTAATGAATTGATCGGAATATTCTGTGCACAGAACAATAAGTATAATAAAAAATATTACGAGAAAATGTGAAATTACATAAACAACTTACTTCATCAGAACAATGGATAAAATAAGTTTGTTACGAAATTCATAATCAAAAATTGTGCTTTTCTATATATATATTTCCTAATGTTCTTTGTATTTCGAATGCATGCATACTCGTAAAATCAATCGCTTATCGTGTACATTGAAAGATTGAAGCCATTTTAATGACATTCTATCGCGTTAAAAGTGATTGTCACATAACCGATTTAGAGATTAAAACCCTATTTTAATCTCATCTAATATTAAAGCTTTTTTTTTTAAAAAAAAACATCTCTTAGGCTCACATTGCAAATATAATAAAGGCATTAAGAAAAAATCGACAAGCGCCTACATGGTGCAATCAGAAGAAAGATGGGACATTGTGCCCTTTGATTGAAAACGATCTGAGCTCGATTTTCATCATGACGAGAGGAATCTTTACATGAGCTTTTCCTGTATACAGGCATATTGGCCAGGAGAACACACGCAATTTACAAAAAATAATACTATTGGTGCTCGCGCGGTTAGCCTAGTGGCTATGCGCTTCGCAACCATATGCCCGGGAAAAGAGTGTCCTGGGTTCGATTCCCGTCGCCGACGTGAGGAGCTTAAGGATCTTTCTCAGACATAACCAAGTTAGCAGGTCTTGTGCCTGGATAGCAGGGTTTTTCCTCCCGCAAGCAGGCAAACCGGCTCTGTGAACACACGCAGATACAGCCATAGAATATACCAGGAGACAAGTCCTTATAAGTCGTATCCATTCCGAGGATAAGGTGACTAGTCCTAATACGTAGAAGGGAGAAAAAAATACTATTGGTGGAGGGGATAGGTGGCGTTTTTTGTAATGAAGACGGTGAGTTTTGTGCCGTAGAGTACAACTCCCTCCCTTGATGAGTTCTTGGAGCAGTGACTTAATAATAATATGTACAGAAAATTTTTAAAAAATGCATAGAAAAAAAATCTTCTAATCAGAGACCAGAATCGAACCTATAATGATCTCTTCTGTTGGATTTGGTGTCATGGAAGTCGCTAGTAAATACAGAAGCACACTATTTCAGTAAGATATGTCATAATAATTTTGACTATTAAATAGAACAAATCATTTTTATATTTTATCAGTGATTTGTTCTAATAATTATAATAATACCTAGCAATAATTTATTTAGATAAAATGGTGTGCACCCTTTTAATTTCTATGATAATAGTTCATTGAAAGATTTCTACTAATGAACTAGAAGAACCTTTTTTCCCCCCTTCAAATTTTGTTAGCGAACACTATTTTTTAACAAAAGGAAGCCCCATAGCTCAACCGGTTTTCAATGATGCCCTTTGATTGTAAAGATCTGTGTTTGAATCCCGTATAAGATACGAGGAACCTTTATCGACATTTTCATCTGAATGTAAATTAGCAGGTTTCGTACTAAAGTGAGGGTTTTCTCCCAGTAACTCGGGATTTTCATTTGCAAATCGGCCAGAAGAGCCCACGTACTATACAGACATAGGAGACTACGGGAATAAAGAATTAACCATCCTGTTCCATCGGACCGAGTTTCGAAAGACTGCATAGTGCATTGTGGATGTAAGCGTAAAATAGGACTGAAATGATGTCTTCCCACATCCACAAGATATTTGGCTTCCACCTTGCAACGGAAAAAAAAAAAAAAAAAAAAAAAACTATGTCGAACCTACAAGATTATAAAAATATATAATAGCAGTGGAGCCTGTGTAGCTCAGCGGATGTGGCGTTTGCATACCGCCGCGCTTGGCCGCACGAAGGAAGTCTTGGTTTCGAGTCTAGTCGGCGACTAGAGGAAATTTTTCTAAGCCTTTTTTCGACCGGTTCCCGAGTTAGTCGATCTCTGGCACGGGCAAGCAGGTTTTTCCTCCCAGAAACTCGGGTTTTTCGTCCTGTAAACTCAAGAAAATCGACCTTAGAACCCACATTATTTCAGACATTAAATATTTGTGTTAGGGTTAGGAACCACGAGATGGCGGCACATTTGAGCCGTCTCTCTTCACTGATTTAATTAATTAGTCACTTAATTAGTGATAGCCTTGGGCCATCTGTCTCTGATTGGGTACCAGTGGAGATTGAACTGCCCACTCAGTCTCCAAAAGTTAGATAGGGCTAAATGGCCTCGCCTACTCCCGTATACGGGAATAAAATGGCGTTAGCTGATTTTTTTTTTTTTTGATAATAGCAGTGCTAATAAAGATTATCAACGCGAAATAGCGGCGATTATTCTGCCGTATTTTGACTAAAGTGCTATCATGCTGCTGCAGGAAAGATCAAGACCCAGAATCTTACCGATTTCTAAAGTTGTGCTGAAACTATCGCATCTGTGTTACTTTTATTTACTTGAACATTTTGTTCACGGAATAATTAAAGCCAAATGAAGTAAAACTATGTGATATGTAAACATATATGAAATCGATGAGTGTGGTATCTTCTCGTTTAAGTCGCCG
Organism: Typopeltis vanoorti; assembly: GCF_054136105.1. Classification (NCBI taxonomy): domain Eukaryota; kingdom Metazoa; phylum Arthropoda; class Arachnida; order Uropygi; family Thelyphonidae; genus Typopeltis; species Typopeltis vanoorti. The sequence continues at coordinate 19,020,271 of NC_143554.1, forward strand.
GCCTTTTGGACAAATGTCATGAAAAACTCAAGATCTTGCCTCTTGATATCTCTAATGAACGGGATGGAATGTGGTACACAGTCATAACTTCAATTAAGTTCGATCTAGTTAACTGCTCAGTGATTGAGAAGAACTTATACGTGTATATCGGCAACATAATGAAATTATTTTATTAACTATTAATTGACAAATTAATAAGACGTAGTGATAAAGGCTTTTACCTATAGTTGTTAACTTGGGTCGAAATCCATGGAGGCAGTGGGAACCCTTTTAGTCCTTGGTGACCTAACTTATTAGCCTTGCCATTCTTCGAAGGAGATAGCAGGCATTTTCTTATCGAATCTTTTTTCATTATTAATTAAGAATAGAAAACTTACATTAGTAGATTACTCCTGTTTCTTCTTCTTCTCCCATCATCTATGTGGATGATGAGGCCGAATGAACTCTTTCCACTTCTGTCTGTCCCTGGAGAGTCCGAACAATTCTGTCAAGTTTGGTGTCGCTTGTTGTGATTTGGTTTTCAGGTCCTCTTTTATTTTGTCTATCCATCTAATTCTGGGCCGCCCTTTGGATCTTTTACCTTCCATCGTTGTATTCAGGGCTTTGGTTGGTAATCTTTCTGTTCCCATTCTGGTCACGTGGCCAAACCATCGCAGTCTTTTTTCGTGGATTTTGTCTATTATTGTTATTTCTTGTTTTAGTCGTTTCAATATGTCTTCGTTTCTTAGTCTATCCAGCAGAGATACTCCAAGTAATCTTCTTAGCCAACCCATTTCAGTAATTAATAATTTTTTTCTTTTCAGCCTTTTTTTGAGATTCCAGCATTCACTTCCATAGAGGAGTATTGGGAGGACCATTTTTCATAGATTCTCACTTTTGTTACTTGTTTGATGCCTCTTGACTTCCATATTTTATTAAGTCAACCAAAAGTTTGGGATTCTTGACTGATTCGTCTGTTTATATCTTTTGTAATTTCACCATTGCACTCGATAACTCCTCCAAGGTAGGTGATGTTTTCTACCTGCTCTAGATTCTTACTATCAATTTCACTTTTCAGATTGCTGCTTCTTTTGTAATTTCACCATTGCACTCGATAACTCCTCCAAGGTAGGTGATGTTTTCTACCTGCTCTAGATTCTTACTATCAATTTCAGTTTTCAGATTGCTGCTTCTTTTTCCTATTTGTATAATCTTTGTTTTGTCTATATTTATATTTAATCCAAATTTTATACATTCCTTTATTTTATCAGAAATTCGTTGTAGATTTTCTTCTGTGCTTTCAAGTAATGCAATGTCGTCTGAAATTTTAAATTTGTTACATTTTCCCCATATATTTTGATTCCGGAGTCTTCAATTTTTAAGGCCTTACTGGATGCTTCTTCCAGTATAAGATTGAACTGGTCTGGTGACAGATTGCATCCCTGTCTTATTCCACTCTATGTGTGGAACCAGTTGGTTAAGGTGTCCTCCATTCGTACTGCACTTTCAGATTTCTCATACAGATTCTTTATTATTCTTATAGTTTTGTTGGGAATTCCAAATTCTTCCATAGTTTTCCTAGTTGGGAAATCTATGGATTGAATCCAATGTCTGACGAAAGTCTATGAAATTTATGTAACAACTTCGGTTTTACTCTAGTATCTTTTCTATTAGCTGTCTTAAGATGAATAGTTGATCAATTGTGCTTCGTCCTGGTCTGAAACCTGCTTGTTCTTATCCTAGTGCTAGTTCTATATATGGCTTAATTTGTTTTTGGAGTACTTTCGTAGAAACCTTACTTGGAATACTGAGGAGGCTAATGCCTCTGTAATTATTGCATTCTGTTTTATCTCCTTTTTTGTATATAGGAGTTATAACTGATTTTGTCCAATCAGTTGGCACTGCTTCATTTTTGTAGATCCTTTCAAATAATGTTTTTAATGGTTCCAAAAGTTGTTCCTTTCCTGCTTTTCAGAATTCTGCGTGTATTTGATCAATACCAGGTGCTTCCCTAGTTTTAAGTTTTTCTATGCTGTGCTATTGTTTCTTTGGTAAAGATATTTGTTTCCTCTTCCATTTCAGTGGCTGGAATAGTGATATCCTGGGAGCTGTTTTTATTATATAAGTCTAAAGTATTCTTCCCATCTGGCCATTATTTTTGTTTTACTTTAAATTAGCTGTTCCTCTTTGTTTTTGATCATTATCATTTTTGTTGTTCGTGTCTTACTAATTTGGTCTATTTGTTTATTTAATCCATGGAGGTTATTTTCTTTTGATAGTTTCTCTGCCATTTTGCATTTTTCTTCTAACCAGTTATTCTTGTCTTTTTTTTAACTAGTTTTCTAATTTCTCTGGTTAATCTATTATATCCATTTCTGTTATATTTCTGTTTTAGTTTCATTTTTCCTTTGATCGCTTAACCTTTTTACTTCATTCGAGATCGAATCGTTTTTACTTTCTCTTTCTGTGTAACCTATTGTATTTTCTGCCGATTTTAATATTAAAATCGGCAGATTACTCCTGTATAATACAACTTAAACCGATTTTTCCTTTCCCACCTTATATTTATTCGGTGTGAGATATGGCGGCTTATAAGAAGGTGATCGCTTGATTTTTTTTTTTTTAAATAATAAACTCATACACAACAGTAGACAGACAGGATAAAATCCTGGAGAAAAAAGAAACTTCTTAACAACATTGTGTTGAAACTTCTTAAGACTGCAAATTGTGCACTCTTCAGGAAATAGATAAGAAAGGAGGGTTTCTTCAGGAATAGCAATGAAGGGATAAACAGATAGAAGGAACAAAGAGATAAGCACATCTCTTCTTGTGAAATTAGAATTAAACCGTGAAGGGATGGTGGCTAGCTCTCTTGAATTTCATATTATTAGATATTTTCTTACGAGAGGGAAAGGATAAGACCCGGTGCCCAGGTCTGGTAAAAACAATGTATAAAACTTATTTTTATTAAACGTGTTGAAATGTTTCGTGGGTAAAATAGGGTGGAAATTGTCTTTGTTAAATATCACCTATGAGTGTTATAAATATATATTTTTTTTCCCAAGTCGAAAATATCTTAGGCTTATGCACTGAAATGTATATACTTGGCTACTTTAATCCCTGCTTGCACACCCCTAAGCATGGTTACCTTAAACCTTGTTTATAAAAGGCATAGAAAATTCCTCTCATTTTTTCCCCTTATAGTAACAGATACACACATCTCCAAATAGTGGGGTTATATGACATTCCATAATCATTCATTTTTAAAAGTGTGATTAGTTTTGATTAAAATAGTAACTTGTAAAAGCACAACAACCCAGTTTATTATTATTATTACGTGACACCTTCAGGGAGTCCAAAGACTCCCTGGAGGAGTCTGGTAAAAATTATTTTACTAAAAGATTTATTTTTTAATTTAAAAATGAATTTATTTTACTAAAAAATATTAAAAATTATCAGTCACTTATTTAGCAAACTTAGTCTGTCAGTGAAGTAGTATTTGCATTTGAATAAGTTCTTTTTTCTTAAAAAAAATATTACTTTATTATTATTATTATTATTATTATTATTATTATTATTATTATTATTATTATTGCTGAGTTGGTAAGTGATGAAGATAAAGTAATTTTAATTTATAATTGCATTTAACAAACATCGCGAGAATGCGAAAGAATATATACCTATAAGCCGCCGTAGCGCAATTGGAAGAATAGCGGAACATGCGCCCTTCGATTGGAAAAGACCTGGGTTTGATCCTCGTCGTGACGAAGTGAATCATTATATGGGCTTTATCAGTTGAAGGTGAGTTAGCCGATCTCATATGGTGGTAGTAGGGTTTTTTTCTCTCGGAAACTCGGGTTTTTCATCTCGTGTACAGGCAAATCGGCCTTCAGAACACATGCAATTTACAGACAAAAAATACTGTTGTTGGTGGGCGATAGACGGCGTTGATAGTATCAGTGTCGTAGGCTAGTTAAGTAGTAGAGAGGATGAGATGTATTTAGCGAAGTAGAGTGTGCGCTTCCACGATGAGGCGTTATACTCCCTGGAGGTGTCACGTAATAATAATAATAACTGTTATCACGTGACACCTCCAAGGAGTCGGATTCATCGTGGAATGGCACATTACTCCGCGAAACACACTCACCGTCTCCTACTTAATTCTCCAACCATACAACAACACTCCTTGGCCGATTTGTCAGCATCTGGGATAAAAACCCGAATTTCTGGGAACGAAAACCCTGCAACCCCTGTGTGAGATCGGCGCCCTTCAATTGAAAAAGCCGATCTAAAGGTTACTCCCGTCACGATGAAAATCGAACTCGTGTCTTTTACAATCGAGGGGAATAAATCTGCTGTTGTTCTTCCAATTGTGGTACGGGGGCACTTAAAAATAATGTCAGGTAAACCGTCACCACCTACATGTTATATGCACAAGCAATGTACTACGACTACTATCTGCCGATTTTGACCACATGAAACTTCAAGACTGCACTGTATGTTTATTAGATCTAGCAGTAAATTCTTTGCAGCAGTAATACTTAATAAGAATTTTAATGAGATGTTAAAATTTGAATTTTAGCCTCAGCATCTAAATTTAAATCATCTCCAACTGCTGGGTTTTTATGTTAAGTATATGGATCGTCGTAAATAAAGTGGCAGTGAAATGAGCCTAAAGAACTTCTGACTTCAGGAATAATTGAAATGGGATAAAATGCATTTATTGTTTACTGAAAACTGAAATATAAGGTGGAAAAATTAAATTTTTATTTTTGCTGATAACTTGGAGAAATTTATTATTATTATTATTATTTCTGATACCTCCAAGGAGTATCATTACTGTTCTTTTATGCGAATATTTTGCTTAAACATTTGTTTTTGTGACTAATGCAGAAGTACAGCATACCTAACATGGTGAAAAATTTGATTTCACTGTGTCATAATTGATTAAAAAGGGTGCGGAGAGATACCTTCAGCAGAAATTAATGTTGTATTCATTCACAGATAACGCTTCCGTGGAGACAATTTAATAATTCCCAGTAATAGAGAATGGATCTCGCGAACTCTCGTCCACGGTTCTGAAGATAACAAATAAAAGAATTCATCATGAGATAACCTGTGCGAAGCTTTGGATAACTTGTTAAAAACCAAACCGCACCGTTTCTTCTTTCGAAATTGATGCTGCTCTTAAAAATATTTAAGAACGAAAAATTTACTGATGTTGACATCAATACATTATCACGGTGGCAAATGATTTTCTAAGCTGTAATTAGTTGGTGGTTTTTAACCATAATTAACATCACGGCCCCCAAGTAATTAGCGCATGGCGATCGTTAGGGTTAAGTCATTTGCTTGCTAGGGCGTTCGCTTGTTCAGCAACTCAGTTCTTAAAATTCCTGGATATAATTTATTAATTGGAGACGTGCTAAAGACGGCTGTGGGTTTTTAGAGTTTTGTTATATTAGATTGGTTAGTTTGTTTTTTATTTTTTTTTCCCGCTGTGTATTTCTTTGAAGGTTAAGTAAAACTTTGGAAATGAGTTCAAGCGTTCATTTTTTTTATTGCTTTCTATAGGATATAGTTAACTTAATTGTTGTTATTCATTTTATATTATGAAATACTTCACATTGTATAGATAAAAGTTTATAATAAGCGTGTAAAGTTTAACTTTGTACCTTTCAATAGGAAATGTAGTTTGTATGAAGGATCATTAAGTGCATATCCAGGCTACTTTTAAGAAAGGAGTGGAATTCATGTTGATTTTTTTAATCATGTTTTAGTGATTATTATTTCATGGCACTTCCATGGAGTCCAAGGATTCATTGCAGGACACTGCACCACACAATCCAACATCCACACTAATAATCCTTCATCTACACACACACACACACACACACCTTACCATTTGTAAGCTATCTGTTTCTTACTATTAGTAATTTATATATGTGTGTGTGTATATATATATATAGTGAAGCCTGTGGGCTATCCATAACTATAGAATAGCACATATGCCACATTAAATAACTTTTTTTATTATGTAAATATTTCATCTTGTGTATCATAAGCCATCATCAGTATAACTGATGAACAACAATAGGAATCGAATTAAAAAAAACAGTAGTGTGCATCCTTAATTTGGAATCCTTTAGCTTAATCCACAAACACATGCTGTATACGTAGAGAGATTCCAAATTAAACATGCACACTACTGTTTTTTGAATTCGATTCCTATTGTTCGTTAGTTGTACTAATGATATCTTATAATATGTAAGACAAAATATTTACATAATAAAAAAGTTATTTGGTGGCATACATGTTATTCTATAGTTATTAGTAATATTATCTGTTAATTGCATGTGTTATCTAGCAGATTTGCCTGTATTCTGAATGCAAGGTTGACATATATCAACCACACACACACACACCAGAGGCCCCAAAACCTATAGCACAAAAGTGCTGTGTGTGTGTGTATATATATATATATAGTGATTAGGAAGAACTGAAGAATCCATTAATGTATTCTTAAAGAGTTGGGATTTTTATTGATTGGTAAATAGTATGGAGAAAGACTGTTCCAAAGGATAGAGCTTATGTGGAATGAAGGAAAGTGATGAGCAGTTAGTTCTGAATTGGGAGCCAAACTGTATATGAATATTGACCAGTAGTTACCTATTTTCATATATGATTACAGAAATGACTGACCAGTTCAGCTGAGTAGCATCCATTGTATAAAAATGACATAATGCAGAAACAGAGCATCTATGAGAAAACAGTTGGAAGGGATCAATGAGAAAAGGGGAGGATAATCAATTCTAAGGTTGGGTGGATTTGGGATTTATAAAATCTTGAAGCATCATTTAGGAGTAGGAGGAAAAGAGTACCAAGATTTGTGGAGGCTGAAGAGGCTATGGACATGATGTGGTTATGATAAGATGAGCTAGATTTGAAAGTCAAGCCACGAAGAGAAAACTGATCTTTGTTATTAAGCAGAATGTGATCAAAAGTGATGGAGACTGATGCATGGTCTTTCCTTAAGGAAATAAGACAGGATTATGTTTTTCTGGCATTAAAATTCACTAGATTATTGTTATCCCAATTGAGAATGTTAAGAGAATCAGTTTTTAAGCAGTGTCCACAGAACTCGAAGCTTGAGTCATCTGAGGCAATATAAGGCTTTGTAAATGAAGAAGAGAAATGGAGTATATTGCCATTAGCAGAGCTGTGAGTAGGATTAAATGTCTAGAGTGGTTTAACAAAGTATGGTATTGTTTTAGTCCATTTTGATCCATTGTAACACATGTAAATGTACTGCATCTATATGTCAAATCTCACTTCAGTAGAGGTAGTGTGTGCTGTACTGTTGCGTATCATCCACAAAAAAAAAAAAAAAAAAAACACTGTGTGTGTGTATTTAGTATAAGGATACGTTACTTTTCATGTAATAACCCAAGTTAGATTTAATTATTATTATTATTTTTATTTTTTATTTTTTTAGAAGGATTAAAGGTAAGATTTTAGAAAACATGTATCAAGCTAAAGTTTTAAAAAAGCCATCAGTTATTTTTACTGACTAACCAAATGTACTGGCTGCTCTGACTAATGTATTTTAACTTTTCTTCTAATTTTAACTTTTCTCCAAGAGAAAAACAGATGAAGAAGACAATATCAGAGAACAATGAATCCAGTAGATAAGAGGCAGTTAACAGAGCAACAAACCAGGTTTGGTATGCTCTAAAGCAGAGGTCGGCAGTGCAGTGTTTAGTGCTCCCTCAGAGAAATTATTGTAAACTGCTTTGGAGCTTGCAGCGTAGAAAAAACACTGCAAATATAATACATGATGGTACAAATTAAGTGAATATTGAATTCAACATTATTTCATAGCCGAATATAGAAACTACAAGAGTTTCGTGCCAAATATATAGAAACTAAAAGTTTCGACGGATGCAAGCATAAGTAGTGCCTTATGGGCAACTCGTAATAAAGGTGGAGCAAGCTCCAGATCTCTTTCTTTAGTAATTTTCCGTAAATGTAAAGCACATCTTCTAGAGGGACATGTATGATAAATATTGAATCCAACATTATTTCATAGACAAATATAGAAACTACAAGAGTTTCGTGCCGAATATATAGAAACTAAAAGTTTCAGCGTATGCAAGCATAAGCAGTGACTTATGGGCAACTCGTAGTAAAGGAGCAAGCTCCAGACCTTGTGAGCACCTTGCTTTATCAATCATAATGGCAAATGTATTTGTTTATTATGCAATAATATTGTGGCTATTTCTAAAAAAAGTAATATAGAAAGACATTTCAAAACCATTCATGCCAATTGTAATTTTAAGTTTAATTATTTAAATCAGGAGGAGTCAACAATGCAGCACCTGCGAGCGTCATGGTGTCTGCAGTATTGCGCCCTTCATATTAAAAAGGTTGCCAACCACCGCTCTAAAGGATCAACAAAACCAACAAAATATATACTAAACATGGAGGATTAGTCATTGTGGAGAATGATCAAATCACTTCGTTCGAAGCGTTACACACTTCCTCCAATCCATGGTGAATATAGAGTCACCTACAGCTTAGAAAAACAATGCAGCCCCAGTTATATCAATATAGATATAAACTTCATAAGAAAAATCCACACCCAAGTGTGTAAAATAACTCAAAACGCCTCTTTCCAGTTCAACAACAAATGTGTGTCGCCAGCAGAGATACATCAAATCATAAGAAAACTAAACAACAAAAATGCTCAGAGTCTGGATGGAATAACGAATAAGGCACTCAAGCTACTCCCCCATAAAGGGGTTATGCATCTGGTAGCCATCACTAATGCCATTCTTTGGCTAAATTATTTCCCAGAGTGATGGAAGCTTGTGGATGTCTTTCTAATTCCAAAATCTGGAAAAAATACACACTTTCCTGAGAATTATAGATTGATCAGCCTTCTGTCATGTGTAGGAAATATAGCCGAATGTGCTATACTCACACTGATTCAAGAGGCAGCAGATATCAACCACATCACCACTTCATACAAGACGAGTAATTCGGCTTTTGGAAATATCACTCCACAATGCTGCAAATTTACAGAGTCGTTGAATGCATCACACAAGGGTACAAATGGCACCAACATTCTGGTGCAGTCTTCCTGGATATCACACAAGCATTTGATAGAAAAGGCATTATGGTCTAATTTTTAAGCTACACTTAGTTGGAATCTCATTACCACTAGTTCTGCTCATCAAATCATACCTAAATAACAGAAAATTTAAAATAAAACTCAGTGGAATCAGATCCACAGAGAGGAGAGTCACGGCTGGAGTCCCTCAAGGCTCTCTGCTATCTCCCCTACTCTTCTCAATATACATGACAGATTTCCTCAAATTGTCCCCATCCATCATGGCCCTCTGTGCCGATGACACAATTATCATAGCCATATCCCTCCATCCACATCTGTCCACAAACAAGCAGCAGAGAGCAGTCAACGAATTAGAGAATTGGTACACCAAATGGCGTATCGCAATTAATCCAGGAAGAAGCTCTGCTGTACTCTTTGCCAGACGTAAAGCAGAACCGAACACAAGCATACAAATGTTTAGAAAAATCATCCCTTCGCACAACTCTACCAAATATCTAGGAGTTCATCTTAATAAATGCCTGAATTTCAAAAATATATATTTGAATACAGCTATATCCACAATGTGGATATAGCTGTACCATAGTACGGCTATATCCATTTTTGAATAGGAACAGCTTCCTAAATATAAACATCAAAATTCTCCTCTGCAAATCTGTGATAAGATCTCAACTAACTTATGCTTCACCAACCTGGGGACACACAACTAAAAGAAACATCAACAGATTACAAACGATACAGAACAAATGCCTAAGCATGGCATTTAATGCCCCTTGGTTCATCAGAAACCTCCAGTTACACCAAGAAGCCAACCTTCCAGATATCAAGACTTACAATGTAGGCATTGCAGAAAAATTCTTCGCAATCACAGATAATCACTCAAATCAGCTAATTTGACAGGCAGTGGACTACAAATCCTCAGATCATTTCAAACATAAAAAACCGAAATCCTCCATCGCTAGAGAAAGCCAATACAGCTTACAATGCTCACAATGAGTGGGTAAATTACCCACAATAATCCCCCTCATTCACAAGCTAAAATCAGATGAAGGGATGAAGAGTCAAGGACTCGGTCCATCTCCCAAAGAAGTTCCAACCTTGATATCTCTCCCAGGTCTGGCTCTCACTGATGAGACTTCAATAAAGGTTGGAACTGGTCTTGGTAGTGACCCTTCCCATTATGCATTGGGGATATGCATTGCATTATGGGACACATACTAAGGCAAGTGATATGAAGTCATTAGCCTCTATATACAAGTAGCTTAGATGTGAATATATTTTGCGCAAAACTTTGTTTTGCTTCCTTTGGAAAAGGATTAAATCCAGGTACAGGTATCCCTTGCTTAACATGGGATTTGATTAACACAGCAAAATTAATTGCGACAATCCTTTTATATACACATCAAGAGTTTTAATTAACGCGCCTTTAAATTTACCATGCAAAAACATGCAAGCTTCGAGGAGTGTTCACTCGAAGACAGAAAGAAAGTCGTGAGCATGATGACATCATTCCTCCCACGAGAAGTAACTTAGCTTTCAAAGCTCTTTTGCTTTTAGATAACACATCTGATCATCCAAATTCTCTTAATGATCTGTGTGAGAATGTGAAAGTTTCATTTTTTCCACCAAATTCATCATTGCTAAAACCCATGGACATGGCTGTCATTGTAACTTTCAAAGCCTATTTTCTTAAAAAGATATTCTCAAAGGCAGTAGAAACAACAACGGGAGAAAATACGATTATGCTCCAAGAATTTTGGAAAATTTTAACATTAAACACGCAATTAAAAGCATTCATGACTCGTGGTAGCAAGTGTCTTCTAGCTGCTTGAGAGCTATTTGGAAAAACCTTTTGCCAGAATGCGCTAATGACTTAGGTGGTTTTCAGAATCCTGTGAACAACATGGTTGAAGAAATCCTTGCAATTGGTGAAGACCTTGGTTTTGATGGTGTTGATGTAGAAGATGTTAAAGAATTATTGGATTCAAATTCAAAAGATTTCAGTGACAACGATCTTCTTGAAATTGAATAACACACATGCATATGAAGACAGCGAACAAATGGAATGTGAAGATGAGGTTCCAAAAGAGATAACAATCAAAGAACTGGATGGAATATTTCGCAGTTTAGAATCGCTTAAGCAGCAAGTAATGGATATGGATCCAGATGTTAATCGAAGAATGCTTGTTTGCCGAGGTCTAAAGAGTCATTTTGCTTGTTATCGTAGAATTTATGCTGATAAGAAAAAACTAAAACTGTTCAAACGATTCTTGATAACTTTTTTTGAAAAAAAATTGAAAATTGCATTAACTAATGTAGGTACAAGCATTTATTAAACATTTACTTTGCATTCATTTTTTATCTTTCCTAAAAGAATGCCATATAAAACGAATTACTAATACAGTAATCGATTATGGACGAATTGTAATTTTTACCATTGATTATTATATTTGATATATGCGGTAACATTGAGGGATTAATTAATCACGTTAATCAAGGGATACCTCTATAAAATTTCTTGGCATCTTTAACTTATAATAAACCCAAGGTAAAAAACTTTCTACATCTTTTTTCCAGTATGTTATACAGGGAGAAATTTTTATTTCATTATACCTTGTGAATGCTATAATCTATCAAGCTTTACACAATCAGCTACCATTCTGTGTGTGTATGTGCGTGCGTGCACATGTGCACACCTTTTATGTGTATCCATCATCATTATTTTATTGATGTTGCCCAGAGAGAATGTACAGGATACTGTCATATGACAGCAGAAGATTTTCTTCAAGATTTTCTATTGATATTTTTTTCCAGATTGATTTATTTGTTAGCTCTCCAATCTAAGGTAGGTGCATGGAATAAATTAGCTCAGAGGGTGATAAGAAGTGAATGCACATAGTGAATGTATTTAAGGAGCAGTATGATAGACTGTGATGACTAAAGCAGACCTTCCACAATGAATCTCTTGATTCCATGGAGGTCCTCTGCTAATTTCAGAGTCATGATTTCTTAAGACTATGCAGTAGGAGGGAGAGTGCAGTGCCAGATTTGACATTGACTGATATGAGAATAGATGTATATGAATTGGAGTGCTTAAGATATTGCAGGTGGGATATCATCCTAAGTATTACCAGAATCTGCAAGGGAATTGGCAACTCCTCTAAGCAAGCTGTTTAAGTCTTAGCTCTGGGAAGGGGTGCCAATTGAGTGGATAGAGGACAATAGAGTCGTTCAAGAGAGGTAGTAAATTGAAGACACCCAGTATCTCTGGAGTGGTGATTAAGATACCAACTCCTCTGATAAAAGACAGAATTGAGGAATGGGTGGACAGGGATATTTTATACTTTATGGTGGATAGCCAGGGCCATACTTACACTTTTCCTGATGCATGCAGGCCTGAGGCACCAGTGTTCTGGGGCACCTAAATTGATCCTTTTGCCCCCCCCCCCCCAGCTAGAGTTTCATGCACCTGTGCATAAGTATGGCACTGGGGATAGCATGGTTTTGTAAAAGATCTTATATTAATAATTTACTAATTTTTTCTGATAAAGTTACAGTTGAGTTGAATGATGAAGGAAATGGCTACACAGTAACACTGCTGGATTTTGCAGACACATTTGACAAGATACCATGTGAAACTTGGTATCTATATAAATTAGAAACATAAATTTGAGCATCTGGGATTGGCGATACAGTTGGTGATATGGATAAGACAGTTATTGTAGAGTACTATATGGGGGGGGGGGGGGAATTAAAGCCAGGAGAAGACAAGTGATTAGTGATGTATCGCATTACTCTGTACTGGTGCTCCTGGTATTTAATTTGTACATCAGTAATATAGAAATTATTTAAGGGGAAATATCCAGTTGTTTTCTGATGATGCAAAATTGGGAAGATCAATAATCATTGAAGATGATATATCATCTTCAGGGACCATCACAAATAGATGATGTAAATAGTCCGGCAGTATGGGCAAAAGATAATGGCTGCTAGTTTAATATGGAAAAGTGTTAAGTAATGCACATTGAGAAGCATCACAAGCTGCTTACTTCATTGATGGAACTGAAGTACTGGAAATTGATGAGTCCAAATTTGAAGTGATAATCAACACTGAGTTGAATTTTAGAGGACATATTGCAAAGGTGACCAAAACAGCTGATCAGGTTACTTGTATGTCAAAGAACACACATCTGGACTACTGTACACAGATCTGAACACCTAGATTCTTTGCGTATGAGGCAGTAAAGAGAAAGAGGAGTGACTAAGATTGTGCATATCTATGGAATGTTACCTGTGATGACAAATTTTAGGTCTGAGGGTTAGTTGATAGGTGAGAAAAGATAAGATATGATATAAACATAAGTTATTAAATGCATTTTATAGGATTGACACAGAAGTAAGGTGAGAGAACAAGGGTATACCCCTGGAAATTGTGTAAGAGTTTGGTTAGCAAGGTTCTGAGGATTGGAATTTTTACTTGGAATGTAGTGAATGGTGGAAACTCTTCTGATTTTCCTTAGCAGGCTGTAGTGAGTGATTTCTAGCCTTTCATCAGCTATTTATTTTTTTCATCAAAATCTTAATTATCATATTACAGAAGTAACATACACAAAGATTTAAGTAGTAGTAATAAAACTTTTTTATAATGACTAGAATTATTGTTGCATAATTTTTTTCTTTTTTCTAGGAGAACGACCATATAAATGTCATCTTCCAGATTGTGGCCGTGCATTCATTCAGCTGTCCAATCTACAGCAACATCTAAGGAATCATGATAGTCAGATGGAACGAGCCAAGAACCGACCCTTTCACTGTAATATCTGTGGGAAAGGTTTTGCTTCAGAAAGTAGCCTAAGAACCCACAGATCTAAGGTAAAAAATTCATTATATTATATTTTAGATAATAATAATTTTATGAATAATACTGATATATAGGAAAATACAAATACAGGAATACCTCGATTATCGTGGTTTCGATTATTGCAATTCTCAATTTATCGCTGTCTGTAATTTGATACCAAAATTCCAATTATTGCTCTCCAAATTCCAATTATTGCAGCCGCGAGATGTAGCCCACTACATATGCAACCAGTTCGAGTCGCCACTCTCCAAGTATCACTCTCTTATAGTGCTTCATTTTTATCTGACGGTGCCTACTCACCAGTAACTGTCCGCCTTTGCCTGAAGTACATGTAGATATTTATTTCTATATCAAGTCTATATCAAGTCTACAGCTATCAAGGAGAAACATAGCATGATCAGTTTAGAAGATAAGTTGCATATGATAAATAAGTATGAAGCAGGCATAACCATAACCAAAGCCAAAATTGCAAGAGAGTACGGTCTAAATGAATCAACTGTTTGCCATATTTTAGACCACGCTGCAAACTGTAAGCAACTAGGACAAAGTGCATCGACCTCGTCTGGGTCCCAAACTACGAGAAACAGAAGCCATCTTATGATTGAAATGGAAACGCTATTGTCAGTGTGGATAGAAGATTGTAACCAAAAGAGAATTCCTCTTAGTCAAATGACTATAAAAACAAAAGCATTGAATTTGTTTGAAACTTTAAAAAAAAACAATTAGAAAGCGAAAATGATTCGGCGTCAGTAGTTGAAGAAACTTTCTCTGCAAGTTCAGGGTGGTTTGATCGGTTCAAAAAGCGATCGAGCATTCATAGTTTTTGTGTACAAGGTGAAATTGCAAGTGCCGATGAAAAAGCAGCAGCTAGTTTTCCTGGTGAATTGCAACAGATCATTGAAGAAGGAAATTATACCGATGATCAGATATTTAATGCTGACGAAACAGGCTTATTATGGAAAAAAATGCCCACTAAACATTTTTAGCAAAAAATGAAAAATCACAGCCTGGCTACAAGGTTTCGAAGAAGCATGTAACACTTTTACTATGTGGCAATGCTTCTGGAGATTACAAGATGAAGCCTCTCTTTATTTATCTTTCACAAAATCCTCGCCCGCTTAGAAGTTTAGATAACAATTTTCTCTCTGTTCATTGGAGATTCAATAGAAAAGCTTGGATGACAAAAACTATTTTTGAGGATTGGTTTAAAAACTGTTTTTGTCCTGAAGCTGAAAGGTACTGCAAGTCATTAAATCTTGATTTTGAAATCTTGATGATATTAGATAATGCACCTAGTCATCCAACAGCACTGAATGATTTGTGCAAAAATGTAGAAGTTATTTATTTACCACCTAATACCACTTCCATCATCCAACCAATGGATCAAGGTGTAATTGCATCCTTTTAGGCATATCACCTACGAAGAACTTTTTCACAAGCAATAGAAAAGACTACAGGAGATGAAGCTATGACTTTGACAGAATTCTGGAAGGCATTCAATATCAAAAATTGCATTGAGAATGTTAAGGAAGCAAGGAGTGAAGTAACATCTAGCAACCTGAGAGTGGCGTGGCAAAAGATTATTCCTCATTGTGCAAATGATTTTAAAAGATTTGAAAATGAAGTAACCCGTGTTATCAATGACATAACTAAGCTTGGCTTCGATCTAGGACTAAAAGAAATTGAAAAAGGTGATGTTCAGGACCTGCTTCAGTCATATGATAAGGAGCTGGATGATGAAGACCTAATTAACCTCGAGAGAGAATGTGCTTACGATGCTCAAATCGATGATACAATGAGCCACAACTACACCAAAGCCATCTACCGCCAACCACCACCACTAGTATTTTCACTGACAATCACAAACATCCATGCCCATGGCAGGATTCAAACCTACAGCCTTTTGGCTGGAGAGTGGATATGCTAACCATTTGGCCAACCAGGCCATTTATACTGGCATAAATCTTACCATGAACACTCAGTAGAGAAATACCTCTGTAATTCTCACATCCAGTTTTATTTCCCTTTTTATATATGGTTACTAAGAGAGCTCTAATCCAATCATCTAGAATTCATCCCTTTGTCCAGGCCTTCTGAACTATGCAGTGCATCCACTATAAGACTTTTATACCTTGATACTTGAACATTTCTGGTTGAATATCATCTACTCCATCTGCCTTTCCACATTTCAGGCTTTTGATGGTTTTTTCTACTTCAAGTATGGATATGCATTCCTGATTGCATGCTTGGTCACTATTTTTTACCAATGTGCTGTCACTGATCGTTTCATTTAGCAATTTTTCGAAGTAATTACTCCATATTTCAAGGATATCTTTTTCTCCAGTTTTCATGTCACCTTTATCATCTCTAATTCCTTTTACAGCACTCTTTCCTCCATTTCTGAGTTTCTTCAACAACCTCCAGAATATCTTGCCACCTTGTTGATATTTATTTTCTATGTTTTTACCAAAGTCTTCCCATGACTTTTGTTTAGCTAGTTTTACTTAGTTTTCTTACATTTGTCTCTGTATTCTCTAAGAGCACAAGCTGACGTATTTGCTAGGAATGTTTGATATGTTTTCTTCTTTTCCTTCACTGCCTCTTTAACTTCCTGTGTCTACCATGGAGTTCTGATTTTTCTATCCTTGCAGACAACCTCACCAGATGCCTCTCTGGCTGAATCAATCAATGTTTTCTTCAAGGCTTGCCACTGAATCTCCAAGGTTTGGTTCCTGTTTTGAAATTCTTTTATTTTTTTCTTGAATAATGTTTGTGTATTTTAGTCTACAGTTCACATCTGAGAGCTGCTCAACTTTTATTCGCTTTAAAATTTTCTTATATGCTCTTCTTTCTCATATTTGGTTCAGATTTTCTTCAGTAATGTTTGTATAGTTGTGTCTACAGTTTAATGTAAAAGTTGCTGAACTTTAATTCTTTTTAAAACTTTCTTACATACTGTTCTTTTACTTCATAGGATAAAATTTGAAATCACTTCCAATTTGAAATCCTCTGTAAACTCTTATATCTTGAGCCGGCACATGAAGATATTACTATCAGCAATGATTTTTTCAGTGAGACTTTTCTTATTTCTTGTGTCTTGTATTACAAACTTGTAATAGATTTGTTGCTGCTTGTTTGGATATGTCATGGGAATATATCACATGTAGAATATGAAAAGTATATTAGGATATGAGGAGTACCTTGACAAGCAGAAGTGAAAAGACGTATAGTTCCCTTGTATAAACCTTGATCATGCCTCATATGGACTACTGTGTGCAAATTCTGGGTGCCTGGTTTTCAAGGGGATGAAGATATCTTAGAGAAGGTTTAGGGAAGATAATTGTAGTATTTTGAGTACTCATTGTCAGTCTTCTAGAAAAGATTGACACTGAGTCAGTGTCTGGTTTCTGGAATGTGAGATGTGAAGACAGATTGAGGGAATTCAAATTTTAGAACCTTGTGAATAGAAGGAGACGGATGTGATCAAGACATATAAGTTGGTAAAGGAGTCGTTACCAAATTAATGTGGAGGAGTTTCTTCGTAAAGTAGAAAGAGACAAGAATAGAACAGGAAGGCATTCTTGAAAGCTGTATTAGGAGGGTGTGAGCAAGGGAATGAAAATCCAGGTTCTTTGCATGGAGAGTGGTTGGTGAGTTGAATACATTGCCTGAGAGAGAGAGAGAGAGAGGGAGTGGTGAGTGCAGAAACTGTGAATGGGTTTAATGTACACGTTGATGATAATGCTTAAGATTATGGACCCACCTGTGATGATTCTTTTGATTCAGTGGAGGTTTGGTGATGATAATAATAATAATATCATCTGCATAAAAATAGCTTTTTATAAATCCTTCAATTCTGACTGCTGACTCACTGCTTAAATATGAATTATATATTCCTCTATATAATAATATCCCATTGATGCTGTAAAATTATTGCATTTTGAACAGTTTTTCTTTCAGCTCCTTATCATATACCTTTTCTAAATTCACAAGTGATCCTTCTTTTATGTGTTTGCGGTTTCTTGGTATTTATCAGGTCTTTACAAACCTCTGTTTGGCATGAACCTTGTTTCTTTGATCTTCCTCAAGATTCTCTTCAATTTTTTTTTAGCCTCTTAAGTGTGCTTGCATTAATCTTATTTAGAATAGTCAGTGGATGAATTCCTCTGTAATTAATACATTCAATACGAAGTCAAATTCTGGAATTTGGCCTTCTGAACCATGTCATTTGAATTAGGAAATACAGTCAGTCTAAATCTTTTATATATCCTTATTTGAGCATATCTGATTTTGAATATCATCTACTCCAGCTGCCTATCCAAATTTAGATATCTGTCAGCATTTTCAACCTCCACTGTTTAATGGCTTTTTAAAAATGATTATTTAAGCTATTTAGAATATCTCTACATTCACTTTTTTGGTCACCTTATCAATTCTAATTCCTTTCATAGTGTTCTTTTTCATCCATTTCTAAGCTTGTTCAGTAACTTCCAGAACATTTTATTACTTTATATTTTTCTTCTGTATTCTCTTCTTCAGACCATCCATAGCCCAGTTTGTATAGGTGAAGCCCTTATGTTGGAAAGACCTGGATTTGATTCCCATCCAGGACATGAGGAACTGTCTCTTTCAACTAAAGGTGAGCTAGTCAGTCTCATATGGAGGTAGAGAGTTTTCATCACTCAGGACAGGAAAACCGGCCCCATGAGCAGACACATCTACAGACATAGGACACTCCTGAATAAGTATTAACCAATTGTAGGATTTCGGTTTCGAATACCTATAGTTGAAGTGTGGGTCTGTGCCTATGAGCGTAAATTAACAATTCTTCTTTCCATGTAAAAGTAGTTAATTGAAATCATAGGTACTCACTGTCTTCTTATGAATTTGATTAACCACTTTTATGCATTGCAAGGACTTGTCATACAAATGCATTACACAACTGACCATCTGTGCTACTTCATGTAATCCACCATTCATTGTGCATTATATGCTGCTCACTAATAGTATTTTTGTCTGTTAATTGTTTCTTCTCTAAGGATATGTGCCGACTTACTTGCCTGGCACTTTTATGATTTCTTTGTTTCCATTGCTATCTGTTTAATTAGTGGCATCCACTAGGCATCTCACTGCATACTTTCCTGGCTGTGTCAGTGTTTTCTTCAGATTGTGCAATCAGGTCTCTAAGATTTGGTTCTTCTTTTCCAACTTATTTTTCCTTTCCTTTCAGATCTGAAAACTCATGAGTGATATTTTTTAAAACTTCCATACATTTTGCTTTTCACTGTGATCCTCATTTGTATCTGACTCTAAATTGAATGGTAATCACTATTTCTCTGGAGAATAAGATAATCAATAAGATTTTTTTTTATTTCTTGCTTGTGTTTACACCCTTTGAATTTATTCATATTTTTTATGTTAAGTGATAATAATGAATAGGACATGATCAGAAATTCAGCAGATATATTCCTTCATTTTAGTCCTGCCTTTTCCCCCCAAATTTTTGTAGAACATTTCTTTATATTTGTTATTCATTTCCTACTCTGTTGTTTAGGTCTCTTTCACAAGCCAATTTTTTTTTTTATTATGTTTTATTTATTCTTTTTTTTTTCTCTTTTTTATGTCAGCTGCCCTCTGACATAAATGACTCTACTTCTTCAGTGCTGGTGTCTTCAGTGAGACCATAAGCATATCCTATTGTTTGTGTCAGATCCTTGTTGACCTGGTTGGCCGAGTAGTTAGCATATCTGCTCTCCAGCCAAAAGGCTGCAGGTTTGAATCCTGCTGTGGGCATAGATGTTTGTGATTGTCTGTGAAAATACTAGTGGTGGCGGTGGTTGGTGGTAGATGATGAAAGTAGTTGTGGTTTGTTGTAGTTGGTGGGTTGAGTGTGGAGATGGAGAGTTGTGGAGTAGGTGCCCTCCCTCGATGAGTCTTTGGACTCCCTGATGGTGTCATGTAATAATAATAATAATTTCTTGGCCAGCATGACATTTGATTATGTTGTATGTATGATTTAAGCCGATAGAGAATATTGTTTCATTAACTAAGTACCAATCTTTCTCATTCATTCATTTAGTATGTAGTATTCCTCCTGTATCTGGATGAATGCTTATAGAGTGCACCATAGAAAGATGAGTTAGACATTATTGGATCAGAAGTGTAGATCAGTTATTTCTGATCCAGGGATGTGAGAGGGCTCCATTCGGTTATTTAACTCTGAATCTTTAGCATTAGACAAATTTCATTGCTCAGTGTGAGATCAGTGTTTATTGGAGGTCTGAAGTGTCTTGAAACTGTTTTGTTTCAAGAGTAAATTTCTAGATTATCTAACATTTAGCCCAGTAGCATAAGAATGCTATGGCACTCAGGCAGTTGCCAAGAGAACTGGTATTAGAAGGGTGCCAGTGATAGTATATTTTACCAGTTAATGAAATTGTCACATAAAAAAGGGCACATAGCTTCAAATTTGCCTAGAGTACCAAAAATGTAGCTATGCTATTGCTTTAGCCCATGGTACTAATACTGATGTCCTGTAGATGTGTGCATCCTTTCATGGGTGTGATTAACATAAAATAAAAAGGGAAAAAACCTCACTAGAGATGCTTGTCTCTTTAATACAAAAATCATATCCATGTTCTGTCAGAAAAGTCATGTTTTTTGATGGCATGGAAGAATTAAAATATATATGTTAACTATTTTCTTATGTGTCAGCAAGACAACAGCATATCTTCTTCTTTTCAGCCATTTTCTGTCCACTGCTGGATTTTCTTTCTCTGTTCTTGGCAATGGTTGATCATTTTTCCCCAACAACATTTGACAATTCATCACTTTACCTTCTTTTAGGACATCCTCAGCCTTTTTTCCCTTCTTTAGGAATCCAGTTCATTAGTATGGTGGTTCATTGTCATCTTCTCTTCTGGATAGATGTCCAGCCCATTTCCATTTTAGTCGCTTGTGGTGAAGAATGATGTCAGTGATCTGGCTTCTTATCCAGGTGTTTCCCTTCTTATCTTTTAATGTGATGCTTAGCATCAACCTCTCCATTTTTCTTTGAGTTGTTGTTAGTTTATTTGCCAGTGCTTTTGTTAGTGACCAAGTTTCACAACCATATGTGATGACTGGAAGTATGCACTGGTTAAATGTCTTCCTTTTTAAACAGAATGGGACATCATTGTTTTGAAAAATGCTTTTGAATTTTCTGAATGCACTCCAAGCAAGTTGAACTCTCCTATTTATTTCCTTTTGGAGTCCACAGTTTAGATCTATGAGGTGACCTATGTATGTATATGAAGAGAATCTTTCTAAGAAATTGTTTTCTATTATTATGTTTTTTGGTGTTAGAAAATGATTAAACATGATTTTAGTTTTATCTTTGTTTATTTTTAGACTGACTTTTCTGCTTTTATGATATAGGTCTTCTATCGTTATATTAAGGTCTTCTGGAGTGTTTGCAAAAATTATGAAATCATCTGCATATCTTAGGTGTGTTAAGTTTCTGTTATACTGTAAAAATGACAAGAGTTAGTACATTTCTTTCAGTGTTAATCTTTCTCCAAATAAATTTCATCTACATAGTGTTCATGATGTCACATATAATATAACTGCAACAGCATATGCTTATATATAAATAGAAAAATGTAGTTTTGTCCTCTGTATGAGTAAATGAAAATCATACAAATCAGGGTTAGTGTTTGGCAAGCATCAGTAAGTAGGAGTGGTCCCACTTACATTTATACATTTAATAGCTAAGAAAAAATAAGACACCTCTTGTCATGTGATGTTCCTACATTAAGGTAGTCTAGTATAATGCAAGAAATCTTATCAGGTATTTTTTAAATGTTTTTTGAAACATGTAGTTCAATGAATACTTTGCCAATTTTTTTAGTTAGATTCAAACATGGAAACACTCATTCCAGATAGAATAATTTTTTGAGTTCAGGGTGCATCAGCAGTGTAGAACATAAAAACAGAAAATTTAAAGATCTATGTTGTCATTTGGATTAATTTGAATTAGGGTCAGGGCATCCAAATTTATGAGGCCAAGTATATCTGTTAACTGCATGTGTTTTCTTTGTCTGAAAAAGTATCATACTCAGAAAACCCATTCTTAACACAGGTAGTTAAGACTGGCTGATTCACCTTTGTATGTTGACAAATATTTCACATTGTGTCTTAGCAGATAGCTACGTTATCATGCTATTCTGATAATAGATATGATGTTTTTTTTAAAAAATTAACGGAACTACAAACCACTTGACAGTTCAAAAACCGAAACAATGGATTAAATTATATGATATTATTATTATTATTATTATTATTATTATGGGCGACTCCAGGGAGTCCTTAGACTCATCGAGGGAGGCCCTAAACATCATGTCCACACAACTATACGACATTCTCTCAGTATCTATCATACCTTGCCTTGAACTAACTCACCGTCATAGCACCCACAACAGACTCTGGCAGCTTATTCCACTCATTTACCACTCTAAAAGTAAAGAACCCAGCTCTAACACCCTTGCTAACCACACTTTTGCCCAGCTTCTATAAGTGTCCCCTAGTTCTCCCACTACCAGTCCTGATCTCAAAAATATCCTCTGAATTAATCCTATAGGAACCCTTTAGCAATTTGAATGTCTCAATCATATCTCCCCATTTCCGCCTATCAACTAATTTCTGCAACCCACAAATCTTCAACCTGTTCTCATAAGGTTCATTCCATAGACCTGCTATCATCTTGGTCACTCGCCTCTGGATCCTCTCCACCTCCTCTCCATCAAGAAGAAACCTAGGTGACCAAATCTGGGCACAGTGGTCGAGATGAGGTCTTATCAAGGCTCAGTACAGAGGTACAATAACTTGCCTGTCTCTGCTCGTCAAAGTATTTTTCAACAACCAAGTGAGTTGATGAGCTGATTTAGCCACTTTTGCAATGTGCCCCCTAAACTTCATCTCCCTATCCACCAACACTCCCAAGTCCCTGGCTTGGGAGTGTTGGTGGATAGGGAGATGAAGTTTATCAATCTCCTGGAGTACAGTTCCACCAATGTCGTATACTGCTGCTAATCTTTTCACCCCATAATGCATAACCTTACATTTTGTCACATTAAATTGACATCCATTCTCCTTACCCCAGAACTCCAATCTATCCAAGTCGTCCTGCAAGATTTTGACATCTTCTGCATTCACTATTGCCCTACCCAACTTTGCGTCATCAGCGAACAAATGAACTGATTCTCTTATATCCTTCCCTATATCGTTAATGAACAAATTAAACAGCAGTGGTCCAAGAACAGAACCCTGCGGCACACTACTAGTCACAGGTCATCTTTTGGACTCTACTCCTGAATAAACTACTCTCTGATATCTCTCCATCAACCATCCACTTATCCATCTCACCAACCCTATATCCATTCCCATATGTTGTAGTTTACGGATTAGAATTCCATGTGGTATCCTGTCAAATGCTTTAGCCAGGTCCAGCAGTATCACTGTAAACCCATTACCCTTATCCAGTTCAGCCGTCACTGTGTTATAAAACTTGAGCAAGTTACTGAGGCATGATCTACTCTTCACAAAGCCATGCTGTCCCCCATACAGTATCTCATTTTCATCAATCTATTCCTCTATTTTTCCCTTGACTACTTTCTCCAAGACCTTGACAATGACTCCTGATATGCTGATCAGTCGGTAATTTGCAACAGTAGTCTTCGATCCTCCTTTATGCAGTGGAACTATTTTCCCCGCTTCCCACACCTTTGGGACTAAACCGAGACTCAGATTAAACAACATAGTCAAGGGCACTGATAATTCTTCAGCCGCTTCACGTAAGACCCGTGCCGGTATACCATTCAAGCCCACAGATGTATTCACATCCTTATTATAGTAATATAAATAATGAAATAGATTTTGGATGCACATGTTGATTATTCACATCAGAGTACATATGTGACATCATGAACACTATATAGATGAAATTTATTTCGAGAAAGATTAACATTTAAAGAAATGTACTAACTCTTATAATTTTTACAGTATTAGTTTGAAATTAACTGAAAAAAAAATTACTAGCATATAGTGATAAAATATGTCTTTCCTGTAGATTTTGGTTTGTTTCAATGGATTTAAAAGCCTTCTATTTTAAATTAAACAGAATTTTTTAAATGTACTTCTTAATTTACTAAGATGGTTGTTATAGATTATTAGTCATCTTCCTTTTCTTTCTTTTGTCAGCATTTTTGAATCCAATCTTTTTGAGAGATCATTCTTATTTTGTCCACGTGAGTCCTCCTGCAAAGATCTCAACATATTGTATTATATATCATTGTTATTATTACAAATAATAATAGCAAATAGTCATCCAGGGTAAACTGTGTGGAATAAAGAAAAAGAAGGGAACCCCCTGCCCACAAAGAAATGAATTGACCAGATATCAAGAATCACTGGACTTAAACTAGAACAAGCAATAAGAGAAGCACAGGGGAGAAAGAAATGGTGAAGCATCATCAGGAAGGTCACGAGTCCTCAGACATGAGGAGATCTGAGAGAGAGATTACACTGGCCAACTAAAAAAAATTTTTTTTCTGCTGATCATGATCTGACACTTGTTTTTTACTAATTTGGGTGCGCCGATTTCAAATATCAAACCCATTTTTCCTTATCACATCAGGTTTTACCTCTATGTCATTTTCTTTTTGCTAATTTGTAAGTTTTTGATAGTTTTAAGGAGGCAGTACTATTTAGAGGATCAAAAAAATCGATTTTTTAATATTATTTTCTGAAAGTATGTACTTTTAAAAATCTGTTCCTAACTTTTTATCAAGAAATTCGAAAAATTCCCGAAGATATAGCCTATTATTCAAAGCGGTGCGCAGATCAGAATTGGGGTGCTCACCGCTCTCGCTTGTTAGTAAACGAATAAATGCGTAAGAACCTACAACGGCACGTACTGGCGCTTTGAATGTGAGAGAGGCCGATAACCGACCTAATACATTTAGGTGATGAAAAGTAGGTGATGACAACTGCCTAAAAGAAATGAATGCTATATGCGTAATAGCAGACAAAGAACGATCAAAATCAGTTAATCGTTAATCGATCGTGAAAGTATGATGAGCGCTTATAACGTTTCAATAAAGTCTCTGGTTTTTTTGTCCTGTTAACTGCATGTTAGTCGGCAGTGAAGAAAATACATCATGTCTACTACTCGAAATTGTGTCAGTAGTGTAGCTTCCTTCTGCTACATTTGTAGCAGCTTTACTGTTCCCAGTCAAAGGACAAATATCACTGATTTCGTTAAGAAAGTGTACTTTGCATACTTTGACATAAAAATTGCAGATCAGGACAAGTCAGGGGCTCCAAATAAAGTGTGTAAGTCATGTGTAGAAAATTTACAACAGTGGAGCAAGGGAAAACGCCAAAAATTAGCTTTTGGCATTCCAGTGATTTGGCGTGAACCGAAAAATCACATAGATGATTGCTATTTTTGTTTAGTTCAGACTTCTGGTTATAATAAGAAGAATAAGAAAAAAATTGTGTATCCAAATCTCGACTCAGTAATTTGGCCAGTTGCTCATTCCAATGAAATAGCCGTGCCAATTTATAAAGGGCTTCCTTTACTTGAGAACGATCATGATCAGGATATGCCAGATGTTCTTGAGGAGCAAGACCCGGATGTTGATTTAGACAATGAAAATTTAATTTCTAGTTCTGGACCGCAACGTTTTAGTCAAGCGGAATTGAATGACTTAGTAAGAGATTTGGGCCTATCAAAGGAATCATCGGAATTGTTAGCTTCAAGATTAAATGAAAAAAACTTACTGGAGCAAGATACTAAGATAACTTTTTATCGTAGCAGGGAGAGTAAAAAAAAAAAAAAAAATCAGCTAACGCCTTTTTATTCCCGTATATACGGGAGTAGGCGAGGCCATTTAGCCCTGTCTAACTTTTGGAGACTGAGTGGGCAGTTCAATCTCCACTGGTACCCAATCAGAGACAGATGGCCCAAGGCTATCACTAATTAAGCGGTACGCAGTGAAGAGAGACGGCTCAAATGTGCCGCCATCTCGTGGTCTCTAACCCTAACACAATATATTTAATGTCTGAAATAATGTGGGTTCTACGGTCGATTTTCTTGAGTTTACAGGACGAAAAACCCGAGTTTCTGGGAGGAAAAACCTGCTTGCCCGTGCCAGAGATCGACTAACTCGGGAACCGGTCGAAAAAAGGCTTAGAAAAATTTCCTCTAGTCGCCGACTAGACTCGAAACCAAGACTTCCTTCGTGCGGCCTAGCGCGGTGGTGTGCAAACGCCACATCCACTGAGCTACACAGGCTACGCAGGGAGAGTAATCTTGTACAATATTTTAAACACGAGTGTGGGTTTGTTTACTGTAACAATGTGTCAGGTTTACTAACTGAAATGAGCGTTGTACAATATCATCCAAATGAGTGGCGTTTATTTATCGACAGTTCAAGCAGAAGTCTCAAGTGTGTCTTACTACACAATGGGAATGTATATGGCTCAATTCCTATTGGCTATTCAGTCCACTTAAAGGAAACATATGAGGACATTAAAAAGGTTCTGAAGTTATTAAAATATACAGACCATAACTGGATCATCTCTGTGGATCTTAAAATGGTGAACTTTTTACTTGGCTTTCAAAGAGGATATACAAAGTTTCCGTGTTTTCTATGCTTCTGGGATAGTCGAGCTAGAAACCAACACTGGAGTCAGAAACATTGACCTCTTAGAATATCCTTAAATGTTGGAGAACATAATGTTATAAATCAACCTTTAATCAACAGAGAAAAAATCATTTTTCCACCTCTACACATCAAACTAGGTCTTATGAAGCAGTATATTAAAGCTTTAGATTTACAAGGTGACTGTTTCCAATACATATGTGAAAAATTTCCACGACTTAGTTATGAAAAAATTAAAGCCGGTGTATTTGATGGACTGCAAATTAGAACTTTAATGAGAGACCCAAATTTCATCAACTCTATGAACGAAATTGAGAAAGAGGCCTGGACTTCATTTACGATGGTTGCGAATAATTTTCTTGGAAACAAAAAAAGTGTGCAATTACAAAGATCTAGTGGAAACAATGCTTGAAAATTTCCAGCGCCTAGGTTGCAACATGAGCATAAAGCTTCATTTCCTATACAGTCATCTTGATAGATGTCCCGAGAATTTAGGTGCTGTAAGTGATGAACAAAGCGAAAGATTTCATCAAGACTTAAAAACTATGGAAGATCGGTACCAAGGAAGATGGGATTCTCACATGATGGCCGACTACTGTTGGAGTATTCAAAGGGATTGCCAAAACAGAACACACAGCAGAAATTGCTACAAACAAAAATTTATTCCCTGAAACTCATGTGTAAGTAAAATTGTTATTTTTTTATAAATATTCTTGTAATTTTTAATGAATATTGTTAAGTAGTTATGTATCTAATTATCGGCCTCTCTCAAATTAAAAGCGCCAGTACGTGCCGTTGCAGGTTCTTACGCATTTATTCGTTTGCTAACAAGCGAGAGCAGTGAGCGCTCCGATTCTGATCTGCGCACCGCTTTGAATAATAGGCTATATCTTCGGGAATTTTTCGAATTTCTTGATAAAAAGTTAGAAACAGATTTTTAAAAGTACATACTTTCAGAAAATAATATTAAAAAATCGATTTTTTTTGATCCTCTAAATAGTACTGCCTCCTTAAAACTATCAAAAACTTACAAATTAGCAAAAAGAAAATGCTATAGAGGAAAAACCTGACATGATAGAGAAAAATGGGGTTGATATTTGAAATCAGCGCACCCAAATTAGTAAAAAAACAAGTCTCATATAAAAGTCAGCAAAAATTGTGTTGGACTGTGTTATTATTACACCCTCCATGGAGTCAGCAGACTCACTGTGGGAGGTTCATTCAACTGGCAACATATTTATCATACCAAACCTTAAAATCCTTAATGCTCCTTGCATTAACAACATATTCTGGTAATGCGTTCCATTCACTGACAATTCTCCATGTAAAAAATCTACTCCTTACCACACTCTTGCATAACTTCGAGGGATGGCCTCTGGTTCTTCCCCTCTCACCTTCTACTCTTTTTATAATCCCTGTAGATTAATCCAATAAAATCCTCTCATTAATTTAAATGTCTCTATCATATCACCTCTTTTCTCCTATCCACCAAACTCTGCGGTCCACGTTTCTTCAGTCTCTCTCCATAGCCAGCATGCCAAAATCCTGATATTGTCTTAGTCACACATCTCTGAACCCTCTCCAATGTTTTGACATCACATTGAAAACCAGGTGGCAAAATCTGAGCAGCACAGTAGTCCAAGTATGATTTGATGCTTTATACAGTGGCACAACATCTTCCTTATCCCCACATATTAGAGTACTTCTCATCATAGCATCACTATGATGTGCAGTCTTTGCAACACTTGCAATATGTGCTCTAAACTTCATTCTACTGTCAACCACCACTCCCAAATCTTGAATCTCATCCACTTCCTGCACTGTTAATATAGTACAGAGCCTTATATTTTTGCACTCTAAAATGCAACACCTTGCATTTATTAACATTAAAACTGCATCCCCATGCTTTTGTCTAAGTCAAAAGTCTATTCAAATCTTCCTGAAGGGAATTAACATCATCATGAAATTGTAGTAAGCTCTTCACCATTTTAATCTATTCTGTTTAACGTTTCCCCATACTGTTGTGAAGATTTAATTTCATGTTGTTCCTTTTTTTTTTATGCGATCCCAGTTATAAAAATTTTAATCACACCCCCTCCCTGCAATGCTTACCAGATTTATCATACTTGTTCTCAGCTCTCTCTCTCTAAAAATTCTCGATTAGCAAATTTTCACAGATAATAAATTTTTTAACCATAATGCTTAATTTAAGGAAAAATTGGCAAATCATTTTTGTTTTTAATTCTGTTTTATTGATTTTAATAGCAACATGCAGCCTTGATTGGAGGTGCCAACTCTCAATCCTGCCCTGTCTGTCACAAGATCTGCTTGAATGCTGAAGCATTAATGGACCACATGCGGACTACTCATAAGGATCCCAATGCCTCTGGGACACCAAGTAAGAGAAAACGTGGACGATCTCGTTTCCATAGTAACATAAGCATTTGTACTACAGCAACCAATGGAACTTCTTTAAATGTCCCTATTTCTTCTTCCCTTACTGTTCCTACTTCGTCACCTTGTTCTTGTAATACTGTTGCTTCTACAAGTCCTTTATCTACCCTTTCTATCAGTTCTCAATGCTCTGCTTATAATGGCCCTCTTGGGTCAGCAACATCTGCTCTTGGAGCTGGCAGTGCTGCAGGACTCATGCCTAATATGGGAATGGGAATGGGACCGTTTATGGTTCCTCCTGTAGTCGGTGGGAATTCTACATCTCTTGGAGCTCAAAATCATTATCCTCATCATCCAATAGCTGCTCGATCACAACCATCTTTTTTGAATCTATAAAATTGCAAGTAGCACCATGGACTTAGGCTAATAAATTATTATTTAGATTGATTTACATGTGTAGTTGATAATTTTATTAAAATTAAATTATTAATTGTTTTATTAATTTTACATTGCAAAGCTTCATGCCATATGAAATGAAATAGTCTGGTATCTAGTATTTTGATTAATTTAAGTCTTCAACCTGTATTTGGAACTATTTCGACAATTAGTTGCTCTGGTAATGCTTTAACTTAACTAGAACATTCTTCACTTTTCAGAAGTTCAGTGTATTCTATATTCAATTATTTACAGTTGATCAGAGAACAGTTTCGTTTTTTAGGCACATAAAAATGTATCTCATTATTATAAATATCTACTATTTATATAATGATACTATTCATATATAAATGTATAATGTACTGTTTAAAAAATTGTATTTTCATTTTCTTAATAATTTAACCTCTAATATGGAAATATAGGAGAAAATGCAGTGGTACTTTACATTTTAAAATTATTTCATTGCACAATATATTCACTGCTGTCATCATTATCATCGTCATCATAATTTTTAATCTGCAAAGTTTTTGTTAATATGTGAGAACATTTAATTTTGTTTTATCATGTTATACATATTTAAAGTTGAATGGGGGTCAGCACTTTTTTTGCGATTGCAGGCTACATTTACATTTTTATTTATGAATATGTTTTAAGAAAACTAACTTTAGTCTCAGCTGGGCTGCATGCAGCCCTCATGTTGTCGGCTGTTATTATGATATATTTTATTTATTTATTTTTATTGAGTCTTTAGATATTATGATGTAATACTCTGAAATCCTCAAACTATCCTCGCTTCATGATTTATAGTATAGTTTCTCAAAATTGTTAACTATATTTCCAAATAAATTGGTTTTAATTCATTAATGATATACAGTAGTTTCTTAATTATCTGATCTTAGGGGAGGGGGTCAGTTTGCTGGTTCAGATAATTAAGGGCACGGTTAGATGAATGGACAGTTAGATGGTATTGTATCAGAAGTTGTCAGCATTGATCCATTCAAGAGTTGGTTAACTGGTTAATTTGGTTATTTGAAAGTTAGATAATTGAGAACTTATTGTATTACTTATACTGGGTGTTTGAGATCCAGAGATTGTGGAAATATCATGTAGAAAACTCTGATGCAGTAATTTTTACATTATTTCAGAGTGATCATTAAGAAGTAGCATATTGTTTATCGCAACCAATAACTTCTGCATAAATGGCTAACTTTTGTATTTCAAACTATTTTCTTGTAAATGAGTTTATTTAATATGTAAATGAGTTCAATTCATTGTTTCAAGATGAATTGAACACACTGTAAGAGTTGGCTGGGAAGACAAGTTGTATAGTATTCCTTGTAAAATATTCTGCAACTGTTTTCTTTTTAATATGCTACTTGCTTTTTATTTCTGGAAAATAGATTGTATAGTCAACTGTTCCAAACTCGAGGAACAAACAAGTATTTTTTTTAATTGATAGGTTCACTATAGTAAATTTTCTTAAGCTAGCATTTGATGCTATGGAGCTTTAGCTGGGACTCTTTACTAGTCTGTTATAGTGGGGGAATTCACCATTGCTAGTGGTATTTGCTAAAGTGAGAATCATCTATATAAACAGATAGGCTTACAAAATTAAAAAGCATGTTTTTAAGAAAATTGCAACTAATATTGAAGATCTGTATACATTTTATACTTAAGATAACAATTCTGTTTCTTTTTTTTTTTAGTAAATTAAATGAATTCATGATTATTTTTCATAACAATAAAGAAACTTGGCAGTCTGCCTCTCTCTCTCTCTCTTTTACTCACTCAATAGTATGCTATAGTATAAGTTTAGATAGGTCCTTAATTGTATTGGAGTATAAATAGTCATTTAGATAGTAAAGGAATTATTCATACTCCAAATTGCTATAAAGAAGTGGAATGCAAATTAACTGAAATTATCAAAAGGAAAGAATGAGAAGATGTAATAAAATAACTGATACTACTGGAGATCATTATGCAAATTATATCTTTAAAATAGGTGTGTGTGTGTATGTACGTACAAGGTTTATCTGGGAAATTCCCAAACTTTTAAAATAAAAATTTTCCTGTCTAACTTAGAAAGCTATTTGGACTTGTCAACTTCAAAGTACCATCCTCCACTTTGTATGCACTACTGCCTGCCAGCATTTCTTTAATCCTTTGAAACATTTCTGGAATACTTCTTTTGAGATACTGTTCAGTTCCAGTAGCGATTTTTCCTCGAGTCAGTTGACTTAAAACGTTGACCCTTTCAACATCAATTTCAATTTGCAGAATAAAAAAAGTCTACCCGTGCAAGGTAAGGTGAGTAAGCAGGCTGTGGAATGTCCATTGTTTCATGTTTTGCCAAAAATTGAAGGCTTTACATTACCTCAAGATAATACTCCTTCTTCACTGTCTTGTCTTTTGGAACAAATTCATGGTGAACCAATGCCCTGATAATAAAAAAAAAACTGTGAGCATCACTTTGGCATTTGACCACATTTGTCTCACACTTCATGAACTTTTACAACATTTTTATCAATTTTCAATGTTAACAGTTGTCCTGAATGGGGGATCATCATTGACTGAAGTTCGGCCATCTTTGAAACATTTCCACCATTCATATGTTTGAGTTTGACCTAAAGCCTCATTCCCAAATGCTGTTTTTAACATTTCAAATGTCTCCATGAAAGATTTTTTTTAATTTGATGCAAAACTTCACACAAATTTGTTGATCATATAAATCACTAATTTTAAACATAACAAAAAATCACCAGCCACACCAAACACATGTTCACACAAATAGATGTAGTATGATAACTAAGCGAAATATCACATTGTGGTTTTTGCTAGGTTATTTTCCAATTTTGGCACTAGATTGCAGCATATGAAGCATGCAGCTAGTAGCACTTGTTGGTGCAATAATTCAAAAGTTTGGAAATTTCCCAGACAAACATGTATATTATTTTTACAGTAGCATTAAATAGCTAGTTTCTGCATGTTTTTTTTTTTTAATATCAGTGCTCAGATATTTTAGTGAATATAATAAATATTACTCACTTATGCTGATATTTTAGGTGTTTGTGAACCTAGCTGGTTTTCTTAATAAGTTGTTTTCTTTCAAAAGATTAGTATAAATACTAAGATCTGAAGACATGTTCAAGGTGTTGTAAGAGTGTTATAAAACATAATTCACTCTTTTGTATTGTAAATTTCAAATTTTTTTGCTGATTAAAATATTGAATCAACAGTGATTATAGTTCATAAGTAATATGTAGTTTAACTTTAAACAGATAACGAATCATTGTATATCAGTTTATTATTGTATAATCATGTAGTAGGTTTATAAAAATATCACAGCCTAGCTGAAAAATTGCCTTCTGAAGTCCAGTTACATCCTTACTTGTTTGACTCCACTACATTCACACCCAAGAAATAGACAGGAATTGAAATTAAGATAGAATAACTGCCTTACTTTGGTTTTGCTAACTGTAGCACGATTTATGAATTTTTGATTATGGAACAGTTTTTCATCCCATTTTCCATTGTGTGTTAGGCTCAATGGCCTGTCATGTCCAAGTAGCTTGGCTTCTTTGAAACCTTATTAATGCTTTGATATGATCATTAATCTGATAGAGCATAATGTCTTATAATTGCCAATTGTGTGTTCTTCTGGCCAGTTTGTCTTTTTTGGGGGGGGTTGAAAAATTCAAGTTTTCAGAAGAGAAAAACCCTGCCATCTCCATATGAGATAGGCTAGCTCACCTTCAATTGATAAAAGTTATTTTTTCTAATGGGATTTGAACCCAGACCTTTTCAAAGGATATTGTTGAAACTGATTGGGCTAAGGCCCTGAACAATTTCACTACCACCACTGATATTTTATAAATCAAAGGATAGATGTATTAGTAATGAGTATGGAGCTTTATGTATAAAGTCTAGCCATATTTTTTTATAAACATTTCCAGTATGTCTAGGATTCATCTTCTACTCTGCTTTCTGGTTCTCTAACAATTATCTATTTTTCTCTCTCTTTATATTAGTTGTATTTCTGATGATTCAAAAAGTTTTTTTACTTAGTTTCTGCTACTGCATTGCAGACTAATAAGCATAAGTCACAGTTGTCCAATTCTCAGTTCAATTATCTCACCACTTGAAACTGCTTTCATTCAAAAAATTTTATTTTTCAATTTTAAAAATTGAATTGAAAAAGTTCCAGCTGAAATTGAAAAATTGAAAAAGTTCCAACTGAAGCCTCATAATACCAGCCATATTCTGAGGAAATTTACTATAGCTAACTTTCCACTGTAATATTCTAACAACCTGTCTTTATATGTTTTCTATAGCGATTGCTAAATGTAAGTTTCCTATATAGATTTGCCAAGATTTTTAAGCCTTACACCTCAAAACAGTAAACACCAGACAGTAAAGAGTTGTTATGCTCATATATGCAAATGAACAAAACGAATCTAATAAGTTCTTGTGCATTTGGCAAAGCATACCTAAAATATACTGTTAAGGTCATGGTAGAAAAAAAAAAAAATTAGTGATCCTGTAGTGAATATGGAATAATTAAAAAGTAGTATAATCTCAAAGCAAGAGATATTTTTAAGTCCAAACTGCTTAATGATCTATGATGCATTCTGATATTCCAAATTTAAATTCTACAAAAAGTAATGTGAGAAAAAATGCTGAATGCAACACCAATAGATCCACAGTATTATGAATTTATAGACTGCATCATTATAAGAGCATCCAACCTTTTAGATAGTTATTTATTTATTTATTTATTTATTTATATTTTTAAATAATACTCCCATCCATGAAAGGTTGAAAACTTAAACACATTGCTACTGTGGATGGGCTAAAGATTAAATCATCTGGGAACTCTTCTCGAGGTCAGATAAATACTTAATGTTTTTAAGTCACTTCAGACCTCCAATAAGCAGATTGATGGTCTCTTGTTAGGCAAAGAAAATTATTTACAATCTACATCTGCTGCTCATTTCAGAAAAGTTGTGTGATATTTAATATTATTATTATGGGCAACTCCAAGGAGTCCTCATCAAGGGAGGCCCTAAACATCATGTCCAGAACTATCTAACAATTGTGCAGTATCTATCATACTTTGCTTTGAACTCATTCACAGGCATGGCATCAACAACAAACTCTAGCAACTTATTCCACTCATTCACCACTCTCCAAGTAAAAAACCTAGTTTAACACCCTTGCCAACTACACTCTTGCTCAGTTTCCATGGATGGCTCCTAGTTCCACCACCACCATACCTGTTCTGAAAAATTTCCTCTGAATTAATCTTGTAAAACCCCCTCAGTAATTTGAATGTCTCAATCATATCACCCCTTTTCTGCCTATCAACCAGTACAAATCTGTAACCTGTTCTCATAAGGTTCATTCCATAGACCTACTACCATCTTGGTCACTCGCCTCTGGACCCTCTCTACCTCCACCCCATCACCAAGAAACCCTGGCACCCAGATCTGCACACGATAGTCAAGATAGGGTCTTATCAAGGCTTGATAAAGAGGAACAATAGCCTGCTTGTCTCTGTTCATCAAACTTTTCTTCAGTAACCAAGTGATCTGATGAGCTGCTTTAGCCACTTTTGCTATGTGCTCCCTAAACTTTAACTTCCTATCCACTAACATCCCCAAGTATCTGATCTGATTTTCCTTTTTCAGTCGTTTCCGACCATAGGTGACTTTGTAGGCATTACCCACAAAGTATTTCTGGTGAGATTTTTACAAGGTAGTTCACCATTGTTTTCCCCAACCCCCCAATTTTATCCGGACTCGGGACCAGCATATGGCTGGGACGTATTCATGATTGTAACCATGTGTGTTCATGGGGCCGGTTTGCCTGTTCTGGGGGACGAAAAACCCCAGTTTCCAGGTGAAAAAAAAACCCTACCTCCGTATGAGACCAGCTAAAGGTTCCTCGCATCACTGACGGGAATCGAACCCAGGTCTTTCCGACCAGAGGGCTTCATCTATACTGACTGAGCTATGGATGCTTCCAAGTCTCTGGCTTCATCAGAGATGGTATACAGCTGGTAATCTTTTCACTCCAAAATGCATAACCTTACACTTTGCCACATGAAACTGACATTCATTCTCCTTAGTTCAGTCTGCCAATCTATCCAAATCATCCTGCAAAATTTTTACATCATGTGTATTAACTATTATTATTATTATTATTATTACATAACACCTCCAGGGAGTCTAAAGATTCATTGAGGGAGGGTACCTACTCTTAAACTCTCCATCTCCATCAACCACAACTATCTTTATCTACACCAATGCCATCTACTACCAACCACTACCACTAGTATTTTCACAGACAATCGCAAGCATCCATGCTCACAGCGGAATTCGAACCTGCAGCCTTTTGGCTGGAGAGTGGATACTGGCATGTTTGGCCGAGCTAACCACTCGGCCAACCAGGCCAGTTATTGCTCTACCCCATCATCGGCAAATAACTGAACAGTTCCTCTCAAATCCTTTTCTATATCATTAATGAACAAATTAAATAACAATGGTCCAAGAACAGAACTCTACAACACACCACTAGTCACAGGCCTTCTTTTGGACTCTACTCCTGAATAAACTAATCTCTGATATCTCTCCATCATCCATCCTCCTATCCATCTCATCAACCCTATATCCATCCCCATGTGGTATCCTGTCAAAAGTTTCAAAGTCCAGCAGTATCACAACATGAAAAAAAATATACATATATATATATATATATATATATAAACCCATTACCCTTATCCAATTCCATCACTATTATAAAATGTGATCAAGTTACTGAGGTATGATCTATCCTTTCCAAAACCATTGTGCCCCCCTTCCCCACAGTATCCCATTTCCATCTATCCATTCCTGTATTTTGCTCTTGACACCAACTTCAATACCTTGACAATGACTCCTGATATGCTAATTAGTCGGTAATTTACAACAACAGTCTTGGAGCTTCCTTTATGCAGTGGAACTATTTTCCTCTCTTTCCGCCCCCTTGAAACTAACCCAGAACTGAGACTTAGATTAAACAGTACGATACGGTCAAGGGCACGTACAATTCCTTTGCCGCTTCACTTAAGACGAGCCGGTATTCATGTCCCACAGATGTATTCACGTTAAGGTTCAATAATGTGCTAACATATGGGGTGGGACCCCTAAAAGCTCCCTTAAAATGCTTGACTCAATACAGAAGAGAGCAATTAGACTTATTAATGACCCATCTCTTATCAACTCCCCCTCCCCACAGATGTTTGGTTTCTGCAATATGTATATTCTACAAATATTTCCATGGGAAATGCTCATCTGAAATAACATCAATAATTCCTCCACTCAGTACTGAGCTTGTTGGAACAAATGCTGCTGCTGCTCAACATCCCTTCACAGTACACCTAGAAACAAACAGAACAAGTTTCTTTTTCTCCTCCTTCATCCCTGCAACTACTCACTGCAGAACAGTCTCCCATCCGCTGTGTTTCTCACTGCATACAAATGTATTTGTATGCAAAGTGTTCACATAGTAATTCTACTATTTTGACTGATTCAGTTACTTTCCTACCGTCAGCATTCCTTAAAATCATTCTGCCATGTACATTTTTTCTTTTGCTTGCAGCATATCGAAAGAACTGTTTGGGATTCTCTTTAGCCTACGTTGCTAACTTCCTTTCATAATCTTCTTTTGCTTCTCTTACCACACTAGTTACTCTTCTGGCCCTCAAACACTCCTTTACCTCTTTCCATGCACTATCAACATCCAGCATCATGCAATTTTACATGCCGTGGCACTGATCCAAGCAATTTCCTTAGCTTGTCATACTTACTAGCCTGGTAATTCCACATATACCCTGTTTTAACTGAAAATTCCACACATTTAGCCACCTCCCAGGACAAGACCATATGAGCACTCTCACCAATTGGTGGCAACCTGGTCATATTCATTGTAGACAAATCCTCAGATACAATTACTAGATTGGGCATTCTCAAACCCCTAGTATATTCCATTACATGCTGATTCAGGTAATTATCCATTAGTAACTGCATAAAATCCATTTCCTTCCTCCCATGTGTTCTCTCCTCCTTTCAGTCAATGTTACCAGTTGAAATTCCCCATAATAATTATCTGTCCTCCACTCATTGAGTCTATTTGCCAATGCATACTATCTCCATTATTGTTTCCATCATGGTCTAGAGCAGCACCCAACTGTATATTTGTTCTGCTGGCCTCATTCTCACACTATATAGCCTCAAATGTGCTACTTTCACTCCATCCATAAATATTCATGCTTTAAGTCCAAACTGCATGATGAGTTCACTTTGAGTTAATTTTTAAGGATAACTTAAAGTGACCTACAGTGCATCGTTACAAGCATCTCAACTTCAAAAATAATAAAGCAAGTGAATTTTTAATTTTTTTTGTGACTGTCATTATTTTTCCATGTTATTAATATATTTAATATATTTCTCTTTAGGGATTTAGAATATTCATGTTTGTTGCAAAATGCTTGATATGTTTTGTATATTACTTAATTCAAGTTTCATAAATTTTTGGGATCTTTCAGATTCACTTCTTTCTGCCATCGGCATTCCTAC
Source organism: Typopeltis vanoorti (assembly GCF_054136105.1). NCBI lineage: Eukaryota > Metazoa > Arthropoda > Arachnida > Uropygi > Thelyphonidae > Typopeltis > Typopeltis vanoorti. Next base: position 19,058,389 of record NC_143554.1, read on the forward strand.
TTTGTCATAGGAATGAAATTTTAATTTTAATTTTAATGAAATTTTAAATATTTCATTAATGATATAAAAGATTCTCTGTTCTACTACCCTGAAAAATTTTTCTCACATTAATTATTTCAACACCATCCAGTTCCTGATATCTGATATGTATCCTCAATGAGTGAATAACATACAGTGATAATACTACATGAAAAGTTTACAGTATTACTAACTTCCTATTGAAAGTTTTCCCACAAATTAGCGTGTTATTTGCCAGTACTGCTGTATTGTCAGATATTCTTCTGACTGCATCACCGCCTAGATCTTCGTCTTCCTCTGGATGCTTTTTTCGGGCATGAAAAACTTGCTTTGTAATTTTCCCTCTCCCATTCTGTTTAAGTACCATATCATCTGAGATTAGCTCTGTTCACACATTCCTGAATGCTAACAATGTCAAGTTCCTTTCTAATATCATGATGTTTAATATGATTCTGTTACTGATGCCATCTACCCACACTCCTAATTTTTCTCACAACTTTCAGTTTCTGTGGTTTCTAGTGTATTATCAGCTGTGTTACTTCTAACAAAGCTCCTCAGATCCATAAGTTAAAATTGGCATGAACATTGTCTTATATACAGTTTGGTGGTGTTTTAACTAATTCCAATTTTATTCCAAGTGTATTCACTTGACTTCCCATGATATCAGCTTTGTTTATTCTGCTGCTATTTCCATATTTAATTTGCCATCATTACCAAAAATTGTATCTAAATAGTTGAAATGTTTTACTCTAATTTTATAGATTCTCCATTCAGGATACAGCTGATGTTTTCAGTATTCCAACCTATTTCATGTTTTTTTTTTTTTCATGCAAAATTTATTATAGCAGTTATTCAATTTAGTTAAGGAATCCTGCAGGCTGCTACTCAATTTATTAGTAGTAAAATATCTGCATGAAGTTAAAGGACTGAGGTTAACATATCGAATTTTGATATCTGGTTTAATGCTAATTTCATTTGAAATGTGATCCATATAGATGATGAGATGAATAACAATGGACATAGTGGACATCTTTGTTTTACACTTGATTTTACATCAGACATATTCCCGTACTACCTTCAGTTCTAACTGCTGACTTACAACTCAAATATAAAAGTATGTATTGCTGAACATAATGCCCTCTTTACATATTATTGAAGCATTTCAAACATCTTTTCTCTTGGTACCTTCACCAGATCTGCAAATGTTATAAATCTTTGTTATATTTCCATGATTCCTGACAATCCCTATTTGGCATGAACCTACTTGGGTTTCCAAATTTCTCTTCCACAATTCTCTTTCTCTTGCTTCCTCCCTTTTCTCAGGTATGCTTAAATCTTACCCAGAACACTCAGTATAGAAATTATTCTGTAATAAACATTCAGTTTATTTTCCTATTTATAGGTTTGTACTATTGAGTGCTCTTCAACCTTCATATGGAATTTGACCTTTTAGACGATGCTATCTGAATTATGCAGTACAGTCCCTGTATTTGAGCATTTCTAATCAAATATTGTCCACTCCTAATTCCATTCTTCTTGAATGTTTTCTGCCACTGTTCTGTCACTTGTTTCATATAACAATATTTCAAGGTACTTACTCTAAGCATCTTGGATATCATCAGTTTCATGTCATCTTTATTATCACAGACTCCTTTTACATTACTTTTTTCTTCATTTCTAAGCATTTTTTCAATAGCCTCCAAACTTTTTGTCACTTTCTTGATATTTATTTCCATGTTATTTACCAAATTCTTCCCATGAATTTTGGTTAGACATTTTAACACACTGCTTTGCTGTCTTACATTTTTCTCTGTATTTTCGCTGTGCACATGTTGACTTACTTGCTATGAACTTCAGTACACTTTCTTGGGTTTTTTAACTTCCTGGGTCACCATGGAGTTCTGATTTTTCTATCCTTGATAATTTCCGTATATTTGAGTCTGCAGAAAGCTGCTTAACTTTGTTTCTTTTTGAAATCTTCTTATGTGTTTTTCTTTTGAATATGATATTAATTTTTATCTTCTTTAACCCAAATGGTGATCACTTCCTATTTCAAATTCCCTGTATATTTTGTCTTGAACCAAAGTGAAGACATCACTTTCAACAATAACACAGTCAATAAGATTTTTTTTTTTTTTCATTTGTTGTGTATTCTCTCCACATGCATATTTTTATGTTAGTTTTTTATATTAATAAAATACAAAAATACAATTTTATAATTAACTGAATTATAATCGCTAATTTTAAAATAAATAGAAGCTGCTTAAATATTACAAGAGTCTATGCACCTGTATTTAGAATTCTCTTTTCTATCTTCCTGAAGAAGATAAAAAATAGGATTCTAAATAATTTTATGAAATGGTGCAAAAAAACCAGCAAAATAAACGCAATAAAAATGACTATATATTGATAGCAGGAGATATCGACACTAGAGCTCGAAATAATCCAAACTAGCGATCATAATTCAGTCATTTACAAAAGTTTATTTTTGTATTTTATTTTCCTGTTTATTAGTTAAAATGGCCAACTCACTTGAAACTGAAGATATTGGTTTCCACTACATGATATGATATGATCAGCTATATCTTTTCCCTTTAGCTTCTTTTTTGTTTCTATTATCACTGCTATAGTAATATTTTTGTTTCTTAGGTGTTTTATTAGTTTCAATTCTTTTGTTATTGTACTTTGTGTTCCATATCATAAATTACTTTTAGAATTGGACTTCCTGAAGACATCACATGATAATAATAATAATGCCCAAGATTCCTAATCTTTTACCTTTATCCTTTCCTGGTCATAATTGGTTATTTCTGTGTGAAGAATTGCCCATTTGAAGCTTTTTTGAGTTATTGAGATTTTTATTTGGTAAGATAACTAACTAGCCTTAGACAAAACCCTTAGCCAGGAGGACCAGGGTATCTCTTGCTTTGGCACCTACCTCTTGATGTGTCTAGCTAGAGAGACCCTACCATTAGCTGAGCTGTTGCTAGCAGCAGCTCAGCTAATGGTAGGGTCTTGAGATCATCAGTACACTCAAGCTCTCTTACCACTTCAAGGTGTTATGTTTCTTTATTTTTAATTTTTAAAAATAATAAATAAATTATTACTATTTTTGTTATGTTTTTATTAGTTATAATAATTCCGCATGAAAAAAGACTTGGTGGTTCAAATCTAATCGCCGACTAGAGGAAATTTTTCTAAACCTTTTTTTCAACCGGTTCCCGTGTTAGTTGATCTCTGGCACGAGCAAGTGGGTTTTTTCTCCCGGTAACTCTGGTTTTTCGGCCCGTAAACTCAAGAAAATCGGCCATTGAACCCACACTGTTTTCAGACATTCAAAATTTTATTAACAGTTTATTAATATGTGGAATGAGTTTGAAATACAAACTGTATAAGCATGATGGACTCTATTTGAATGGTTTTGGTTGAGTCATTTGAAGAGACTGCTGCTTCTGGGAGAGAGAGAGAGAGAGAGAGAGTAATGTTAGAGTGCAGAGAATGAATCGGAGCAAGCAAGAAGCAATGTGAAAGAGCAGAAGAGTAAGAAAGAAGGGATTGAAGTGGTGCTTTAAATGGAGAAGCAGGTAGCATTAGTGTAAAGAATGAGAGAACGTGTGCAAGACACAGGGAAATGGGGGAACACAGGGTGGATGGAGAACACAGCATGAGAAAGATTGATGCTCAAAGAGGAAGTGAATGTGTGCATGTATGTGTAGACAAAGGAATGGGATTGCTTGAGATGTAGAAGTAAACTGTTGGATTTGAAGAAAGTTCTGGGATGGGTAAGGAGAAAAAGAAACGACATGAGGAAGGCATGGAGAAGTCACATCTATTAAGAAGTAATAGTGAAACTTGTTATAGATCCAGAATTGAGAAAATATTATGTTTGTATATGAATGCTAGAAGTATCGGAAACAAGAGAAATGAAATGGTTGCATTGATTGAGTTTGTTCACCCCAAAACTGTTAGAATAAGTGAGACATGGTTGGATGAGGATGACATCCTGACAGGAATAGAGATGGAAGGGTATGATGTTTTTCGTGAAGATAGAAAGGGTAAAAAAAGGGAAGTGAAGTGCTATTGATGATAGAAAAGGTGTTATGTCCTATAAAGTAAAGATGCAAGGGGGGGGGGCAGAAATAGGGTTTGAGGCAGTATGGTGTGAGATAAAGGCGAATAGAATGAAATACTTAGGTTGGATGTTACTATAGACCTGGAAATGTGGAAGATAGTGACCATGAAATGTATGAGCAAATAGGAAAAGGATGATTATTGTGAGTAATTTTAATTATGACATTATAGATTGGGAGGATGAGGAGATAGTAACCGGAAGTAAAGACAGTAAAGAACTGTCATCCTCATTAGAGGATGTCATAAATCAGGTATCAAATCTCCTTCCAGCTGGTGAGAGTGACCATGAAGCAATTACTTGGGTGGTTGCCAGCCATGTGAGGACTTCTGTGAGGTAAGGATATATGTGGAACTACAAGGCTGGTAATTATCAGATACTCAGAAGACAGGACAGCTTGATAGAGTCAAAGACTTATCTGCAATGAATCTTTGACTCCATGGGGGCCTTGGGATAATAAGAATAACAGAAGCTTGTTAAACAAATATTCAATTAAAATTTCAATTCAATTAAAGATTTGGTTCAATACAGATAAACTGAGAAATAGTGCCATTAAAAACATAATTCCATACTAATTATATGTAGAGCCAAAGGCTTCAATTCGGCAACATGAACTTATTAAGTTAAGGGATATATCCCTTAACTTAAATAAGTTCATGTCGCCTAATTGAAGCTTTTGGCTCTACATATAATTAGTAATTTATTAGGACACCTTTTTGGCAATTCTCATATAAGGGATGTAAGTTCTGTTCGCTACAAACTTGGTATTAACTAGGTCTACCTACTCACTGATGAGACCTCAATAAAGGTTGAAACCGGTCTGGGTAGTGACCTTCTCTCATAATGTAGAACAGTAATACAACTTCTAGGAGCTAAATTCACATTATGGGTAAAATACCAAGAATAGTGATTGGAGCTTGCTCCACCCTTTCTATGAGTTGCCTCAGTTTGCACTACCAAATGGGTCAGGTGCTGCTATCCAGGTATTTGCTTACACTTGGAATCGCCAAACTTTATAAAGTTTCTTATTCGGCTAAGAAACAATATGGGATGCAATATCCCTTAACTTAAACATAATTCCTTATTAAAATAAATCCAGAATTTTCACAGATGCATGTAGTATTAATATCAAGTTAATTACAGGAACTAACTTTATTTATTTATGCATTATTTTGTTAGTTGTTTAAGAGCCTGCATTCACATCATCATTCATTCATACAAAAATCTTTTTAACTTATATGCGATGGGAAAAAAAAAACTAAAAAAGAATAAAAATTATCAGAATAATTACAGATAAATTTAGAAATCTCTTGGCACTACTTCTTTGGTTTTCAAGAGCAGAGCAATACAGTTAAGAAATGTCTGTGCAATATTTGATGAGTCTTTAAGACTCTTTGAAGGTGTCACAAAATAATAATTTGACTCATGAAAATACTTGCAGAATAATAAAGTATAATTTAAATAGGTTCATTTCTTTTCTTTTAATATTTTGAAATGTCTTGCTTTTGTATGGGAAAGATTTTGTCTTTTGCATTATGCTTTTGTATTCAAGAATTATAAGTATAAATGTTACACATGAATGTTGAACATACTGGAAAATTTTTGCTTTATGTTTTATAGCCTAAATCATTTTTTTAAAAAAAAAAAAATCATACGTTTAGAAAAGTTTGCAGTTGTAATGAAGTCGGTTAAAAGCTATATCTTCACAAATGATTTTCTATATTTTTCTACCTTTTTTTGAAAACAGTATTGTCCTTGCAGTTGAAGAAAGTAGTAAAAATCAGTTTCTTTAGTTATCCTTTACTTTTTTAGTCTGCTAGTCTGGATGTACAGACTCATGTAAATGAAATAAATTTTATGACTTTAATATTTTGTAAATCTTGCACTCACTCAGATTTTATATGTAGATCTTGAACTCAGTGAAATTTTAGATTGAAGTTCATCTTTATAGGACAAAAGGTTTAACATTTCTGTTAAATTTGTTTAGTTTTTTAAGTTATTTCAAACTTTATACTACATAGAATTTGAGCCTAGCTTTTTGTTTTCAGAAATAAAATAAATAAAAAAGATCCTGCAGTATAAAGCAAAATATTTAAGTAGTGTATTATTGTGTATTGCATTAAAGTAGAGTTTTCCCCCATGGCATACAAGAATATGCTGTTCCTCCACTTTTTATAATTTCAAAAATAAAATTTAAGTATTTTACTTCCTTAATTACTTCCTTATCTGTAGAGAATCAGAGTATCACCAGATTTTTATATTTTTTATTTTGGTAAGAAAGCACTGCATTGAAGTATCTATTCTTTTTCCTGAAAACATTAGATGTTATTTTGGTACCTACATGGAACCCTGTGACAAATCAAGTTACAATCTCTGTGAACATCTTAGATCTTTATTTTTAAATGAAGAATGTATAAGTTGTGAAATGGTAGAGAGGAAATATATATATATATAACTATATATGACATAAACATATATTTTATTAATTTTATTTTCTTGAAATATTATTTCATATAACAGTCTAGTCAGCAAGTCTTTTGCTATAGAATAAATATATATATATATATATTATATATTATTATTATTTATTTTTTTATTTTTTGCAAGTTTCCGGGCTTAGTTCATGGTGCTGCATATTTGTAGGATGTTTTTGTTTCCTATTTGCAATCCTTATCATTTTCATTCAACATTAATTTCTCTAAACCACTTAGATTTTATGGAAAATTCATGCAATAAAATTATAAATATGTTTCTAAAATTTCCAGTGTAATGACCACATGACATGAAGTAACATAAAATACTTTATTAAACTAAAAAAAACTTGACTTGTTTTGTGTACTAATTTTGTGTACTGTTCTGCATATTATTTATCAGAAGGCTAAAGGCATAAACTTTTTTTTTATCTCTAGTCTTTTAATTCTTTTGTAAATGCACACTCCTATGAATTGTACCTGTTGGCACATGAAAGTAGTAGAGTTTTTGGTTTAATATAGTACTTTATGTTACTTCACATCATGTATTTATTATATAAACAAGAAATTCAGTGAACATCTTCATAGCCATCAAAACCTAAAACTTACAAATATGCTTATTCTTAAATGAACCGTTTTAAAATTTGCAATTTTAATCATGCAGATCGAGTCCTGCAGTACAGTTCCTCTCATTTTTAAGACTTTAAAAAACATCCAGAAATATATGTTGATGAAAATTATCATATATTTCTGAACTTGATATTTAGCACTTAAAATATGATGTTATGCATATTGTTTGAAATAAATTGTTGCTACATTTGCAATTGTTTTCAGATTTATAAAGGACTACGTTAGCCCTGAGTACTTGCCTGTCTATGTAAATTTCACTTATGTACAGAGTCTTGTATAGAATAACTTCATTTGTCTCTTATTAGATAGTTATCTTTTTGAAATGTTGTTACCTTTATCAAATGAAAGGCCTCTCTCTATATTAAATTTTAATAATTCTTTATTGTATATAGTTTTAAATATTAAGAATTCTTATCAGAACTTCTTTTGAATGGGACTCATAAGGGGTTTTTCTTGGATGACTAATTATAATGAGAGTGATATACATCTTCATGTCAACATTCATTTCAAAACCAACAGTCGGTTTTTAGTATTATTCTGAAAGTATCATACTGCATTTCTTTATAATGTATATTTTATGCTAATGTAAATTATTAGTAAAGAACATATTGTTCTGTGCACTGCATATCCAGAAATAAGTAACATGTAAAAACAGCTGGCATCATGGCTTTACACTTGGACTAGAATGAAGATCTCCAAATAAGAAAGGAAGCCTTTTCTTTTACCACTGTATCCATGGGAAAATTAGATGTTGTTTATTAAGCAGAACTGGGTAGTAAAACTTTTTAAGGCATGGATGTGTATATATAAAAGGCATTAATTTTTTACAAAAACTATTAAACAATAATTATTGATAGTTTTTATAGTATTCTTCAGGTGTTACTCTATTTTTTGTATGGCTGCATATAATTATGTAAAATATTATAGCAATCTAGGTACTGTTTAAATATATCCTATTCTTTTACTAGGCTACATTTATTATAATTTGTTGAGTATACTATGTTAGGAAAGTAGTGAGAAGCCAATTTTTTGTTTGATAATGCAAAGTGACCACTACTTTGTGGTGGTCCCTTTGCATGTTTACGAAAGCACACGAAAATGAACACTGCTTGATAGAGTTGGGATAACTTTAATTAAAGTTAATAGCAAGATCATCATTGTATGTGTGTGCATTTACATGTATGCATATTTTTGTATGCATATACACATATATGATTGCTCAGTTACACAAAGGGTTGTTTGTTTGGAATAATCAAATAGTATAACAGGGTGATTCAGCTGGACTAAATGACAAAACTCTAAGCAACAGATCCCTTTTAGGATTAGATTTATACTATGTTTGAATGTTTTATTAATTTCAGAAAACCCAACCCTTGAACAGTTGATTGTTTGGAGTAGTCATATATGAAGTTAGAATAGGAATGTTGGATAATTCGAAAATAAGATATGATGTAATGTACTGCATAGAAGCATACCTTTTCTAATTAGAGAAAATTTCAGCCAAAGCTATAATGGCAGTTGCATTCATCTCCTGGTGAATTGCTACCATCTTTCTTATTGGATGCTTGAAATGGCTTATGTCATACTTGGCCTCTGGTTTCTTCCCCCCCCCCCAAACAAAAATGCCAGCTGCTAGTTAGTATGTATGACCAACCTGATGATAACAGATTAGAAAGCTTCCCAGCTATCTAGTACATCACTGCTGTCTTCTGAATCACTGTCTATATATATGAGATCATTCTCAGTTCCATCCATGGTATCTCTGTCACTTATTCTGCTAGATGATGACTAGAGGAAGTTGGAATATAGCAATATATGGAGGTTCCTACACTGTAATTCTTCTCTTCCAGTACCATAAAAATAGCATAAATAATTACTCGAGCAATGTAGGTAGACAACAAAGAAACAAATTATACAAAAAAAAAAAAATTCCCCCAAACAACAAAAATCTATATAATAAAAACATTTTGCCAACATTGATGGCCTAAACGCAAACATAAATTATTTGCATCATCATTTACAGACATCTAGAATAAGCCTTCTGTTCCTAACTGAACCTCAACTACCAGCCAAAATGTTAACTCTCCATCTGTCATAATTTAGGCTCTGCATAATTCATTCCACCACAAGAACAATTCCAGGTAATTTGATATCCTATTCCAGAGAGTGCTGTACCACTTTATATTTCCTTTGCAGAGTTCATTTATTAAGCTTTTGAGAGAAATGTTTGTCAGACATACTAGAAAAAATTAATAATAATGGTTTACACACAGAAAAAATAATTTATTGCCTCTAATATTTGCTGCTTGTTACAAAAACATAATCAGAGAGAGTAGAATCAGTTCTGGTCAAAACTGTTACTGATTTACTGATTATATTCTCTCTGATGATACTCTTATAACAGGTGGAAAAATATTAGAAATAATAATTTTGATAATTTGAAATTCAATTTTCATTTGGGCTTCTTTTCTGTTTTTCACTTTTAAAGTTCATTTTAACACAATTTATCTGAAAGTATGATAATAAAGAAGTTATTATAATAATAACCAAGTCTAGATGAGCTCTGAACACCTTCACTATGTAACACACGTGATAGAAATAGTCTTGCAACTCATGAATGGACATCACTGATTAACTAGAACTGCTCAGACTACTTTTGAGTACTCTGATTGCTGAAATTGATGGCCATGTTCCTATTATGAGTTATTGCTATAGTCAACTCTTCTGACTATAGTAAACACTGCTATAACAAACCATCTCATTATAACAAGCCACTGCAATGTCCCAACCAAAGCTTCATGAGTAGAATGCTGTGTTTAAAAAATCAAAACAAAAAAACTCTGCAGCAAGCTTGTTATAATAGTGTTTGCTATAGTGACAGTTGATTGTAGATATTTCTTGGATTATGGAACAGTTTTTGAGTTTGAAACCTTCCTGAGTTTAGGAATTATTGTTAGACAGACCCTGAATGCTGCATATTTTCAGACATGTATTTCTGTTAAGATTTTGATGGTTTGTGCTTCAGTGGTCTCTTTGAACTTTCTTTTATATCATGCCTTGTGGATATGTCTAATTTAAGTTGATTAGATTTGGTCTGGCATAATTAAAATATCCTGAACTGCTCTAGAAGAATTTAATATTATTCCGTATTCCTTCTTTCTAAATTCCTGTCCAGTCTATCTGAAGTTTTGTGCGAAACCACCCACAAAAGGTTGTAAACATATAGTACTCTTACTATGATGGGAGAAGAGTAGATAATCCATGAACTCTGCTCTAGAGATCAAACTTGGTACACTCTCAAGGCATGATACATTTCGAGCCATCTTCAGAACTCCAGTAAGCAACATGATCTCAGCCAAGAAATTAATTACTGCCTGAAGAAGTTCATAAACATTTCAAAGAGGGAATTTGGTTTGTGTCTATTAACCATTGTTGATGAGTGTGTTTTACTTAGGCTCAGTAAGCTCTGGTATTTTTTCCCCTTGGACGTTGATAACATCTCATTTTTGGGATTAGTGATGATGGGAGTAGTATTTTAGTATCTCTTGTTTGATTTTTTTTTTTTTTTTTTTTTTTTTTTTTGTGATGTCTGTGATGGAGAGTGAGAAGTTTACCAGAGGGTAATGTATGTGAAGAATATGCCTAAAGAAGATTGAATTATTTATTGGGGTGATGACTCAGTCTAGATAGACTATATTGAGTCTGGCAGTTATGTAGCAAAATTTTAATTGCATCAGCTATTTTTTCCTGAGTTAGCCTTCAATTTAAGCAGGATGAATATAGAACTTTCATCTCAAAAGGATTTGATTATAATAGTTACCAGAGGATGGAGGGGGGGGGGGGTAGTGCCAAACACACATTTTGATGATGAAAACATCCCATCATGCCATGAAAACATCCCATCATGCCAGAAATTTCAAGAATACAAAACATAATTGTAATCATTATGGTCTGGTGGAACTTGAGTGAAGTTATGTCAACATTTACTGAAAAAAACAGTTTTTGCTATAAAATATAATTTATTTAATTCTGTTGGCCATTCTACTGGGATTTTGATATAGGAGGAATTTGAATTGAAAAGCTAGTTTTTAACAGTAATGTATGTGTACATAAATCTACATACTATACCTTGATGTGGGAGGTTATAAATGTTCTTTATAAAAAGCAGTGCCACCCTTCATTAATAGAGACAGATCTCTTGGAGGGTAAAAGTATTTTTGAAATAAGCATAATCTTATACAATATAAGAAATTTATGTAAAGTTGAAAAAAAAAGCAAGCCACGGCCAAATCAACTGTGAAATAATAATACCAAAGTCTAATAAGGAAATGGTATTGCAAATCTGTACAAAAGCATATACTGGATAAAAATAGCATTTTTATTACAAACCACGTTCATGTTTAATGAAGTGACTTACCATCCTGCTAACATAGTAATAAAGTGTCATGTTGCTCAAGGCAGTATGGTAATATCCAAAGAAAAGCATATAGTCAGAACAATTCTTACCGTACTTTATTGACATCTGCAGAAATACTCAAACCAAACATACCTGACAGAATAGATAAATAAAACTTCTTGCTAAGATACTAGTCTCCTGCTTAATGGACGGATGACAATCTTTTCCAGCATTTTAACACAGTAATATTTATCAACATTGGCACCAACACTTAAGACATCTATACCTAATTTTCTATTTTTGACATAATCTCAACATGGGGAGGGGGGGGGGTCAACCACTACTGTCCACCATAACTCCAAAACTACACTCTGCATAACTTCTACTACAAAGGCATTTGCAAAGGCTAATAGTGTGTGTCAGAAAATGGAAAATCTTGCATTCTTGTTTAGCATCTGTTGTGTATAAAATTTCCTTATCCTATATGATTATATTCATTTGTATTTGTCTCTCTCCAAATTCTGATAACCACTCTGACCTTTTCGATTATTATCTGTAAAACTTTATTATTTGCAGTTCAAATACTCAAACAACATCACTGGTTGAGTACTCAACCAGTGATGATGTCTTCCTCGGAAACATCAGCATTTACAATTCAGAATGACTTCCCTTCTCCAATTCCATCAGGCAAATTGAAGAGATTAAGAGATATTTGCTGTCACTAAATTCCTTATCCTTACATGTCAAGGGTCATTTCAGCATCACAATTATCCTTTAAGTTGTATTTACAATTTTTGCTATGTGATCTCTGAACTTCAAATTCCTATCCACTATTACGCTAAGATCCCTAGCCTCATTAGTTTCATATAGCATAACCCCACTAATATGATATGTTTTGCTGGAAATTTCACTGGACACTTACTACCATTAAACTGAGAGCCATTTTCGTTTGCCCAAATTTCCAGCCTATTGAAATCATTCTGTGAGTGCTGGATATCAGTAGCATCCCTGATTGCCCTCCCTATCTTTGCATCATTGGCAAACAATTGCATATCTCCTATTAGACTCTCCCTAATGGCATTAATGATTATAGATTAAACAACAGTTACCCAAGGACTGAACCCGGGGGTACACCACTAGTCACCTTACTTAAGGTAACTGCCATTGAAGTGTCCCTTCAATTATCTGACCAGCAAAGTGCTCTCCCACTATGACTGGATAATTGAAGAATTACTGTACTTCAATTATATCCTCTACAGAGGTCAGCTGTCTACCATTTCCATTAGCCAATATCATCCTCCCTATTCTTTCTTTTTCTTTCTCCTACTGACCACATATAAAAAGCAGATTCACACCCATGAAGTCAATAGTTTATATTCCAATCCCACATTATCCAATTTATGCAACATCCTTTCATGTGGTATCCTCTCAAATGCCTTAGCAAAATCCGGTATTATCATAGTGTATCTATTCCCTTTATCGAACTCAGCCATAACATTGTTATAAAATATCAGCTAATTGTTAAAGCACGACCTTGCTGTTCCTTTCAGGGCATAGCTTGTCTGTCTGAGAATTTTTGTATGCTAGTTCTTACCACCTTCTCTGAAATCTTCACTACTACACTAGGATACTGATAGGTTGGTAGTTAGACACATTGGTTTTTGTACTACCCTTTGTACAATGGTATTATCATATATTCTTTCCATTCTTGTGGTATCATTCCTGAGCTGAGCTGAAACCCAAGTTATACAAACACGTGAAAGGTCCAGCCAATTTGGCTGAATATTCCTTCAGCATACTTGCTGATATTCTATCTGCCCCTATTGCCAAATTCTTATATTGGTTATGCAGCAACTCTGCAACCTCATTCACATGCACTTCTAACTGTTCATCTTATGTAGCATATACATGATATATGCTACTACTTATTTATGATTATATATGATACATATATAAATATTTATATACTAACATAATTCATGTATTAAATTAATTTCCATTCTACTAGTTTAATGTAACTGTCTTCCAGTATGCTAACGTTAGGAGGTTAAATAGGATTGTTGTAAAAAGGATGAATGGTGAGATTAAACAGGCAGGCTGGAAAGGTAAGTAAGATTGGTAAGGAATTAGCAAGTTCAACATGGGCACTGCTTAGCACATCACATCAATTAAATCCCCTGTGAGTCTTTTTATATGTGGTCAGTAGGAGAAAGAATATGGGAGGATGATATTGGCTAATGGAAATGGTAGACAGCTGACCTCTGTAGAGGATATAATTGAAGTACAGTACTGAAGGGTTTTTACAAGATTAATACAGAGGAAATTTTTCAGTACAGAACTAGTGTTGGGAGAACTGGGGTCATCCTTGAAGGCTGAACAGGAGTGTGATTGACAGGGATGTTAGGACTGAATTTTTTTGCTTGAAGAGCGGTAAATAAGTGGAGTGAGTTGCCAGAATCTGTTGTCGGCACTATAGCTGTGAATGAGCTCAAAGCTAAGTATAATAGATACTGCTTGTTGAATAATGCTTGGCATGATGCTTAGGACCTCCCTCGATGAGTCTAAGGACTCCATGGAGTAACCTATAATAATAATAACAGTGAGCAAAATATAAAGTGTTAAACATAATTAATTTCTTATATATATATATATATATGTTAAAGATACCAAAAAATTTTATAAACTTGGTTTTAATCCTTTTTTCCCAAGTAAGCATACAAGCAAGTAAGCCAAGTTTGCGCTTGAAGTATTTTCAGGTCTGAGGCAACTCGTGGTAAAGGTGGCATAAGCCCTGTTCACTTACCTAAGTATCCCATAATACAAAGCACATATCCTTACGGAAATGTATAATGCTATGTATTATGGAAAGGGTCACTACCCAGACCGGTTTCAACCTTTATTGAGGTCTCGTCAGTGGGAGCCAGACCCAGAGGTGGTGATATCAAGGTTGAAGTAATGCAGAACTTCTATTTACCTATACGAGTTGCTATAAAGGTACTTCAGCCTTATTAAATAAAAATCTCAGGATGAGAGAAAGATATAGAAAATTTTTTACCTTGGGTGTACTATGCGTTAAAGATACCAAGAAATTTTATAAACATGGTGATAAAGCAGGCAAGTGATCAAAGCTTATGCCACCTTTACCATGAGTTGTCTCAGACCTGAAAATACTTCAGGTGCATACTTGGCTTACTTGCTTGTTTGCTTACTTTCTTGGTATCTTTAACGTATAGTACACCCAAGGCAAAAACTTTCTACTTATACAGGGTGTTCGGGATAAATTTGACATATTTATAATTAATTATATTTTTCCGTAAGTTACATGTATTAATACACACTTCTCTTCATTTAAAAGTTTGGACCCTTCTTCATTCATATACAAGATGTCAGAAAGGATGGATAGCTGGAACCCACCTGAATCATGGAAGAGAATAACTTGTATCATGATGATTCGTGCCCGCCATCAAAATAAGGATATTACGACTGCTGCCCAATGCTCCCTGAATACAGTAAAAACAATCAGGCATGAACTAGAGACTTGCAATGGTGACTACGAGGATGTAGCAAGAAGAAAGATCCCTAGCAGACGATCTGATTGCGTTCGTACAGCAGAATTCCTCGCAAATCTGCAGGACCAGGTGTTGAAGAACCCTGGCATTGGAATTCGGGCTTTGTTCGTGGAGTTGCTAACTGTAGTCAAGCCCTGGATAACAAGGGTAGCCAATGGTAGGCCGTATGTATGGCAGCAGGATTCGGCCCCTTGCCACACCTCTGGGAAAAGTCAAAAATGGTTGTCTGAAAATTTCTACGACTTCACCAGTCCAAATGTTTGGCCTCCAAACTCCCCAGACCTTAACCCCATGGATTATTTTGTATGGGGCGCAGTTGAAAAAGACACCAATCGCACTTCCAGTAATACAAAAGCCCAGTTAATGGATAAAATTAAAACAGTTTTTGCGGCCCTTCCCAGGGAGACTGTAGCATCAGCTTGTTCGAGGTTCCGAAGCAGAATTGAAGCTGTGATCGATGCTAATGGTGGTTATTTTGAGTAAATCTTGTTGATAGTATTGTAATTAACTCTGCCTGTAATGTTTTTTTGTCAATTCATTAAATTTAATAGATACAAAGAAGATTTTCTTTTTCCTTACGAAACTGTCAAATTTATCCCGAACACCCTGTATATGTATATATGCATTCTTCTAGTATGATTTTTGCAGTTATGGCTGTCAGCACAAAAACTGGAAAATGTCATAAAATGTAATTTTTGCTTTCTTCAAAAAATATTTTGTGCAATAATTGGATTTTTTTGGACATAAAACAGATGAATTTGCTTTTATACGTAAACTTATAGTGCTAATTAGTATTCCATTAATTACAAGTCTTTATTTAGCTATGTGATGTAGCAAGAAATCTGAGATAAACTTCTTGTCTTGTTGCACTGAGAAATAGCCTAAATATGGTATGTGACAAATATTTTAAGTAATTACAATATAACTTTAATTCCTAACTACATGATCATCCCTGATATTAAAATGTCTTTTAAAAAAGTTCTTCCTGACAAATTATGTTTTGAAGGAAAAAAAACTTGCAACATAAGTCATTTTAATGGCAGGCAGAGGTTATGCCATTGCAGTTTCAATATAAAGTAACAGTGAAAGTGTGCTTCCATTTTAAAAAGAACAACAGAATTGATGTGAATAGCAGCAGTGAAACAAACAGTACAAAGACCTAAGAATTCCTAAGATTAAAATTTCATATGTCAGAAAATGTGAAAACATGCATAGTCAAAAATATTTAGAATAAAATGGTCTTGCATATACACAATTCATAGTAAAATTGCCATGAGATAACGTAATAATGCAGGATATATCACAAAAACACAGAGTGACTTGGAAATAAATTGTGATAAAAAAGGGGGGAGGGACTTTAAAGTTTCTGTATGTTATAAACTGTAATAAGCTAGTATTTAGGCTTAGATGCTGCTAAGTTCACCTTTAGGTTTAACAGAATGAAAACCACAATTAAATAATTAAACGCAGGTTTAATAATTCCAATATTTTGTCTATCACAGAGGCATCATTTGTAATAAAACATAAAAATTGTAATAACACACACACACACAATAAGTGGAAGATATTCAACCTCTTCAAGTTGTCATCAGCCTTTTGTCAAAAAAATTTTTAACAGATGCTATTAGTGTTCCTCAGGTACAGTAGTGCCTTGTCAAGTTCTAACATTGGGTTGCATGTAGAACACATTGCTTGCATCCTGCCTCCAAATATTAACAACATTGTCAGGCCTGATATGGCTGACATTCTTACAAAAGCTTCACCACCCTAAAAGAAATCACTCAGCAGCCAATTTTGTGCTCAGAAAATGAATGTGTTGCTCAGAGGCTGAAATACTTACACATCTAGGTTATAACACTACTAATTCCCAGTAGAAAACATTTAAATAATGCCACCTCTTGGCCTCTGAATTAGTTAAAACCTTTTAGTTCCTCTTCCCTGGATATACCGTCAACCTAAAATTCATAAACCTGATAACCTTCTCCATCTTGTAGTAGATGTTCATTTGACTCTCTTCCTCCCTTCACACTAGCCAAAAAGTTAGATAAATCTTTAATCCCCCCCCCTTCTGGCCATACTTTATCTTATATTAAAAATTATACTCACATCATGGTTAGTTTTGACATCAGTTCACCAATATCCTCATTTTGATACCTTGACTTTACTTAAAAATGTACTTGCTCCCCAACATCATTGACTCTTCAATTTGCCATCTATACTAGTTCCTTCACTTTATATAAAAGATAGAGGATACAGCTCTGGGCTACCTGCTCTCTTCCCCCAGCCAATGTGATATGTTGCATTTTGAAAAACATTCTCTTGATATTGCTTTTTTAGATCATCTATCTGGCTGACATATATACATGATGTGTTATTCTTTATTATTCTTTTCTCCTCCACCCCAGAATCCAGTTTACCACAGAAAAAGAAAATAGCAATACTATGTCACTTCTTAGACATTCTAATCACACATTTTCCTAATGGCACTCTTTCTTTCTCAGTTTACAGAAAACTGACCAACACTGGTGGATACATACACAAACTTTCTCATCACTGCTCCCCCCCCCTCAATGATGTGATATTAAAAATCCTTGTTAACAGAGCCTCCAACTTCTGTTCCAATCAGGCTTTCCTCACAACTGAACTCTCCTTTCTTTATTATTATTATTTTCTTGACTTCCATGGAGTTCAACAACTCATCATGGGAGGTCATTGGTAGACAACACAAAGTTTCTCATACAACTCCTTAAACTCATTAATTATTTGCATTTTTACCATTCTCTCAGGCAATGCATTCCATGCTCCTAAGACTTTTCATGCAAAATAAAAAAAAAAAAAAAAATTAATTGTATCCTCTTACTAACTCTCCTTTTGCAACTTCCAGGGATGGCTGTCTTGTTCCTTTCCCTCATTATGCCATATATAAAATCTTCGCATGTCAATCTGTTGACCCTTCAACAGCTTAAATGTCTCAGTCATGTTTTCCCTACCCTTTGTCTTTTATTCCCCAAATTGTGAACTAGTTTTGCATACCCTAAGTCTATCATCAGAACCAACACAGTACAGTTCTGAAATCATTTTTGGTATCCATCTCTGTACCTTCTCCAAGGTTTATGCCATTCCTTAAAAGCCTGGTGATAAGATCTGAGCACAGAAATCCAGATGTGGTCTTTATCAAAGCTTTAGTAAGTGGGATCACACACTGTTATCTCTTGTGACCAGTGTCCTCCTCAATATTGCTGTAATTCTCTAAATTGTTTTCATAGCATTTGCAATATGTTCTCTGAATTTCAGTTACCCAAGATTCCTATCTGCCATCAAATTTTCCAATATATGAGGCATCATATCTGTCAATCCCAAATTTCAAAACCTTATATTTAGTTGCATTAAACTGATATCCCCATTCATTTTTTCACCTTTTCATGAAAATAACCTGCTTCTCACTCCCCTACTCACACCCTATTTATACAGTTTCCAGAGATGACCTCTGGTTCTCCCCAGATCTCTCACTGTTTTCTGCAGAACCTCTCCAACCTTGATCCTATAACAACCCCTTACTAACTTGTAGGTCTCTATCACATCTCCCCTCTTCCTCCTGTCCACCAGACTCTGCAAATTCAATCTTCTCCATCTTTCCTCATATTCAACATTCCAGAGGTTAGAAACTACCTTAGTCAGTCACCTGTGGACCCTTTCCAACATCTCTTCTTCCTTCTGAAAACCAGGTAACCAAATCTGGGGTAACAATAGTCCATGTGTGGCCTAATCAAAGCCTTATACAATGGAACAAGAATCTCCCTACTTCTACAAGTCAGTGTCCTCCACATCATTCCCAGAAGCTTTTGTGTTGTCTTCACAATTTTGGCTATGTGTCCCCTAAATTTCAGATTCTTATCCACTATCACCTCAAGATCTCTTATTTCCTCCACCTCCGACAATTTATCCTCACCAAGCATAAATTCTGCATCCCATTTTTGTTTTCCAAATTTT
This sequence comes from Typopeltis vanoorti, assembly GCF_054136105.1. Taxonomy (NCBI): domain Eukaryota; kingdom Metazoa; phylum Arthropoda; class Arachnida; order Uropygi; family Thelyphonidae; genus Typopeltis; species Typopeltis vanoorti. The sequence continues at coordinate 19,077,592 of NC_143554.1, forward strand.
AAAACCTTACATTTTGCAACATTGAACTCATATCCCCATTCCCATGCCCAATCACTCAATTTATTCAAGTCTTCTTGTAAGGCCACAACATCTTCTCTACTCTTCATGGTTCGTCCCAACTTTGCATCATCTGCAAACAACTGAATATATCCATCCAAATCTTCACCAGTATCATTAATGTACATCTACATATTCTCAACATTTTTTCACCTGAGCCATCCATTTATAAAGATATGTTGATGATGCTTTTGCTGTATGGAGCTCTTTTTTGTCTGATCTCCATGAATTTCTTGAGAAAATTAATTCAGTATAAATCCAAGAATCAAATTTACACTAGAAGTAAAAGATAGCAACTGTCTTCCTTTCTAGACATTGTCATTCTGCATCAACCTAATGGAAATCTGCAGTTCTCTACATAAAGAAAATCAGCTCATACTGGTAATGCTGCTTCACATCATCACCCCTATCAGAAATACGGTGTAGTTAAATCTATCTTTAGTTGACAGAACTCATAAAATTTGTTCAACTGATTCTCTGAAACAATGAACTGTCTATTATCAGAGCTGCCTTCATCTCTAATGGTTATAATGCAAAAAAAAATTGATAAAATAATTAATAATTATGGCCTTAATCTTAATCCTCCTCTAGAAGAAGGTAAACTAAATACCCGTCTTCTCTCCAAAAAACAAATAACCTCCTATCTTTTATGCTGCAGTTTACATAATCCCTTATTTTTGCAGCCTGTGTTATTATGAACAGACTCATTGTTCTGCTCAAATTCGTCTTTGAAGAACATTAAGAATACATTTTACTTCAAGAGCCCAATAAATGTAGTTTAGCTATCTACACCTTTTCTAAAAAAGCATAGAATTCACTGGAATAATATTAATGTTCTACACAAAGTTATTTTCTTCTGGAAATATTGTATATACAAAGCTGCAAAGCACACATTTACAGTCCTTACCTCAACAAAACAATTGCATTAAACTTTCTCAATTCTGGGAAGTTATCCTAACTAATACTCATCATTCATATGTTTCATAAAAATTATAATTAATTAATTATTTAAATTTGAAAATTTATTTTTATTTTATTCCTTGAAATCTATTGATGTAGTCTGCATTATTTTCCTGCAGTTAATAGTGCATGTAATATCACATGCTTTCAATTTAATTGTTGTTTGTTTTTATGCTTATCTCTTCCATAATTGAAAATGGCTATGAAACAGCTGAAAATTCTATGAAAATAAATAATAAATTTACATAAGTGATATCCATAGTTATTTATTATTATTATTATATCTTCTAGTTATGTCTCAATTTGCAAATATATCCATAGAAAGAAAACTTTCCTGAGTTGATAACTTATAACACCGTTTCAGAAGTTTATTGACCTCTATCATATCACCATTCTTTCTCCTATTTACAAGTGTCTACAGTCCATATACTCTTAATCTGTCCTCATAATCTGAATTCAAAATCTCTTCTTTGCACCCTTTCTACTACCTCTTTATTCCTCTGGAATGAGGACACCAAATTTGCACACATTAGTCCAGGTGTGGTTGTATCAAGACCTAGTAAAGAGTTAAAAATGACTTCCTTATCCTTACATGTCAATATTTGTTTCAGCATTGCAATTATCCTCAGAGTTGTATTTGCAATTTTTGTTAATGTGACTTGTGAACAGCAGTTTTCTATCCACTGTATCTTCAAAATCCCTGACCTCATAATTTTCTGCTAACACAAACCCAGCAATTTAATATACCATTGGAAATCTCATCTCACCAAAGTGCATAACTTTACAAGGTTATATTTGAATAACCAGATTATTCAAATCATTCTGTAAGTGCCACATTAGTGGCATCCCTGATCGTCCTGCCTGTCTTTGCATCATTATTAGAAAACAATCGAACATTTCCTTTAAGTCCTCCCCAATATGGCTAATGTATAGATTGAACAACAATCGTCCAAGGACCAATTCCTTTGGACTACTACTGATCACCTTAAATTTGGTAGGTTCACACCCACTTATCCAAGTCAATAGTTTATATTCCATTCCCATATTCTGCTGTTCATGTAACAGCCTTTTATATGGTATCCTCAAATGCCTTAGTAAAGTTAAACAGTATCATCATTATCAATGCTTTCCATGCCTACTGGCACATAAGGCTGCAATGCTGGTTTACCATCTACCACTGTCTCTCGCAGCTGCTCTTGATTCTACCCACCTCCCAATCCTGTCTCATTCATTTCAGATTCCATCATTCTTCTCCAGGTTCATAAGTGATTCCACATCAGACCAGGCTAGATAACCATCTTCTGGGGTCTCACAAGTCACATCTGTCACCAGGAGCATTCGTTCATCCAGATTTTCAGTTTCCATAATGGAATAATTTTTTACAAGGAGGGGTGATATTAGCCCTTCACCCAACCCCTGAAGGGGACCTGGCTATATCCCTGGGAACTGGGTCTCCATTTATTACCTCTTACAATACACAGGAGTGCAGTTGGGGTATTCTACTACCTGTCCCAACACGGGGAAACAGTATCATAGCATATCCATTTCCTTTATACAACTCAGCCATAATGTTGTATAATATAAGAGCAAATTGCTTAGAGATGCCTACCCTTAGCAAACCCTTGTTCTTTGTTTAGTATAGTTTCTCTGTCAACTCATTGCTGTATACTGATTTCTCTAAAGTCATCATGGTCACTCCAGAGATACTGATAGGTTGATAATTAGACACATCTATCTTTGCACCACCTTTGTGCATAGGTATTATCATACATTCTTACCATTCTTGTTCGATCTTTCCTGAGCTGAGACTCATATTATATAAACATGCCAAGAACTAAGCCAATTTGGTTGAACAATTCTTTAGCATATATGCTGATATACCATCTGTCACTATTGCCAAATTCTTATTCAGGTTATGCAACAGCTCATACAAGTATGTCTCTTCATCCAATATAGTTGTAGCACTATGTGATATACACAAGATTGATAGATTTTAGCAAAGTGAACACTCATTATTGAACAATCACCTCTGTGCTTCTGATAAAAGACTATCTATTGTCTGCATTCACTGATATTATTTTTACATTCATTTTTTCTTTTACTTGCAGCATACTAATAAAATTCTTTCTACTGTTGGCTTCAGTCTGTGCAGCTAATTTCCTTCCATACAATACCTGTAACTTTTCTGGCCTGCCCTTTATGTATTTCACAACTTCTTTTTCTTGTGATATTCTTATGGATCTCTTGCTTAATAAGGTTGCACAAATATTTCACTTCTACCCTATTTGTTCTTCAAACTTTAGGGACATGTTCTGATACTGCTTCAGTTAATCACCTTTTTAAAGCTACCCATGCATTGCTGATATTGTTCTCATCCAATAACTAATATCATTGGGCCACAAATAGGAGTCTCCTGAGTTTAAAGACTACAGAGTGTTAGATCAAATCTAACACTCTGTAGTCTTGAGTTCCTTCTTTCACATGCTGCTTGAGAAAGTTGCCTTGTAACAACTCAGTGAATTCTTCTTCATTCTTATCATGAGGTTTCTCTTCTATCAAGTCAATGTTTAGATTATTTAAGTCATAAGTAATAATTACTCACTTAGTACTATCAGGATAATTTGGTGATTCATCATTCCCAGCAGCTGAGGCCCCTCCCCCCCCATACATGGGACATTATTATTATTATTTCTTTTGAGTTTTTGCTCTAAACAGACATAAATCATGACATGAAGGAGGGCCATAATTGCCAATGACTTTATGCGTGGGTTATGCATGGAGAGTGGTGTGGAATTTGTGGATATGTGGAGTGAGTTCGATGGGCGAAAGGATTTATATAAGATGGATGGGTTACATTTGAATGGAGTTGGTGTAAGGAGGCTTGAAAAAATGTTGATGAATGATGTGGAAGTGGACGTACAGACCTAGGGAAACTAAATTTATTAAGGGGGGGGGGAGTAGATATGCAGACTTCAGGGAGGCAGTTGAGTGAATGAATGAGTATAATATGCCCGAGTGAGTACGAAGGACAACAAATCAGAATGGGATAGTTAGTATAAGGCATCAAAGTAGGGATGGGACTAATGGACTAATGCAATTCATGTACACTAATGCCACGAGTATTAGGAACAAGAAGGAAGAGTTTTTGGCCTTGGTTGGCACTTCCAGGCCACAGGTTGTTGGTATTAGTGAAACATGGCTGACAGAAGATGACAAAGCTAGTGGGATTGAATGCGACGGGTATAGCGTGTTCAGGAGTGACAGGGAGAATAAAGGGGGGGGGGAGTAGTGTTATTGATGATAGCTGATGAGCTGCAGCCAAGGAGTATAGAAGTTGAACTGCAGGATAGAGAAAAGAGCACATTTGAGGCTGTTTGGTGTGAGATAGAATCTAACAGAACAAAATATACAATTGGGTGCTGCTATAGACCAGGTGATGGAATAGATGGTGGGGATAGTATGCATAGGCAAATAGAAGAAATGAGTGGAAGGAGGGTAATTATTATGGGTGATTTCAATTATGGTAACATTGACTGGAAAGAGGAGAGGGCACATGGGAGGAAGGAATTGGATTTTATGTGGTTATTAAGGGACAACTATCTGCGGCAGCATGTAGTGGACATGCTGACAGAGGACAGAGAGTGCTTGACCTAGTAATTGCAACTGAGAATGTGGCTGTAACGAACATGACCATGTTGCCACCAACTGGTGAGAGTGACCATAGAGTCATGACTTGGGAGGTGGCTAAAGGAGTGGAATTTACAATTAAGATGGGGTACATGTGGAATTACCGTGCTGGTAAGTATGACAAGCTTAGGAGTGTGCTTGGCTCAATGCCATGGCATGTAAAACTCCAAGGGCTGGATGTTGATAGTGCATGGGAGGTGGAAGAAGTGTTTGCAGGAGGCAATGGTTGACTGTATACCAAGAGTGCGAATAATAAATCAAGTAGGGGTTAAATGGATGAATAACACTATTAAGCTTGAGCTGCAAAAAAAAGAAACAATTGTGGAGGGAATTTAAGGAGAAAGGTGACCAGCAGGTGCAGAAACAGTATAAAGCTTAGGCCAGGATGGTAACAAGGGTGGTAAGAAAAGCAAAAGCGGATTATGAAAGAAAATTGGCCATGCAGGCTAAAGAGAATCCCAAACAGTTTTTTCAATATGTTGCAAGTAAAAGGAAAAATGTTCATGGCAGAATGATCTTAAAAAATGCTGAGGGTAGGGAGGTAACCGAATCAGTCGATATAGTGGAATTACTGAGCGAGCACTTTGCAAGAGTATATCATCCAGGTGGTGACATTGCAGGAATAGAAGAACCAACAGCTTATACTGGAATTGTGATGAATGAAGTAGAGTTAACTAGTCTATTACAGAACCTCAATGTCAGTACATCTGCGGGATTGGATGGTATACCAGCTCATGTCGTACGTGAAGCGGCTAAAGAATTGTCAGTGCCCTCGACCATTTTGCTTAATTTCAGCCTTCGGTCTGGGTCAGTCCCAAGGGGGTGGAAAGAGGGGAAAATAGTTCCGCTGCATAAAGGTGGTTCCAAGGCTGCTGCTGAAAATTACCGGCCAATCAGCATAACAGGAATGATTATCAAGGTCTTGGAGAAAATATTCAAGAGGAAAATACAAGATTGGATAGATGAAAATGGGATACTGTATCGGGGACAGCATGGTTTTGTGAAGGGAGGTAGGTCATGCCTCAATAACTTGCTCACGCATTATAACACAGTGACGGCTGAACTGGATAAGGGTAATGGGTTTACAGTGATTCTACTGGACCTTGCTAAGGCCTTTGACAGGATACCACATGGAATTCTAATCAGTAAATTGCAGCATATGGGGATGGATATAGGGTTAGTGAGATGGATAGGAGGGTGGTTGATGGAGAGATATCAGAGAGTGGTTTTTTTTCAGGAGTAGAGTCCACAAGACGGCCTGTGACTAGTGGTGTGCCACAAAGATCTGTTCTTGGACCATTGCTGTTTAATTTGTTCATTAATGATATAGGAAAGGATCTGAGAGGAACAGTTCATTTGTTTGCAGATGATGCAAAGTTGGGTAGGACAATAGTGAATGCAGATGATGTCAAAATTTTGCAAGATGATTTGGATAGATTGGAGGTCTGGGCTAAGGAGAATGGATGTCAATTTAATGTGACAAAATGTAAGGTTATACATTTTGGGGTGAAAAGATTAGCAGCAGTTTACTACATTGGTGGAACTGTACTTCTGGAAATTGATGAGGCATGAGATTTATGAGTGTTGGTGGATAAGGAGTTGAAATTTAGGGGACACATTGCAAAAGTGGCCAAATCAGCTCATCAAATCACTTGGTTGCTGAAGAATAAGTTGACAAGCAGGTTATTGTTCCTCTGTATCGAGCCTTGATAAGACCCCATCTCAACTACTGTGCCCAGATTTGGTCACCTAGGTTTCTTCTTGATGGGGAGGAGGTTGAGAGGATCCAGAGGCGAGTGACCAAGATGATAGCAGGTCTATGGAATGAACTTTATGAGAACAGGTTGAGGATTTGTGGGTTGCAAAAATTGGTTGATAGGTGTAGGAGGGGAGATATGATTGAGACATTCAAATTACTGAAGGGTTTCTATAAAATTAATTCAGAAGATATTTTTGAGAACAGGGCTGGTTGTGGGAGGACTAGGGGACATCCATGGAAACTGGGCAAAAGTGTGGTTAGTAAAGGTGTTAGAGCTGGGTTCTTTACTTTTAAAGTGGTGAATGAGTGGAATGGGCTGCCAGAATCTGTGGTGGATGCTGTGACTGAATGGGTTTAAGGCGAGGTATGATAGATACTGTATGAATGTCGAATAGTTGTGATGAATGTGATTTGGGTCCTCCCTTGATGAGTCTAATGACTCCCTGGAGTTGCCCGTAATAATAATAATAATTAATAATAGTACCACCACTTCCCTCTTCTGCCCTTCCTAAAAATACTATACACTTTAAAAAGATTAATTTCATTGTTATATGCTATAGTACACAGGTTGGAATAATAAAGAATATGGGTAGAAGCATCTCTTTCATATATGTGGGCTCAACTCCAGAATAAATAATGTACATTAGTGTATAGAAGTCATTCGAACTCAACCTCCTGTTAGCAGTCACCACATCCACTGTCATCTAAATTTAATGAATTTACTTATATGATTGTGTCAGTTAATAATTTTATATTGCATATAAAGCTGCTTTGTCATTTTACATCAAAATTTATTCTTTTAAAGCAGAGATTGCCAAACTTTTATACCTTCCTCCTTCCAGAACAAGTGCAAATAGAGAAATTTGACAAATAGCTATAAGTGTAAAGACTTTTTTTTTTAAGGATATGAAACTAAATATAAACCTTTCAGATGTGAAGTATTTGCTCGAATGAGTCAACTTCTTGTATGTTATACTGTCATTGAATTTAAAATTAAAAAATACATCTGAAGTGTTTATCAGAACATATACCATTATTTACTTTTAGAAACTGAGAGGTTCTATCAGTGAATTCTATAGTACTGTATGACAACTAAGCAGTCAATTTTTAAAATGTTTTGCCACATGTCATCTAAAAAAAGTATTTCATATCAACAACATCTGCCACCCCAGAAAAACATACATGCTGTCTACTTTGGGAGATTCTCTACTAAGAAATTAGAATAATCTCATTTTGATCTTATCTAAACAAAAACTTCCCTTATCTAATGCTATCTTTATTGTCCTTTAAACTCTTGACAGTTGTTCTGTGCTCTTTGACTTTCTAATCCTAAATAATTCTGAATAATTACTTCATTAGTGAAGCCAGTGTCATGTACTAGGGTGGTTTGAAAAGTTCTCAGCCTAACAGTGAAAAAACAAATTTATAATTTCAAAAATATTTTTATTTTTCAATATAAACTCCCTTAAGACTAATGCATTTATTGCAGCAATGCTCCAGCACTATTATCCCATCCCTGTAGTAGTTCTCAGTAAGATCTGCAAAATACCCCTCTACAGCTGCAGTCACCTCTTGATTCGAAGAAAAACGCTGACCAGCGAGGAAGAGTTTTAGTTTCTGGAATAGACAGAAGTCAGAGGGAGCCAAATCTGGGGGAATAGGGTGGATGTTCCAACTATTCATAGTGCAGATCCCCTAATTTTTCCATTGCCAAAACACCTTTGGGCAGGGTGCATTGTCCTGATGAAAGATGATTTTTTTCTTCTTCAAACCGGGTCTTTTCTCACGAATTTTTTCGTCTAGTCTGATTAAAAGATCGTAATAATATTCCCCGTTTATTGTTTTACCCTTTTCAAGATAATTAATGAACAAAATGCCTTTAGCATCCCAAAACACTGATGCCATGACCTATCCTGCTGATGGAACTGACTTTGTCTTCTTTGGTGCTGAACAACCGGCTTCTATCCACTGTTTTGACCGCTGTTTGGATTCTGGTGTGTAATGGTGAATCCAAGTCTCATCTATAGTAATAAAGCGACACACAAAATCAGTTTTATTCTTGTTAAACGCTCCAAGCACTGTTCAGAGATTTTCATTCGAGTGCATTTTTGATCTGCTGTGAGCAAGCATGGCGCTCATCTTGCGCAAAGCTTTGTCATTTCAATTTGCAATTCTTTATGCAAAATATATCATACAAGTTCTTTTGAAATGCCTATAGTCTCAGCAATTTCATGCACTTTGACTCGCCAGTCATCCAATACCATATCTTGATCAATGATTTCTGGTGGTGTTACACTTTTTGGATGTCCTTCACATGGATCATCTTCAAGGCTGGTACGGTCATGTTTAAACTCAGCAGCCCATTTCTTAGTTTTTGAAAATGAAGGAGAAGCATGTCCATAAACTTTTATGAACTTCGAATGAATTTCTTTTGGCATTAAACTCCCTTTTACAAAGAATTTTATAACTGCATGATACTAAATTTTATCCATTTCAAGGGATTCAGACAACACTTTTGCTTCAGACAGCTGTATAAAATAAACTACTTGATAGAATGACTTGTAATTTCACATGGATGCTTATGACAGATGCACCAACCTTAGAAAAAAAATCTTGCTGATAGTGTTGCCATCTATGGTCGAGGCTGAAAACTTTTCAGGCCCCCCCCGTATCCCAGCTGGTTTCCCTTTTCTGTTATACTTAGCTAGAAAAAGAGAAGCAGAAATATTTGCTTACAGCAAATGCATCTCTGCATTCACAATGTTGCGAGATCCATATCCTTCCATGATTCCATTTTTAATCTCATGAAAACCTAATTACTTAACTCATCATTTCATGAGTTAAGTAATCAGCCCTCTACCCTCACATATTCTCAGCCCTTCTAGACTTGTATTCCTACTAGAATATCTCTTATTCTTATTGTGCATTAACCTTGGTGTTTGTAGACTGCAGTTACTTCATGGAATCCTTGTGTCAATAATTCTCTATACATAGCATGCACATGAATCTTCTCTCTTGAATGAACACTTTCTGCTTATAAAATTATCTTTTATGATATTAGTGATATAACATGATAATATTGTTGTTATTAATAACAAACCTCAACAGACTCAACACAGGAAGTCTCACTCTACAAGTAACATATATGTTTTACTTAACCTTACTCATTTACAATCTGGTAATGAATCCCACTCACCCACTGCTTTCCATGGAAAAAAATTCCTCACTGACTTTTTTTCCCCCCATACTATACAATAGGGTTCTAAAGGGCTATTTTCTCTGCCCTCAGAATTTCTGCTATTGCTTTTCCTTTCAATTGTATATCATCCCATCTCTATTAATTCTTTAAAGTTTCTTCACCAATTTAAGTTGTCATAATGCCTTGCCTGTTTTCTTCCTATCTCCCAAGCTCTGCATACACCAGATAGTTTTAATACAGCCTTTGTTTTAAATATATTTAAAAACCTGCACAGCTTACATATGTAAAAAAAAAAAAAAATGTAGAATTTTATTCAAAAACTCCAATTTATTTCATCCAATGTTACATGGACATCATCAGAGACAGACTGGTAACTACATTCATTAATCATAAAAATGAGTCATAAAGCATGTGCATACTAGCTCATGTCTCAGTTGCAGCTGAAGTATATTATTACACTATTAGAGTTCAAATGAACAAAAATTCTGTGGATAAAAAATAATTTAAAATAATTATTAAAAAAACATTATGAAAAATCAACAGTAATCACTTTCCAAAACTTAAAGACTGGCATACAATCTGAGCACTTAATAATTATTTTAAATTATTTTTTATCTACACAACTTTTACCTTTCAACTCTAATAGTGTAATCATATACTTCAGCTGCAACTGAGACACGAGCCAGAGTGCACATGATTTATGACTAATTTTTATGATTGATGCTTGAAATATAGTTACCAGTCTGTCTTCCTGATGATGTCCATATATATATATATATATATATATATATTGGAGTTTTGAATAAAATCCTATATATATTTTTTACATGTGTAAGCTATGAAAGTTTTTAAATCTGCAATTTACATTCCCCAACCTCTCCCTATAACTAGCATTCCAAAGTCACTCATCTGTGGACCCTCTCCAAAGTCTCCTCATCATACTGCAAACCAGGCAACTGAACTTTTATGTAAATAGCCCACGTGTGAACTGAACAAGACCTAGTATACAACTGATACATCCAAGGTACACTTACTAATTTTATTTCATTACTAAGAAAATATAATGCTTCCAAATACATTATCTGTTTAATAATAGAGCAGATCCTGGAGGCTTTGTGCCCTCACTCAGGTGAATTTTTGCAGCAGTCAATTATGGTACTTGCAGTCAAATGTGGGCCAACAGGATAAGAGAACTCTTATTCTGTTGACTAAACAGTTTTTTTTTTTTAATCATACTTCTTTAGGCATCTGTTAAGCAAGCAGTGATATGGTGTCATGCACAGACACTGAAAAAATCCATTATCTAAACGACATGCATAAATCTTTATGCCTTAATTGAATATAATGTTTGAATGTTTGTATTCAACTGAGGTACACAGATGTGTGTGAATGTCTTTCAGGAAAAAAGAAAGTTGCATCATTTTTTACACCTCATACCTCTCCCCCAATTTAGAGGTAAGTATTTCAATACAAGTATTTACACATGTTCCAATAATGTAAATTTAAACCTCACCCAGTATCATTAACACATAAAATAAACAGTGGTAATTCTAAAAACAGCTTCTTGTGCCATACCTAGTAATTTTCTCCTTTTGGAGTTGTACTGCTCTTTCTTTACAAGTTGTGCTGATGTTTATTAGGTAGCTAGTCATCTATCTATCTCACTCATATCTTATCTACTCCCCACCCCCTCCCATAAAAATCAAATGGTAATATAACACTTAGTGAAAGACCTTTACAAAATCTAGAAATATTAGTAGAAGTTTTGTTAGTAATTTACTCCCTTTCGAAAAATTATAAATTACTTAAACACTTGAACTGTAATTCTGCAAATTGTAGTTGGAGATGGTTAAGTGAAATAGCTATGCCCTGATACTACTAGACTTTGGATAGGCATTTGATAGTATACTGCACAGTATTACATAAGTTGGAGCAAATAAAGATGAACCTGAAACTGTTAACATGGTTTGATCGATTGACATTAGATAGTAATATAGGGTGGAGTTGAATCAAAGTGAAGGCAGGTGATCAGTGGTGTTTCATAGAGCTGTGTACTTGGACCAGTTCTGTTAATTAGTTAATTAATGATATTGGGAATAATTTTAAGGAGGAATATATAATGCAGGAGTGTCAAACTCAATTGGACCGTGAGCCATTTGCCATAAAAGTCTATCTCAACGGGCCGCAAAAAAATTTTCGACTAAAAACATGCACCAATTAGAATCGAAGGGAAGTGAAAGAATGAGTATAAATAAATTGGAAAATTAATAATGGAAATTTTGTTTATTCTAAGCCATAAAATAATAGTATAATGATTATGACAACTCAAAAAATAAAGAATATTTTTATTATATTAATATTTACAATATATGGCATTTAAACCAAATTAAACCAAAATTAAATTTTATTTGAACAAATCAAATATTTATAGTCTAAAAAAAAAAAGTATGAAGTCTCATTAATAACCATCACAAAAATTTACAGAGCCTCATATTAGTTTGAAATTTTTTGTGTTTGTGTTGAAATAAAATACTTCTATTTTTTTTGGGGGGGGGGGGATCTATATTTTAAGAAATTTTTTAAATGTTAAAGAAAATATTTTGGGAAAAGATGATAATATTTTGGATTTAAAATATATATACTTGCATAATATAATTATAGTAATTTTAAGTAATTTAATTGAAATATTTTATTTTTTTCCTAACACTTGACAATGTTTATTGTTAACCAACTTGCCAAAATTTGGAGTCAAAGATTGACATTGGTTAGTCTTGATCTGTGGGCTGTTTTAGTACCTTTCATACATGAGAATAATTGTTTGCATGAATACGCATTTCCAAAATAATATAGAATATTTGCTGCAAACTTTTTTTTTATTTCCGGATATTTTTGACCTAAATAACTGTATATTTTTGGAATACCAACTTCTTGGTATTTCTCTTTTAGAACGAAATCATTTTGGAAATAAGTAAATTCCATTTGAATACAAATAGGAGCTTTTTTGAAATTAAAGAAAAAGGACCTGTAAAAAGCGAAAAAACTTCTTGCTCCTTAAAATTTTTAATTCACCTATCATATTCTTTTTTAATCTTTTCTAGTTTGGGACAATATTGAGAAAAGGTAAAACTTGATTCTTATTGTTCAACTGTTCACGCATTGGAAAGTAATTTAGAATATTCTGTTTTAAATGATTTTGAAACAAAACCAATTTACATCTAAAACTTCCCAGTGCATCATACATGTGTATTATTAACTGATCTTTCCCCTGAAGTCTGACATTTAAATCATTCAAATGTCCTGTAATATCAACTAAGAATGCTAGATCCTGTTCCCATGTCTGATCATTAAGAAATGCAGCATCATGTTTTTCATTTCTAGGAGCAGTTTGATCTCCTCTAAAACTAAAAAAAAAAAAACTTTTTAGAACTTTATGACAAGATAACCATCGAATCTCTGTGTAATAAGGTAGCCCTTCAAATTCACTCTCCAAGTCTTTAAGAAATTATGCAAACTGGTGGTGATTGAGGCCTCTGGATCGGATGACGTTCACAGTATTTTTCACAGGCTTGAGTATGCTGCTCATTTCCAATACTTTGGAGCACAGCACCTGCTGATGAATAATGCAGTGGAAAGTTTGCAGTTTTGGAATGTCTGGATACATTTCCTTTAACTTTGCTGCAAGTCTTGATACAAAACCTTTATTTTTGCCTGTTCAGAGAAGTTGTTATTTTTCCAAAATGCTCCACATGGCATCAAAACTGTCTTCCCCTGCAGTGGTTCCATGGATAGGAATCATTTCCAAGAACTCTTCAGTAATATTCATATTGTCGTAGTAAGGCCTGAAGAAACAGAGCAACTTGAACCACTTCATGAATATCGAAAGTTTCGTCAAGTGCAATTGAAAAGCACTGTGCATTTACGGATATTTCTTGCAACTGGTCATGCAGATTATCTTTCATTTCAGTTATTCTTTTGATCACAGTATTTCTGGACAAAGAAATATCGCAAAATACTTGCACATTTTAGTGACATACGTTTTTGACTACTTTCATCATGCACTCCTTAACCAAGGAACCGTCACTAAAACCAATAAATAGCTGATTTCATAACTGGCTCTCACTGCTGATTCATTGTCTTTCATAATTTTTGAAAATATTCATTGTTAACTTTGAAGTGAATTCTTCATACTTTTTAATTTTTCTTCTCTCAGTTTATCCTCAAAGCATGAATATTGTTCTTTGGGAATGTTATCATAGTGCCTTTTTATATTATATTCTTTGTCGACATTAATTGTTTTGTACAAATAATGCACAAAAGTTTGTCCTTTGTTTCAGTGCAGAAGTAATTCAATTCCCCTTTTAATTGAAATTTTCTCCCCTCATCAGCAATTTTTCTTTTTCTTGTTGTCTTAGAAAGCGACATTGCCTGGATGAATAAATATATTATTAATAACAATTTTTATAAAAATGTTTGAATAAAAATGCACAAAACTGTAGACCAGTGCACGATACTATTACAAATAAAAAATAATAAAAAATTGATTCTCTCATAGCTACATTAGATTGTTGTTGGATCATGTTTGGCACACTGACATGTGCTTCAGAGATTACTGATTGACTGTAGCAATTATAAACTCACAGCCTGGATTCACATGAACAGCTGCTAGCAAATAGAATTCAATTTTTTCAGCATGCTACCCGCAGCTTGCTATAAATTAACAATGAAAGCATAAATATAGTTTATAATTTACAGTTGATTAGGATCGGATCTAACATTGAAATTGTGATATAAATTTTTATTATTGCAATTAAATTATAGCAGATCATTGCATCCATATTGTAACTATAAATGTCATATGAAAACGAATAAATCAAATGATTAAACCGATACTGAATTTACTCAAATATAACTCCCACTTTTTTTTCCCAAAATTGAGATTTGTAATGAACAACCCTTCACGAATGACTAATGAGAAGTGAAAGCAGAGCGTGAAGTAAACAGCAGTGATAGGCCAGTAGAGATAGAGCAGCTATGAAGATGTGCATATGATTGGTGCGGTATTAACAAAAGATCGCGCTACCAAAAGACAAAGGCAAGCCGACAATTTTTGAGTTGAAATTCTAATTTTCTTCAACTGAATTCCATAATATCTGAAACTGCCATAACAACATATACTATATATTTCTTAGTTTTAACATGTTTGACTGGGTGGTGTCATGCCTGTTTATCGTTCTGATGGAACTTCTCATTGCTGGGGCTAACTCACACAAAGTTTCAACTCCCGGTTCAGTTTTATTGCTGGTTGTTTGCTTGCTGCTTCCGCTTTTGTGATTTCTTAATGACATCGAAAATTGGACAGTAGTTTTTAGTTAGATACTGTGTTTGCCATTGCAACATATGGTTTACTTGAGTCTATACAGCATAGTTTCTGTGGGGGTGGTGTGATTCATTAGTTAGTGCCGTTTTTATCCCAGTTTTCTCTGATTGCACTGTTTGTTGAGAAATATATTACACAGACTGCAAATGTTTCTGTATCTTATTCAGCAATACAATAAAACTACTTGTTTTTCTTTTGTCTGCAGTATAGTGACTGTTGTTTACTGTAGGGAGCAAGTTATTATCACCCTGATGTGAATGTGTTTAAACTTTTTTTGTGTGTGCGAGGTATATGCAAAAATTTTTAATTTCTTTTTTCTTAAAGTAAAATCAGGGGTGTGAATAATATTCGAGTAAATATGGTAGATCGTGTTTAACCTTTTCATTCATTCACACTCCTAGCATTCACAGTATATTTCAGAAATGCATTCCACTCACCCATCACTCTTCATGTAAAAAATCCACTCCATGCTCCATTCTTTACTGTAATACACTACTTCCAGAGATAGCCTCTCATTCTCCTCTTATCACCCTCATCACTCTCTGTATCTCTCTCTCTTTCTCTCTCATATAATTCCTTCTGTGTTAATCTGGTAAAATCCCCTCACTAATTTAAATGTTCCTGTCATTATCACCTCTTTTCTGCCTATCCACTAAACCGTGCAATTTATATTTTCTCCATCTCAAATTTGGTCACTTGTTTCCAACATGCCTGGGTCCTGAAATTGCCTTAGTGACTTGTCTCTGAATCCTCTTCAAAGTTTCTAATGGAAACAGAGTTTGGTCACCTCATTTCATGATGAAACATAACCAAGTTTGAGAAAAAGGCCATGAGTATTCCTATCAGTGGCACAACTATCTCCTATTTCCTCCTATTAGTGTATTTCTTGTCATAGCAGCAACGTACTTTATAGCAGTTGCAGCACTTGCAAACATGCCCTTCGTGCTCCAGGCTACTGTCAACTATTGCTCCTGGATCACAAATTGCATCGATTTCTTGCAGCACATTTCCACCAGCAGTACGCACTTTGCACTCCAAAGTGCATTATCTTTGCACTCCAAAGTGCAAAGATAATGGTTTGTTAATACGTGCAAGGTATTGCACGTATTAACAGAAACACTGTAATCCCACTTTATTCATCCAAGCAAAAAAGGTTATTTAAACCTTCCTGAAGGGAGTTGACATCAACATTACTCCTTTTAACTTTCCACACTTGGTATCATCAACTGAATATACCCTATCAATCCACGTGAAATATCATTAACAGATAACTTGAAACAGTACAGCCAAGCAGCACACCATTGACCCACCATTCTTTTCTGGAACACTGCTCCCACTACACATTTGCTGGCATCATGCAGAGAACCAGTCTCACTTCACCATCTCCTCCAAGTTATACACCATCTTGTCATGTGGCAGTCTATCAGATGTATTTGCAGTGTCTAAGAATATCACTGTATATGAGTCACTCTTATCTGACACTTTAAAAAAAAAATTATAATTCTCATCAACCGAATTCCATAATATCTGAAACTGCCATAACAACATTTACTATATATCTTAGTTTTAACATGTTCGTGACGGGATAGTGTCTTACCTGTTTATCGTACTGAAGGAACTGAACTGTTTCTGTTTATTAATCTAGCTTTTGCCATACATTTGTGCATTGCTCTTTTAGTCTCTGTTTCCCAAAGCACATCATCCCATGATATTAATGTTATATGACTGTGAAGCTTCCAATATCTCTCTTAAAGTTAGTTCCACATAAATCCCTTCTTGACAGTAACCTTCCACTGATTCAGAACCTCTGAAGTCAGTTACCTCATGATTTATCTCATTATAACTAGAGAATGTGTTAATATCTCATTAACATCCACATCTCATCCTGCAAGTACATCACCATATCGACACTCAGAAACCTTCTGCTACTTCCTTCACATACTGCCTAAAATAATCATAATTCAGAAGTTCTGGAGACCCACTCTAACCAGTGGTTACACAATACTTATCATACCTTACTGTTTTTCAGGTGCACTCATTTTTCAGGCACAAACTTTGTTTACTCACACTTGGATAAAGGATTAAACTAAATTTATTACTTATCATTCCTTTGTCACCTCCCCAAGCAAAAAATCTATTTCTAACAACCTTGCTGACTATGCACTCCTACACAATTTCCATGGGTTGATCCCTTGTTTTCTCTCACTTCCTGCTATACATTGGAAAAAAAGTCTTTGGTGTTGATCCTGTAAAACGCCTTTACTAACTCATATGTTTCTATCATGTTCCCTTTTTTTTTTTTTTTTTTTTTGCCTATCAGCTAGTCTTTTAAACCCACAGGCCTCAGTCTGTCTTCATAGGAAGAATTCCATAGATCTCCTACAATCTTGGTTGCTCTCCTCTGAATCCTCTTCACCACTTTCTCATTTCCATGGCAACCAGATCTGCATGCAATAGTCCTTATTAAGTCCTTGCTCCAATAGCCTCATTAAGACTTTATAGAGGAATAATAACCTGCCTTCTCTACTTGTCAGTATGTTTTTCAACAACTACATTATCTGATGTGGGGATTAATAATTTCCCTATCCCCACTTGTCAGTATGTACTTCACGTAATCTGATGTTGGATGTTCTGTTTTTAAGTTACCTTTACAATATATGCTCTCTAAACTTCAACTCCCTCTCCACGATCACTCCCAAGTCTCTGTCTTCATCAATTTCCTGCAGTTCATTTCCATCAGTGTGATCCTCAGCTTATGTTCTCTTTATCCTCAAGACCTTATACTTGACCTCATTGACACAGATAACTGAATATTTTCCCTTAAATCATTTCCTATATCACTGAACAGCAGTGAATCACGTACAGTGCCCTGTGGTACACCAATAGCTGCCTACCTTCTGCTGGATTCATTTGCTCCCATATACTAACTATTCTTTCATGTCTGCCCATCAGTCACCTTCTTATCTAAATCACCAGCTTCATATTCATCTCCATTTGCTTCAATTTATGCAAGAGTTCCATGTGATATCCTGTTACATGCCTTAGCATAATCCAGCAATATTGCTATGTAGCCATTTTCTTTATCCAAATCAATTGTCACTTTATCATAAAAAGTAAGTAAATTACTAAGGCAAGACCTACTCTTAACCAAACTATGCTGCCCACTATAGAGTATCATATTCCTGTCCTCCTGGTCCTGAATTCTTTTACCAACTTCTGCAATACTTTAACATTATCCCTGAGATACTTATTGACCTATAATTTTCTATCTTTGGGAACCTCCTTTATGTAGTGGAACTATTTGCCCTCCTTCCACTACCTTCCCATAACTGAAGTTTAAATTAAAAATCTTGGTTAGAAGAGCTACCAGTTCCCTTGCATATTCTCATAATACATAGACTGATATTCAGTCTAATCCCATGATCATATTGCATTAAGGTTCTTCCAAATTGTAAGCACCTACAATCTGTCTATTTCTATTCTCACATCAGTTAATATTACATGTGCTGGAACATCTTTACCTGCATGGCACTTTCTTGCAAAATGTGATCATGCAGTAACTCAACCATTTTATTTACTTCTGTTACCTCCCTACCATTGGCACCCATTAAAAAAATTCACTCTTTTGTATCCCTACAATTTTGTCTTCCTTTCAATCCACATTCCTTTTAAATCTCCAATTTGAGTCACTCAGCTTTTGCATACTCACCCAGTTTCTTTAACATTTCATAATTAGCATTCTCTCTACATTCCTCCATAGCAGATTATGAGAAGAATCTAGCTGAGGAGGCCAAAAGATATCTCAAAGAGTTCTTTTGTTCCGTGGCAAGTAAGAGCAAGAATGGCTATGGAAGATTAACCTTAATGAGTGCTGGTGTTGATGAGATGAGAGAAGCAGATAAAATAGTTGAGTTACTGAGTGACCACTTTGCAAGGGTATATCATCCAAATGAGGTTATTACTGCTGTAACATATGTGACAGAGACTGATGTGGGAACAGAGGTGGATGAATTAGAGGCTCTTAGGGTTATTGCAGAATCTCACAGCTGTAGGATTAGATGGAATATCAGCTCGCATTTTGCAAGCATGTGCAAAGATATTGGCAATTCTTGTGACTAGGTGCTTTAATTTAAGTCTCAGTTCTGTTAGAATTCCATGGGATTGGAAAGAGGGCAGAATAATTCCTTTGCATAAGACAGGTTCTAAGACTGCAGTAGCAAATTATAGACCATTCTGTATCTCAGGAGTGGTGGTAAAAGTACTGGAAAAATTGGCCAAAAAGAGAATTCAGGAATGGGTGGATAAGAATATGATACTGTGTATGAAGCTTTTTGAAGGGTCAGTCATGCCTTAGTAATTTACTTGCTTTTTATAATAGTGTAACAGCTGAGCTAGATAAAGGAAACGGCTACACGATGATTCTGGTGGATTTTGCAAAGGCATTTGACAAAATATCACATGGAACTCTTATACAAATAAGAACAAATGGGGATGAATATGACACTGGTTATGTGGATAAGAAGGTGGCTTCTGGACAGATATCAAAAAGTGGTATATGGAGGGGCCATAATCAAGGCTACTGATATGATATAGAAAATAACCTGAAAGGAAATATTCAGTTGTTTGCTGATGATACAAATTAAAGTGACAGTTAATCAGAGTGATGTGGAGAGCTTGCAGGACGATTTAAATAGGCTGTCAGTATGGGCAAAAGATAATGTGTGTCAGTTTAATGTGGAGAAGTGTAAATTTATGCATTTTGGGATAAATTGATTACATGCTGTGTACTACATTTATTTAACTGTACTCCAGGAAATAGATGAAGCTAGAGATTTAGGTGGGGGGGGGAGAATAGACAGAGAGTTGAAGTTTAGCAAGCATGTTGCTAAAGCTGCTAAGGTAGCTCATAAGATTACTTGGCTATTAAAGAACACATATACTATAAGGCATTACCAGATAAAGTAGTCACAACTGACTCTGGGATGACCTCTTGTTCTGGCCCCTCTAGCCAAGTGCAGAAACATTTCCCCTAAATCAATCCTATAATTCTCCTATCAACCAACTTCTGCGTAAGTGACAACTTATGCAGAAGTTAGTTGATAGGAGAAAGAGAGGGGCTATAATAGAAACATATAAGGTGGTATACCTTTTGGCAACTCATATAGGTAAATATGATCTCTGCATTGCTTCTGCCTTTGCATCACCACTTCGGGTCTGGCTCCCACTGACGAGACCTCAGTAAAGGTCGAAATCGGTCTGGGTAGTGGCCCTTCCCTTAATGCATAACATTATACATATCCGCAACGAGATGCTCTTTGCATTAAGGGAGATATTAAAACAAGGAGTGATGAGAGCTTGGTTCACCTTTGTTATGAGTTGCCTCAGTCCAAGTGTATGCAAACTTTGTTTGCATACACTTGGATAAAAGATTAAACTAAATTTATTATTAGGGGCCAGAACAAGAATTCATCCCAGAGTCAGTTGTGAGTGCTTTATCTTGTAATGAGATAAGGAAGTTGTCATTCCTCTTTATAAAGCCTTGATATGTCCACTTCTGGATTACTGTACTGATGTCTGATCTTCTGGTTTCTTGGAGATGAGGAAGCAGTGGAGAAGATTCAGAGGCAAGTGACCAAGATGGTGAGTGGTCTGTGGAATGTTCCCAATGAAGATTGATTGAGGATGTGTGGATTGCAGAAGTTGGTTGATAGTAGAAAAAGAGCAGCTATGATAGAAACATTTAAGTTGCTTAAAAGGGTTTTATAGAATTGATGCAGGGGAAGTGTTTCTGCACTTGGCTAGAGGGGCCAGAACAAGAGGTCATCCCAGAGTCAATTGTGAGTGCTTTATCTGGTAATGAGTTCAAGTAGTTCTGTGATAGGTTGTGTGGTTAGTTTTGGTCTCCTGTAATGAGTCTTTGGAATGTACAATAACAATAATAACAGCACTCCATTAAGATTCTGTTTATTTCAGTTTCTCTGAAGCTTCCATAGTTAATTTGATATCAGTAATGCCCTACAGTTGCAAACATGTGGATTTGAAGAACCTTTATAAAGACTTTTTCTGTTGAAGGTAGGTTTGTTGGTCTCATACAGGGTTTTTCTCCTCAGAAACTCAGGTTTTACATCCCACAAAACAGGCAGACTGGCCAAGAAACCCACATAATTAACAGACATAATACATTAGCTCATTTAATGAAATAAATACAGTGCAGAGAAATAATTAAACAGTCTTAATCATATCAATATTTCATCTCTGTCAGAGACAGAATTACCAGAACAAGATATCTTCAGGAATACAGTATTAAAATTGTAATGATGCATTCAAAAATACTAAGTGGTAGAAATTAGAGTATTTTAAGCTTGACATCCTATTAGGAGTTCCTTCTATAGGTTCTGTTGGCTATCCTTAGCTGTTGGGTAGGAATGCCTAAGAATTAAAGTTTAAACCTGTTGTTTGTTTACTTTTATATGCTGCATTCATTCCGTGAGTGTAAACTAGCACCTAAGCCTAAATATGCAATATGCTGCTATTTTCCATCAATTTCTCCTTCTTATCCTTTCAGAAGATACTATATCTTTCCCTTCATGTTTTCACTTGTTTATCATCCTCCATCACTTATGCCATTTATTCTTGGGTACATTGACTCAACTAGTACCACAAACCTATGTTCTATATTTCTGATACTCTTTGCATTAATATACACATGCAACAGTTCCACATATGTTGAGGCCATCTCACCAACCACATCTCTCTCTCTCCACTTTATTTGCTATACTAAACCTATATTATTATTATTATTATTATTAAACAAGACCTCATGGAGTCAAAGACTCATCTAGGAGGTCCTTTTATCTCACACACATCTCATCATACCGGGTCTTAAACACATTCAAACTCCCTGCAGACACCACACTCTCAGGCAAGGCATTCCAATCATTCACAACTCTGCACGAAAAAAAACCTGCCTCTCACTCCCCTACTCACACCCTCTTTATACAGTTTCCAGGGATGACCTCTGGTTCTCCCCTGATCTCCCACTATTCGCTGTAGAACTTCTCCACCACTGATCCTATAACAACCCCTTACCAACTTGTAGGTCTCTATCATATCTCCCCTCTTCCTTCTCTCCACATATCCTTCCCATTTCCCTGTTCCTAACTTTCAGTCTCTCTCTCTCTCCTTCTCATGAATTGTATCATTCTTCTGCCTGCCATAATCACTTTGTCTTTATTAATAAATAAAGCTGTGGTCTCACTGGATTGTATTTTATTTTATTTTTTATGGTGTGCTAGTATACTAACACTGGTACAAGAGTAGCCAAACAATAAAATAACAACAAAATCAAACCAGTAAAATTTTTAATCCTGAAAAACACCACAAAACAACTTCTCTATCCAATATAAAAATAAATAAATAAAGCATTTAATACACTTTATTATACTTTATTTTTTAGTATACTAGCATATTAGTTCACTAATACTAGTATAAAAGTAGATATAGAAGATTTAAGCACTGTTTTCTCTGTAAAGTTCAAACCCTATGATTATCAATTCTCTATTACTGGATTGGTTTCATTATAGCTCATTCAGTGCAGATAATTATCGATACTTTTATCACCATTTGTTAATAGAAAATTTATTTTGAGCATGTAGATGGTAGTGCCTGTTTTATCTTAAATGATTATTTATAGTATACCTTTCCAACTCTACCACACACACACACACACACACATACATACATACACATATCTAATGTGTGTGTGTCTGGCTGGGTTGCTTTTGACAGTCAAACATTAATATGCCAGCATGGAATATATTATTTAATTCTTATGTTCTTGCTTAATTATATGGTAACTTCCAATGTATAGAGCTAAATGGAGATATAACAAGTTAAATCATTTTTGAGTTCTGGGAAAAGTATTAAAACTGGTAAATCTGGCTTTACAGATATTATTTCTACAATAATAATAATCTTAAACAAAACCAAAGTTTTGTTTAAGATTATTTAAGAAAAGTTTTATTCACATACCACTAATAAGAATTCATAAATCAGTTTAAAATATGTTTATTCTATTTTCCTTTCTCTGATTGGCATGTGTATTAATACAACATAAATACAATGGTTATCAGAAACCCAGTACATCTCTCACTGTAATGCTGTATATAGGTTATTATATCTTATCTTTGATCTTCCATTCAGTTTAATTCATGTGATTATTATTATTACTATCACAGATTTATCTGTAACTAAAACATTTACTGTAATGATATAGTTGTTGCTATGTAAGTGATTGTCTCCTTGAGAACTGAACTATATGAAGGTATGTTTTTATACACTGATATTGGTTCTGGTTATCTGTAACTACTACTTCTGAAACCATTATTTGCATCATTAACTTTAAAATTTATAGGGTTTTATGTAAGGAGTGTTGGCTATTGTTGTTAGGTTTGTGAGATTTCTATCAGACTGCCCTAGAACTTTTCCTTTCACAGCATGTCCAAAGCCTTATTATTGAATTTTTTAAACATTTTTTTAAATTTTATTTGGATCACTTAGATTTTCATTGTGGAGCTAATTTTGTGTAACAGTACGGTTTTTTCCCCTGCAGGATATTCTCCTTTATTCCACATGAAAAATAAAGTCAACTTTGCTTTTATATGTATCATTTAACTGTAGCTGAAAGAAACTAATACATCAAAAAATATTAGTAGAAATCGATATTTGTATTATTCTGGTATTGATGTAAATACAGAATTCTGTTCAAGCATATTGAAGATGTGCTGCCATTTTGTTTTTCATTATTGCATTTTTTATCATTATGTTAGCATTAAGCATTATACGAGGGTGTGCTGAAAAGTTGTGATTATCACTATGAAGGAATTGAGATAGAACCTCAGTTGAGATGTTTATCAGAACTTTTCAGCCTCTCCCCTTGTATATAAAACTGAAGTAGTAAATGTACATATCGGGGAGGGGGTCTAAAATGATGTAATTAAGTTTCTTAATAATCATCATTTATTGAATTATTATTTTTACAGCAATATCTACTTAAATATTATAGAAGAAAACCAGTAACTACAACTGATTTTAAAAAATGTTTATAAATTGCTGTTATAATTGTTGTAATCAAAAATTTATATAGGAAGTATAACTTAATGTTTTATAAGGTTATGAAATTATGATGCATTGAAAGTGCTCAAAATGTATTTATGTTGTGAATCTGTTATTTAAAAATGAGTTTGTTTTTTTTTTAATCCCAATTTTTTGTTGCTGTTGGCTGTACTGGTAGCAGTATAATACTTAAGTGCCAAGATTATTCTGTTTATAGTTTATTTAATTATAAACTAAATTTTAAGCTTGAGTTATGTATATATATTCATTAAGTTTTTGAGGTTTGCTTTTAGAGAGATGCATTGTTAGAAATTTGTTTACGCTATTACTGTATAAAATAAAATTATAATATAAAGAAGCCTTTCATTTGAATATTTTTTTAATTTTTTTTTTATGACAACCAAACATACAGTAATGGATAATGAAGTTTGTTATAGTCTTGTTATGGAGAATTTATGCTCTTGACTTTTATCCTTATTGTAATTCTACAATCTTTAAGGCATATTAAATGCATGAGGTTGATTGGCAGACATATGTATATATGTGTATGTGTGTGTGTTTGTGTGTGTGTGTATATAAATATATACATATATATACACACACACACACACACACACAAGTTTAGCAATTGAAACTATCTTTCACAGGGTATTAAATTAGTGGTAAGATTTCTTCTTCCATAATCTGAACAAAAAACTCTGTGAGTTGAAAGCATTGTTGTATAACTTATTCTGCATTCCATTCAAAACTTTTGGTGGTGAGTTTTATGTACGCACCCCATATTCTTCAAACTGTATTAAATTGACTGTTGGTTGAAATGTGTATCATAATCAAGTGTACTAAGGGTTTATTATAAATAAAATGCTATTTCAAGTCACCTGCTTCTGAATTGGTTTATCATAATCATTCCAAACCCTTTGAGGAATGCCTCTTTGAGTCCCATTTTCAAAAGAAGTTTTAAAATTATAAGAATTAATTTATTGTCATTTTTAAATATCTGTTGAGATAGTTACTTTCCTTTATCATAAGTTATAAAATTACCATTAGATGAGTTATTTTATATTATATTGTGCTTAGAGAATCTACTAGAGGCCTGGTCATTATATTTTTGTGATGTTTTGTTATCCAACATGCTTTTTGAACCTTATTCGATTATAGGATTAAAAGGCATGGTTTATTTGGGTTGGGATACATTGTTATATTGTCCACTTTTTTACTCAAAGGGTTGGAAGGTATACATTTCTTACAAATAACTGAAATATATAACAAAAACAACATGTTTAGACTGCCACCATTTCTTAATCATTTCAAATAGACAAAGTAATTTAACATGATCATTCAAAAAGTTAAAAGAAGTCTGTTCTTTAAAATAAAATAATTAGAAAAAATTTAATGTCTACATTTGGAATTATTAAATAATTAAATTTGATTAAAGAAATATTATGTTTGTATATCAGATATAAGAGTTGCACATACTAATAATGCAGCCCTGGTGTCAGAATGAGTAGAATATCAAATGCAATATTTAAACCCTTTTTTCAATTGAATGGAATCAGAATTACCACACTTGTATGTTCATGAAACTTTACCTCCGTAAAAGTTGGTTTGAGTTGTGGCAACAATGTCAAGTCAGAATTACACATAACATCAGATGGAAAGACCTAAGTTCAAATCCTGCCTCAGGATGCAAGGAGGCTTCATAAGAGCTTTTCAGCTGAAGGTGAGGAAGCTAGACTCACGTGGTAGGGTTTCTTTTTGCCAGAAACACATTTTGCATCTTCATCAAAACAAACAAACTAGCTTAAAAGTACATGCAGTAACAGATACATTATTCTGGCTACATCTTAATTGCCAAGGTTGTGATTCTGCTTATTACTAATATCTAGTAGAATTTTAGTTATATAATCCTAAGGAATAGAAAGAAAGCAAAACAGCAACTTCACAAGTTTCTGGTTAGAGATCAGTGTGTATATCTGCCATTATACTGAAAGTGTTCCTAGTGTTTAGGCTTATACATTGATACTCCTGAATGTATTTGTTAATAAATAAAATTAGTTACTTATTATCCTGTATTTTGGCGAAGTCAAATCGGCATCATCAGGGATTAATACACTTGTATTAGACACATGAACACAGGTACACTTCATTAACAAAGATGAAAAACCAGAGATATACAGGAAAACCTAGAGTCCTACAATTACGGCACCTATTGGCTTCAATGCAGATAAGTGTTTCTCGTATGAGGGGGGGGGGAGTCTGTTACAGCCGTATTTATTTAGGTCGGGATAGTTGGTAAGGGCTGTAACTAATTCGTGGAAAATTCTCTCAAACTTGAATTTGCTTTGGTGGAGTAAAGTGGCTTTTTTCCAGTGGATCCTATGCTGCGTATTCAGGGCATGATCTGCTAATGGTGCTAAACTACAGCCACTCAGGATTATCAGACCATGTCCTGGATACAGCTGCACTTGTTGGTTGCTCCCATACTACTGTATCAAGGGTGTACCAGGACTGGATTAACCATGAACAGACATCCAGCAGAAGGGTGGATAATTGATCAACCACACATGGCTGACATATTTGTCAGCCATGTGTGGTTGATCCTAGAGATGAGCTTCGGGCGTCAAGACTGGTATCTGAGCACTGATGTGTAACAGTCACACAGCTCGCTCACCAGTACAACAACGAGGTAGTTCAACCCATTTCCACATGTCATGCACCGTACTATGCTTCACTTGGGGTTCGACAGCCAGAGACCAACAAGGGTACCTATGATGATGGCCAGGCATCACAAACAACACCTCGAATGGGCCAAGGAACATCGGCAATGTACCCATGACAGATGGAAGAAGGTTGTCTGGAATGGTGAGTCCCATTTCCTGCTGCACCATGCTGATACTCAGGTTTACATTTGGTGTAAACAGCATGAAGCCCTATTCCCCTTGTTTCACAGTTGGGGTTCAACAGGGCCAGTGGAGGTGGTGGTATGTTCTGGATGCTTTTCCTGGCATGCCCTGGGTTTTTTGGTTATCATCCCACAAACACTGAATGGTAAACACTACAGAAACCTGTTAGTCAACCATCTCTATCCATATCTGTATGAGGTAGTCTGGCCCGACCACAGTGCCATCTTTCAACAGGACAAAGCACCTTGTCATCAGACTCATACAACTACTGCGTGATTGGAGGAAGATGACAATTAATTCACCACATTGCTTTATTCCCCAAACTCCCCTGGCTGTAACTCAATTGAACATGCATGGGATATGCTAGTACAGGGTGTGAGAACTGCTGATACTTCTCCATGGAATGAACGTGAACTGATGGAGTTGCTGCAGTGGACATGGGTTGAGTTACACACGGAGGATGTTTGACACCTTGTGAAATCTGTTCCTATGCTTCTGTGAGCCGTGATTGTGCAGAGAGGTGGACTAATGCATCGTTAAGTGGGTGTTCCTAATGCAAAGCTAACTCAGTGTATATATATTAATTAGATTAACTTTCAGTTAATATTTCCAATATTTTTGGTAGAGTCAAACTGCCATCATCAGGGAACAATGAACAAATTATGATATGTGCATGCAGGTACTATATAAGGTAAATATGACTGAAGCAGAACAACAAGGCAAGTTTCAAGTCATGAACAGTGTCTCTAGTGGGATGAAATGGATGTTCTTGGCTGTTGGACTGAAGTTCTAAAAGAACGATGCTTCCTAGATTTCAGGTAATTTCATACAACCAAATTTGTTTAGGTTTGGGTAGTTTTTTAAGGCTAAGGCAGATTCTAGGAAGAGTCTTTCATATTTAAATTTTCTCCTGTGGAGTAAGGTGGCCTTTTTCTTTCCATGTATCTTATTGTATGTGTCCAAGGCATGGTCAGCAAACTCTGAGTGGCTGTAGTAGTGGAACCAGATGTAGTTTTTGTGTTTGGCAATTCTTATGGTGATAGTCCTTCCCGATTGGCCAAAGTAGGACAGCTTACATTTCATGGTACCTGATAGACACTCACTGTGGCTTGTCTTTGAGAGAGCAGATAATGGGTGCTAATTGTTTATGGTCTGTAAGTGATTACAAGGGTTAAGGACATTTGTTAGTTTTTTTGAAGTTCCATGGATATATGGGATGGTAATGTATTTGGTGAAGTCTAATGATGATGATGATGACAGTTTGACTGTGCATAAATACTAGAAATCTTAATCAAAATTTATTTTAATTAATAAATTAATTAAATATAGAGTATATTCTAACTTCCTTAAATAATAAGTAACATGCAAGTTGATATACAAGCTGCAGAAAATGTGTTTGAATAACAGATTTGGTTAGATGGCTTGGAGATTAACTCTGTGAACAATTCCATCAAGTTGTGTTTTATGGGGCAGTAGTGTCTCTAAAAACGGAGAATAACCAGTAGTGTGCTACAGGGTTCTGTTCTTGGTTTGCTGCTGTTTAACTTATTTGCTAATGATATTTCATGTGGATTGATTGATGGTTTTTGTTGCAAGGACCGAAAAGGTCAAACTGTGCCAAACCAAAGGTTACAGCAGTATTGAAGGAATAATAAATAGTAATGCAGTGATAAATTAGTAAATAATATATACCTCACAAAAAATCAAATTTGAAAACATTTATAAATTAATCAGTTCTGTATCTACACAAAAATAAATTCATAATGAAATATTTTTAATAAATTAATTCTTCATAAAAAGTTAAAGACGTAGGTTGTACGAGTCCATAGCTCAGCAAGATTAGTCATCATTGGAATTCATGGCTAAAGCCACCAGGTTTGAGCTTTCCTGATCTCGATTGTCAGGAGTCCACGAAGTGGCAGTTTGGCACCCAATATCACTGTTGCTTATTTAGCACCACGTGCAGTGCAGCTTAAGAATTTCTACATATGCAAGCAACTCTGCTTCCCCACCCTTCCCCGAATTACTTTATGCAGTTATTTACGCTTATATATTTTTTCTGTTCTGTTTTTTAAGATTGTTTTTAATTTTAAATAAACCTGCTCTGTATCCACACAATAAATAAAATAAAAAACTAGATTAGTAAAAAGTTCATTCCTCTCTTATGTGAAGTGCTTGCACTCCACCAGAATATGACGAGTGGCGATATGATATGCGTGCCTTCCATTTTTCACAGATAGGTGGATCATCAGCCCTAAGTAAATAAGAATGTGTAAGAGGATTGTGACCTACGAGGGTGGTCTGAAAAGTTCTCAGCCTAACAATGAAAAAACAAATTTATAATTTCAAAATTATTTTTATTTTTCAACATGATCTCCATTAAGACTAATACATTTATTCCAGCTATGCTCCAGTGCCATTATCCCATCCCAGTAGTGGTTCTCAATAAGATCTGCAATATACCCCTCTACAGCTGCAATCACCTCTTCATTCGAAGAAAATTGCTGACTAGCGAGGAAGAGTTTTAGTTTTTGGGCAAAGATAGAAGTCAGAGGGATCCAAATCTGGGGGAATAGGGTGGATGTTCCAACAATTCATAGTGCAGATCCGTTCATTTTCCCATTGCCAAAACACCTTTGTGGGCAGGTGGATTATCCTGATGAAAGATGACTTTTTACTTCTACAAACCAGGTCTTTTCTCACGAATTTTTTCATTTAGTGTGGTTAAAAGATGAATAATATTCCCCAGTTATTGTTTTACCCTTTTCAAGATCATTAATAAACAAAATTCCTTCAGTATCCTAAAACACTGATGCTATGACTTTTCCTGCTGATGGAACCGATTGGCGCTGAACAACTGGTTCAATGCCAATGTCCACTGCTTTTGACTGCTGTTTGGATTCTGGTGTGTAATGGTGAATCCAAGTCTCATCCATAGTAATAAATCGATGCACAAAATCAGTTTTATTCTTGTTAAAACTCTCCAAGCACTGTTCAGAGATTTTCATGCGAGTGCATTTTTGATCTTCTGTGAGCAAGTGCAGCACCCATTTTGCCCCAAGCTTTTTCATTTGCAATTCTTCATGCAAAATATATCCTACACGTTCTTTTGAAATGCCTATATTCTCAATATCGTGCACTTGATCAATGATTTCTAGTGTTGTTACACTTTTTGGATGTTATTTTCATGGATCATCTTCAAGGCTAGTATGGCAATGTTTAAACTCAGCAGCCCATTTTTGAATTGTTGAAAATGAAGGAGAAGAGTGTCCATCAACTTTTATGAACTTCGAATGAATTTCTTTTGATGTTAAACCTTCTTTTACAAAGAATTTTATAACCACACGATACTCATTTTTATCCATTTCAAAGGATACAGACAACACTTTTGCTTCACACAGCTGTATAAAAAAAAACTACTTGATAGAATAACTTGCAATTTCACATGGATGCTTATGACAGATGTACCAACTAAGAAAAAAAAAAATCTTGCTGATAGTGTTATCATCTATGGTCAAGGCTGAGAACTTTTCAGACCACCCACATATATCACTGAAAGTGAGTTGTCCAGTCACATACTGCAACTAGCAGAACATTCCCTTCTGGAAACCCAAGTTTTGGGGTTTCTTAGATATAATTACAGTAAAACCTCAATATAATGGACTAATTTGGGTGAGGGGGGGGGTGTCCATTAAATCTGAAAGTCTGTTATATAATAAAGTAGATTTCTGAATGCATACGTTAAGAAATTGACAAATTAGCTAATTTACATGTTTTTACTTATGTAGAAACTTGTATGTAATTAAAATTAAGTACTGTATCTATGAAAAGTTTACTTTCACAGAAAAGTTAAAACTGCTGCAGAAAGTCACTTCACGTGACAGAACAACCAATTACAGCGCGATTGGTGTGATCACGTACCAATCATTCGCTGAACATGTTTTATGAGCAGTGACTCATTTATGTGAGATAAATTACTACAGTGTTTTTCCAACATATGATGGCCTGTTCGCCAAAATTTGTTAAAACTAACAGGAAATTAATAACAAAATATAACCTGTTAATTTAATTATAAGCAAATCTTGGTTAAAAGCATTTTAAAAGTAACAGAGTGTTAATTTTAACATGTGACATACAGACCGGAAATTTTGTCCATTAATCCGAAGTCCTTAAATTGAGGTCCATAAAATCAAGGGTTTACTGTACACTGAATTCATAGCTAAGTTGCTTTGTTTTTGCATTTCTAATTCACCAAATCATCAAGAACATCTCCTGTAATGTTTAAGTTTATCCCTACAAATAAAACCAGACAAATAATAAAGTTCTCCAAAAATAAGTTATAAGAAAAAGCCTTAGAAAGAGGATTCATCTGAATATATCTGTAGCATTAAAAGTTGATTTAAGTAGCAACTGGAAATAACTTAAAGTATTCTGAGAAAAATTTATAGATACGAGGATGGTCTAAAAAGTTCTCAGCCTCGACTATAGATGACAACACTATTGGCAAGATTTTTTTTTTTTTTTTCTAAGTTGGTACATCTGTCATAAGCATCCATGTGAAATTGCAAGTCATTCTATGAAGTAGTTTGTTTTATACAGCTGTCTGCAGCAAAAGTGTTGTCTGTATCCTTGAAATGGATAAAATTGATTATAGTGCGGTTATAAAATTCTTTGTAAAATAAAATTTAACATGAAAAGAAATTCATTCGAAGTTCATAAAGGTTTATGGACACTCTTCACCTTTGTTTTCGACAATTAAGAAATGGGTTGCTGAGTTTAAACGTGGCCGACCAGCCTTGGAGATGATTCATGTGAAGGACATCCAAATAAGTGTAACAACACCAGAAATCATTGATCGAGTGCATGATTATGGTATTGGATGACCGGTGAGTCAAAGTGCATGAAATTGCTGAGACTATAGGCATTTCAAAAGAATGTGTAGGATATATTTTGCATGAAGAATTGCAAATGAAAAAGCTTTGCACAAGATGGGTGCCGCGCTTGCTCACAGCAGATCAAAAACAACTCGCATGAAAATCTTTGAACAGTGCTTGGAGTGTTTTAACAAGAATAAAACTGATTTTGTGTGTTAATTTATTGCTATGGATGAGACTTGGATTCACCATTACACACCAGAATCCAAACAACAGTCAAAACAGTGGACAGAAGCCAGTTGTTCAGCGCCAAAGAAGACAAAGTCGGTTCCATCACAGGAAAGGTCATGACTTCAGTGTTTTGGGATGCTAAAGACATTTTGTTTATTAATTATCTTGAAAAGGGTAAAACAACAACTGGGAAATATTATTCCAATCTTTTAACCAGACTAGGCGAAAAAATTCGTGAGATAAGACCCAATTTGCAGAAGAAAAAAATCGTCTTTCATCAGGAGAATCCACCTGCCCACAAAGATGTTTTGGCAGTGGGAAAATTAAGGAATCTGCACTATGAATTGTTGGAACATCCATCCTATTCCCCAGATTTGGCTCCTTCTGACCATGATGTAGCTAGAGCTTTTGCCACCTGGGGCAGTCCCTGAGTTTGCCACCCCTCTCAATACATACCAGATATATTACAAAAAGTCAAAACAACGTATAGGGAAATAAATTAAAACACTATGTTTATTTTTGAAGTAAAACTTTAATTTCAACATTCTAATATGTTATTTTTCTTGCTTTTCTGTTAGCAAAATCGTCGATTACATTGGTGAAGTCTGTTTCATAATAATGTAGATAATTCTTAATCTATTTTATTTAGAAACACTCCTCTCACAACTAGCAACACCTATAGCAATTGTGAGGAAAATTTGCAGTAGTATTACAATAATTGGAAATGAATTCTCGAGACTATATTTTAGAATTAATTGCAAAAGGTTCAAAGTGCCACCTGGGACAGACCACCCCCTCTGCCCCTCCCTAGCTACGCCTCTGCTTCTGACTTCTATCTCTTCCCAAAACTAAAACACTTCCTCGCTGGTCAGCGTTTTGCTTCAAATGAAGAGGTGATAGTAGCTGTAGAGGGGTATTTTGCAGATCTCTGAGAACCATTACAGGGACGGGATAATGGCGGTCGAGTATCGCTGGAATAAATGTATTAGTCTTAAGGGAGATTATGGTGAAAAATAAAAATAATTTTGAAATTATAAATTCTTTTTTTCATTGTTAGGCTGAGAACTTTTCAGACAACCCTCATATATGGGAACTGAGGTAAATGAAATGGAGGTGCATAGCATTTCACAGAGCCTTAATGTGAATGCAGCTATGGGATTAGATGTTATACCAGCTTGAGTTTTATGTGAAGATGCTAGGGAATTGGCAATGCCTTTGACCACATTGTTTAATCTAAGTTTCAGCACTGGGGTAGGCCAAAGGGGATGCAAAGAGAGGAAAATAGTTCCATTGCATAAAGGAGACCCCCAAGATTGATGTTGTAAATCACCAACTGATCACCATATCAGGAGTTGTTGTCACAGCACTAGAGAAGTTAGTCACGAGTAAACTAGAGGAATCGATAGATGGAAATGGGATACGCTATGGGGACTACATTGTTTTGAGAAGGTACGTCATGCCTCAGTAACTTGCTCATGTTTCATAATTACAGTGATTAAGTTGGATAAAGGTAATGGATTTACAGCGATACTGCTGTACTTTGCAAACACCTTTGACAGGATACCACATGGAATTCTAATCAGTAAACCACATCACATGGGGATGGATATAGGGTTGGTGAGGTGGATAAGAGAGTGGTTAATGGAGAGATATCAGAGAGTAGTTTATTCAGGAGTAGAGTCCAGAAGAAGGCCTGTGACTAGTGGCATGCCATAGGCCTCTGTTCATGGCCCTCGATTATTTAATTTCTACATTAATGATATAGGAAAGGATCTGAGAAAAACTTTTCAGTTGTTTCCCGATGATGCAAAGTTGTTTAGAGCAATAGTTAATGTAGGAGATTTGGATGGACTGGCAGTCTGGGCAAAGGAGAATGGATATTAGTTTAATGTGGCAAAGTACAGAGTTATGCATTTTGGAGTGAAAAGATTACCAGCTGTATACTGCATTAACCCTGCGGAGGTCATGGTCAAAAAAATTACAGCTTAGGTCGCGTGCATCCAAGAGATACATTCATTACTAGTATGTGCTGAAATGTGATAAAAAAAAAAAAATAAAAAAAAACTGCAAATATAATACATGATGGTTTATTTATTTTCAGTTGCATTCTAGAAATTATTGAACAAGGAAACAAAGAAAAACAAACAAACAACTAAACCAATACTATACTGATATTGGAGTTCGTGGTATCTCTCAGATATGATTTACTGTCAAATATCACTTTCGCATTCAACTCTATCATTCTCTTCATTGAACTCGAGTAACATTCACTGAATATCTTCAACATCTGATGGATTATTTAATTGATGTATATTTCCAGCCATTTTCAACGGTAAATTTAAAAAAAAAATCTAAAAAAAGAACTAAACCAATACTATACTGACATCGGAGTTCGTTGTATCTCTCAGATACAGTTTACTATCAGATATCACAAACTTTTACATAACACGTGTTAAACTAAACTGATGGCATAAACAGTGCAGAATATCACTCGTAATATATATATATATATATATATATACACACACACACACACACAGCTAGTCATGACCTCCAATCTATAACTGGATATGTGTAAGAATATTTATATTAAAACAATTTGTTTATATCTGTCAGATCAGCCGCAACCTTCGCATGGTTAATGAAACTGTACTCCAGGAAATTGATAAAGTCAGAGATTTGGGAGTGTTAGTGGATAGGGAGTTAAAGTTTAGGGGGCACATAGCAAAAGTGGCTAAACCAGGCCATCAGATCACTCGGTTACTGAAGAATAGTTTGATGATCAGAGACAAGCAGATTATTGTTACTTTTTATTGAGCCTTGATAAGACCCATCTTCACTACTGCATGCAGATCTGGGCACCAGTGTTTTTTGGTGATGAAGAGAAGATGGAGAGGATCCAGAGGCGAGTGACCAAGTTAGTAGCAGGTCTATGGAATGAATCTTATGAGAACAGGTTGAAGATTTGTGAGTTACAGAAACTGGTTGACAGATGGAAAAGGGGTGATATGATTGAATCATACAAATTACTGAGGGGTTTTTACAAGATTAATTCAGAGGAAGTTTTTCAGAACAAGTCTGTTGGTTGGAGAACTAGGAGCCATCCACGGAAAATGAATAAGAGTATAGTTAACAAGGGTGTTAGAAGGTGTTTTGCTTGTAGAGTGGTGAATTAGTGGAATCGGTTGCCAGAGTTAGTTGTGGGTGCCATGACTGTGAATGAGTTCAAAGCAAAGTATGATAGATACTGCACAAATGTTGGATAGGGCTTGCCATGATGTTTAGGGCCTCCCTCGATGAGTCTAAGGAATCCATGGAATAGCTGCAGCCCTTAATAATAATAATAAGTTGATGACATTTTCCCTTTATGGCTGGGATCCATGAAAGAATAGCTTATTGAATTTACTACCTATTTAAACAGTTTACATCCTGAAATCAGTTTCACACTTGAAATAAATGGTCACTTTTCTTTAGATGTATTAATTTCCATGTCCATTCAGAACAAACTTATATGCAGTATGTAGAAAAGAATTGAGCAATGTGACGCATCTCACTACCATCACTTAGCTGTTCTGTTGTCGGTGGGTGATCTTTAAAATTTATGGCAATAGCAACAAAGACTGTGAGACCAGCATGTTATGGCTATTAATTGCTTGTTTTTCCAACCAGTTTATCTGATTTCCAGATAAAAATTTGAGTTGCTTGAAAAAAAAACCCTTTTCCTCAGCATGAGTAACTAACTTACCTCTAGCTGAAGAGTCCTAATACCTTCTGCCCAACACAGAAATGCATCATCATTAGTACTTCTGAGGAACAAACACATCCCATATGAAGTGATGAAATAAAAATCCAAAAACTTAATACCTAAAGAATATCCTAATTTAAAATATTGTTATGATATGAAAACTGTCAATATCTTACAGCAGATACCCAGAGAGTCATCCACTAGTCAAGAAAATCATTTGTCAAAAATATGACACCATTGAAATTCTTATTCATCAGGTACACTCACTGTGCTGTAATGTTGCTGAAAAGTTGTAGGCCATGAATAAAGCATGGAGCGATAATTAAACATGATTTTAATAGTTCCAATATTCTGTATCTGTCACAGAGATATCTTCTGGGATACAACATAAAAATTCTGTTATCACATGCAAAAACACAAAACAGTAAGTAGAAGAGTCAGATGAATCTTAAGGCCTATGAGGGAAACCTCAGTGGGTACTGGTGCTAACCTTGACTGTTGGGTGGGAAGTATGAGAAGTAATGTTTCCCAAATCTTGGGAAGTTTAACACAGCTATATTTATTTAGATTTTTTTTTTTTTTTTTTAACCTGCTGTTGATTCTAAAAAAAAAACCTTTCAAGTATATATTTTCTGCAGTGAAGCATAGTAATTTTTTTTCTATTTGATTCTGTGCAAGGTATCCAGAACATGGTAAGCTAAATCTGACTGACCACTATTGTTGCAGTAGTGGTCAGTCAGGTTTAGTAGTTGTATTTCTTGTGTTCTCCAAGTTGCAAGAACAAGGAACATTATGCACACCTGGAATTGAATCTGGATACCCTGGATAAGGGTATTCAGCACCAAATGAGGTTCAAAAACAGTGCTGAGATTATATTTCTTTTCAAGTTCTAGCTATATTTTCTGAGATGGCTCAGATGGGAATAGTCATAATCTTATAATTGGCATTGAGAGGGATATATTTCTCTCTCAGTATACAGATTATTTATATTATTTATGCAAACAAAACTTGATATAAGTATTCTGTTATTACTAATGTTTTTTTCAAGCAGTTTAATATAGTAAAGGTGGGATATTATTATTATTGCACAGTCTTATCCAGGGAGTCCAAAGACTCATTATGGGAAGCCCACACTAACTAAAATGCTATCATATCATTACTTAAACTCCATTACCAACAGAGCACATCCAATTATCCCTGCCAACTTGAGTTTTGACTACATTCACTACTCTATGCAAAAAGTATAGTCCTCACAGGCCTTGCAAACCTTCTACAACCTCATTTTGTGTAAGATTTATAAGGTGAACATTTGTTCTCTCTCTCTCCCATCCAATCTTGTACTGTTTTTTTTTTTTTAAATTGATTTTTGCATCTACTCTATAAAACCCTTTTAATAACTCATATGTTTCTATCCTAGACTTCATTTTTGCTTATCAGCTAAACTTTGTAGTCTACAGACCTTCAGTCTTTCCCCCACAGAGAACTCATCCTTTTTATCATGAAACTCAGGTGACTAAATCTGTTCCAAATGGTTTAGATGTGGATATCAAATCATTATAAAAGAGGAATAATAACTATCTTATTATCATCGTCTGAACTTCAACTTCATGCCTGTGAGATTACTATTTCTCACATTTCCTGCAGTGCATTCCCTTCAGTATAATGTAGCTTGCAGTTTCTTCAGCCTTGAACTACATAACCTTACACTTTTGCCACATCGAATTGTTAATCACATACCTTTCCCACACTGTCAGTCTAGTCAAACTATCTTGCATGACCATAGATCATCTTTATTAAATATATGGCCTCCCCAGTTTATCATCATTGTCAAACAATTGAATATTTCCCCGAAAATTTAATTTCCCAATATCATTAATGTACAAATAGACTAGCTGAAGTCTTTCTAACTGAAGAAGTTGAAAACTCCTGATAACGGTTTTTCAAATCCTAGACAAGATTTGAACACAGGTCTTTCCAACCAAAGGACATCATCAAAACTGACTGTGCTACAGAGGCTCATAACAGTTAACATGTCTGAATACTAAAAAATCTGCCTTTGTTACATTTTGACTACTTTTACTCTTTGTTTATAGTAAAATAATACAATTTACAAATTATAAAATAAAGTTACTGTATATAGTACTGTGCTGTAATAAATAACAGCATGTGAGTGTGCAGTGCTTTTCTACACACACTTACCAATAAAACAAATCAGCTGGAAATGCATGGAGCAAGAGTAATTTTCAAAACTGCAGCCTTATTAATTGGACTAGTCATTGGAGGAGGCAGTAGAGGCCAGGTCATCAACAACAAATTCTTCAAATTCAGGAATTGCAACAAAGCATTTGATGGTTTTCCATATGCATAACTTGGATAAGGTTTGGGCTCACCTCGAGAGGGTAAGGTAACAGCAGGAGTTGGCTTCTACATCACATCCAACTTAGTCTACACAGTTTAGTTTTTCTTTTCTGCATAAAGTTCTTTGAAGAAAGATATCAGTGGCTAATGCCTCTGATATTTTTTTTCACTGTAAATTTCTTTGGGTACTCAGAAAATTCCTGCTCTTCTGCTTTTTTTCTCTCTTCTTCTGCACTATTATTAAAGTCTTTAAGAACTCTTCTTCTTCCACAGCTTCTGCCAACTGCTGTACATCTTTGTCAAACTCCAGCTCCTTAACTAGCAGTCATCATGTCCAATCATGATGGCTGCTAGTTAAGCAGCCTCATTTAAGGTGGAATTCCTTAAATCCACCTCCAATCTCTTGTGAAGCCTTGTCTGTGTTGAATCCTGTGAATGTATGAACAGATATTTTCAGCAGCTTCTTCCCAACACGATTCATACACTTTGCTATCACCTCACTACATACTTCATTTAGACATTATTAGTACAATGAAAGATATATTCTTTGATTGTAGAAGTGAAGCAATATTTGGGGAATGTGTTAATGGAAAGGTCGTTGGACATACAAGGGGTTGTAAGTCAAAAGACTGTACTTCAGTTGAAAGGCTTATACATTGGCAACAGAATTTATCAAAATGTGCCATTACGTCCCTTAGTGGATGGCATAGATTCCCCCACATACAAATTAGCCAAGACGCTCACACATTATACTGGCAACACACCATCACACATAAAAAACTCAGCCCACTTCAAAGCCAGTATAGAAAACCTCACTCCAACATACTGACATAATGGTCAGTTTTGACGTGTCTCCTTCCTATTCACAAATGTCCCACTCAAAGAAACCTTAGAGCTCATCCAAGCCAAATTTCCTCCTGATATCTCAGCCCTATTTCAGTTCACAATGAACTCAGGCTAATCCGTTTGGCAAGGAAAATTCTACAAACAGATAGAAGGGACAGCCATGGGTTCACCACTCACTCCACCCTTAGCTTTTGAAGAGAAAGCCTTAAACTCTGCCCCACAAAAACCCACTGTTTGGCTTCGCTATGTTGATGATGTGTTTGCTATTTGGCCACATGGATCAGATACACTCCACTCCTTAACACACTTAAACAACCAACACCCCAAAATCAAGTTCACTTTGGAAAAAGAGGAAAACAACAGCCTCCCTTTTCTAGACACACTAATCACTTGCCAGCCTGATGGATCCTTGGTTTTCTCTGTTTATAGAAAACCCACCCATGCAGGCAGATACATTCACCAACAATTCCCCCCCCCTCACAACAATATGGGGTTATTAAAACACTATACAACAGGGCAAAGTTAATATTTTCTGATGACAATGCCCTAACCACTGAACTAAACCACATCCTTAATACTTTCTTAGCAAATAGCTGCAACCTTCAAAAAATATTAAAACCAGTAAACCACAACCCCCTTCCCCCTTCACAATAAAGATTTCACTAAATCCATGACCATTCCCTACATCTGAGGCACCTCTGAAAAAATAACCAAAATCCTAAAAAAATATGACCTGACTTCTTGTTACAAACCATATAAAAAATTGGCATCCCTTATCTTCTCCACCAAAGACCAACCACTTCCTCTAGCCCTACGTGGGGTATACCAGGTCCCTTCCAGCTGTAAACTGTCCTACTTTGGCCAAACAGGCAGGACAGCGAATATCAGGATTTCTGAACACAAAGACTAGATCTGTTTTCACCAGTACAGTCACTCTGGACTTGCAGACCATGTTTTGGATACCCGCCACAGAATTTGTTGGAAAAAAGCCACAGTGATGCACCGCAGCAAGTTTAAGTATTAACGATTGTTTATAGAATCAGCCTCAGCTCTAAAAAAAATGCTCCAAACCTCAACAAATTTGGGTGCATGAGACTGCCCCAAATTTGGGAGACTTGCATCATGAGAACATCAGCCCAACGGCCAAGACAAACCAATATAGCCCACTAGGGGACACCATTAGGACTTTAGGGACAACAGTACTTTCCTCTCTTCTCCCTCATTTGCTTTGTATAGTTCCTACTTGCATGTGTCATATTTGTATGTTCCCATGAAGATGGCAATGTAACATTGCTGAAATATAGGAAGTATTTATTAAAGTTTCTTTTAATTAATATTCCATTATATGTTGTGAATTCCTTAAATAATTTAATAATCATGCACTTCAGTTATTAATTCCTTCAGTTATCAGAATGGCAAATTGCCTTCCTGATATGGTCAGATGTCTGCACGGTTAGCCGCTTCGCAACAATATGCCCCGGAAAGGAGTGTCCTGCATTCGATTCTTGTCACTGACGTGAGGAGCTTAGGATCTTTCTCAGACATAGCCAAGTTAGCTGGTCTTGGGTGTGGACTGCAGGGTTTTCTCCCCAGTTTAGCTGGGGTTTTTCCTCTCGCAAACAGGCAAACCGGCCCAGTGAACACACGCTTCTACAGACATAGGATAACTCCAGAAATAAGGAGTAACCAACCTATTCCGTAGGATTTCGGTTCCGAATGCCTACATGGTAAAATGTATAGGTCCATGCATGAGCATAGATCAGAATCAGAATGGTCAGATAAATGGTAGATTACTGCTAGGAAAACACCAGTAAAACACTTGCAGGTAGATCTGTATGAAGAATGCTACTCCACGAGGTGAAGAATATCTGCACTTTTAAAAAGAAGCTGTTGCAATTTCAAAAGTGAAAGTTATTTTTCAAATTAGCATATGCTTCAGGAAATTCATCTTTAAGATGTTTTTAACTAAAATAATTTATTTACTTAAATTTATATAAACACTGCTATTAAATAGATCTGATTCATAGATCTGCAAGACTGTCATCCCCACTCAAAAACTACAGTAGTCATTTATGAAGAGAATACAGTCACAATCACAAAATAAACATTAGCATGTGTATTTGGTATCCTTATGCATTAGATGTGTTTTATAAAATACAAAAGACTTCTTTCATTTGTTTTACTCATGTTGTTTAGTTGAAAAACAGATAACTAAAGCTAATAACTAATTGTATTAATCAAATTTACCTAATTAGATTAATAAGCCAATATTTCTCTTTTGTTACCAAGACATCTTCATGGGGACAAAGAGATATATTAAACATGTGCATGCAGGAACACTAGTAGAAAGGCAAACACAGTGTGATTGTAAAAGACAGCTGCTACAGTCCTAAATGGCACCCAACATAGGTACAGTGATGGACATTTGCTGATTGTCTCAAAATGATGGTCTTCCAGATTTTGGGGAATGTTGTAGTGCTGTGGCAGATTCCAGAAATAGTTTCTCTGATGTAAATCTCAGCCAGCCTGGTTGGCCGAGTAGTTAGCGTATCTGCTTTCCAGCCAAAAGGCTGTGGGTTTGAATCCTCCCGTGGGCATGGATGTGATTGTCTGTGAAAATATTAGTGGTGGTGGTGGACAGTAGATGGCATTTGGGTAGATGGTGTGGTTTGCTGTAGTTGGTGGATTGAGTGGTGGAGACAGAGAGTTGTCAAGAAGGTGCCCTCCCTCGATGAGTCCTTGGACTCCCTGGAGGTGTTACGTAATAATAATAATAATAAATCTGCTTCTGTACAGGATGGAGGTTTCCCCCCATTGGATCCAATAATCTCTGTCCATAGCATGGTCTGCTATCCCAAAATGACAGTAGTGTAAATGAGACTTATTTTCTGTTCTCTTGATTGTAGACAGATATTGGCATTTCTTTCCATTTGTCCAAAATATTTAAGCTTGCAAGAGCAAGGGATGCTTTTGTATTACCTCCAGGATGGTCTAAATGATGAAGAGGATCATTTTAGGTAAGCAGATGAGAGTAGCTAATTTTTGGTAACACATAATGATGTCTCTATGTTATACTTTTTAAGAATGTGTGCAGTTTTTTTGGGGTGCCACAGATGTACGAGATGGAATGTATTTTTTGTGTTCTGAATTTGCAAATGGGGGACAGCTGGGGAGAGAGCTCTGTTGATTTTGTTAAGGGAGAAGCTATTGGCTAAAAATGTGTCTCAAATATGGTTGATTTCATTGTAGACGCTGTAATCCGAGCAGATGGTTCTAGCCAAAGTTTTGATAACATCACTGCTGAGAGTGACAATGTGATAATGATGGTTATAAAAATGTGGGTGGGGTTTTTGTAGACTACAAAGAATAAGAATCCATGTGGTAGCCAGGTAACTAGAGTGTCAAGGAAGGGCAGACATTATTGCTTTCCATTTCAGTGGCGAAATGGATCGTCAGGTGTTGGTTGTTGAGGTGTGCTGAAAACATTTGTAACATTATCACAACCATTATGACAAATGGAGAACATGTTGCATCAGTATAGTGTATCTATATTGTGGATTTGAGAGGGGCAGTGGGGGGGAGGGGTGCATTGCTGTGCCTTTGATCTGCTTGCCCAGCTAGATAAAGGCAAAGGTAAATAAGACTGATATGTCTGAGAAATAAAAAGTCTGAATGAGTTCTGAGATTTCTTTAGGCGGTATCAAAATTGACTGTGTGTCAGTGTCCCCACAGATCATATCTGACAAGCAAGATTTGAAGTGCATGTTGGAAGATGAGCTGTGCCTGGTAACTAGAGGGAGAGAGTTTTGGCTACTGTATAAGTAAGGGAATCAATACCTGTATGTTCTGTGTGTCATCATCATCATCATCATCAAATTCCTGACATGTATACTCAAGGGGTATACAGGATATTATGATAGTACTACATGAAGAACTTACATCATTACCAACTTCCTATCAAATATTTTCCTCTGAATCAATCTGTTACCTGTCAAGTCTCCAACATAATCAGATCTTATATTTCTATCTTCTAAGACACTTTTTAGTGTATCATTCCACCTATATCTTGGTTGTCCTCTGGATCGTTTTCCTGCCAACCTGGCAGAGAACGCTTGTTTTGCTAATCTTTCCTTGCCCATTCTGTTTAAGTGAACATACCACCTGAGATTAGCTCTGCTAACAATATCAAGTTCTTTCCTAATATACTCATTTTTAATAAGATATTGCCATTGATGCCATCTGTTCATGCCCCTAATCTCTCTCTCAGAACTCTCATATCTGTGGTCTCTAGTATTCGG
This sequence comes from Typopeltis vanoorti, assembly GCF_054136105.1. Taxonomy (NCBI): domain Eukaryota; kingdom Metazoa; phylum Arthropoda; class Arachnida; order Uropygi; family Thelyphonidae; genus Typopeltis; species Typopeltis vanoorti. The sequence continues at coordinate 19,121,000 of NC_143554.1, forward strand.
TCAAGTTTTTATTTCTAACACAGCTCTCAGATCCTTAAGTTAAAATTGGTTTGAAAACTGCCTTGTATACATTTACTTTAGTGATTTGACTAATTTCTCTCTTATTCCATATAAATTTATTCAGCTGACTTCCTGCCATACAAGCTTTCTTGATTCTGTTGTCTATTTCCATATTTAATTTACCATCTTCACTTAAAATCATGCCTAAGTAGCTGAAATGTTTTACTTGTTCTACAGGTTCTCTATTAACGATGCAGTTGATATTTTCAATGTTTCTGCTTATTTTTATTGTCTTTGTCTTGGTATTGCTGATTTTCATATCAAATTTATAACAACAGTTATTCAATTTAGTCAGGGAATCTTGCAGACTTGTACCGGATTTATTTAGAAGTTTAACAGCATCTACATAAAGTAAAGAACTGAGATTAACATCTCCAATTTTGATATTAGGCTTAATATCATTTTCCTTCATAATGTGATCCATATAGATAATGAATAACAGAGGGGATAATGTACATCCTTGTCTGACACCAGATTTCACATTAAACCATCTTTCTTCAATTACTTCAATAACTACTAACTTACAACTCAAATAAAGATTAAGTATTGCTTGATATGATGCCCCATGACACTATATAACTGTAGCGTTTTGAATAGCTTTCCTCTTGACACCTTGTCTTATGCATTTTGCAGATCTACGAAACTTAAATACAGATCTTTATTATATTCCCACGATTTCAACTATTTGTTGTAAAGTGAAAATCTGATCCAGACAGTCTCTATTTGGTCTGAATCCAGCTTGTTCCTCACCAAGCTTCCCTTCCACAATCCTCAACTATTTCTCAAGAATACTTGCATAAATCTTATCAGGAACACTCAGTACGGAAATACCTCTGTAATTCTCATATTCAGTTTTATTTCATTTTTATATTATGGGTACTATGAGAGCTCTACTCAAATCATATCATCTTGAATTCACTCCTCTGTCCAGGCCTTCTGAACTATGCAGTGCAGCCACTGTAAGACTTTTATACCTCTACTTGAGCATTTCTGGTCAAATATCATCTACTCCTGCTGCCTTTCCACGTTTCAGGCTTTTGATGACTTTTTCTACTTCAAGTATGGATATGTTCCTGATGCCTGTTGAGTGTTTTTTACCACTGTGCTATCACTGCTTGTTATATTTAGCAATTTTTTTAGGTAATTACTTCATATTCATCAAGAATATCATTTTCTCCAGTTTCATGTTTCCTTTATCATCTCTAATTCCTTTTACAGCACTCTTTCCTCCATTTCCTCAGTCTCTACTGGAGACTGAGGAGGTATATGTGGTAAGTAGTGATAAAGGTAATTTGGCAGGTGTAGTGGGGAAATCACAACCAACTTATGGCTTGGATAGGACTGGCTATAGACCTAAAAATTAACTGTTGTGTTTGTTTACAAATGCTGGAAGTATCAGAAATAAAGGGGATGAAATGGTTTCAATGATTTATTCACCCCCCAAATCATTGGAATAAGTGAAACATGGTTGAATGAAGATGATATCGTAATGGGAATAGAAATGGAAGGGTACGGTATTTTTCGTGAGGATAGAAAGGGCAGGAAAGGAGGGGGAGTGCTGCTGATGAGCAGAGAAATTAAGTCCACATAAGGTAGACATGAAAGGGGGAAATAGTGGCAATGGTTATGAGGCAGTGTGGTGTAACGTGGAGGTTGAGAGGAAGACATATTTAATTGGATGTTGCTATAGGCTTGGGAATGTGGAAGGTAGTGATGAAGACATGTATAAACAACTTGGATTAGTGAACAAAGGAAGGGTAATTATTATGGGTGATTTTAATTATAGCAGTATAGATTAGAATGAAGAGATAACATTTGGGAATAAGGAAAGTGAATTTCTTGAGTTCTTGAGGGATAACTATCTCAGCACGTAAAGGAAGGCATGCGAGGATCAAGAGTTCTAGATCTGATCATTTCATCAGAGGTTGTAATTGTTAGAGAGATTTCACATTTTCCTCCAGTTGGGGAAAGTGATCATGAAGTAATCACCTATGTTGTGGCTAGTCATATGCAGGGGCTTTTGCAAGAAAAGGATATATGTGGAATTATAAGGCTGGTGATTATGACAAGCTTAGGAGACAACTTCGAGCCAATAACATGGAACGAGAAGTTGAGTGGTAAGGAAATAAATGCTGCATGGGAACTTACAAAGAAATACATAACAGCATCAATGTACGAATGTATCCCAAAGGCCAAAAGGCTGAATAAGGTAGGTGTAAAATGGATGAATGTGGAGCTTAAGCATGAAATCTGGAAAAAGAAAGCCCTTTGGAGGAAGTACAAGATGAATAATGGTAGTCAGTCACATGAAGAATATAAAGAACAAGCCAGGAGAGTGACTTAGTTAGTAAGGAAAACAAAAGTAGAGTATGAGCAGAAATTGGCAAATCAGGCTAAGAAAAACCCTAGAGAATTTTTTAGATGTGTGGCAAGTAGAAGAAAGAATGGTCATGGAAAGATGAAGTTAAGGGATGAAAGTGGTAGAATGGTAACTATAACTACTGCAGAAGACATTGTTGAGGTATTCAGTGATCAATTTATAAGTGTTTCATCTTGATCAGGGTGGAATTATGAGGAACTTAAGTGTAGAGGACATTGGAGAGGATTGCTTAATTGTGATTGAGCAGGAGGTATTTGAGGAAATAAATAACCTTGATGTTAATAAGGCAATAGGATTTGATGAAATATCACCACTCATCTTAAGAAAATGTTCCAGGGAACTAGCAGTAGCATTAGTATGCCTGTTTAACAAGAGTTTTGCAACAGCACAGGTTCCAAGGGAGTGGAAGGAGGATAAAATTGTTCCACTGCATAAAGCAATGATAAGGCTGTAGCTTCAAATTATATGCTGGTCCGTATATCTGGAGTTGTGGTGAAGGTCCTGGAGAGATTGGTGAGAAGTAGGATACAGAAATGGGTTGATAACAGCAGTATTCTCTGTGGTTTTCAGCATGGGTTTGTTAAGGGGAGATCATGTTTCACTAACTTACTTATGTACTATAACAAGGTGACAAATACCTTGGACAGAGGAGATGCATATACAGTGGTGTACTTGGATTTTGCAAAGGCTTTTGATAGACTGCCACATGACTTGCTCTTAATTAAATTGAAAGAGATGGGATTGGATAACAGACTTCTGTGTTGGATCAGTGACTGGCTGTCAGATAGGTATCAGAAAGTTGTATATGGGAGTGCAGTATCTCGAAAGAGAAAGGTCACCAGTGGTGTGCCACAGGGGTCAGTTTTGGGGCCATTGTTGTTCAATTTGTATGTTAATGATATTGGGTTTAACTAGTGATGTCAAGCTGTTTGCAGATGATGCAAAACTGGGGAAAGCAATGCACAATCAGGCTGATGTTAATGCCTTTCAAGAGGACTTGAATAGATTGCATGAAATGGCCGATAAGTGGAAGTGTTAGTTCAATATTGCCAAGTATAGGATTTTGAGATTTCGTAAGCAACGATGAGATGCAAAGTATACACTTGGTGAGGAAACTTTAACAGAAGTAGAGGAGATGAGAGATCTAGGAGTGATGGTGGATACTTGTATATAGAGACTTACCATCAATTGCATCAGTATCCCAAAATGCACTGCACTTACTTTGAACATATATGTTATTGTGCATTGTGAAACAAGTCACTATCTGGATTGGTTTTCATCTTTATTGAAGTCTCATCAATACTGAAAACTAAACCAGTACAGAAGTCAGATATATTCTCTGTACAAGTTATAAAATGGTATAATAAATTTAGTTTAATCCTTTATCCCAGTGAGAGCAAACAAAGTTTGCGCCTGAAAATATCTTCAGGACTGAATATAGTGTTGCACTATCTTACCTGGGTAAGTAGTGCAACACCAAGGCAACTCATATCAAAGGTGGAGCAAGTTACCAACACTCCTATCCCAGTATCTCCCATAATACAAAACACATCTTCTTGTCTATATGTATACTGTTATGCATTAAGGGATTGGCCACTACCCTTTGTTTGCTCTCACTGGGATAAAGGATTAAACTAAATTTATTATAGTCTAACCTAGTGAAAAATAAACTTTCAACATCTTTCTCTAAATCCAGAGTAATTTAAAAAAAGGTGGCAAACCTTTTGGCAACTCCTATAGGTAAAGATGACCTTGCTACTGCTTCTGCCTGGTATCTCCAACTCTGGGCCTGGATCTCACTGAAGAGACCTCAATAAAGGTTCGAAACTAGTCTGGGTAGTGGCCAATCCCTTAATGCATAACAGTATACATATCCACAAGGAGATGTGTTTTGCATTATGGGAGATACTGGGATAGGAGTGTTGGTAGCTTGCTTCACCTTTGCTACGAGTTGCCTTGGTGTTGCACTACTTACCCAGGTAAGATAGTGCAACACTATATTCAGTCCTGAAGATATTTTCAGGCGCAAACTTTGTTTGCTCTCACTGGGATAAAGGATTAAACTAAATTTATTATAGTCTAACCTAGTGAAAAATAAACTTTCAACATCTTTTATAAAATGGTGTATCACCACCATATTATTAAAATACTCTAGACCAGAGATAGTCATAGAAAGTAATTTTTTTTTTTACTTCTGCATTCATTTAGCTTTTCAGTCTGGGTAGTAAACCTTCCCATAAGGCACAAGACAGAAGGTAGGTGGTGTGCTGTGCATTATTGAATACTGAGGCATCTGATATGAAGTCTCTCTCTATATATATACAAATAGCCAAATAGTGAAGATACTTCACATATGCAAGATTTTGTTTGCTCATACTTAGTTAAGGATTCAAACAAAAATGCAGTTTGCGGGTGTAGCATGGAATGAGGAGTTAGCTGGAAAAGAGATCAGTGCAGCTTGGGGGATGATCAAGAACTAACTAGTAGAAGCATTGTCTAAATGTATTCCAAAGGTCAGAAGATTAAGTGAGATAGGTATGAAATGGATGAATAAAGAAATTAAGCATGCAATACAGAGAAAAAAGGCATTATGGAGGTAGCATAAGAGAAGTGGTAATAACCAATTCCATGAGAATCAAAAACACCAGTCAAGGCGGGTGACTTGGTTGATAAGGTGTGAGCAGCAGTTAGCTAATGAAGCCAGAAAGAATCCTAGGCAGTTCTTTCGATATGTAACCAGCAAAAAAAAGAATGATTATGGAAGAATGACATTGATTGGAGAAAATTGTATAGACCGCTGTTGCGGAAGATATAGTGGAGATACATAATGAGCAGTTCATAAAGGTCTTTTAATCTTGTGAATGTGACTTTATGGAGAGATTGAGAGCAGTTGATGATGGGAAGGAGAGACTAACAGTAAGAGCAACTGGTGTATGGGGAGTTCAGCAAACCAGATGTTAACAAGGCTGTGGGACTTGATAATATATCACCATGTATTCTAAAGGAATTTGCCAGGGAGTTGACATCTGCCTTGACATATTTTTTTTAATATGAGTCTTGCACTGGGTCAGGTTCCTAAGGAGGGAAAGATTGTGCCACTTCATAAGGGAGGTGATAGAACTCAAGCATCAAATTATAGGCCTATCTGTGTGTCAGGTGTTGTGGTTAACTTGTTGGAGAAGCTTGTGAGAACTAGTATCCAGAATTGGGTTTACAACAATGGTATCTCTTTGATGGACAGCATGGATTTGCTGAAGAGAGGTCATGTTTTAGTAATCTACTTACTTATTACAATAAGGTGACTGCTTCCTTGGACAGATGAGAGGGATACACAGTAATATACATAGATTTCACAAAGGCTTTTGATAAATTACCGCATGATTAGTTGATAGTCAAACTAGAGTGGATGGGGTTGATGTTAGATTAGTGCAATGGATTCCAGACTGGCTATCTGATAAGTATCAGAAGTTGTGCATGGGAGATCAATATCCAGGAAAAGGAAAGTCACTAGCAGTGTGCCTCAGGGGTTTGTTTTAGGACCACTACTGTTTAATTTGTATATTAATGAAATTGGCGAAGATTTTAATGAAGATATTCCGTTGTTTGCAGATGATGCAAAGTTGGGAAGAACTATGAAGAGTAGAGAAGACGTTGTGGCCTTACAAGCAGACTTGAATAAATTGAGTGATTGGGCATGGGAATGGGGATGCTAGTTCAATGTTACAAAATGTAAGGTTTTAAAATTTTGGGAAACAGATGGGATGCAGAATTTATGCTTGGTGAGGATATAATATCAGAGGTGGAGGAAATAAGGTATCTTGGGGTGATAGTGAATAAGAATTTGAAATTTAGGGAACACATTGCCAAAATTGTGAAGACAACACAAAGACTTCTGGGAATTATTATTATTATTACGTGACACCTCCAGGGAGTCCAAAGACGCATTGTGGTAGGGAATCTACTCTACAACTCTCTGTCTCCACCATTACAACTACACCAATGCCATCTAATGCCCACCACCACTTCAACGGAAAATCACAAACATCTATACCCATAGTGGGATTCAAACCTGCAGCCTTTTGGTTGGAGAGCGGATATACTAACCACTCGGCCAACCAGGCCTGGTGAATGATGCGGAGGACACCGACTTGTTGAAGTAGGGAAATTCTTGTTCCATTGTATAAGGCTTTGATTAGGCCAGATTTGGTCACCTGGTTTTCAAAATGATGAGGAGATGTTGGAAAGGGTCCTGAGGCGACTGACTAAGGTTGTTTCTGACCTCTGGAATGTCGAATATGAGGAAAGATTGAGGAGATGCAATTTGCAGAGTCTGGTGGATAGGAGGAAGAGGGGAGATATGATAGAGACCTACAAGTTAGTAAGGATCAATATTGGAGAGGTTCTACAGAAAACAGTGGAAGATCAGGGGAGAACCAGAGGTCATTCCTGGAAACTGTATAAAGAGGGTGTGAGCAGGGGAGTGAGAAGCAGATTTTTTGCGTGCAGAGTTGTGAATGATTGGAATACCTCTCCTGAGACTATGGTGTCAGCAGAGAATTTGAGTGTGTTTAAAATGCGGTATGATGAGCTGTGTGTATGATAAAAGGACCTCCTAGATTAGTCTTTGACTCCATGGGATCTTGGGTAATAATAATAATAATAATCACACAGCTCTCATTGTTTGAAATTTATTCATTGTTTTAGTTCTATCTTGTATTCTATTATCTAATGCCACTGAAGGTGATCTGCAAATTTCAGAACAATTTTTTTAATAAAATAATTTTGAATAAAAATAAAATTTCAATAAAATTTTTAAAAAAATTTTAATAAAATTTATTCATCTTTTTCTTGTGTTATCATGGCCATTTTACAAAAAAACTTGATTCTTTCTATTATGCTCTATTAGATAATGATCCCAAAGTAACTCAAGAAACTCACTTTCCATACATTTTTTCTCTTTCCAATCTGTGTTATAATATTTGTAATGATCATCCTCTGCATATGTTCAAATCTTATTTGCCTAGTTTTTTATTAGCCCTTACTTCCCCATCATTCTCAGGGCTATAGTAACAGGCCTGAGAATGTTGTACCAAATACTGTGTCCTAGTAATTTATACTACACAAGAAATTATTATTATTATTACCCAAGACCTCCTAGATGAGTCAAAGACTCATCTAGGAGGTCCTTTTATCATACACACAGCTCATCCTACTGTGCTTTAAACACACTCAAATTCTCTGCAGACACCACACTCTCAGTCAAGGCATTCCCATCATTCACAACTCTGCATGCAAAAAACCTGCTTCTCACTCCCTTGCTCACACGCTCTTTATGCAGTTTCCAGGGATGACCTCTAGTTCTTCCTTGATCTCCCACTATTTTCTGTAGAACCTCAATGTTGGAGAGGTTCTACAGAGGTTCCACTATTTTCTGTAGAACCTCTCCAACATTGATCCTATAACAACCCCTTACTAACTTATAGGTATCTATCATATCTTTCCTTATATTCAACATTCCAGAGGCCAAAAACTACCTTAGTCAGTTGCCTCTGGACCTTCCCAACATCTCTTTGTCCTTTTGAAAACCAGGTGACCACATCTGGGCACAGTAGTCCAGTGTATCTCCCTACTTCTACAAGTCAGTGTCCTCTGCATCAATCCCAGAAGTCTTTGTGTTGTCTTCACAATTTTTGCAGTGTGTCCCCTAAATTTCAGATCCTTATCCACTATCACCTCAAGATCTCTTATTTCCTCCACCTCTGATAATATATTCCCACCAAGTCTGATAGGTATTCTCATACCTATCAGACAGCCAATCTCCAATCCAATGCACCAATCTAATATCCAACCCCATCCACTCCAGTCTGACTATCAATTTATCATGAGGTACTTTATCAAAAGCCGTTGCGAAATCCAAGTATATCACCATGTATCCTTCTCCTCTGTCCAAGGAAGCAGTCACTTTATTGTAATAAGTAAGTAGATTACTAAAACATGACCTCCCTTTAGCAAATCCATGCTGTCCATCAAAGAGAAACCATTGTTGTCAACACAATTCTGGATACTAGTTCTCACAAGCTTCTCCAACAACTTAACACCACAACACCTGACACACTTTATATTCTGATGCTTGAGTTCTGTCACCTCCTTTGTGAATTCTTATTGAATTCTTAATAAATATTGTCTAATGACAATGTTTATTCCATTCCACAGAGTGTCGTCATGGTTCCCATTGTCTAAAGATAAATGTTCTCCTCTGGCATCTACTAAATTCCATGTGACTATCACCTCTCTTCTTTTGGGCAAACTGGATGTTCAGTGGAGAAAAGGATGCAAGAACATCAGTTCTTGCATTTTTTTTCTCAGTGGGAAAACTGAGAAAACTGGCCTTGCATGTTATGGAATAGATATAGACCACAGTATCTTATGGTCTGAAACATAACTACTCCATCAGTGTCACCATAAATTTGGGCAATTTAAAGAAAGCACTGAAGCCTTCCATCCTTATAAAATAGATAAAATACTGCACACATCCCTTCCCTCCTGCAACAACACAAGACCACAGAAAAACCATTCTTTATATTCAAGGTACATCAGAAAAGAAAGCTAAGTTTGCTGCAAATGGGATCTTCATGAATACTTTCAAACTCATTCAGCTAGCTACCCTAAAGATTAACTTCATTATTTTTACATCCTGGAGTGTTATATAGTTCCTTGTGCCTGCAGTTTAGCTTAGTTTGAACAGACCGATAGATCAGTTAGTATTCATCTTGAAGAAAAACAAATTACGTCTGGAATGGCAGACCATGCTCTGGATACTTCCTCTTAAAATAGGATTAATAGAAGGCATAATTATTACACAGAAGTTGCTGTAGGTGTTAGAGACTATTTTTAGAATCGTCATCAGCCGTGTAGCACTTCCTCAAAGCACTTCCTGTTATTTTTACATCCTGGAGTGTATATAGTTCTTTGTGCCTGCAGTTTAGCTTAGTTTGAACAGACTGATAGATCAGTTAGTATTCATCTTGAAGAAAAACAAATTACATCTGTCATCATCTGAATGGAGAGTCTGGAATGGCAGACCATGCTCTGGATACTTCCTCTTAAAACAGGACTAATAGAAGGCATAATTATTACACAGAGGTTGCTATAGGTGTTAGAGACTATTTTTAGAATCGTTATCAGCCATGAAGTACTTCCTCAAACTCAAGAAATATAGCTGCATTAATTTGTCAAAGATCTGAAAGAAAGTCATGCTCAGAATAGTTAGCTTGGTTTGAAGAAATTTGGAGGCATTAGCTTTATAGTTACCACAGAGAGCACCATCTTATGATATTAGTTCATTTTCAATTACAATTTGAATTATTTCTCAAACTCTATAATTGAGTGTTGTGTACTCACATTTGTAATTCTGAAAGTGCTAAATAGAAAATCAGCAAAATATTAGTAATTTCAATAAATCCTTTCTTCTCTTGGTTTTGTTTATACCATGAAGAACTAAGAACTATTATAAATGCTCATGCCAGTCATGATTCTAGATCAGCAAACTTTGTGTAGGTAAAGGATATAATATAATATAACATATTTTTTGTCAAGTATGATATACTTTGTACAACTAAGTGAAAAAACTTTCTTCAGTTGTGAAGTTCCCTTCATTATCTGCTGGCTAAATAGTTGTCAGCCAAAAACTTGAGATTCATTTTCTTTATAGATGCCATCCCATCATTCCATTGTATAATTGTCATAATTAAAATCACTCATTTCTTATTTGCTGTGCCAATTGGCCTATTGCAGTACAAATCCATTGCACTTACCTACCACTCTCCAGGCAAAATACCTGTTCATCATTCCTTATACAGTTTCCAGTGTTGGACTCTTGTTCTCCTCCTTCCCCAATCTCCCTTACCAAATAAAAAATCCTTTTTGCATTAGTCCAATACAAATCTCATCATCTCATATCTCTGCACCTCTTTTTATCTGCAGATAGCAATCCCTTAATCTAACTTCATGTCCAGAAATTCTAGAGTAGTATCAAATGAGATGACCTCTCTGAATTTTGCTGCTCCATTCGTTGGTCTGATTATTGTTTGTGCTCTTCCTATTCAAATAAACCTCCTCCAACTGAATAACTGAAATAATCTCTGTTTCTCTACCCGAAAATCTTGACTGCTGTTGTTGTTTTGGTTCTTCTTCATCAGTCATGCCAAAGCAGTCCAAGATAAAAATTCAGCATATCTCAAATGGCTTAAGTCAAAAAAAACCCAGCTTCTCATTTAACCTGCTCTCCAACTGACATATCTACACAAAATCATCCACATATAAAAATGCAAACTTTGAAAGGGATAAATGCAGACAACTTGCTTCCTGCTAAAGTGGCAATTAAGCTTTTTTATCTCTTGCCAGGGCTGTTGGGTACAATTTTGCCTTCCATTCTTAAACCTCTCTCTCTCTCTCTCTCATATCCCAGTAGTATCATTGTAACATCACCCAAAGATAAGTGCTGATCTTGTGACATTTTCCTTCTCATCCATCTCTGCTATAGCAGAAACATAGTTTTAGATCACCTCGTACTACACCAGAAACAGTTCATTGCATGTCTCTGTGATCTTTTCCAGAAATGTACGTATGACTTACATAACTTGAAACATAACACATGTATACAATAAATAAGTTTATTGATAAATGAAATCATCAAATATTTTGGACACAAACTATCCATCAGCAGTAGTATGCAAATTCAAAAGTGAGAAGATACATTTGGTTTAATATTTATAGTAAGAACAGTGAGCTAGAAGAATTGCAATATGACTAGTTTAAACTTCAATAAAATGCAAGTAGATGAGTTGAGTAGAAGAGATGTTGAAAATGCATGGAAACTCATAAGGTAGTATCTGACAAAAGCAATGTATGACTGCATACTATGGGTTAAGCGAGGAAATAGAGTGGGAGTGAAATAGATGAATAGCGAAATCAAGCAAGCTGTGCTGGAAAAGAAAATGTTATGGAGGAGGTACAAGACAGTTGGTGGTGATCAGATCCATTTTATTAGGATCCATGAAGAGTATAAGGTGCAGGCTAGGAAGGCGATGAGCATGGTAAAGAAAGAAAAGGTGCAGTATGAGAGGAGATTGGCTCGTCAGGCCAAGGTTAACTCGAGGGAATTTTCCGCTACATTTCAAGCAAGAAGAAGAATAATTATGGCAGACTAACATTGGTGGATAGTCATGGCAGCAGACTAACAGCTGCAAAAGATATAGTGGAATTATTGAATGAGCACTTTACTTTATCAATATCATACTGGTATAAATTATATGCTACAATATATAGAAGAGAGGCAAGTATTAGGAGAATTGGAACTGAAAGAAACAGAGGTGTATCAGATGTTGGTTGGGTTAGATGTGAATAAGGCTGTAGGAATGGATGACATATCACCACGTATGCTTAAGGAATGTGCACTACAGTTGGATATGCCCTTGACCTGGTTATTTAATGAAAGTCATGCAGCGGGTAGGGTTCCTAAGGAGTGGAAAGAGGGCAAAATAGTACCACTCCACAAGCACTAAGACAGAGGTCTCCAACTATAGGCCGGTCTGTATAACTACAGTTGTGGTCAAGGTGTTGGAGAGATTGATAAGGAATAGAATACAGAATTGGGCTGATGGACATGGCATTCTTTATGAAGATCAGCATGGATTTGTGAAGGGTAGGTCCTGTTTCAGTAATTTACTTGCATCTTATGATAAAGTGACAAGCGTGTTAGATAAGGGAGAATCATATACACTGATATTCTTAGACTTTGCAAAAGCGTTTGATAGATTACCACATGATAAGTTGGTGTACAAGCTGCAGAGGATAGGAATAGACAGTATATTGGTTAGATGAATCAGAGATTGGCTCTCTGAATGATACCAGCAGGTTGTGTATAATGGAGTAGGGTCTCAAAAAGAAGGGTAACCAGTGGTGTGCCCCAGGGTTCTGTTCTTGGACCCCTGCTGTTTAACTTGTTTGTAAACGATATATCATGTGGACTGACTGGAGATCTTCAGTTATTTGCTGATGCTGAATCCTTTCAGGAAGATTTAAATGGACTTTTTACTTGGACAAAAGAGCGGGGTTGTAGTTTTAATATCAATAAGTGCAAGGTGTTGCATTTTGGAATGCAGAAATATAAGGCTGTGTACTATATTGATGGTGCTGTACTGCAGGAAGTGGATGAGATTAGAGATTTGGGAGTGATGGTTGACAGTAGACTGAAGTTTAGAGGGCATATTGCTAGGGTTGCAAAGGTTGCACATCGTGGTGCTGCTATGATAAGAAGTACTCTAACATGCAAGGATAAGGAAGTGGTTGTACCACTGTATAAGGCACTGGTCAGACCACACCTGCACTATTGTGCTCAGATCTGGTCACCTGGTTTTCAATGTGATGTGGAGACATTGGAGAGGGTCCAGAGACGAGTGACTAAGACAATATCAGGAGTTTGGAATACTGGCTATGGAGAGAGGTTGAAGATATGTGGATTGCAGAGTTTGGTGGATAGGAAGAAGAGAGGTGATATGATAGAGAGATTTAAGTTAGTGAGAGGATTTTATCAGATTAATCCAGAGGATATTTTAAAAAGAGTAGAAGGTGAGAGGGGAAGAACCAGAGGTCATTTCTGGAAGTTATGTAAAAGTGTGGTGAAGAAGGGCGTGAGGAGTAGATTTTTTACATGGAGAATTGTCAGTGAATGGAATGCACTGCCAGAATGTTGTTAATGCAAGGAGTGTTAAGGACTTTAAGATTATATATGATAAATATGTTGTCAATTGAATGAACCGCCCACGATGAGTCTGTCAACTCCATGGAGGGGGTGTAATAATAATAATAATGATGTGATGTTATTGAAAAAAAATGCATGAGTTGCTAAGAATTAAAATCTCTCAATCTTTCATTGAGGAGAGACAGTCATTCAGATGATTTAAATTGGATCAGTGTAATAAGGCCTTGGAACTTTCTTTAAATAAACATTAAGATTTAAAACAGCTTATGTGAATCATCTGGCTTTAAGTCAACATTAAGCAAATAATCCTTTGCTCTAAAAATCACTCATAATTTCATGCTCAGTGAGACCAGACCAGACTTACTTGATTTTAGTAGCAGATGTAGTACTGATATTCATAAAGTATCTTCTGTATCGAGCAGGTAGTTAATCCAAAATATGAAAGACAAGAATTTGCACATCTTTGTTGGTTATTAATAAATGAATTTACTGATAAGGAAAAATATAGATGCAAAATTATATTTCTTCAGGATTTTAGTGACTGATTTGGTGACACCAGAAATCTGAGGGATAGGTCCTATATTCAATAGTGGAGTTATGCAAGACAGTATTTTAGGAATCTATAATACATTAAATCTTCTGGAGGTTTAATAGTGGAAAATAACTCCCAATCATCCCCTAAGTTTTTCATAATCACTTGCCTTGTAGTTCCACATAATCTGTTTCTCTCAGTTTTCATATGACTGGCTATGACATAGGTAATCACCTCTCTCTCTACCTGGAGGAAGATTAGATACTTCATTCACAATCACATTATCTGATATGATCAAATCTAAGACTCTCAAGCCTCATGTGCCCTCCATTACATGTTGCTTAAGATAGTTCTCTCAAGAAGTCAAGAAACTGATTTTCCTTATTCCTTGATACTATCTCTTCATTCCAGTCACTGTTACCAATTAAAATTGTGTGCAAATTTGGTCTCCTAGATTCCAAAGGGATAAAGAAGCTGTGCAAAGAAGAGTTAACAAAGATTATATCCAGATTATGGGATTTAGATTATGAGACCAGATTGTAAGTATGTGGATTACAAGACTCTGGTTAACAGGAGAAAGAGGGGTGATATGATAGAGGTCTATAAACTTTTGAATGGATATTATAGGATATCCATATCATCTAATGAATATTTTCATTATATGGAAGGTGGGGAGAGAATATGGGGGCATCCATGGAAGTTAAGTTTGTTCACAGTCAAGAAAGGGCAAGAGCTAGGTTTTTCTCTCACAGATCAGTGAGTGAGTGGAATAGCTTGCCTTTAAGGATAGTGAGTGAGTGCATCTAGTGTGAATGAATTTAAAGAAAGGTATGGCAGCTGGTTTGGGTGATTTATAGCCTCTCTTGATGAGTCCTTAACTCCCTGGAGGTCTCAGATAATAATAATAAAAATCACTCATAATGATTATATTCTTTTCTTGCTGACTAACCTAACTTACCTATACAATTCTTTGCCTCCATTCTCCAATTTCCCTGCCCTGTAGCAACACACATCTAAATGTACCCAATCAGTCTCCACCTTAAATCATACTGCTTCAACCTTTTGCTGACATAATTCCCCTGCTATCATCAGCAGCACTGCTCCCCCTTCTTTCCCCTCCTATCCTCATGGAAAACATTTTGCCCTTCCATTTCTAAATCCCATCAGAATATCATTCTGATTGAAACATTTTACTTTTTCCAACTATTTTTATGCAAATAGATGCAAGCAATGCAACAATTTCATCTCCTTTTTTATTTCTGATACTTGTGGCATTTATATTTATAAATGCCACGACTTTAATTTTTATGTAAATGACTTAAATGGTGATATACAATTGTTTGCAGATGAAGCAAAGTTGGAAAGAGTTATGAGAAGTAGAGCAGATGTTTTTCTGAATGGGTGAGTGTGTGGGGATGTCAGTTTAATATTGCAAAGTGTAAGGTTTTAAAATTTGGGAAACAAAGATGGGATGCAGAGTATAGGATTGGTGGCGATATTATAGAGGAGGTGGAGGAAATGAAAGATTTGGGGGTTATGGTGGATAGGGATTTGAAATTTCATGGGCATTTTACTAAAATTGTGAGGACAACACAACGGATTATAGGAGTGATGCGGAGAACACTGACATGTAGAAGTAAAGATGTTTTGATTCCATTGTACAAGACTTTGATCAGGCTGCATATAGATTATTATGCACAGATAGTCATGTTTTCAAAAGGATGATGATACTAAGTTGGTTTCTGGTCTCTGGAATGTGGAATATGAGGACAATTTGAGAGAATGCAACTTAAAGAGCCTAGTGGATAGAAGGAAGAGGGAGGACATGATCGAGATGTATAAATTGGTAAGGGATAATTACTAGATTAACATAAATGAGATTTTTCTTAGAATATGGACAGGGCAAACAAGAGGCCATCCTTGGAAGCTGTATAAGTGGGTGTGAGCAAGGGGATGAGGAGTAGATTTTTTGCATGGAGTGTGGTAGGTGATTGTAATGCATTGCCTAAGAGTGTGGCGAGTTGCAGGGACAGCGAATGCATTTAAGTCAGCGTGTGATGAGCTGTACATGTGAGAGTGGGCCTTCCACAATGAGTCTCTTGACTCGGTGGAGGTTTGTTGATAATAATAAAAAATAAGCATAGCAATTCATTTCTTGGCCTCTACTTTGCATCCCTTATCTGTGACTTCTCCACACCTGCTTCAGTCTGCTCACCTTTCCAACCCCTTACTCCATACATCTTCCCATACTCATCTATTCTCAATGAATCGTAGGTTATTCCATTCCTATGCTGACTATTCCCATTCATCACTGTTTCCAGAACCCATACTCCTGATCCCATATTTCTCTGACCATGTCGACTCCCCCCCCTCCATTTCCCTGTCCATCCTGCATTCCTGTTCTCACATTCTCATCTCTCACACTATCCTCTTCTCCATTTACAAATGTTCTTTAGTCTCACCTGTTCCACCCATCTGCTCATTCACATCACCTCAGATTCCTTGTTTACATTATGGTTTCTTGAGTTAATTCACACCAAAATTCATTTAATTGCAATCCATCACTTTTACACAGTTCCATTTGCCCCTTGAATGTATTTTGTATATCATAAAATTGCACCCTTTTCTCCCCACATAGCATGCCATTCATACTTATTATTATTATGTGACACCTCCAGGGAGTCCAAAGACTTATCGAGGGAGAGTGTGCCAACAGCATCGAATGATTGAACCCCTTCCAACTACTAACCATGCTCAAACTTGCTTAAATTTTTGCGAGCCATTAGTAGCAGAGGCTCGACCAATCAACTAACCTTTGCTGGCAATGGTTGGTCAATTGGTAGGATTCATGTTTACCATCTCAACTCACCATTGTCATACGCGGGCAACATGCAAGCTAGCCCTGCCAACACACTGTTGTCTTTCACTTTCCTCAATAATCTGATATTTATCCCCACATTCTCCTTATATCCCCAAATCATTTATTTCTACCATCACCTAGTGGTGCATGTTGCCTTCTCATATCCAAAAAGCATCAATCACCCTAATTTTTTATACAGGGTGTTCGGGATAAATTTGACATATTTATAATTAATTATATTTTTCCGTAAGTTACATGTATTAACACACACTTCTCTTCATTTAAAAGTTTGGACCCTTCTTCATTCATATACAAGATGTCAGAAAGGATGGATAGCTGGAACCCACCTGAATCATGGAAGAGAATAACTTGTATCATGATGATTCGTGCCCGCCATCAAAATAAGGATATTACGACTGCTGCCCAATGCTCCCTGAATACAGTAAAAACAATCAGGCATGAACTAGAGACTTGCAATGGTGACTACGAGGATGTAGCAAGAAGAAAGATCCCTAGCAGACGATCTGATTGCGTTCGTACAGCAGAATTCCTCGCAAATCTGCAGGAACAGGTGTTGAAGAACCCTGGCATTGGAATTCGGGCTTTGTTCGTGGAGTTGCTAACTGTAGTCAAGCCCTGGATAACAAGGGTAGCCAATGGTAGGCCGTATGTATGGCAGCAGGATTCGGCCCCTTGCCACACCTCTGGGAAAAGTCAAAAATGGTTGTCTGAAAATTTCTACGACTTCACCAGTACAAATGTTTGGCCTCCAAACTCCCCAGACCTTAACCCCATGGATTATTTTGTATGGGGCGCAGTTGAAAAAGACACCAATCGCACTTCCAGTAATACAAAAGCCCAGTTAATGGATAAAATTAAAACAGTTTTTGCGGCCCTTCCCAGGGAGACTGTAGCATCAGCTTGTTCGAGGTTCCGAAGCAGAATTGAAGCTGTGATCGATGCTAATGGTGGTTATTTTGAGTAAATCTTGTTGATAGTATTGTAATTAACTCTGCCTGTAATGTTTTTTTGTCAATTCATTAAATTTAATAGATACAAAGAAGATTTTCTTTTTCCTTACGAAACTGTCAAATTTATCCCGAACACCCTGTATGTGCATGAAAAACATTTTGTGTGCAAGTTTTCAGTCTCAGATTCAATGTGTGCACTTATGTAACGTTTCTCATATTAATGTTTACTTTTTTCATTCAGCTATAATGTGTGAAATTACAAGCACTAAATTAATTTGCTTAAAATGAGGGGCTACAAAAGTACATCACTCTTTGCACGA
This sequence comes from Typopeltis vanoorti, assembly GCF_054136105.1. Taxonomy (NCBI): domain Eukaryota; kingdom Metazoa; phylum Arthropoda; class Arachnida; order Uropygi; family Thelyphonidae; genus Typopeltis; species Typopeltis vanoorti. The sequence continues at coordinate 19,138,885 of NC_143554.1, forward strand.
GTTCTAGACCAGGGATCTTCAACCTTTCAGACAGTGCAAGCCGCATTAAAAATTTCAATGAAGCCCACTGGCCACTAAGCTATACTGCGGTATTTAGAATTGTAAGATTCACAAGGAATGCTGTGCATTTGATATTTTACATAAAAGCCTATAAAAATAAACGAACAAACTCATAGGTAGGAGTCGGGTTCGTGATAAGTAAATACAATCAACACTTGAAAACAGATAATTTAATGAAGAAAACATTCATTTTTTACAATGTCAATGGGCAACTTGGCAATGTTTTTCCTTGACCAGCTTGTCGATGTTGGCATCAATGTTGGAAGTCGCTATGCACAGAGTATTCTCGAGATGTTGGTCCATAATCTGAGTTCTTGACTTGGACTTCACATGCTTCATTCTGGAGAAGAACTGCTCACATAAGTATGTGCTTCTTAACAAAGCACACATCTTCAAAGCATGTTGGCGAAGATTAGGGAATGCATCCTCAGAAATGTAGGCTTTGTAAAATGTAAGCAAGAGCACATTGAATAATTTTTCTCTCAAAGAAGAGCTGTTTTGGAGTTCAAGCAGCTCCATTTGTACTGAGCCTGGCATTTTGGCAGCATTGACACTGAATGGCATTGAAAATAAATCTAAAGAAGACTGTTGGTTATGAAAATCACTAAATCTCTCTTCGAACTCACTTTGCAACACTGCTAATTTTGTAGCGTATTCATCAAGAGATGAACAGTTGGACTCAGTGAAAAGCTGAAAATGATTTAAATCTTTTTTTGCGAATTGTGCCTGCCAAAGTTTGAGTTTGGCCACAAAAGCTTTGATGTGATCAAACAGAGTGTGCACCAGTTGATCTTTCGATTATAGCTGCGTATTTAGGTCATTCACATGCAATGAGATGTCAGTCACAAAGGCAAAGTCTGTCATCCACTTCGGATCATTAAATTTCGCAATCGGATTCCCCTTAGTTTGGATGAACTGCTGTATTTCACTCCTTAAGTCAAAGACTCTTTTAAGAATCTTCCTTCTGCTCAACCAATGCACATCACTATAATAAACCACATCGCCGTGATCTGCTTCGCACTCTTGGGTCAAAAACTCTTGGAATTGATGATGATTCAATCCTCTTGCCCTAATAATGCTGACGACAGTCACAATAACTTTCATGACATTCTCAAGTCCAATAGTTTTTGTGCACAAATTCTCCTGGTGGATTAAACAGCGGTAATGGATGAAATGTTTTCCTTCTAGTTCCGGTTCTTTCCATAGCAGCGCAACAAACTTTTCGTTCTTTCCCACCATAGTAGGGTTGCCATCAGTTATCACACCCTCGACGTTGGTTAAGCTGAGGTCAAAACGCTGTAGTGTTTTCTTGGTGGCTTAAAGAATATCAGTGCCTTTCGTTGTTCCCCTCATAGGTACGAGCTCTAGGAGTTCTTCTGTCACATTGAATTGTTGATCAATGCCACTGACAAAGATAGCCAGTTGTGCTGTATCCTTCATGTCTGTGCTCTCATCTAAAGCAAGTGAATATGATGTAAATTCGGATGACCGTTTTTGTCCACACGAAGCTGCCCTTGAAGGTGATCGAAATTGGACTCATGCTTTGTCTCATAGTGTTGTTTTATATTGTATTCTTTTGATACTGACACTAACTCATGACAAATTAAACACACTGGCTTATTGTCGATCAGCACAAAAAAGTACAAATTGGTCCACTTTTCATTAAAAACCTGACAAGAATCACTTGATTTATGCTTTTTACTCGTAGATGCCATAGTGACGAAAGGTGAACCCAAAAAATGATCCAGAATGGCCATGTAACGGTTATTATCCACAGAATATATCTCACACTAATGAAAAAAGTCTGGCAATATAAAACCACAATAGGCTATGGCTGACATGATGAACCTGTGTGCGCTTGTACATGAATATCACTGTTCACAACTGACTGACTGACTGTGGATGAGATCCTCTTGTATTTATGTAAAAATAACAAAATATCGAGAACCTTCAAGATGTATCTGAGAGGCACTAGACAGCGCACTCATACAAACTACTGCTTCAGCCATCTACCTGCAATGTTAGTACTAGTACCGCTTGGCACTGGTAGATGGCTCAAGAAGCATGTCTATTTAATATTTAATTTTATAGGATATTATATAAAGTATCCTCTTTACAGGATAATATGTAAAGTATCACTGTCCTCTGCATTCTAATTTGTAAAAGGATCAAGACAAGGATGCATACTCTCACCATTACTATTCAACCCTTACAGCGAAACTATAATGAAAAGATCTCTAGAAAAGAGGAATGGAGGCATTAAATTAGGTGGCTGAACAATCACTAATCTATGATATGCAGATGACACAGTGATAATAGCAACAAGCGAATAGGAATTAAAATCCATCCTAAATCAATTAGAATGGGAAAGCCTAAGCCACGGTTTACGAATAAATCAAGATAAAACCAAAATAATGATTTTAAACAATTCAGAAGAGATAGATATAGAAGGAATTGAAATTGTCGACCATTTCAATTACCTTGGAGTGATAATAACAAAAAAAAAGATAAGAAGAAGAATAGCACTAGCTAAGAAAGCAATGACTGATTTAACCAAGATCTGAAAAGACAAGCACATCTCCAAAAAGATGAAAATTAAGCTTGTAGAAACCTTAGTTTTTTTTATCTTTTTCTATGCTTCTGAGTCTTGGACTATGACAAAAGATGACAGAAGAAGATTTGAGATGTTCGAGCTCTGGTACTGGAGAAGATTGTTAAGAATGTCTTGGACAGAAAAGTGAACAAACAAAAGTATCCTAGAATAACTGAATATCCACACAAGACTGATAAACATAATAGAAAATAGAATCCTGCAATATTTTGGACAGATATGTACAAGGGAAGGCAATTGCCTGGAAAAAGTAATCATCCAAGGTAAACCGTGTGGGAAAAGAAAAAGAGGAAAACCCTCCAACAGGTGGATTGACCAAATATCAAGAATCACTGGACTAAAACTAGAACAAGCAATAAGAGAAGCACAGGAGAAAAAGAAATGGCATCATCAGGAAGGTCACAAGTCCTCAGATATAAGGGGATCCTAGAGAGAGTGAGAGATGGCAAGTATCAAATGCCTTGTGAATCTGGAAAGCATCTTACAATTCTAAATACCCAGTATAGCTTAGTGGCCTGTAGGCTTCATTGAAATTATTTTTTATTTAATCATGTTTTAATGTTAAGTAGTTATTTTTTCAAAATGGCCGGCGGGTCACAGCAAAGAGCTCCACAGGCCATGCGTTGAAGACCCCTGATCTAGACAGTAGACACTAAATAAATTTGCTCTGCAACTTGCTGCTTTCATCAAGTATCAGAGCCATATTTGTTGGCTTTTGACTGGTGTGTTTCTGTTTCCCACCACACCTTTAACAATGGAATTTCCATACATCACCACTCTTGAGTCATTCACCACTTCTTTTTTTTTCTGCACTATTTTTTAAAAAATTCTTCTTGTCCTGCAGTCACACTCACTTTTTCTCTTTCATTTTCTTTCTATATCTGTATTCACAATCATATTCTCTAGCTCACCTTTCTTGCTGATACTATTGGTCTGAACCTTATCTTCCATTGCACTGTTCCATTCATATCTACAAAAACATCTAATTTCATTTTGCATATATTGCATCTCTTTTCTCATCTTAATGACTCATTCTTCAACTCTTGCATTCTGGCAGTTGTACTCTCTTTTGCATTGACAGTCGCTCTTGTTTTTGCTCCATCAGTCGTGCTCTGTTCCATTCTCCCAATCCATTTTACCCTACCAGTTATGATATCTTGTATTTTCACTCTCTCTCTCTCTCTCTACAATAATACTCTCTGCACTCATATTCTCTAGCTCACCTTTCTTGCTAATACTATTGCTCTCACCCTTATGCTCCTCAATGTCTTCTTCCTTTAATCTGATATTCCTCCTCATTCTCAACTCTCATAGTCTATCAAAATGTCATATTTGCTACAGAACCATTCCTTCACATTTCTGTTGTTCAATCTCTCAACAAATACATCTTCCACACTCCTGAAAACAAAGCATCTTCTGAAAAATCTACACCACTTACCACATTCAGTTTTCCTGCTTTTACTATTACATGTTGCCTTTGTTAATCATAAGTTGTCATCATCATCATTAGTGTTCTGTCTCTTGACAGGTCCAATGGTATAACTCAGCAGATTCTCTTCCCCCAATTTCCTCTGCCTCTTGCTTTCCCATTATATCATCAAGCATCATTAGTCGTCTTCTTCCTCTTGGTTGCTTTCCTTTAATTTTCCCTTCTATCATTCTTTTCAGTAGGCTGTCTCCTCTTAATATATGTCCTATCCAGTTATGCTTTCTTCTTCTTATGGTCTTTAGTAAATTCCTTTCTTCTTTATTCTCTTTGTAATACTTCTTCATTGGTGAATTTTTCAGTCCACTTTATTTTCTCCATTCTTCTCCATAACCACATTTCAAATGCCTCCAACATTTTAGCTTCTTTCTTCCTAATCGTCCATATTTCTGACCCATATAAGGTCATACTCCAAATATAGCACTTAATAAGCCTTTTCTTTAGATTTTTATTCATTTTATTAATAAACAAATTTTTCTTGCTATAAAAGGCATATTTTCCTTTGTTAATTCTTTCTTTTATTTCCATGTCACATTTTCCATTTTCTTGTATTATACTACCAAGGTATTTGTATTGTCTCACTTGCTCTACACTTTCTCCATTCATCATCACCTTGATACTTCCTGGTTTCCTGGAGACTCTCATTACTTTTGTTTTCTTTGCGTTAATTTCCATACCATATTTCTTGCATATATTTTCAAATTTTTGCATTAGGTGCTGTAGTTCATCTTCGGTATTAGCTAATATTACTTGATCATCTGCAAATCTAATATTTTGTATTGTTCTTCCTCCAATAGTGATTCCTCTTTCTTCTTCATAAAATGCTTCTTTTATCATTTCTTCTGCAAATATATTGAAGAGCATCGGTGATAGGTAGCATCCCTGTCTTACACTTCTGCCAATCACACATTTTTTAGTTTTTCCTACTTTTGTCTTTATTATGGCAGTCTGGTTCATATATAATTCAGCTATTAACTTTTCGTCCCTCCAATCTAAACCTATTTTGCGTAATATTTCCATCAGATTTTCCCATTTCACCACGTCAAATGCTTTTTCAAGGTCGATGAAACAAATATAAACTTCTTTATTTACTTCTTTATTCCTTTCACATATGGTCCTCATTACTCCAATTGCATCTCTGGTTCCTCTATCTTTTCTAAATCCAAATTGATCATCCCCCAGAAAATACTCCACTCTATTATACAATCTTTGATTTAATATTCTTAGCAGTACTTTGGAGGCATGTGGGAGTATGCTTATAGTTCTGTAGTCACTGCACTTAGTAGGATTGCTTTTCTTTTCAATTGGTATAAGAATACTCTCTGTGAAATCTTTAGTCCATACTCCTGTTTTGTAAATGAGGTTGCAGAGTTTCCATGTTTCTGTTATACCTTTGTTCTCCAGTTGTTTAGGATTTCACTAGGTATTCTATCCACTCCTTCCATCTTTCCACTTTTTAATTCCTTAATTGCTGTTTCTACTTCTCTCTTTAGTATTTCAGGATCTCTTTCTTCTGTTGAGATTTCATTATGCTCTTCCAATTCAATTTTTGTTGGTCTTTCATTTTTGCGTAAAGTTCTTCAATGTATTCCTTCCATTTTTCACCGTGTATTTCAGTATCATAAATCAGTTTTCCTTGCTTATCTTCTAATGGCAGATTTCTTATGCTTTTTTTAATATTTGTAATTTCTTTTGCTTTTTCAAACATTTTATCATATCACCTCCTTTTTTCCATTTCTTCAATTTCTTTGCATTTTGTTTTCAACCATTCCTCTCTTGCTTTATTATTTTCTCTTCTCAGTTCATTATTTAATACTTTGTATTTTCTTCTTCCCTCTTCAGTGTTTATATTTTTCCATCTTCTTCTTTCTTCCATTTTTCTTATCATTTCATTTGTAATCCATGGCTTTTTAATTCTTTTCCCTTCCATAAAACCTATCTCTTCAGCAGCTGTTTCATATATCAAGTTTTTCAGTTGATTCCATTTTGCATTAACATCCATAGTTTCTTGAGATATATTCTCTTTGTTCCTTATTTTATTTTCCAGTTCTTCCTTGAATTTCCTACCTGCATCTCCTTTGGGTTTTTCTAGGTTCCACCTTTTCTTGTTTTTACCTTTGTTTATTTTCTTATATCGTATTCTTAATTCCATAACAAGCAAATTATGGTCTGAGTCGATATCAGCTCCTGGATATGTTGATATCCTTTTTACACTGTTTCTGGACCTGTTTTGTATTAACATATAATCAATCTGGTATCTTGCGATATCACCTGGCATTTTCCATGTATATCTTCTTCTCTTTGGAAGTTTAAACCAAGTATTACCAATGATTAGTTTGTGTCTTTTACAAAACTCTATGTCTTTCATCTCTCTCATTCCTTTTTTCCAAGGCCATATCTTCCTATTATTCCCTTCTCTACCTTTTCACCTACCACCGCATTCCAGTCTCCCATCCAGATGGTACACCTTTTAGTTCTGTCTTTTTCCATTATCTCTTCTATTTGATTATATATCTCTTCTACTTCATTTTCATCATGGTCACTTGGGCATATATATCTGTATAATCATTATGTCCACAGGCTTTGCTTTCAGTTTAATCATAATCACCCTGTCACTTTTATATATTATTTTTTCTACTGAATTTTTAACCTTTTCATTCAAAACAAACGCTACTTCCCCCGTGTTCCACAGGAATATATAATTCTATAACCATCACTTTCTAAATCTCCTATATCTTCCCATATGACTTCACTTAGACCAACCACATCCAATTTATTCCTCTCCATTTCTTTCTTCAAGTTCTCTAATTTACCAGCTCTTAACATTGTTCTTACATTCCAAGTTGCAACATGTATAGTTTCTATCTCATTCTCTCTTGGATGTCTTATTTTCTTCCTATTTTCCTCAATACTTGGGATCCCATCCTCATTGTCCATTTGAGGATTTTGTAGGCTAACGACCTGAGAAGCCTCATTTCTTCTTCTGCAGGCATGACATCCATCGTTTGCCGATAGACCCCATTTTTGCCAGTTGTGGAAACTAAATTTGCCGAGTTCACCATATTTTCTTGGAAATAATACTGAGGTGGTTTCCCGTTGCCTTCCTCAGGAAACCAATATAGTATGGTTTCAAACCTGGAAGAGCAGCAGACTCCCACTACTTAAAATAGGCTACTCCTTTCACTACTAAAGGTAGAAAATAAAGTAAATAGAAAAGATTCACCCCTAGCCCTCGAATTACTCTAATAGCATTGGGGGAAGGAACAAGAAGAAGAGAGGAAGTATAAAGAAAGAAGATAGGGACCAGTCTACAGATAATATAACAGACGTACATTACATGAAGTATACTATGTGTAGCATAGTATATTTGTACTCTACTATACTATACTAATATTGTACATATATGCCTATACACTGCTTAGAAAGAAATCAGTGTACACTATACACCCCATGTGACTCATAAGTTGTATAATAATACAAAATCACAACAAAAACATACGAACAGCTTTGACAGTTAATATGAATTCAGGCCCAGCTATCACTACTAAATAAATTTTCACTAAAATGCATGTAATTTTTTGCCAGTATTACAGAAAATAAAACTTATCTTGGCTTTAGCAGTTAGAACAACGATCTTCAGTTTTTTTATGATTTCTCATACCATACCATTGTTTCTTCACAGATACATCCAGAAAGGATTTCCCATTTTGGTTTGAGTGAATTCTATCATTTAATTTGCAAAGTAGATATCACATTTAAGGTAGCAAGCTCATTTTGGCCTTGAATGCTACAGTCTTCAGTTCTATTCATCACCATTTCTTTGAGTGGTGGGGTTTTTGGTCAACCCTTCCATGCTGACTAGGTATACTGGTTTTTTGCCTGCTAGGTATGGCACAAACCTGGGAGAGAAGGCAGACTCCTGTTGCATGAGATAAAAATATGGTAAAATAGAAATGATTCATCACTAGTCCTGGAATATTCTGTTTGCATAGGGATGAAATAAGCAAGAGAAAAAAAGAAAAGAAAAGAAAAAAGAAGAATAGGGACCAGTCTATATACAATATAACAACAGATGTATATTACATGAAGTGAGGCATGGCCCAGCATCAAGTGCCTTGGATTTGGTGTTCTTGTACTCACCGGAGCGAGCACTGAGGATATAGTATAGGAATGTGTAGTAATATTTGTACTATACTATACTATACTAATATTGTACATATATGACTATACACTGCTTAGAAAGAAATCAGTGTACACTATACGCCCCATGTGACTCATTATATGGCAATATGCCATGTAATGAGTCACATGGGGCGTATAGATAAGTAAAAGAGATACTTACAAAAGACCTGAAAACAATAGGTGAATACATACTACGACACATCAAGTTTCCAAAGTACTTGGGCATGACCTTGGACCACATGCTCTCTTATAAGCAACATCTAACAAACATTTCTGCTAAGTTAAGAACCCGTAACAACATAATACAAAAACTAATAGGCACAACATGGGGAGTAGCAGCTGATAATCTACAGATTACGGCTCTCAGACTAGTTTTCTCTATTGCTGAATATTGCTCACCAGCGTAGCTAAATAGCACACTTGTTAAACTTGTTGATAACCAACTAAATAATACAATGAGACTGATTTCTGGTACAATTAAATCAACGCCCACACATTGGCTTCCTGCTCTTAGCAACGTTGTTCCACTCTGCTCTTTTACAGGAGTGTAAGAAGATTCTGGAGAATACATCCCCACCAATACACTTAGATTTCCCAGACTTAAATCTATTTAAGTCTGGGAAATCAAAACCACTACAATTAGCCCACACGTTGGCTTCCAGCTCTTAGCAACATTGTTCCACTCAGCTCTTTTACAGGAGTGTAAGAAGATTCTGGAGAATACATCCCCACCAATACATTTAGATTTCCCAGACTTAAATCTATTTAAGTCTGGGAAATCTAAACCACTACAATTAGCCAAACAACTACTGCAGTCTAACTTTGACTTGAAGCAAAAGTGGCAAGAACAGTGAGAGAGCTAGACCGAGGATATTACAAACTTTTTTTCTCAACAAATTACAAGAAAGTTTTGATGCTTGCTGAAACCTTCCACGAAAATCCTGGACTCAGTTTAATAGAATACCAACTGGTCATGGCCATATGTACGAGCATGCTTTTTAAATGGGGTAAACGACTATCCCCACATTGTGATTGTGGAGCTCAAAGACAAACCGTGAACCATATTGTGACCCAATATGGTCACAATATGGTCTGGGAAATCTAAGTTAAGTCTGGGAAATCTAACCCAATGTTATCTTAGAGCATATTCAGGAGACAAATCAGACTTTTTAAGTGCTACTCCCAAGGCTAAGAACTATTTGACTAATAATCTTTTAATTTTACTGTTTTTTTTTAAATGGCTTTTAATTTTATATGTTTTAAAAATAACAGTGTATTGTACTGCATGTTTTTCTTAAGCCACATGAATAAATAAATTTAAAAACCACACTTGACTGGTGTCCACACTGCATACTTTCCACAAGCATATAGTAATCAATGGGAATTTTGGACCATTCTTCCTTAGGCATCTAATGAGATCTGGACTATTGCTGGATGGATGTCCCTTGACTTCACCTGATGCTCCAGTTCATTCCACAGATGTTCAGTAAGGTTCAGATCAGGAGGATGAACTAGAGCAATAGTCCAGGATCTCATTACATGCCTACAGGAAAAATGGTCCAAAATTCCCATTGATCGCTATATGCTTGTGGAAAGTATGCCCCATAGGATTGCTGCAGTCATCACAGCAAAAGGAGGTCCTACATCTTATTAAGTTGGACACCATGGATGTTTGTTCCTCACACTATAATGTTTGTTGACTTCTTTCCAGGCAATGTATATGGAAACTGTATTGATTTAACCAGTATCTTCCTGGGTCTAGCTTCATGATGATACCTCAATGAATGTAAAAACTGGATAGTGACCCTACCTTAACATACCTATATACATATCTAAAAGAAACTGTGCTGTGCATTATTAGATACTACAGCTATTGATGTGCAATCAACAGATGGTATGTACAAGTTGCCTTCTGTTGAAGATACTTCATATGCAAGCTTTGTTTGCTTAGGATTGGGTAAAGGATTAAAACAAGAATATGATTTCTTGTTTCTGTCATATCCCCTCTCGTCTGCCTGTCAGCTAAACTCTGCAACCTACACCTTCAATCTATCCTCATAGGGAACATTCCACAGACCTATCACCAGCTTGGTCACTCATCTTTGAATCCTCTCCACCAGCTCTCGATCCCCAAAAACGCAGGTGACCAAAACTGCACAGTAGTTAATATGCTATTTCAGGTAATTATCTCTTAGTAACTGTATAATTTCCATTTCCATTTTGTCACATGCCCTTTCCTCCTTCCACTCTATATCACCACAGTTGAAATCTCCCATGATAATTGCTCGGTAATCTGCTGATGCATGTCATCCACATCTTCTTCAGGACCACCAAGTCAATAGCAGCAACTAACAATATATTTTATACTATTGGTCTTTATCTCACATCAAACACTCTCAAATAAATCATTTACATCAGATTTACAATATTCCTTAACTTCTATTTTTGGTGGTTGAAGTTATTCAGCTATCATTAATTATACCCCTCTTTCTACTCTGTTTCATTCTTCTTCTCTGTAAATATAGCATCCACTATATTTTATCCCTGTAATTAGATCATTCTCTGACAACCAGATCTTGCTGATGCCAATAATTTTTGGTCATATTGAGCTGACCCATGTCAAAAACTCCTTTCCTTTATTTCTGATACCTTGAGCATTCATGTACATGTATTTCGACATCCCTTTGGCTCACGGTTACACCTCATATAATTAATTAATTTTTGTTCTAGGTGTTTGTTGGAACATCACAGCCCCGTCATAATTTGAGTCTCAGCTCATGAAAGATCTCACAAGAACAAAAAAGAACATGTTGATAGTCCCATTGTACAAGTGTGTACAATGGGACTATCATGAAACAAGGATCAACATGAAGTTACTAAAGGGAGGTGATGTCTAAGCAGTTTGCTCAGATGTTATGAACGAATTACATAAAGAGAATGGATATGCTATCATACTGGTTATACTATTGCTGATATATAAGCATAAGGTAGTCATTTTGTTTCTTTATAAGGCTTTGATTACACCTAGACTACTGTATACAGGTTTGGTCTCCTGGGTTCTGAGGAGATAAATAAGCTCTGGAAAGGATGCAAAGCAGAGTTACAAAGATGATATTGGGATTATAGTATGTAGGTTATAAGGATAGATTGAGAGTATGTGAACTGGGGAGTGATATGATAGAGGGTTATAAACTTCTGAAATGGTGTTATAGGTGTTGAAATTTTCATTATATGGAAGGTGGGGAGAGGATAGGAAGAAATCCATGAAAGTTAAGAAAGGGATGAGAGCTATATTTTTCTCTCATAGAACACTGTGCTTTGCATTATGGGATGCTAAGGAAAGTGATGTGAACTCAGTCCACCTTTACCATGAGTTGCCCCAGTTCTAAAGATACTTCAGGCGCAAAACTTTGTTTGCTTACAATTGGATAAAGGATTAAACTAAATATATAATTTATAGAGCTTCCTGTTTGTCCATAGTAGCCCATGTTATAGTCATCACAGGGCACTTTATGCATTCCAAATCATGATAGTGGGTGGAGTTGATCCTTTAATGAGTGGATCCCATTTGCTACGCACTTGAAAAATTTTAAGTTCTCCAGCAACTTACAATGTGTCAACTGCAGTTTCTTTGAGATCGTGTAGTTATAAATTTATCATCACAGTCGCTCACAGAAGAAGCTGCTAACACTCTCAGTTAAGGTCATAACTTTGCTGCTACATTGATACAAGTATGAAAACTAGAAATTATGATGAATATAGAAAGTGAGATCTACATTTGACCTCTTACAATAGCCAGTAATGTTCACCTAGATATAGCAAGCATCTTGACTAAATCCAAACTACCTAAAAACATCATGCCACAAAAAGAATTTGCTGCTGAAACAACTACCTTAAAAAGTTGTATAAGAATTATTATTATAATTATTATTATTATTACTACGGGCGACTCCAAGGAGTCCTTAGACTCATTGAGGGAGGCCCTAAACATCATGTCCACACAACTATTCGACATTCTCACAGTATCTATCATACCTTGCCTTGAACTCATTCACTGTCATAGCACCCACAACAGACTCTGGCAGCTTATTCCACTCATTTACCACTCTAAAAGTAAAGAACCCAGCTCTAACACCCCTGCTAACCACGCTCTTGCCCAGCTTCCATGGGTGTCCCCTAGTTCTCCCACCACCAGTCCTGATCTCAAAAATATCATCTGAATTAATCCTATAGAAACCCTTCAGCAATTTGAATCATATCTCCTCTTTTCCACCCTTCAACCAATTTCTGCAACCCACAAATCTTCAACCTGTTCTCATAAGGTTCATTCCATAGACCTGCTATCATCTTAGTCACTCACCTCTGGATCCTCTCCACCTCCTCCCCATCCAGAAGAAACCCTGGCACCCATATCTTGGCACAGTAGTCTAGATGGAGTCTTATCAAGGCTCGAGGTACAATAACCTGTTTGTCTCTGCTTGTTAAAGTATTCTTCAGCAACCAAGTGATTTGATGAGCTGATTTAGCCACTTTTGCAATGTGTCTCCTAAACTTCACCTCCCTATCCATCAACACTCCCAAGTCCCTGGCCTCATCAATCTCCTGGAGTACAGTTCCACCAATGTGATAAACTGCTGCTAATCTTTTCACCCCAAAATGCATAACCTTACATTTTGTCACATTAAATTGACATCCATTCTCCTTTCATTCAGCCCAGACCTCCAATCTATCCAAATCATCCTGCAAGATTTTGACATCTTCTGCATTCACTATTGCCCTACCCAACTTTGCATCATAAATGAACCATTCCTCTTAGATCCTTCCCTATATCGTTAATGAATAAATTAAACAGCAGTGGTCCAAGAACAGAACCCTGTAGCACACCACTAGTCGCAGGCCGTCTTTTGGACTCTACTCCTGAATAAACTACTCTCTGATATCTCTCCATCAACCACCCACCCATCCATCTCACCAACCCTTTATCCATTCCCATATGTTGCAGTTTACTTATTAGAATTCCATGTGGTATCCTGTCAAAGGCCTTAGCAAGGTTCAGCAGTATCACTGTAAACCCATTACCCTTATCCAGTTCAGCCGTCACTGTATTATAAAACTTGAGCAAGTTACTGAGGCATGATCTACCCTTCACAGAGCCATGCTGTTCCCCATACAGTATCTCATTTTCATCAATCAGTTCCTGTATTTTCCATTGACTACTTTCTCCAAGACCTTGATAACGACTCCTGATATGCTGATCGGTCAGTAAATTGCAACAGTAGTCTTGGATTCTCCTTTATGCAGTGGAACTATTTTCCCCTCTTTCCACACCTTCGGGACTAAACCGAGACTCAGATTAAATAACATGGTCTAGGGCACTGATAATTCTTTAGCTGCTTCACGTAAGACCCATGCTGGTATACCATCCAATCCCACAGATGTATTCACATTAAGGTTCTGTAATAAACTATTCACCTCCACTTCATTCACCACAATTCCCGTATAAACTAATGGTTCCTTCATTCTTTCAATGTCACCACCAGGATGATATACTCTTGCAAAGTGCTCACTCAGTTATTTCACTATATCGACTGATTCAGTAACTTCTTTGCCATCGGCATTCCTTAAAATCATTCTGCCATGTACAGTTTTTTTTTTTTTTTTACTTGCAGCATATTGAAAGAACTGTTTGGGATTCTCTTTAGCTTGCATAGCTAGTTTCTTTTCATAATCCGCTTTTGCTTTTCTTACCACACTCGTTACCCTTCTGGTCTGCGCTTTATACCGTTCGTGTGCCTGCAGGTCACCTTTCCCTTTAAATTCCCTCCACAGTTGTTTCTTTTTTTGCAGCTCAAGCTTAATGGTGTTATTCATCCATTTAACCCCTACTTGTTTTACTATTCAGACCCTAGGTATACAGTCAGCCATAACCTCCTGCAAATGCTCCTTGAGTACTTCCCATGCTCTATCGACATCCATCCCTTGCAGCTTTACATGCCATGGCACTGAACCAAATCTCCTAAGCTTGTCATACTTGCCAGCATGATAATTCCACATATACCCTGTCTTAATCAAAAATTCCACACCTTTAGCCACCTCCCAGGTCAAGACCTTATGATCACTCTCACCAATAAAATATAAGAATAAAAAAAGAATTGTGATAACTAAAGCTGATAAGGTAACGTAACTGTTTTTTTGAATTGAGGAATACAAAAAAATAAAAATCATAATAAAAAGGAAAATCTTCTACATTAAAATTCTTCTTACCAAATTATAATCCAAGATCCCACTATGTCTCAGTAAGAAAAAAAAGTTGCTTTTAATCCAAAGAAATCATTAACAAATTAAAACTTCTTCATATTAGACCACCCTGTATTTATGGAGTCAACACAAATTCCACACACACACACACACACACACATACACATGTTAAAGATACCAAGCTATTTTAAATATAAACCTGGTTTTAATCTATTTCCCAACTAAGCAAACAGACAAGTAAGTCAAGTTTGCGCCTGCAAGTAGTGCAAGTCTGAGTGACCCGCACATAGTGCAAGTCTTAGGCAACTCGTGGTAAAGATGGAATAAGCTCTGATCACTATTCTTAGTATTTGCCCTTAATGCAAAGCTGGGAATTGTAAGACAAAGCTTAGAAATACCAAGGTTTAAGTAATACAGAGCTTATAAATATTTTACCAAAACAAGTTACCATAAGGTGCTTTGACCTTATTAAATAAAAATCTCAGGATGAGAGATAGATGTAGAAAGTTTTTTTACCTTGGGTATAATATACGTTAAAGACACCAAGCTATTTTAAATATAAATCTAGTTTTAATCCATTTCCCAAGTAAGCAAACAGACAAGTAAGTCAAGTTTGCGCCTGCAAGTAGTGCAAGTCTTAGGCAACTGATGGTAACTTGTTTCGGTAAAATATTTATAAGCTCTGCATTACTTAAACCTTGGTGTTTCTAAGCCTGGCTCCCACTGATGAGACTTCAATAAAGGTCGAAACCGGTCTGGGTAGTGGCCCCTTGCCTTTAATGCATAGCATCATGCATCTCCTCAAGGAAATGTGCTTTGCATTAAGGGTAAATACTAAGAATAGTGATCAGAGCTTATTCCACCTTTACCACGAGTTGCCTAAGACTTGCACTACGTGCAGGTCACTCAGACTTGCACTACTTGCAGGTGCAAACTTGACTTACTTGTCTGTTTGCTTACTTGGGAAATGGATTAAAACCAGGTTTAAAATAGCTTGGTATCTGTAACGTATATTATACCCAAGGTAAAAAACTTTCTACACACACACATATATATATATATATATGTGTAGAAAATATTTTACCTTGGGTATAATAAATGTTAAAGATACCAAGCTATTTTAAACCTGGTTTTACTCCATTTCCCAAGTAAGCAAACAGACAAACAAGTCAAGTTTGCGCCTGCACATATTGGAAGTCTAGCTGACCCTCAAAGTAGTGCAAGTCAAGGCAACTCATGGTAAAAATAGAAAAGCTCTGATCACTATTCTTAATATTTACCCTTAATGCACAGCCCATCTCCTTGAGGAGATGTATGATGCTATGTATTAAAGGCAAGGGGCCACTACCCAGACTGGTTTCAACCTTTATTGAGGTCTCATCAGTGAGAGCCAGGCTAGAAATACCAAGATAATTCTTGGTATTAAATAAGATAATTCTTGATATTTCTAGCCTGGCTCCCACTGATAATTCTTGGTATTAGATACCAAGATAATTCTTGGTATTTCTAGCCTGGCTCCCACTGATGAGACCTCAATAAAGGTCGAAACCAGTCTGGGTAGTGTCCCCTTGCCTTTAATACATAGCATCATACATCTCCTCAAGGAGATGAGCTGTGCATTAAGGGTAAATATTAAGAATAGTGATCAGAGCTTATTCTATTTTTACCATGAGTTGCCTTGACTTGCACTACTTTGAGGGTCAGCTAGACTTCCAATACGTGCAGGTGCAAACTTGACTTGTTTGTCTGTTTGCTTACTTGGGAAATGGAGTAAAATCAGGTTTAAAATAGCTTGGTATCTTTAACATATATATATATATATATATATATACAGTATATATACCCCATAGTAGAGAGACCAACTTACAAGCTTGCGAAACAGCAAAATCACTTGTTCCCCTAATTGGTAACTCTCTACTTTTAATTAAAAAAAAAATCATATCCTTTAAAAATTCAGACATTATGGATGATTTTGATGTTGATATGATATCAAAATACTGATCATCCATGATACACAGTAAACCTATATGCAGAGTAAAATTGAATCATTCAAAAATGTCATGGAAAAAGTTCATCATCATCATCATCATCAAATTCCTGCCATGTACCCTCAAGGGGTGTACAGGATATGACAGTACTACATGAAAAAATTACATCATTACTAACTTCCTATCTACAATTTTCCTCCAAATCAGTCTGTTACTTGTCAAGACTCCAACATTATCAGATCTTATATTTCTATCGTCTAAAGCATTTTGTACCGTATCAATCCGCCTATATCTTGGTCTTCCTCTGGGTCGTTTTCCTGCCAACCTGGCAGAGAACACTTGTTTTGCTAATCTTTCCTCTCCC
Organism: Typopeltis vanoorti; assembly: GCF_054136105.1. Lineage (NCBI taxonomy): Eukaryota > Metazoa > Arthropoda > Arachnida > Uropygi > Thelyphonidae > Typopeltis > Typopeltis vanoorti. Next base: position 19,155,834 of record NC_143554.1, read on the forward strand.
ATTCTATTTAAGTGACCATACCATCTGAGATTAGCTCTGCTAACGCATTCCTGGATGCTGACAATGTCAAGTTCTTTCCTAATATCTTCATTTTTAATATGATATTGCCATTGATGCCATCTGTTCACGCCTCTAATCTTTCTCAGGACTCTCATATCTGCGGTCTCTAGTCTTTGGTCAAGTGTTTTACTTCTGACCCAGCTCTCAGATCCATAAGTTAAAATTGGTTTGAACACCGTCTTGTATACAGCTAATTTAGTGTTCCGATTAATTTCTTTCTTATTCCATATGAATTTATTTATTTGACTTCCCACGATACCAGCCTTGCTGATTCTGTTGTCTATTTCTATATTTAGTTTACCATCTTCAGTAAAAATTGTGCCTAAGTAGCTGAAATGTTTTACTTGTTCCACAGGTTCTCCATTCACAACACAGTTGACATTTTCAATGATTCTGCCTATTTTCATTGTCTTTGTCTTTTTATTGCTGACCTTCATACCATATCTATTACTATTATTATGGAAAAAGTTGGACATAATAAAACTCATCTTTCCCAGTGACATTTTTGAATTATTCCAGTTTACTCTGTATGCGGGTTTACCATGTACCACGAATGATGTATTTGATTTTTGGCCTTATGGACAAGATACTTCAGATTTTTTGGTAACTCATCTAAATGGCCAGCACTCTAAAATACATTTCAAAAATATAATCAAATAACTGGCTGCCTTTTCTTGATTCACTAGCCACGTATCTTTCAGATGCTGCAATATCTTTTTTTTTTCTATAGAAAGCCAACACACACACACAGACACACACATATATACTGCGAATACTTGCATAAACAGTCACACAATCATTTAGTCCAATAGTATGGGATCCTGAAAACACGAACTTCTGAAGCCAGGACTATTTGTTGTAATAATGCAGCTTTTTCCATGGAACTCGCTATCTTTGTTACACCTTTATGACCAGTGGCTATATAGTTCTTACAAAATAGATAAAATTCTATATGTCCCACTTACCTTCTCCTCTCGAACATACACTTGAACTTAAGTACCACTATTCCTGTCCCATATATCCAGTGTGTACATATCAAATGTTAGCTGATGCACTTAAAGAAATATACCCTTCATACCACATTCATTCTAAACTTCAAACTCTCTCTCTCGGATCTCCTCATGTCTGAGGACTCGTGATCTTCCTGATGATGCTTCGCCATTTCTTTCCTTTGCATCTCTTATTGCTTGTTCTAGTTTAAGTTCAGTGATTATTGATATTTGGTCAATCCACCTGTTGGGGGGTTTTCCTCTTTTTCTTTTCGCACAAGGTTTACCTTGGATGATTACTTTTTCTCGGCAATTGCCTTCCCTTCTACATATCTGTCCAAAATATTGCAGTATTCTCTTTTCGATTATGTTTATCAGTCTTGTGTGGATATTCAGTTCTTCTAGAATACTTTTGTTTGTTCTCTTTTCTGTCCAAGACACTCTTAACAATCTTCTCCAGCACCAGAGCTCGAACGCCCCAATTCTTCTTCTGTCATCTTTTGTCATAGTCCAAGACTCAGCATCATAGAGAAAGATTGAAAAAACTAAGGTTTCTACAAGCTTTTGTCTTTTTTGGAGATGTGCCTGTCTTTCCAGATCTTGGTTAAATCAGTCATTGCTTTTTTAGCTAGTGCTATTCTTCTTCTTCTTATCTCTTTTTTACATCCATCTTTTTTTGTTATCATCACTCCAAGGTAGTTGAAATGGTCGGCAATTTCAGTTCCTTCTACATCTATCTCTTCTGCATTGTTTAAAATCATTTATCTTGATTTATTCTTAAACTGTGGCTTAGGCTTTGTGACCAAGATGATAGCAGGACTGTGAAATGAACCTTATGAGAATAGGTTGAGCATTTGTGGGTTGCAGAAATTGGACGATAGGCAAAGGAGGGGTGATATGATTGAGACATTCAAATTACTGAAGGGTTTTTATAAGATTGATCCAGAAGATATTTTTGAAAATATGACTGGTGGTGGGAGGACTAGGGGCCATGCATGGAAGCTGGGCAAGAGCGTGGTTGACAAGGGTGTTAGAGCTAGGTTATTTACTTGGAGAGTGGTGAATGAGTAGAATAAGCTTCCAGAGTCTGTTGTGGGTGCTACGACCATGAATGAGTTCAAGGCAAGATATGATAGATACTGTGTGAATGTTGAATAGTTGTTCCAGACATGATGTTAAGGCTTCCCTCGATGAGTCTGTCGACTCCTTGGAGTTTCCCGGAACAACAATAATAATAATAATAATAATTCTAATTGATTCAGGATGGATTTTAATTCCTATTCGCTTGTTGCTATTATCACTGTGTCATCTGCATATTGTTGGTTAGTGATTGTTCAGCCACCTAATTTAATGCCTCCATTCCACTTTTCTAGAGATCTTTTCAATACAGTTTCACTGTAAAGGTTGAATAGTAATGGTGAGAGTATGCATCCTTGTCTTGATCCTTTTTCAAATTGGAATGCAGGGGACAGTGAGTTTTCAATTCTTACTGTTGCTTGATTTCCTTGATATAAGTTCTTTATGAGGATTAATAGATGGTTTGGTATTCCTGATTCTTGCATGATGTCCCATATGATACCCCACCTCATGCAGTCAAAGGCCTTGGAGTAATCTATAAAGGATAGATAAAGGCTTAAGTTGAATTCCCTTGCTTTTTCAAGTATTTGTCTGATGTTAGATATATTAGTCCTTCGACCTTTTCTGAATCCTGCATGTTCTTCTGAGATCTGATGGTGTATAAAACTTTGTAATCTCTCCTTAATATTGTGTAGTAAAATCTTGCTGGTATGTGAGATAAGGGCAATGGTGTGGTAGTTTTCACAGTTGTTGAAAGTTCCAGAGTAATTTAATAAAAAAGGTGGCACACCTTTTGGCAACTCCTATAGGTAAAGATGACCTCGCTATTGCTTCTGCCTGGTATCTCCAACTCTGGGCCTGGCTCCCACTGAAGAGACCTCAATAAAGGTCAAAACTAGTCTGCATAGTGGCCAATCCCTTAATGCATAACATTATACATATCTGCAAGGAGATGTGTTTTGCATTATGGGAGATACTGGGATAGGAGTATTGGTGGCTTGCTCCAGCTATGCTACGAGTTGCCTGGTGTTGTACTACCTACCTTGGTAAGATAGTGCAATGCCATGTTCAGTTCTGAAGACATTTTCAGGTGCAAACTTTGTTTGCTCACACTTGGATAAAGGATTAAACTAAATTTATTATATTCACAGTTGTTGTGATTGCCTTTTTTGTAGATTGGATTGGGATAAATTTAGTTCTGGGCTAAGGAGAATGGATGTCAATTTAATATGACAAAATGTAAGGTTATGCATTTTGAGGTGGAAAGATTAGCAGCAGTATACCACATAGGTGGAATTGTACTCCAGGAGATTGATGAGGCCAGGGACTTGAGAATATTGGTGGATAGGGAGATGAAGTTTAGGGGGCACATTGCAAAAGTAGCTAAATCAGCTCATCAACTCACTTGGTTTTTGAAAAATACCTTAACGAGCAGACACAAGCAAGTTATTGTACCTCTGTACCGAGCCTTGATAAGACCTCATCTCGACTACTGTGCCCAGATTTGGTCACCTAGGTTCTTTCTTGATGGGGAGGAGGTGGAGAGGATCCAGAGGTGAGTGACTAAGATGATAGCAGATCTATGGAATGAACCATATGAGAACAGGGTGAAAATTTGTGGGTTGCAAAAATTAGTTGATAGACGGAAAAGGGGAGATATGATTGAGACATTCAAATTGCTGAAGGGTTTCTATAGGATTAATTCAGAGGATATTTTTGAGATCAGGACTGGTGGTGGGAGAACTAGGGGACACCTGTGGAAGCTGGGCAAGAGTGTGGTTAGCAGGGGTGTTAGAGCTGAGTTCTTTACTTTTAGAGTGGTAAATGACTGGAATAAGCTGCCAGAGTCTGTTGTGGGTGCTATGATCGTGAGTGAGTTCAAGGCAAGGTATGATAGATACTGTGAGAATGTCAAATAGTTGTGTAGGCATGATGTTTAGGGCCTCCCTCGGTGAGTCTAAGGACTCCTTGGAGTTGCTCGTAATAATAATAATAATAATGGTGAAATTGGTCTAGTCATTCAGCCATCTTCCAGTCTTCCAGATTTTGTTGCATAAATCGTTTATTCAGTTGACTGCATTCTCTCCAAGGTTTTTCAACATTTCAGCTGGTATTGAATCAGGACCTGGGGCTTTGTTGTTCCTTAATTTTTTGATTGCTTGTTCTACTTCACTTATGAGGATCCCTGGCTCTGCTTCCATGTTTTCAATAGCTCCTTCGTCTTCTTGTTGAATAGCTGGATCCTTGTAAAATTCAGTGCAATACTCCTTCCATCTTCTGGCTATGTCGTTAGTGTAATTTAAGATCTTGCCATTTTCCTCTGCAATTGTATTAAGTTACAAGTGTGTTGTGCTCTGATGATGCTGAGTTGAAAATCAGCGAAATATAAGCGTTAATAAAACATCTTTGTGATAAAAGTGTGTGTGGTGTTGTTAATACCGTGAAAAATAAGTCATGAATAACCATCAACACCTAAGCTTATCTGTTAGTATTAAGTTTTGGTTTGAAATTTTTGGTTATATAAACTTCAAACTAGATATCCTTATTTTCTCGCTAAAAGACAAATTCTGCCCTCCTCTATCAGATAGGCTAGATAAATTATACAATATCCTGCTCACCATACAAAAAAATTACTCTCCCAAGACTGACCCCTCCCCCTAAATGATATTGGAAACTAGAACTACCAAGGAGGGGGGGAAGTGGATATCCAGACATCAGTGAGACAGTTGAGTGTAAAAATGTATATAATGTACCTGAGCCAGCAATAAGGACAAAAAATGGGAATGGGATATTTAGAATAACGCATCAAGATAGGGGGTGGGACAAAGGGAACACTGCAATTCATGTATACTAATGCCAGGAGTATTAGGAACAAGAAGGAAGAATTTTTGGCCTTGATTGGCTCTTCCTGGCCACAGGTTATTGGCATTAGTGAAACATGGCTGACGGAAGATGATATAGTTAGTGGGATAGAATGTCTAGGTTATAGTATGTTTAGGAGGGACAGAGAGAATAAAATTGGGGGAGGGGTGTTATTGATGATAGCTGATGAACTGCAGCCAAGGAGAATTGAAGTATTGCAGGATAGTGAAAGGAGCTCATTTGAGGCTATTTGGTGTGAGATTGATACTGGCAGAATAAAATATACAGTTGGGTGCTGCTATAGACCAGGTGATGGAATAGATGGTGGAGATGGTATGCATAAACAAATTGATGAAATGAGTGGAAGGAGGGTAATTATTATGGGGGATTTCAACTGTGGTAACATTGATTGGAAGGAGGAGAGGACACATGTGAGGAAGGAAATGGATTTTATTCAATTATTAAGGGATAACTATCTGAAACAGCATGTAATTGAAAATACTAGGGGTGTGAGAGTGCTTGACCTGGTAATAGTGTCTGAGAATTTGACTGTAATGAATATGACCATGTTGCCACCTATTGGTGAGAGTGATCATAAGGTTTTGACCTGGGAGGTGGCTAAGGGTGTGAAATTTGTGATTAAGACAGGGTATATGTGGAATTACCGTACTGGCAAGTATGACAAGCTTAGGAGATTGCTTGGATCAGTGCCATGGCATGTACAACTGCAAGGGCTGGACGTCGATAGAGCATGGGAAGTGATCAAAGAGCATTTACAGGAGGTTATGGCTGATTGTATACCTAAGGTCCGAATAGTGAAACAAGGAGGGGTTAAATGGATGAATAACACCATTAAGCTTGAGCTGCAAAAAAAGAAACAACTATGGAGGGAATTTAAAGAAAGGGGTGACCTGCAGGCACACGAACGGTATAAAGTACAGGCTAGAAGGGTAACGAGTGTGGTAAAAACAGCAAAAGCCGATTATGAAAGGAAACTAGCTATGCAAGCAAAAGAGAATCCCAAACAGTTCTTTCAATATGCTGCAAGCAAGAAAAAAACTGTACATGGCAAAATGATTTTAAGGAATGACGATGGTAAAGAGTTCACTGAACCAGTCGATATAGTGGAGTTACTGAGCGCGCACTTTGCAAAAGTATATCATCCAGGTGGTGACGTTGAAAAAATGAAGGAACCATTAGTTTATATGGGAATTGTGATGAATGAAGTGGAGGTGAATAGTCTATTACAGAACCTTAATGTGAATACATCTGTGGGATTGGATGGTATACCGGCACGGGTCTTGCATGAAGTGGCTAATGAATTATCAGTGCCCTTGACCATGTTGTTTAATCTGAGTCTCAGGTCTGGCTTAGTCCCGAAGGCGTGGAAAGAGGGGAAAATAGTTCCACTGCATAAAGGAGGATCCAAGACTATGGTTGCAAATTACCGACCAATCAGCATATCAGGAGTCGTTGTCAAGGTCTTGGAGAAAGTAGTCAAGGGAAAAATACAGGAATGGATTGATGAAAATGAGATACTGTACAGAGGACAGCATGGCTTTGTGAAGGGTAGATCATGCCTCAGTAACTTGCTCAAGTTTTATAACAAGGTGACGGCTGAACTGGATAAGGGAAATGGGTTTACAGTGATACTGCTGGACCTGGCAAAGGCGTTTGACAGGATACCACATGGAATTCTAATCCGTAAACTACAACATATGGGAATGGATATAGGGTTGGTGAGATGGATAGCTGGGTGGTTGATGGAGAGATATCAAAGAGTAGTTTATTCAGGAGTAGAGTCCAAAAAACGGCCTGTGACTAGTGGTGTGCCACAGGGTTCTGTTCTTGGACCACTGCTGTTTAATCTGTTCATTAACGATATAGGGAATGGTCTAAGTGGGACAGTTCATTTGTTCGCTGATGATGCAAAGTTGGGTAGGGTGATAGTGAATGCAGAAGATGTCAAAGTCTTGCAAGATGACTTAGATAGATTGGAGTTCTGGACTAAGGAGAATGGATGTCAATTTAATGTGACAAAATGTAAGGTTATGCATTTCGGAGTGAAAAGATTAGCAGCAGTATACCACATTGGTGGAACTGTACTCCAAGAGATTGATGAGGCCAGGGACTTGGGAGTGTTGGTGGATAGGGAGATGAAGTTTAGGGGGCACATTGCGAAAGTAGCTAAATCAGCTCATCAACTCACTTGGTTGTTGAAAAATACCTTGACGAGCAGAGAAAAACAAGTTATTGTACCTCTGTACCGAGCCCTGATAAGACCTCATCTCGACTACTGTGCCCAGATTTGGTCACCTCGGTTCCTTTTTGATGGGGAGGAGGTTGAGAGGATCCAGGGGCGAGTGACTAAGATGATAGCAGGTCTATGGAATGAACCATATGAGAACAGGTTGAAGATTTGTGGGTTGCAGAAACTAGTTGATAGGCGAAAAAGGGGAGATATGATTGAGACATTCAAATTGCTAAAAGGATTCTATAGGATTAATTCAGATGATATTTTTGAGATCAGGACTGGTGGTGGGAGAACTAGGGGACACCCATGGAAGCTGGGCAAGAGCGTGGTTAGCAGGGGTGTTAGAGCTGGGTTCTTTACTTTTAGAGTGGTAAATGAGTGGAATAAGCTGCCAGTGTCTGTTGTGGGTGCTATGACAGTGAGCGAGTTCAAGGCAAGGTATGATAGATACTGTGAGAATGTTGAACAGCTGTGTGAACATGATGTTTAGGGCCTCCCTCGATGAGTCTAAGGACTCCTGGAGTAGCCCGTGGTAATAATAATAATAAGTCCCAATAAGTCAATCAGGGAGGGGGGGGGTTCATAAAGTAATTTGTGTTACTATGTTGTCATGGTTGGAGATCTCCCTTATATGAGAACCATTTGAAGAAAGAAAAGTCAATAAATAATATGAATATGAAGAAGAATAATGACAACATTATTATTTTGAAAAATATAATTTATTACACTAATTTTTTGTTGATAGAATAGGCTTTTATATGATGCATATTTCCAGAAAAATACCACTTATCAGTTACACATTCTGGTTCAAACAAATCAAATTACTTTGCAGGATATTGTCATAAGATTCTGCAAGCTGAAACCTAGATGCATTGTTCATTCTGTTCTTAGATTTTATTATAAATTCATCATACTAAAACCATACTATTTTTTGAGTCAGCAACAGCTATGATATTTGCCAGAAATTTGGGAGACAGTCATCTTAAGATCAATTTAAACCCAGCAACTATTAAACAACAACAAAAAAAAAAAACAACTGCTATTTATATATATTAGAGGGGCACTAAATTAAGACTTCAGATCTTTTGTTGTTACAATTTGAATTGTTTCCTACTCTTATCAATCATGCATTGTAATAAATGGTTGTGCTTTGAAGATGCTGGTTTGAAATATAATGAAAATATAAGCGTAATAAGCATCTTTTCATGATTTTATGAAGATACCAGAGTTTGGTGTATAATGTATGATCTTGAATAGAATTAGCATTTTATTCTAGTGATGTGCTGTGCGGTTCAGTTTTCATTTCATATCCATTTAATTTGTGTATGTATACATGGTGAATAGCATCTTGCAGCGACATACAGCAGATACTGAAATTGGGAGATTTATTTGTCCAGTCTGAATGATCTTCAGTTTGAGCTCAGGAATTACATTGTTATTTCAGTGTGTCAAAGTGTAAGATTATGCATTTTGGTTACAACATAACTTCAAGGCTATTTATCATACAAATGTCAATTGATGTGAAAAAAAGATAAAGTAAATATTAAAAATAAAAGATAAAGATTAAAAAAAAAAGTTAAGTATTAGTCATAAGGAAGGACATTATTGTGTTTATTTCATTACCAATACTGTTTTTGAAGCTTGCACTGTTGAAATTGACGATTTTTTGTATGATTATATGGTCTTTGTTAGGATTTTATTGTCTTAGTGTTGTATCAATTGTATTCAGCGTGGCAGCTACTAGTTCTAACACATTGTCACTCAGCCCACCACCATTTAAAGACTATGTTATTCATAGCACAGTTGATGATTTCATAGCTTAGTATACATGCCCCATGTATGCATCTCATTGTTTAAAAATGTAACAGGTAAAGGACAGGAATGCACATGTGTGCATGAAATGTAGACAGTAGGATGGGAGGCATAAATGTTTCAATCTCAGGATGCAACTGCAGTGGAGGTAGTGCTTCAGAAACTAATTAAATGCATTTTGTAGATAATAGTAGGCATTAGAAAGTGGAGAGAATATGAAAGATTTAGATATAAACTTAGACTGTGTATCAGAGGGAGATGGTTTGTCTGATGGCAATGATTGTGTTTGTGAATGTTATTTGACAGCGTGATGTGTGGAGAGAGAAATAGAACTGCTGAGAAAGGAAATTGAAGGAATGAAGACTTAATTAAGGAGATGAATGAAGATATTAGGAAGCTGGAGAGAATGACTAGTGTGAGAAGAACGAGAGTAGGTGTGAGAGAAGGGGGAGGTCACTGATCAAGGGAGAGAGAGGAAGGCAAGCGAATGGGAGAGACAGAGGAAGAGAGGAATTTGGAGAAAGTTGAGAGAATATGGAGGCAAGGTATAGAGAGATAAAAGAATGGGGGGGGGAATGAGGAAAGAAAGGAGAGAGAGAGATTGGAAGCAGTGAGAGAAGGTTAATTGAATCTGTTCAAAGTATCACATATGGTAATTCATTGATTCAAGATTTGCAGAGTAGAGTGCTTGTTTGGTGGAATAATTAGAGAACATGGCAATGCCAGTGAAAAGGGGTGAAAATGTAAAGATGATGATAATATTGGTTGGTACAAATGACCTGAGAGGTAGCATGAATCATGTAGCTCGAGATTTGTGCATAGTGCTGTAGAGACTCGTCTGAGGAAAGATAGTGAGCATGTTACCCTGGTATGATAATACAGAATGAAGGAGAAGATCAATAATAATGAATGAGATGATAGTGAAGAATGTGTAGGAAGAGGAGAAGTCTGGAATATGTGGATGCATGGAGTACATTTGAAGATATAAGAGAGCTGTATGCAAGAGCTAGATTATATTTGTATGCAGAAGGATGCAGGTATTTTGAGAGACTGTTGTTTTCTGGGCAAGTGAGTGTTTCAGGACAGGGAAACTAGAATTGCATGGGTGGAACATAGCAGGGATGGCTTTATGTGGGGATAGAGGCTTCAGAGGGTGTACAGGCAATGAGAGGATGTACACTATTATGCAGAGCCAGGTGAAGTATAAAGGTAGTGATAATGGCTATAAGAATACTGGCAGCACTCTGGTTTTTCTGTTTACAAATGCAAGGAGAATTAGGAATAAAGGTAATGAGTTTGTGTCATTGATTTGCTCATTCTCTCCAAAGATTGTTGGTATCAGTGAATGATACCAACAATTTCAGCAGAATAGGGAAGGTAAAGATGGTGGAGTATTACTCATGATAAGAGATGAATTGTGCCCTCTCAGAGTTGGATGATCACAGTAGAAATGAGAATCAGTAATGGTTTTGAGAATATATGAGATAGCACAATTCATCTCTTATCATGAGTAACACTCCACCATGTTTACCTTCCCTATCCTGCCAAAATATGCTATACCTTTTGGTGAAGGTATAGCATATTTCTTATGGCATTATAGCATATATCTTTTGATTTCTATTCCAGTCAGAACATCTTCCTCAGTTAACTAAGTTTCACTGATACCAACAATCTTTGGAGAGAATGAGTCCATCAGTGCCACAAACGCATTATCTTTATTCCTAATTCTCCTAGCATCTGTATACAGAAAACCGAGTGTGCTGCCAGTATTCTTATAACCATTATTATTCCCCTCATACTTCTGGAGTTTCTAGGACAGGATATGTAAGAGGGATGATAGACCAGGAAATATAGGTGATGAGCAGGAAATGTGGGCCTTTAACTATAGTAATATAAACTGGGCAGAGGAAGCAACATATAGTTCTTAGGGAACTGAAATCATTGGATTTCTGGAGGGACAACTATCTTATGCAGAATATGGTGGAAGGAACAGAAGGATCAAGGGTTTTTGATGTGGTCATAGCATCAGAGAATCTGATTATGATTGAGTAGCCATACTTTCCCCCAGTTGTTGTGACCATATAATCCTGACTTGGAGGATAAATAGGCATGTAGAGGTATCAAGCCAGAAGGAATTTATATGGAATTATAAAGCAGATAAGTATCACTTAGAAACCAGCTTATATCAGTATAATAGTGAAAGAATTTGAAGGAAGAGAGGTCAATAGTGTATTGTAGATACTTCAGAAATAATTGTTGACAGCAATGGCAGATTGTATACATTGAGTGAAGAAGATAAAGTACTTGGAGTCAAATGGATGACAAGAAAAATAGAGGAATTGCCGATGAAAAAGATTATGGATGACATATAGAGAGGTGGAAAACAGTTGTATGAGGAATATAAGGCTCAAGCCAAGATAATGAAAGTGACTAGTATTGTAAGGAGAGAAAAATTAGAATATGAGAGGAAGCTAGTGCAGCAATCCAAGGGGAATCCCAAGAAGTTTTTTTTTCGCTATGTGGTAAGTAGTCATAGAAATGACAGTGTTGGGATAATCTTGCAGAATGGAGATGGGACCAGTGCAGATGACATAATTGAGCTGTTTAATGATCACTTTATTAGAGTGTGCCATTCTAGTATAGCAGACTTTATTCCTAGAATCCTATCTCCTCACGATTCACAAATGTACCACTAATTGAAACCCTTAATCTACTAAAGTCACAGTTTCCCCTGATATATTTGAACTATTTAAATTCACAATACATGCAGGATATTTCACATGGAAAGGGAAAATATACAAACAATTAGATGGGACAGCTATGGGCTCTTCCCCCCCCCCAGCCAACTTCTACATAGAACACCTGGAAAAACTAGCTATCAATACTGCCACTCTCAAACCAACACTTTGGCTATGCTATATTGACGATGTGCTTGCTATTTGACATGGCCCAGGGACGTTGGAAACATTCTTAGCGCATTTAAATAGCCAACATCCAAAAATCCACTTTACAATGGAACTGGAAGTAATAACTGTCTGCCCTTCCTGGATACACGTTTTCCAGATGGTTTCTTATCATTTTCAGTTTTTCGAAAACCCACACATACAGGGAGATATTTACACAAACAATCACACCATCACCCTTCTCAACAGTATGGTATTTTAAAAACGCTAACCCACAGAGCGAGAGCAATCTGTTCCAATGACAATGCCCTTACTGCTGTACTGGCTCAATTACGGCACACCTTCTTGGCCAATGGCTGTAATCCCCACAAAATACTAAATGCTCCTAAGAAACCCCTCCCACTATTCACCACAGTGAACTACAACAAAACAGTCACCATCCCATACATTAAAGGCACATCCGAAAAAATATCTAGAATTCTTAATAAACATGAACCACGCACAGTATTCAGACCGTGTGTCAAATTAGCAACTCTCATCCGTTCACCCAAGGACAGCATCCCTCCTTTATCACATCCAGGAGTCTACGAAGTGCCCTGTTCGTGTGATCAAATTTACTACGGTAAAACAGAAAGAACTGTGAACATCCGCATCAGTGAACATAAAAGATGCATCCGGCACTATCACTAGCCATGCCCAGAAGACCATGCTTTGGATATCCCTGCACACAGGATCAACTGGAAGAAAACAAAAGTACTGCACAGAAGCTCTTACAAGTCAGAGAGATTATTCTTAGAAGCAACAGAAGCCTTGAAACATACTCCAAATCTCAACAAATATGGCTGTATAAATTTGCCTAAGATCTGAAAGACAGTCATCTTAAGACATAACTAGTACCGCGTTTTCTCTCTGTTTTTTAGGACTTTAGTCTTTGTGTAGTAACTGCAATTATTTATTTATATATTTTTTTTTCAGATAGAGGGCTTCTAATTAGGACTTTAATCTTTGTGTTGCTGCTACAATTTTGTTAACCTAGTCCGTTGATTACACCATGTTGTTGTAGTCTCGTATATTGTGACAAACTATGTTTTTGTGCTCTGAAGATGCTGATTATAACACCAGCGAAATATCAGCAATAAGTCAATGAATAATTATTTACTTATAATTCTGTGTTCTGATATATACTGTCAAAAATAAAACAACATGTATGACGAACGCATAAGCCTTTCTACACGTTTATTCCTAGAAGGATAAAGAGTAGTGAAGTGATAGAAGTGAATGAAGAGGATATATTCCAAATACTGAGTACATTAAATGTTAGTAAGGCAGGGGAACTAGATGGAATTTCACCATGCATATTAAGGGAAGGTGCTGTGGAACTGACAGTATCATTGACTTGGCTGTTTAATGAAAGTCTTGTAATTATTACAATTTTTAGGTTGTAATATATGGGTTTGAATATCAAGTTTCTGGATTTCATTGGTTTTCTGATATCTGTGAATTTTATATAGGGGGAACGGTATCAGGGAGTAGGAAGGTGACAAGTCAAGTCACTGACATTGTCACATCACTACAGGAGATATTCAGTTGTTTGCAGATGATGTAAAGCTTGGGAGGGATTTGCAGCAATAGTGCTAATGTTTTGGCTCTTCGAGAGAATTTCAATAAATTGGAAAGGTGGGTAAATGGATGGGGATATCAGTTTAGTGCAAGTAAATGTAAAGTTTTTAAATTTAGGATCTCTTAAATTGTGAATGAAGATATTTATAATTAATAATACTTCATTCATAATTAACATGATCTACCATATCATAAGCAGGACTTATTTAAATTTATTTTGTTGGTCTCTTGCTTATAAAAAAATGTTATTCATGTAATTCCTTTTGAGTTTATTATTATTATTATTATTATTATTACGGGTGACTCCAGGGAGTCCTTAGACTCATCGAGGGAAGCCCTAAGTTTTGTTAGTTAATTTTATTTATGTAATTTTAGGGTATATCATAGACATGAAAAGGCTCTGTATTAAAGTGTCATTTATTTTATTTGCTTTATTCCTTTAATAATAATATAAGAAACTGTGATGTATGTAATTTTAATATATCCAGAAGATTCCTTGTGATATCATTTGATTGGTTGTGAGAAATCATGCAAATTTCTCCTAGCGCGTGTTGGAGCATGAACTACTATATACCAAGGGAAAAGCAAGTTCGAAGTGAGCTAAACCGGTGAGAACCAGTTACTGGCAGGAAAAAGGAACGAGTGGACATGAAAACTAAAGTAAAAAGGAGAAACGAGTGGGGGGGAGTATAGAGAACAGTAGCTAGAGACTGAACGGGGATTTTGACATGCCGAAAACAGAATAGAAAGGGCCGTGAATCACTTGGCATTTTAACTTACCTTTTTCGTAGTTGGATTTCTACCAAAACTTCCTAACGCCTAGCAGTGGAAAAGTGCAGGACATAGGATAATACATATAAGAAAAGGAAGAAATGGGTAGATAATTTAAACCAAGTACAAAAAGGTTATATTCTTCCGAGTCTATAAATCAATCCCGGAAATAGAAGATTCTTTTAAGTTTGTGTTACTACAAAGTAAAAGTCAGCAAGGACTTTAAAGATGTTGTTTGATCTCCTTATGATGTGATGAAGCTATATCCTAGTAAGATTACCTTTACTATACTTAGTGAGAAGTAATGAAAATTAATTCTGCCGAAAGTAATTTATTCCTAGGTTGTTGTATTCAGCGAGTCAAGATTGAATGTGTGATGTGCTAAGACTTTTCCCTCTTTAAGTGACAAATGCTATATTATTGAATTAAGTGTTCATTGACTGAACGAGAATATTGAGAAGTCTATTTGTTGTAATTTAGGAATCTCGAACTTATAAGAACTAATTTTGATTGACTGAGCTTAGAGAATTACAAATGAATGTCCGATGGTTCATGAGTTGTATTCTTTCTGAATATCTTGAACTGATTTGATAGTTAAAATGTTTTGAGATGTAACCGTGGTCAGAGTGAAGTTGTGATTGAAGTTCTTTGTAACAAGAAGAATAAAATCTGTTAATATAGTTTTTAATTATAAATTTTAAGCGCTCAGCTGAGTAGTGTACTAGTATTTTAATGAGAGTTTTATATTCCTTTAATTGTAATGTCCCTGTTGGAACATTGTGTTATGATGTAATTATATGAAACACTGCATTAAATGTTTTTTTTTATCTAAGATCAATCTAGAGTTTGCCTGATTTTCTTTCACTGAACCACTCATTAAATATTTCGAACCAAAAGCGGGAGCTTTGCTTATTAGTAAGAACCTCGGCCTAAAATCAGCTTTATAATAACCTGGTACAGTGGAAGGTTGATTTATCAAAGTTGCTCATGCAATTCAGAACATAGAGTGGCGCAGTATAATACAAATTTTCTTTATCTTTGGATGATATATCAGCCTACAACTAGTTAAATACTAACGAGAGAGAACTATAAGACGATAAAACTTGATTAAGCTACGATCCAACAAAATGGCGCAGTCGACAGGATGTTGATTCACGAGTATTGAGAGATTAAGTTTTTTTTTATATTTAACTTAAGAGGAACTAATTCCTAAAACTTTAGTAGTAAGGTTAAGTGAATCACAGTGAGTTGGTTGTGGAACAAATCAGGCAAAGAATTATATTTTGAATAATTTTAATATTGAAGTTGTGAGAATTAAAGTAGTAAATGATAATCCAATATGGCTCTTGCACCTAGCACAGGAATGGAAGACAGTGAATTCTTCAGAACTGTGAACCCCCAACAGGTCTTTCCTCGATTTTCAGGAGAGGAGTCAGATGATGTATTGTCATTTTTTACATTTATTGAAAAACTCAGAGAGACAGCAAATTGGACTGACTTTCAGTTATTGATATTGCTCAGAAACAAATTAATTGGTAAAGCAAAAACATTTTGATACTCATCTCCAGCACTTAGAGAAACATTTGAATATTCAAAATTTAAAGGAAGCTTTATTATCTCAATTTTCTAAACTGAGAAGTGTTGGACCAAATGTGTGGAAACTATGAAGGATCACACAGAAGGATAAGGAGAGTGTTGCCAAATTCTACAATCGCTTGTTAACTCTTTCTAACAGTCTGAATGTATTCAATGCAGATAAACCTCATTTGGATTGGGCAGTATATCAACAGTTTTGACACGGTGTTAAGCCAGAACTCAGGGAAACAGCCTATAATAAGAAGATCACCACACTAGAGGAGTGCCTTATAGCTGTCAAAGAGAAAGAACAGATGATAGGAGACCTTTGTCTCTCATCCAGTGTAGGCCATGTAAACATCATAGAAAGGACTGATTGTTCCCTAGGCCTAAATGAAACCTCAAAGGAGACTAAAAAGAAAGAGGAAGGGAAGAAAATTAATGAAGAGAATTCCATATATTGTAACTGCTTATCTGAGAGTAATGAACAATCCAACAAGAAATTAATTAAAGAAGTATAAACCTTAGTTCACCAGGAAGTAGAGAAGCTGCAACAACCAATAATGAATAGTTTTGATGAAGTGATGAAACAATTAGCAGCCATCACTGAAAAATCTCAAGAAGACTTCAACCCCACAGCAGATAAAATTAGCGAGATGATCAAACTGGAAGTAGAAAGACAAAACAAGCACATTTTGGCTAATCTGGATAAGGTAGTTCAAGCACTAGACAACTCTAAACAACAGATGTCTATTGTCTCCCAACCTCAGACAAGGAGAGAATATCTCACTGACCGTAGAGATCCTCCTTAAATGCTTTAGTTGAATAAAGTTGGACACATTGCTCCTTTGATAGAAGAAATTACTCTAACAACAAACAAAATTCTAATTTTGGACACATTCCTCACAGAGAATATAATAAGTTTCAAAATTTCCCTAGATTGAGAGAATCAATGATGAAGATTACAGGAAATGTCCAAGGTTATAAATGTAACATTCTGTTTGACACAAGTTGTAATGCCTCAACCATCAGTAAGCAGTATTTCTTGAAAATAAGAGATAAGTTGTGGAAAAACGTTGCCAAATTAAGGAGACCTGTGAGAATTATCACTCTCTCTGACTCGAACTCTACAGCATACGAGAAGGTTTGCACTAAAATTTATCTACCAGATATTAGATTCTATGTCTACCAAGACTTACTTATTGGGTTCTCACATAATATCAGGAACAAATTTTATGGAGAAGCATCACGTCTCTTGTGACTTTTCAAAAGGTGAAATATCCCTAATGAACAGAAAAATAAATGTCAGAAGAAGCAATAAGTCTGTATGCACAGGAAAGATGCGACTAACAGGAAGATTTTGTATACCTAATGAAGAAGAACCTCCTAATAGAGTACAATCATCTGTAGATAAACCAACTGTGAAAGATAGTGATACAAACTCTGATGTACTTGATCAGCCTATAACACAACTTAACACTGACTTAACATCAAGTGTCCAATCCTGAACAAGAAATTGGTACTGGAAATCAACTGTCAGTTAAAATTAATTTTTCTAAAGTAACTGCTTTACATATCAGAACTAGAAATATGAGAAGAGAAAGGAATTACAAAGGAATGAGTAATCACAAAGGGATTACCAATAGAACAAATCACCCAATCATGAGACGACTAAGACTCAATTCTAGTGACAGAGAACAGAACTTCTGCCCTGAAAAGACATTGTCCCACTATAGGTGTAGCAAACAAATTTTTCCCTGTGATAAAAACAGCAAGAATCCAAGTGGAGAAATAGATACACAGACTGTAATGAGAAATTAAATTTTATTCAGACTAGGCACTATTTGAGACCTCAGGAAAGAAGTAGAAAGTCTGAATCCTCCCAGAGATCTATGTGAAAAGAAAAATTTTTCAGAGAAAGAGTAAGCCTTTGCTAAATTGTGAATGAAGATATTTATAATTAATAATACTTCATTCATAATTAACGTGATCTACCATATCATAAGCAGGACTTATTTAAATTTATTTTGTTGGTCTCTTGCTTATAAAATGTTATTCATGTAATTCCTTTCGAGTTTTGTTAGTTAATTTTATTTATGTAATTTTAGGGTATATCATAGACATGAAAAGGTTCTGTATTAAAGTGTCATTTATTTTATTGCTTTATTCCTTTAATAATAATATAAGAAACTGTGATGTATGTAATTTTAATATATCCAGAAGATTTCTTGTGATATCATTTGATTGGTTGTTGTGAGAAATCATGCAAATGTCTCCTAGGTTCGAAATATTTAATGAGCGGTTCAGTGAAAGAAAATCAGGCAAACTCTAGATTGATCTTAGATAAAAAAACAAACAAACATTTAATGCAGTGTTCCATATAATTACATCATAGCACAATGTTCCAACAGAGACATTACATTTAAACGAATATAAAACTCCCATTAAAATACTAGTATACTACTCAGCTGAGCTTAAAATTTATAATTAAAAACGATATTAACAGATCTTATTCTTCTTGTTACAAAGAACTTCAATCACAACTTCACTCTGACAAAGGTTACATCTGAAAACATTTTAAATATCAAATCAGTTCAAGATATTCAGAAAGAATACAACTCATGAACCATCAGACATTCATTTGTAATTTCAATAAATTGGAAAGGTGGGTAAATGGATGGGGATATCAGTTTAGTGCAAGTAAATGTAAAGTTTTGAAATTTGGGATCCACACATGGGATCCTTCATACTCGGTGGTGTTATGCTGGAAGAAGTGAATGAAGCATAGGATCTTGTGTGATTGTGGATAGAAATTTGAAGTTCAGAGGACATGCTGCAAAGATTGCAAACACATCTCAGAGAATTGCCGCAGTATTGAGAACGGTGAACAAGAGACAAAAGTATGGTGGTCATGCATGTAGACTGCAGAGTTTGGTGAATAGAAGATGAAGATGGTATATGATTAAGACATTTAAGCTGTTGAAGTGTTATTATCATACAAACACTGGAGAGATTTTTCATGTAGTATAACAAGGGTAAGGAAGAAGTACAATGGGTCATCCCTGGAAGTTACAAAAGGAAATAATTAGTAAAAGGGTACACAATAAGTGTTTTGCATGGAAAGTGGTAGGAGCATTGAATGCATTGCTTGACAGAGCGATGAAGGTGCAAGCAGTGGATGAGTGTAAAGAGTGGTGTAATAGACTTTGTATTGATTACAAAGTTTGTATTTGATTACAAACCAAATTTATAATCCAAATCAAGTTTATATTGATTACAAAGCATTGAATGCATTGCTTGACAGGGCGATGAAGGTGCAAGCAGTGGATGAGTGTAAAGAGTGGTGTAATAGACTTTGTATTGATTAATGTTGACTCCCATGATGAGTCTTATGACTCCATGGAGATCAAGAGGATAATAATATGAGGATACTATTATATTATAAGAATAATATAATAAATAAAATATAATAATAATGATATTATATTAATACACACATCAAAACTGCTCTCTCCAAAGCACAATTTATAATGAACACTATTATAATGAGTATTACAATCATATATACAGTCTGTGCTATACTCACACACCACTGCCCTGAAATCATATGCATAAATATGCTGAATGTCATGACCTTTGCACAGACTACCATCTCAAATTGTTAAAAACCCATAAAATACTTATATACCAAATTCTGCATCATTGAAGCAAAACTCTTCCAAGTGAAAGACATGATTCTAATTAACTTAAAAAAAAGTCATATAAGTCATGGTATTTGCTAATCTATACTTAGGTATAAGTCTACACAAACACTGCAAACAATCATCTACCAAATTAGAATAATTACATAAGAAAAATTGTTTCAACAGTGCTTTAGAGGCTTAATATTAAGAGCATTAAAAACCTGAAACACTGCATACTGTTACTAATAGATTACTTCAGTAACACCTATTGTAACAACAGAAACACCTATTTCATAACACTTTTATTTCAGAAAGGTCACCAGTGGTGTGCCACAGGGGTCAGTTTTGAGGTCGTTGTTGTTCAGTTTGTATGTTAATGATATTGAGTTGGGTTTAACTAGTGATATCCAGCTATTTGCAGATGATGCAAACTGGGGATGCAATGAGTCTGACTGAGCAATGCACAGTCAGACTGATGTTAATGCCTTACAAGAGGACTTAAATAGATTGCATGAATAGACAGGTAAGCGGAACTGTCAGTTCAATGTTGCCAAGTGTAAGGTTTTGAGATTTGGTAAGCAACGATGGGATGCAAAGTATACACTTGGTGGGGAAACATTAACAGAAGTAGAGGAGATGAGAAATCTAGGAGTGATGGTGGACAAGGACCTGAAATTCAGGGACCATGTTGCACAAGTTGTAAAGACATCACGTCGAATAATGGCAATGATGCAGAGAATCCTGACATGCAGAAATAGAGAGGTTATGATTTCATTGTATAAGGTCTTAATCAGGCCTCATATGGATTATTGTATACAGATTTGGTCGCCAGGTTTTCGTGGTGATGAGAATATGTTGGAAAAAGAAAAATCACAAAGGTAGTCAGTGGTCTTTGGAATATGGCGTACGAGGACAGATCAAGATAATGTAAGTTGCAGAGCCTTGCGAATAGGAGGAAGAGGGGATGGATATGATTGAGACATATAAACTGGCCAGGGATTGTTATCAGGTAGACATGGAAGAGATTTTTCATAGAATTGGAGAGGGGAGTAGAACAAGAGGCCATTGCTGGAAACTGTATAAGGAGGATGTGAGCAAAGGAGTGAGAAGCAGGTTCTTTGCATGGAGGGTGCTTGTTGAGTGGAATGCATTGCCTGAGTGTGTTGTGGATGTGGACACATTGAATCAGTTTAAGACGCGGTTGGACAAGCATTGTATGCAATAGTGAGTATCTTCCACGATGAGTCTCTGACTCCATGGAGGTCGGGCATTGATAATAATAATAATAACACAATCAACCCCAACTCTACACAACTAGGCAGGCACTACAACAACTCATACAGTTCATTAGTAAGAGAGCATCTTATATTCATCCTATTCAACAGCCTGCCACAGAATTTAAAACACATAATTACAGCACTAAAACAAACTGTGGAAACTATATCAATACAGTTAGTATAGAAGATTATACTTAAAAACACTTCATAAACCAGAAACGACAATGCCTAGTCTGCTCCATCCAAAAGAAGTACTAAATGAATATATGGTCATTCCATTTTCTTCATAAAATCTAAATGTAGTTTCAAAGTCAGATTACAGCACCCAAATCTGCTTATCCTTACAACTACCATTATTATTGTTGTTTTTAACATTGATATTATTCACTTAGCACTTATACTGAACTCTTCTAACAGAACAGAAATTGCAGCATTTTAACAGTATGAAAGTAAATAACCTGAATTATAATAATCTTT
Source organism: Typopeltis vanoorti (assembly GCF_054136105.1). Lineage (NCBI taxonomy): Eukaryota > Metazoa > Arthropoda > Arachnida > Uropygi > Thelyphonidae > Typopeltis > Typopeltis vanoorti. The sequence continues at coordinate 19,177,194 of NC_143554.1, forward strand.
CTGTCAAATGTATATTTATTGAAAACACGTACATTTTGTACACATAATCTCTTAGTGAACAAAAAATATAATAATATCTTAGTTGTATATAAATCAATGCTATGTATTCATAATGAAGATGATAATAATAGTTTTTATGTAATATTTTGCATATAAAATATGTATTTGCATGTATGAATTATAAAGAGGGATAACTAATTTGAAAAATTATTATGTAAACTGCAACATGTAATAATATTATTTACTTAATATTATTACATGGTAAAATACAAAGTAAATAATATTATTTACTTTGTGTAATTGTGAATTACAGTATTAACTATAAATTTTCTTGTATCAATAATAATATTATTATTATTATTGATACAAGAATTATTCTCATTTATCGATGACAATTCTGCAAATTATAATGGTATTAATTGTAATCTATACTAATTATAATTGATATTATTATAAAAGTTGTATTTAGTCTAAATTTTAGTGCATGCATGTAATTTATTTGAGAGATAATAAAACTGTTAAAAATGTTTTAAAAAAATAGTAGTATTATCAAGAAGACCCACAATGATAAGTATTTAATGTGTTAAAACTGTTTAAGTACGCTTTGAAGTTATTATGATCACAGATTAGAGAATATTACTTATTTAAATAAATTGTTTCCATGTCATTCACTTAGGTAAACGTCGTACAACTAGCCATCCATGTCCAGTGTGTGGCAAAACTTATGTTAATGAAGGATCACTCCGAAAACATATTGCCAGTCATCCTGAAACCACAGCTGTGAGCTCACCTTTACGGATGTGGCCTTGTACTGTTTGTCAGAGTGTTTTCACACAAGAAACTGGTTAGTAAAATAATTTATTCAAAAATAAATTTCTATATTCATAATAATTCTGATTGGTTTAAAGTTTTTATTTTATCAGTATTTACACTGTTAGAAATATTTAGTTCTTGATTAGTTTCTTGAAGGAAATACAGACAGAGAAGGCCTGAGAAACGTGGTATCTTAAGGGGAAAGTAATTGAGGAACTCAGTGGCTTTCAGTATCTTATAATCTCTTATCAGTGTGAAGAACTCCTGTTCAGAAACAGACAGGGCTGATTAGGAATGACTAAGACAATGGTCAGAAATTTCTTAAATTTTAGAAGGATGGATCCATCACTCCAGCAACAAAGTAGAGAATTCAAGATTAAGCTATTTTTTGATAGCAACTTATGAATGTGAAACTTGGAACCTAAAGAAGTCTGATAGATAGAAAAAATAGTTGCTTTGGAGATGCTTTTGCAATACAGGAGTCTATTGAGATTCACATATATGTAGAAAGCAGACATATAGCTTGGGCCTAGAAAGGAACCAAAGGACTATGAGACTCCTTAAGACAGCAATGGCATTCAAAAGCTGAAATATTTTGGACATATAAAAATGGAAGGACTTCTCAAAAAATTTATAGAGAAGGAAATTGAAAATAGCAGACCTTCAATTTGAGATGAATGGATGGATGGTCTGTCAAAAGTTACAGATCTTCAGAGAGTTAAGGCTTAAAGAAAAGCTTCAGAAGAGGTCACTTGACAAGAATTTGTTTGGCACATCACTAAGGTATGGGGAAACCCTGTAGTATGTGCTTGCTGATGTCTAATGAAATTATGGTGGAGTGATCTTTGCATTACAAGAAATATTTCTTAGTTACCTCATTACTTACTCAATTATTTCTCTTTACTCCATTGGGAGCATAGGGCCTCAACCACAGATCTTTATCTGACTCTGTATTGCGCTTTACTCTTCATCTCTATTCAGATCTTACCAGTCTTTCTGATATTTTCTTCTATTCCTCTCCACTGGCTCATCTTTGATCCATCTCTCTTCCTCTTTGTTGTGGATTATCCACTCTATGGTTGTTTGACTTCATCTTTTTCAGGGTTTTTTAGTACCTGTTCTGTTCATCTACATTTTCTCTGACTGAATGTATGACGTCAGTCAGAGAAAATGTTTTTGTTTAGTTATTTGCCATAATTCTTTATTGGATATATTTTCTGGCCATTTTATTTGTAGAATTCTTAAACATTAATTTACAAAGCTTTGCAGTTTTTTCCTAATTGCTTTTGTTGTTGTCCATGTTTCTGATGCATAGAATAGAACTGATTTGATAGTTGTATTAAATAATCTGATTATAATCTATTTCCTTTGATCTCCATGTTTTCCCTAACATGCTAAATATTCTCTGTGTTCTCTGTATCTATGGTCATGAGAGTTGGGTAATGACCGAAAGAATGCGGACACGAATCCAAGTGGCTGAAATGAGGTTCCTTTGAGGGGTCGCGGGGCTGACAAGACTCGATGGAGTCAAAAGCTCTGCAATTCGGGAAACTCTCAATACTCAACCGCTGCTTTTCCGTGTTGAGAGATCAGAGTTACGTTGGTATGGGCACCTGGTCAGAATGCCACAAGAGAGGCTCCCTCAGCAGGCCCTCTTTGCCAACCCAGAGGGTGGGAGGCCACGTGGAAGGCAAAGGATTCGCCGGATAGATTATATAGAAAACTTTGGGTGGACATGTTTGGGAATCCCACCAGAACACCTGAGCTTGGTAGCAGAGGATCATGACCATTGGAAGTTCCTCTTGCAGCTGTTGCCCCCACAACCCAATTAGGAAAGGTGGGCCTTGAAGATGTATGTATGTATGTACATACTAACTTCCTATCTACAATTTAACTCCAGATCACTCTATTACTCATCAAGACTCCAAAATTATCAGATCTTATATTTCTATCATCTAAGGCACTTTTTACTGTATCAATCCACCTATATATATATATATATATATATATATATATATATATATATATATATATATATATATATATATTTATTTATTTTTTTTTTTTTATTTTTTTTTTTTTCAGATATATTTAATTTACTTCCATAACACGTTACTGCACGCTTATTGAGATTCCATTGTAATCATGCTCCGTAACTGTATGTTATTCCTAGTATTGTTTGAACTAATGTACTGATGATGTCCCAAGATACATCATCATCATCAAATTCCTGCCATGTACCCTCAAGGGGTGTACAGGATACGATAGTACTACATGAAAAAATTACATCATTACTAACTTCCTATCTACAATTTTCCTCCAAATCAGTCTGTTACTTGTCAAGACTCCAACATTATCAGATCTTATATTTCTATGGTCTAAGGCACTTTGTACCGTATCAATCCACTATATCTTTGTATTCCTCTGGGTCGTTTTCCTGCCAACCTGGCAAAGAACACTTGTTTTGTTAATCTTTCCTCTCCCATTCTATTTAAGTGACCATACCACATGAGATTAGCTCTGCTAATGTATTCCTGGATGCTGACAATGCCAAGTTCTTTCCTAATATCCTCATTTTTAATATGATATTGCCATTGATGCCATCTGTTCACGCCTCTAATCTTTCTCAGGACTCTCATATCTGCAGTCTCTAGTCTTTGGTCAAGTGTTTTACTTCTAACCCAGCTCTCAGATCCATAAGTTAAAACTGGTTTGAACACCGTCTTGTATACAGCTAATTTAGTGTTCCGACTAATTTCTCTCTTATTCCATATGAATTTATTCAATTGACTTCCCACCATACCAGCTTTGCTGATTCTGTTGTCTATTTCTATATTTAATTTACCATCTTCACTAAAAATTGTGCCTAAGTAGCTGAAATGTTTTACTTGTTCCACAAGTTCTCCATTCACAACACAGCTGACATTTTCAACGATTCTGCCTATTTTCATTGTCTTTGTCTTTTTATTGCTGACCTTCATACCATATCTATTACAACAGTTATTCAATTTAGTCAGAGAATCTTGCAGACTTGTAGCGGATTTATTTAGAAGTATAACATCACATCCGCATAAAGCAAAGAGCTGACATTAACATCTCCAATTTTGATATCATGTTTAATACCACTTTCCTTCATAATGTGATCCATATAGATAATGAATAACAGAAGGGATAATGTACATCCTTGTCTCACACCAGATTAAACACTAAACCATCTTCCTGTACTTCATTCAATTCTAACTGCTGACTTACAACTCAAATAAAGACTAAGTATTGCTTGATAACTGCAGCGTATTGAATAGCTTCTCTCTTGGCACCTTGTCATATGCCTTTTCCAAATCGACAAAACTCAAATACAGATCTTTGTTATATTCCCATGATTTCTCCACTATTTGTCGTAAAGTGAAGATCTGATCCTGACAGCCTCTATTTGGCCTGAATCCAGCTTGTTCTTCACCCAGCTTTTCTTCCACAATTCTTCTCAACCGTTTCTCAAGTATACTTGCATAGATCTTGCCAGGAACACTCAGTAGGGAAATACCTCTGGTATTTCCCTACCAAGATACTTGGGATGAAATATTTATGAATTAAATAGTCATTACTGGTTAGTACGTGTGTTTTTTAGTGATAAGTTACAAAGCTTTCTAACTTATGGATCTGAGCTTCATTCAACTGGTTTGAACACTGTCTTGTATACAGCTAATTCAGTGTTCCAACAAATTTCTCTCTTATTTCATATGAATTTGTTCATTTGACTTCCTACCATACCAGCTTTGTTGATTCTGTTCCTAACACTTGGATAAAGGATTAAACTAAATATATTATAGTCTATTTCCATATTTAATTTACCATCTTCACTAAAAATTGTGCCTAAGTAGCTGAAATGTTTTACTTGTTCCACAGGTTCTCCACAGTTGATAATTCACAATTTCATTTGACATTTTCAATGCTTCTGCCTATTTTCATTATCTTTGTCTTGTTATTGGTGACCTTCATACCATATCTATTACAACAGTTATTCAATTTATTGAAAATTTATTTTCCACTTGGTTAGACTATAATAAATTTAGTTTACTCCTTTATCCAAGTGTTAGCAAACAAAGTTTGCTCCTGAAGTATTTTCAGGACTGAGGCAACTCGTAGCAAAGGTGGACCAAACTCTAATCACACCTGTCTCAGTATCTCCCATAATGGAAAGCACATCTCCTTGCAGATATGTATAATGCTATGCATTAAAGGAAGGGCCACTACCCAGACCGGTTTCAACCTTTATTGAGGTCTCATCAGTGGGAGTTAGACCCAGAAGCAATGGGGAGGTCATATATAGTATACGCCAAAAGGTGTACCACCTTATTCTTAAATTATTCTGGATTCAGAGAAAGATGTTTAAAGTTTATTTTCCACTTGGTTAGACAATAATAAATTTAGTTTAATCCTTTATTCAAGTGTTAGCAAACAAAGTTTGCTCCTGAAGTATTTTCAGGACTGAGGCAACTCGTAGCAAAGGTGGACCAAGCTCTCATCACTCCTGTCTCAGCCAGAGCTTTGTCTGGCTCCCACTGACGAGTCCTCAATAAAGGTCAACACCAGTCTGGGTAGTGGCCCTTCCCTTAATGCATAGCATTATACTTATCCGCAAGGAGATGTGCTTTGCATTATGGGAGATACTGAGACAGGAGTGATCAGAACTTGGTCCACCTTTGCTACGAGTTGCCTCAGTCCTGAAAATACTTCAGGTGCAAACTTTGTTTGCTAAAGCTTGGATAAAGGATTAAACTAAATTTATTATAGTTATTCAATTTAGTCAGGGAATCTTGCAGACTTGTAGCAGATTTATTTAGAAGTATAACATCATCTGCATAAAGTAAAGAGCTGACATTAACATCTCCAATTTTGATATCAGGTTTAATACCACTTTCCTTCGTTATGTGATCTATATAGATAATGAATTTTATCTAAACTTCTAAGCGGGTGAGGATTTTGTGAACGATAAATAAAGAGAGGCTTCATCTTATAATCTCCAGAAGCACTGCCACATTGTAAAAGTGTTACACGCTCCTTCGAAACCTTGTAGCCAGGCTGTGATTTTACATTTTTTGCTAAAAATGTTGTAGTGCGCATTTTTTTCCATAATAAGCCTGTTTCGTCAGCATTAAATATCTAATCACCAGTATAATTTCCTTCTTCAATGATCTGTTGCAATTCACCAGGAAAACTAGCTGCTGCTTTTCATCGGTACTTGCAATTTCACCTTGTACACGAACACTGTGAATGCTCGATCGTTTTTTGAACCGATCAAACCACCCTGAACTTGCAGAGAAAGTTTCTTCCACTACTGATGCCGAATCATTTTCGCTTTCTAATTGTTTTCTTTTTAAAGTTTCAAACAGATTCAATGCTTTTGTTTTTATAGTCATTTGACTAAGAGGAATTCTCTTTTGGTTACAATCTTCTATCCACACTGACAACAGCATTTCCATTTCAATCATAAGATGGCTTCTGTTTCTCGTAGTTTGGGACACAGAAGAGGTCGATGCACTTTGTCCTAGTTGCTTATAGTTTGCATCATGGTCTAAAATATGGCAAACAGTTGATTCATTTAGATGGTACTCTCTTGCAATTTTGCTTTGGTTATGCCTGCTTCATACTTATTTATCATATGCAACTTATCTCCTAAGCTGATCACTCTGTTTCTTCTTGATAGCTGTAGACTTGAAATCATCCTTGTTTCTTTTAGCATTCATTGTAGGGGTAAATAACAAGAGAAATAAATATCCACATGTACTTCAGGAAAGGGCGGATAGTTACTGGTAAGTGGTGAGAAGACGCCGTCGGATAAAAACAAAGCGCTACAAGAGAGTGATACCTGGAGAGTAGCGACTCGAACTGGTTGCATATGTAGTGGACTACATCTTGCAGCCACGATAATTCGAATTTGGAGTGCAATAATTGGAATTTTGGTATCAAATTATAAACTGCAATAAATCGAGAATCGCGATAATCGAGGTATTCCTGTACAGTAAACCCTTGATTTTATGGACCTCGATTTAACATTCTTCGGAATTAACGGACAAAATTTCCAGTCTGTATGTCACATGTGAAAATCAATTTTTTAACATATGCACTCAGAAAATCTAGTTTATTATATAATGGCCTTTCGGATTTAACGGACACCCCCACTCACCCAAATTAGTCTGTTATATCGAGGTTTTACTGTATGAATGAGGAAACGGAAGTAACATGCGGCAGAACGAGAGATAGTGAGCTTGCAGGAAAGATAGAGAGTAAGATTGTCAGAATGTAAGATTTAATGAAACAATTATTGGAAATGAAAAATTTAATGAGCAATATGTGGAGTGATGTTAGGTGTCCAGTGGAAACTAATAAAATCATACAAGAGAACAGAATGAAAGAAAAAAGAATAAAAGAGGTGACAAATGATTCCAGAATAGCAGTATATGGTATCTCCATATACTGAGAGAGTCCATAGGATCTGCTATCCAGGTTGGAGAATGAGTAGGATAATTAAGGCATTGGACATGAGGAAGAAACAGACAAGACAGTTAGTCATGATTGTAGGGATGAATGATCTAAGTGGACATAAGAAGGATGTCAGCAGGAATATCCGGAGATTATTGAGAAGAGTGAAAGATAACAGTGTAATAGGAAAGGTTGTCAGTGTGTTGCTGATTTATGACGATGATGAATTGCAACAGAGAGCCAAAATCATGAATGGTATGCTAGCAGAGCTGTGCGAGAGAAGTTTGTGGATGTGTTGCATGTGTGTGTGAGGGAAGAATGAAATTATACAGGTATTGATGGGTTGCATTTAAATGGCTTTGGAGCAAGTGTACTGCAGAAAGTGTTGCTGGATGAAAGTTCAGTGTGTTTAAGTACAGTATGTGATGCATGCAAGAGGTCAGAAGAAGAGATGAAGGGAAAAATCAGGAGAGTGGTATTGAAGTGACAAAAGTGTTGTGGAAACAGTAGTAGTGTGAGAGGTGAAGAGAGAATGGGAATGCAAGAGGAACAGGGAAATGGGGTGGAGAGCTCTAGTGAACAGAGAGACATGACATAGGGAGAGTGGATGTTGAAAGCAACAGTGAATGTGTGTGTGAAGATAGAGTATATTGCAAAGTTGAGACTGTGCAGATGTATGTAGTAAGTGGTCATAAAGCTGATTGGGCAAGTGTGGTGGGGAAATCGCAACTAACACATGAATAGGACTGGCTGTAGATCTAAAAATGAACTGCTGTGCTTGTTTACAAATGCCAGAAGTATCAAAAATAAGGATTTACAAATGCCAGAAGTATCAAAAATAAGGAGGATGAAATGGTTTCAGTAATTGAGTTTATTCGCCCCAAAATCATGAGAATAAGTGAAACATTGTTGAATGAAGATGATATCATAACGGGAATAGGAATGGAAGGATACAGTATTTTTCGTGAGGATAGAAAGGGCTATAAGGGAGAGGAGTTCTGCTGATGATAGTAGGGGAATTAAGTCCACATAATGTAGACAAGAAAGGGGGAAATGCTACTATTTCCCCTAGTAGCAATGGTGATGAGGCAGTGTGGTGTAACATGGAGGTTGAGAGGAAGACATATTTAGTTTGGATGTTGTTATAGGCCTGGAAATGTGGAGGGCGGTGATGAAGAAATGTATAAACAACTTGGATTAGTGACCATAGGAAGGGTAATTTTATGGGTGATATAATTATGGTGGTATAGATTGGAATGAAGAGATAGCATTTGGGAATAAGGAAAATGAATTTCTCGAGTTCTTGAGAGATAACTATCTCAGGCAGCACATGAAGGAGGGCACTCGAGGATTGAGAGTTTAGATCTGATCATTTCATCAGAGGAGGATGTAATTGTGAGTGGGATTTTTAAAAATTCCTCAGGTTGGTGAAAATGATCATGAAGTAATCACCTGGGTTGTTATATGCAGATTTTCATGAGGAAAGGATATATGTGGAATTATAAGGCTGGTGATTATGACAAGCTTAGGAGAGATCTTGAAGCTATAACATGAATGAGCGGTAAGGAAATAAATACTGCATGGGAACTGACAAAGAAATACATACTAGCATCATTGTGTGAATGTATTCTGAAGGCCAAAAGGTGAATAAGGTAGGTGTAAAATGGATGAATGTGGAGCTTAAGCATGAAATCCGGAAAAAGAAAGTACTTTAGAAGAAGTACAAGATGAATAATAGTAATAATCAGTCACATGAAGAGTATAAAGAACAGGCCAGGAGAGTGACTTAGTAAGGAAAACAAAAAGTAGAGTATGAGCAGAAATTGGCATATCAGGCAAAGAAAAACTCTAGAGAGTTTTTAGATATGTGGCAAGTAGAAGGAAGAATGATCATGGTAAGATGAACTTAATGGATGAAAGAATGGTAACTGCTGCAGAAGGAAGACGTTGTATTCAGTGATCAATTTATAAGCATGTTTCATCCTTATCAGAGTGGAATCATTAAGAACTTAAATGTAGAGGACATAGGAGAGGATGGCTTAATTGTGAGTAAGCAGGAGATTTGAGGAAATAAATAAGATTGATGTCAATAAAGTGATAGGATTTGATGACATATCACCACGCATCTTAAGGGAATGTTTCAGGGCATTGGCAGTAGCATTGGCATGCCTATTTAATGTCTTACATGTCTTACAACAGCACAGATTCCAAGGGATGGAAGGAGGGTAAAATTGTTCCACTGCATAAAGTTTATGATAAGGCTGTAGCTTCAAATTATAGGCTGGTCTGTATATCTGCAGTTGTAGTGAAGGTACAACATTGGGTCGTCACTGGAGAGATTGGTGAGAAGTAGGATACAGAAATGGGTTGATAACAGCAGTATTCTCTGTGGTTATCAGCATGGGTTTATTAAAGGGAGATTATGTTTCAGTAGCTTACTTATGTACTATGACAAGGTGACAAATACGTTGGATAGGGGAGATGCATATAGAGTAGTGTACGCTTTGATAAACTTCCACATGACAAGCTGTTATATAAATTGGAAACAGATGGGATTGGTTAACAGACTTCTGAGTTGGATTAGTGACTGGATGTCAGATAAGTATCAGAAAGATGGATATGGGGGTGTGGTATCCCGAAAGAGAAAGGTCACTGGTGGTGTGCCACTTTTGGGGCCATTGTTGTTCAATTTGTATGTTAATGATATTGGGTTGGGTTTAACTAGTGATATCAAGCTGTTTGTAGATGATGCAAAACTGGGGAGAGCAATGCACAGTCAGGCTGATGTTAATGCCTTACAAGAGGACTTGAATAGATTGCATGAATGGGCAGGTAAGTGGAACTATCAGTTCAATGTTGCAAAGTGTAAGGTTTTGAGATTTGGTCAACAACGATGGGATGCAAAGTATACACTTGGTGGGGAAAGTTTAATGGAAGTAAAGGAGATGAGAGATCTAGTAGTAATGGTTGACAAGGACCTGAAATTCAGGGGGAACATTGTACAAGTTGTGAAGACTTCACATCGAATAATGGCAGTGATGCAGAGGACCCTGACTTGCAAAAATGGAGAGGTTATGATTCCAGTGGCATAGCTTGGGGGCAGGGGAGGCCTCCCCAGGGGTCACTTTTTTGGAGGTTTTCACATGAGACACGATTTTATTTTTCGACGAGTCTTTTATTTCTGTTAACTTAGTAATTTTTATTACTTAATTAATAATTAATTTTTAATAACTATACTTACAACTAAAATAAATAAATATAACAAACCCTTACATTTCCCTATCATATTATAATTCAAATTCTTAAAAATAAAACAATAAAACGCATGGCACAGCGATTGCTTTATTGGTTTATTTCTTATACTGCATCTCAGCAGCAGTACTGCACGTTCAGTACACGTTTGCAAAAATGTTTTTTTTTTTTCTTCTAATTTCGAATATAATTAAGGCCATCGACAGGATTTTAGGTCCCCGGTAATAATAACATTTCTGTGGGTCCCTGTAAGGGTTTTTGCTTAATCCTTTTGTTGTGTTTATGCAGTGTATAAAAAATTAACAAGCAAGATTTCGTTTTTACCCTAAAAAATGTTAAAATGCCTGATTCATCATTAGCTTTTTTAATCTGTTACACATTTATATCCATTGGGTTGTTATCAAAACTATTGAAAAAATATTTATTGTGTTGTGTATGTATATTTAGTCTAGAGTCTAGATTTCAACATATCTTTCATACTGCTGCATGTTTACGGCGATCAAGTAGCTGCAATGAAAATGCCCACCAGTCTGACAATTGGTGATAGTAACTAATCCACAGATTGTTATAAATTTGATCTCGTTAAGTGCATGTAATATCTTTGTGATTTCACATCATTCATCATCATCATCAAATTTCTGCCATGTACCCTCAAAGGGTGTACAGGATATGAGTACTACATGAAAAATTTACATCATCACTAACTTCCTATCTACAATTTTCCTCCAAATCAGTCTGTTACTTGTAAAGACTCCAACATTATCATATCTTATATTTCTATCTTCTAAGGAACTTTTTACTCTATCAATCCACCTATATCTTGTTCTTCCTCTGGGTCGTTTTCTTGCCAACCTGGCAGAGAACACTTGTTTTGGTAATCTTTCCTCGCCCATTCTGTTTAAGTGATCATACCACCTGAGATTAGCTCTGCTAACACATTCCGGGATGCTGACAATGTCAAGTTCTTTCCTAATATTCTTGTTTTTAGTATGATATTGCCATTGATGCCATCTGTTCGTCTTCCTGATCTTTCTCAGGACTCTCATATCTGTGGTCTCTAGTCTTTGGTCAAGTGCTTTACTTCTGACCCAGCTCTCAGATCCATAAGTTAAAACTGGTTTGAACACTGTCTTGTATATAGCTAATTGAATAGGGAAGAGAGAAATTAGTGTTCTGACTAATTTCTCTCTTATTCCATATGAATTTATTGAGTCGACGTCCTACCATGCCAGCTTTGTTGATTCTGTTATCTATTTCCATATTTAATTTATCATCTTTACTAAAAATTGTGCCTAAGTAGCTGAAATTTTTTACTTGTTCCACAGGTTCTCCATTCACAAGGCAGTTGATATTTTCAGTGCTTTTGCCTATTTTCATTGCCTTTGTCTTGTTATTGCCGACTTTCATACCATATCTATTATAACAGTTATTCAATTTAGTCAGGGAATCTTGCAGACTTGTAGCGGATTTATTTAGAAGTATAACATCGTCCGCATAAAGCAAAGAGTTGACATTAACATCTCCAATTTTGATATCAGGTTTAATATCACTTTCCTTCATATTGTGATCCATATAGATAATAAATAACAGAGGGGATAATGTACATCCTTGTCTGACACCAGATTTAACAGCAAACCATCCTCCTGTACTTCCTTCAATTCTAACTGCCAACTCAAAACTTGAATAAATAAGTCTAAGTATTGCTAGATATAATGCCACATTGACACCATATAACTGTAGAGTTTTGAATAGCTTCTCTCTTGGCACCTTGTCATATGCCTTTTCCAAATCGACAAAACTTAAATATAGATCTTTGTTATATTCCCATGCTTTCTCCACTATTTGTTGTAAAGTGAAGATCTGATCCTGACAGCCTCTATTTGGCCTGAATCCAGCTCGTTCTTCAACAAGCTTTTCTTCCACAATTCTTCTCAACCGTTTCTCAAGTATACTTGCATAAATCTGATAAATCCGAATGTCAACTAAATCATGATCATGCTGTCATTAATAAGGAAGAATTCCACATTGAGAGAAAAATGACTTGAGAGTTTTATTTCTGTTGCTGCTATGCAAGACGAAACAGAGACATGGAAGGACGGTCCCCTTTGAACTTTTGCAATTTATATCCTAAGAGACAGGAAATTCCAAGAAATCACCACATCATTTCCTTCCTTACTCTATCGAGTCTTTTGAATGATAAATCTGTATATCAACTAAATCATGATCACGATCATGCTGACGTTAATAAGGAAGAGTTCCTCGTTGAGAGAAAAATGACTTGAGAGTTTTATTTCTGTTGCTGCTACGCAAGACGAAGCAGAGACATGGAAGGATGGTCCCCTTTGAACTTTTGCAGTTTATTCTAAATACAGTCTCAAGAACTCAGGTTCATATATTGTAATACTACTGTGAATTTTCCTCACAATTGCTGTAAGTGTTGCTAGTTGTGAGAGGAGTTTTTCTAAATTAAAATTGATTAAGAATTACATAAGATCTACAACGAATACCTTGCACTTAAGAAATCTTGCCATACTGTCTATAGAACAGCAACTGTAATGAAATATACTTCGACAGTGTCATCGATGATTTTGCTAACAGAAAAGCAAGAAAAATAACATTTTAGAATGTTGGAATTAAAGTATTACTTCAGAAATAAAAATAGTGTTTTAATTTATTTCCCTATATGTTGTTTTGACTTTTTGTAGTATTTTTGTTGTGTTGAGAGGGGGCAGCAAACTCAGGGAACACCCAGGCGGGAAAAGCTTTAGCTATGCCATTGTATAAGGCCTTGAGCAGGTCTCATATTGTGCACAGATTTGGTTGCCAGTTTTTCATGAGGATGAGAATATGTTGGAAAGGATCCAGAGAAGATTCACAAAGGTGGTCTTTGGAATGTGGAGCATGAGGGCAGATTGAGAGAATTTCAGTTGCAGAGCCTCGTGAATAGGAGGAAGAGGGGGGGGATATGATTGAGACATATAAGCTAGTCAGGGGTTGTTATTGCATCGACATGGAGGAGATTTTTCATAGAATGGGAGAGGGGGTAGGGCAGGAAGTCATCGCTGGAAATTGTATAGGGAGGGTGTGAGCAGAGGAATGGGGAGTAGGTTCTTTGCATGGAGAGTGGTTGAGTGGAATGCATTGCTTGAGTGTGTTGTGGGTGTAGATACATTGAATCGGTTTAAGGCCAGGTTGGATGAGCATTGTGTGCAATAGTGCATACCTCCCACAATGAGTCTCTGACTCTGTGGAGGTCAAATGTTAATAATAATAATAGAAACATCTAAGTTACTTAAAAGATTTTATAGGATTAATACAAAGGAAATATTTTTGCATTTGGCTAGATGGGGCAGAATAAGATCATTCCTGGAAGTTGGGTAAGAGTGTGGTTAGTTAGGGTGTGAAGAGCTTTGTCTGTTAATGGTTCCAAGGAGGGGTTTACACTAGATATTGTGTTCATAGTTGGGTCTCCCACTATGAGTTTTAGGACTCCATAACTATAGAATAGCATGTATGGCACAGCAAATAACTTTTTTATTATGTAAATGTTTTGTGTTATGTATCATAAGACGTCATCAGTACAACTAACGAACAACAATAGGAACTGAATTCGAAAAAACAAAAAACAGTAGTGGCATGCTTAAATTAGAATCCCTCTATGTATACTGTCATGTTTTTATGGATTTAAAATTACTTAAATTAGATTAAAATATAGCAGATAAATTATTAAATGCATTTGAGGATAACAGTTTCCCACACTTTTGTATTAGTGAGACAGTCATTCTGATTAAGATTAGGTCTATGAAGTAAGGCTTCAGCACTTTCTTTGTATAACCATCCATGTTTATATGTGGATCTATGTATGGAAAATGCTAATCACAGGATCCAGTGGTGTTTTGCCATTGGATCCTATGGTTAGCATTTTCGATTCCATGTTGTGCAAGGTAAGATTTGTGAGGTTTGATAAGGCAGATGTGTTCTTGATGTTCAGAGATACATGTATGTATAGATTATCTGTTTGTCCATAGTATGACAGTTACACGAACATGGTACTTTCCACATAATGAAAGAACGCTCTCAGATTTCCTTTGGCCCACTCAGTTAGATTCTTCTCATAATCTCATTTTGCCTTCCTTGATATGCTAGTCACTTTTCTTGCCTGAGCCTTGTACTGTTCATGAGTTTTCTGGTCACCTTCTCTTTATATACCCCTCCACATCATCATTTACTTCTTCTCCAGCTCATGCTTAATGATATTACTCATCCATCTAACTCCTAACTGATTAACCCTCCTTACTTTAGGTATATAATTTAATACTGCTTCCTCTGGATGATGCTTAACTATATTCCATGCACTTCTAACATCCTTACCTTGCAGTGTTTTATCCCATGGTACAGATTTAAGCTTCTTCCTAAGCATGTCATAATTACCTGCCTTGTAGTTCCACAAATACCCCTTCTTAATAGAATATTCTTCATGTTTTACAATCTCCCAAGTCAAGACCGCATGGTCACTTTCACCAACTGGAGGCATTGTTGTCACTTTGGTTATGGATAGCTCTTCTGATCCTCTGACCAGACCCAATACTCTCCCGTCCCTAGTCCCCTCCATCACATGATGCCTTAAGTAATTATTTCTCAGCAGGTGTATAAATTCTACGAGGGTGGTCTGAAAAGTTCTCGGCCTCGACCATAGATGGCAAAGCTATCGGCAAGATTTTTTTTTCTAAGTTGGTACATCTGTCATAAGCATCCATATGAAATTGCAAGTCATTCTATCAAGTAGTTTGTTTTATACAGCTGTCTGAAGCAAAAGTAGTGTCTGTATCTATCCCTTGAAATGGATGAAATTGAGTATCTTGCAGTTATAAAATTCTTCGTAATGCCAAAAGAAATTCATTCAAAGTTCATAAAAGTTTATGGACACTCTTCTCCTTCATTTTCAACAATTAAGAAATGGGCTGCCGAGTTTAAACATAGCCTTACCAGCCTGAAGATGATCCACGTGAAGGACATCCAAAAAAGTGTAACAACACCAGAAATCATTGACTAAGTGCACAATATGGTATTGGATGACCGGCGAGCCAAAGTGCATGAAATTGCTGAGACTATAGGCATTTCAAAAGAACGTGTAGGGTATATTTTGCATGAAGAATTGCAAATGAAAAAGCTTTGCGCAAGATAGGTGCCGTGCTTGCTCACAGCAGATCAAAAATACACTCGCATGAAAATCTCTGAACAGTTCTTGGAGTGTTTTAACAAGAATAATACTGATTTTGTACATCGATTTATTACTATGGATGATACTTGGATTCACCATTCCACACCAGAATCCAAACAGTGGATATAAGCTGGTTGTCCAGCGCCAAAGAAGACAAAGTCGGTTCCATCAGCAGGAAAGGTCATGGCATCAGTGTTTTGGGATACTAAAGGCATTTTGTTTATTAATTATCTTGAAAAGGGTAAAACATTAACCAGGGAATATTATTCCGATCTTTTAACCAGACTAGATGAAAAAATTCATGAGAAAAGACCCGGTTTGCAGAAGAAAAAAATCATCTTTCATCAGGACAATGCACCTGCCCACAAAAGTGTTTTGTCAGTGGGAAAATTAAGGGATCTGCACTATGAATTGTTGGAAGAACATTCACCCTATTCCCAAGATTTGGCTCCCTCTGACTTCTGTCTCTTCCGAAAACTAAAACTCTTCCTTGATGATCAGCATTTTTCTTTGAATCAAGAGGTGATTGCAACTGTAGAGGGGTATTTTGAAGATCTTACTGAGAACCACTACAGGGACAGGATAATGGCACTGGAGCATCACTGGAATAAATGTATTAGTCCTAAGGTAGATTATGTTGAAAATTAAAATAATTTTGAAATTATAAATTCGTTTTTTCATTGTTATGCTGAGAACTTTTGAGACCACCCTCGTATATCCTTCTTGCCATGTGATCTTTCTTCCTTCCAGTCTCTATCTCCTTAGTTGAAGTCCCCCATAATAATCACTCTCTCTGTACTCGTACTAATTTGGTGATGCATGTCTTCCAGATCATCTGTGGAACTCCTGGCCTATAGATGATCTGAAAGAGATTTTCAGGTCATCTGTAGAACTCCGTGGCCTCTAGCAACAACCAACTGTATATTTTGTTTTATTTGCCTTAATCTCACACCAGATTACTTCAAATGAACAGCCATCCTCCTGCCTGTATCCTATTCTTTTTGGTTGCAATTCATCTGCTATCATCAGCTGTAATGGTATAACTTTTTTCATGTTTTACTATCATAATTATCCTGTACAACCCCCTGAGGGTACATATCAGGAATTTGATGATGAATCGTTATATTTTCCATCTTAGCATCTCCATTTGAGAATTTCATGTCATCTTAGTCACCATGGATACATAGCTAGATTCATGATATAGCATCATCAAAAAACACTAGACACTGCACCAAATGGACTTTCTTTTTGGAGGGATTTTCCCCTATTGAATGGGAGCAGCTGCTTCTTCTTCAGTAATCTTATATGGTAGAGAGTTTTGAAAGCGCATTTAAAAATTTTGTCATGCTTGGGTGACTGGTTTTGTTTCAGAGAATTAGCCAACATTACTTTCTTTAGTGGCATTGATTGCTGTTTTTATCTATCACATCATTTCTAATTCAGGTGTTCTACAAATCTAATTTTGACATGGCTATTGTTAACATATAAGTGTGACCTTCCATTAACCACCTTACCGGCCATTATGGATCAAATACGCATCCTTATATGCTTCATATCCATCATATATTTCAATATAATATCAATGGTATTACAATTTTAATAAGCACTTTGCATCCATATAATCTTGACGTCTATAGACGTCTTGGCCAGTAGCGTGGTTAACATAAATCACAAAATAACAAACTTGACATTAATTAAAAAATGTCAAGTTTGTTTTGCCCATCTTGTGTATTATTGATTTAAATTTTATATATTCATATTATTTATTGTGTTTTTATATTTCAGGCCTTCTTCATCATATGGAGCATATGAGAATGGATCCAAAGCATCAGTTTGCAGCCCAATATGTTCTCAGTCGAGCGGCAGCAGAAAGGAGGGAAAAAGAGACCACCCCTCTACTTCCTGGTCCTTTAATAGGTGCAGGAACATCTGGGCTTGGTCTAAATATTCCACTCTCCAGTTCAGCCACTTCAGTTGGTGCCCATGGCACAGTAGACCCACATAGTTCCACTGGTCACAGCTCCTTGACAATTCAGCCACTTCCATTATTAGGACATGGCCCACACAGTCAGTAATTCCGTGGTTATATACATGCTCATGCATACACATCCACTCACACCCTCCCACTTATACATACATAACTATACATATATATATATATATTTTTTGGGGACCTAAGGCAGTTAGAAAGTATTGTAGTTTGTATGCTGGCAGCCGAGAGCAAAGTTGCTGTAACTTCAGTAAGTTAGCACATTATATTATCAAGTAATTTATTTTTCAAATAAATTTTTTTACTTAGTGTTTGGTAGTTTGTTCATAATTGGGGTGCCATTTTGGTGGTTAGTCAGAGCCATTTTACTTATTACACTCTGCATATTTTAAATATTCAAATATATTTATTTAGAAATGCATTTTTAATAAGTAGTTTGATTTTAATATGTTGTTTTCAGAGTTTTGACAGCTATTTTATTCAGTGTTATGTTGCATACTGTTCACAGTAATGTTGTTTAGCTTTTTAAAAATACATTGAAATGCTATAACTTCAATATGTTTTAATGTGTTGCTTGTTAAATTTCTTAAAATTATAAAGTATTTCCTTTTAATAAAGTACATTTAAGGTGTTTAAATCTATAATGGAATGGATGGTATTCTTGTATAGTCTCAATGATGCTCTGATATTGAACCAACATTCAGCACATAATAAGCAATAGAATTTCTTGTTACATAATTTCATAGAACAAAACACAAGTGGTGGTTTACTAGGGAGAAGTGTGCCAAATGTAACTATTGTTTTTACTAGAAGCACAATGTACTTATACAACTAATCTTAAAATACATGTATATACTGTGTATTTTAGCACTGTTTTTTTATCAAAATACAATAATAACCGAAAATGTATTGGACTGCAGAATTAAATGAACTTACTAATTACATCATCTCTGCTCTCAGTTGTCATGTATAGTGAGTGTAGAATTGAAAAGAACAAAATTGTGTTATAATTGTGATCCTCTTTTTTACACGAGGAATTCACGTTACTCAATACATTCAGCAAAGTTGCATTCCTGCTTTGCTGCCTTAGGTGCGAAAAACAGGGTTGTGGCTTTCTGGCCACCACATTTTGCCAAATGCAGTTTGTTCAATGTATCTTGCCTGCTTTAAGTTATGCTTTAGCTGTGATATTGTTTGCTATTTAATTTGTTTTTATACTTTGTGTTGATGTTATTGCTGTTACAGTTTGTTCTTTATATAGATGGCAGATACTCTGAAGTGCTTGTGCACTCTAAACTATATCTCGGATTTCTTGTTTATCTGTTTCGGTTCCTAATAATTCATACTAGCATTTTGTAATCAAATATGTTTTTGTTTTGTTTTGTTTTTTACAAGCTGTTGCACATAAAAAAAAATCTGTTCTTTCTTCTCTCTCAAACTGGTACTATCTCAATGATAGTACCAGTTCACTGCATTTACTGTTATCTTTTTTTTTAATATTATTACTGAGCAGTTTTGACTTATAATATCTACTGTTGTTTATACAGCTTTTTTTAGCAAATTATTTTACTGAATATGCACTTATATGCAAATATATTATTTTCAGCTCACATTTCATAAATTCGATATGTATTTCGCTAAATGTGATTTTTAACTTTGTTGCTCGGTAATGCCTAACTGGTACAGTGGCAGAATAAGATTTATGTGTACAGTGAAACCTCAGTAGTATGATCCCTGGATAACATACCATGGCATGACAGTGTGGATAACCCGGTTTTCTAATTACCATCATCTTATATATTTGCATAAGCCTCAGGTAACTTGCATCCAGGATAACTCAATGTAATTAATTTTCATTTCCATTGAGTTATAAAACTACCAGGGTTATACTGTATATTTCAGATCATCTGCTGTGTTTTTTATGGCTTTTTCAGCAGCAGCATAATTTTATTCAAAATGACTTTATGTGCAAGTATATTATTTTCAGCTCACTGCTCATAAACTGGATATGTATTCAGCTAAAGCTTTGAAATGGTCTTTCATCAAAATTATGTATTTCATCTGATAATCAGATCTTGTTCCTACGAACTGGTAGGATATTGTACATTAAGATCACTTAGAAAGGTTCATTGTTATGTCTCTGTCTTAAAAGACAGGCTCAATTACTAATTATTTTTGCCTGAACAAAGTTACAAAGTAACTCTTGAGAGATATGCTCAGTCACAGGTAATGTTCCCACATTTAGCACTGTTATCATAATTTCACATTACAATTTAAGCCTTACTTTACAACTGGAATAATAAATAAAAAAAATTAATTAATTAAGGTGCTAGAAAAATGAATACTGTAGTCAGTAGAAGAAAAGCAACAGAATAATCATCAGAATTATTCATCACTTATGTTGGCTTATGTTGATGGTGTGTTTTCTCATTAGATGTTAATTCTCAATCATTTATTTCTGTAATATTTAATGCATATGATAGTGAGGTTTTCAGTTTCTTAAATAACCATTAATTTGTTCTGATTAATCAGCCCGAGAACTGTAAATAAGTAATATGAAAGTAAAAAAAAAAAAAAATAGTGATAATGATTAATGTAAAATATAGTTCTTTCTAAAAGCGTTTTGGAACATTTCTTTTGCTAATCATATTTTTTGAAAGATATTAATTCTTTGAAAGAATTTGTACATTAGTAATGTAGTGATGTCTTGTAATCTGTTAAATGTACTTCACTATATTCCTTCTGATTTAGGTTAGCAATAATTCTGCCATAATGCTTCTTGCTTTTAAGAACAGAATTTAGAGTAGCCTCTAATAATAATGGTTCGTGTGTATTTTTGAAAGTCTTCTTGTCAGACATATATAAAATATATGGACATTTTGAAAACATCATTTTGCCATTATATGTTTTATATAAATGTAGTATTTAAGAAAAAAAAAATAAGAAAGAAAAAAAAGAAGGTTAATAGATAGTTTTCCTTAAGTGTTGTTTGTTACTTCTAGTTAACTTTTAAAAATGTAATACCCATTAACCTTTTCTGTTAATAAATGGAAACATCTGTAACATAATGGTAATTTGAATAATTATCATGTATATCATTCATTCCTTATATATTCATGAAAATTAAGTAGCCTACCTTCAAACAAAGCAGTTGAGAATGCAAATTTTCATAGTAATTTTTTTGGTCCTTTTACAATCCATTTTTTAAAGAAGAAAGATAAACATTACAAACTCAAGATGCTATAGGTCCTGTCCTAAACAGACAAAAACCTTTGCTTTCTGTGATTCAAACCCACTGCCTTTTCAGTAGATAAAATAAACAGTGGTTATTAACATTTGAATTACCAAAGCAAGCAATTTTATGTTTATCTTTTGAGGAGAGTGCTTTTCTATTTGAAATTGAAGCCTTAGCATTTTTTAAGATAATTTACATGAATTGAATTTATCTATCTTTTCTTCTTCTTAATGTGTTAGACTCATTGGACTGTAACAGCCAAGTAATTTGCCATCTTATAAACCTGCTTAATGCTTTGACATTTAATTCTATCTACTTTTTTATTTATTTATTTGCCATTCACAACAGGATTGTATAACTTTATATTATTTGTTCCAGATCAAGTCTTGTAGATTTGTAGCTTTATCATTAGTGTAGTTTAAGCATAAAAGAAATAGTTTTCTTAATACTCCTTAAAGAAAAAAAATTCAAAAATATAAATTTTATATTAATCAAGTATACAGCACAATAATAATAATATTAACTCTCAGCTCTTCACACCTTAAAAAAAAAGAAAAAAAGAAAGTTACTTGACAATCATTTGTAAGCAAAGAAGACATTTTTTAAAAAATGTGTGATGTTTACCTGTTTTCATTCAACATTATATTATGTGAACAGTTTTAACATATCACAAAATATAAATTTGCATGAATATAATTTGTATATATGCTGAATGGAAGAGCCCAAGAAAGATTCTGAGCTGACTTTTTTTTTTAGCCTATACTAACAGCAAAGAAAAATTTAACAAACTTAACATGTTTACTGCTTGTTACACCAATCAGTGATAAATTTTGCTCTTTAGATGTTCTACCACTGCCCATAGATTTTTGTAGACATTGTACTGTGTAAATTTCAGTATGCCTCCAGGCATTGCAAAAGAGTATAATAAAAGTTTTATTATTGTTATTATTACTATTCAGGCCTCCATGGAGTTATCGTTTAGTTTTGCCTTCATGGTTATATATTTGCGTTATCTTTTCAACAAGCCAATCAATAAAGCAAGTTTTGAGCAATAGTAAAGTAACTAGCCCTTCTAAACCTCAAAAACATTTTCAAAATTTGAATTAGCAAAAAGAATAATTAGCTAAAAGTATAAAAGTCTTGGGAATCAGTTATTTTATAATAGAAGTATTTTATTTGTTAATTTGCACAAACAATATTGTCACTTTTATAGGAGCAAAATTTGGCTTCTTTCAATCAGCAGCATTGTATAGTTGATGTTTTTTCCATATAATATTTTTATTTATTTATTCCTCATTGTCCCTTTTATGTTAGGGTTAATGACCTGTCATTGTCATGTAAATTGCTTCTTATAAACCTGCTTACTGCTCATGATAAGGCAGTTAATCCTATCTGCATTGTCTGCTGTCTGTAAATTGCATGTGTTCTTCCGACCAGTTTGCCTGTTTTGATGAAAAACACAAGTTTCCAGGAAGTAAAACTCTGCGACTTTCTTATGAGACTGGCTAACTTACCTTTAGTTGAAAAACCTTGATAAAGATTCTCTGTGTTTTAGACAGGATTTGAACCAATGACTTTCTAACCAAAGGGCATTGTCTATCAACTGATCTACAAAGGCTCTGTTTTTATTTTATTTTTTTTTCTTAAAATTAAAAATCACTACTTATAAATATGTATAAAGTTAACACTAATAAAGTATTATTTATTATATATTCCAAAATTATTCTATGCCCTAGACATGATTGGCATATTGTGTATGCACTACTCAAATCATTGTCAGTGATATGGGTTGTACATGAATTTTTCACTGTGAAAACCATAGGTTTTAACATTATTGATTTTAGTTGCAAATATGAATATACATATATTAAGTGACAATTATGAAGGATTATTATTGTGAGACTTATGAAAAAATGCTCAGCTTATGAATGAACATATTATTTTCTTAGTAGTGACACGTTAATAGACTGCTGAAATCTCACTGTAAGGTAAAGAGAGGAAATGTACCATTATGTTCTGTACAAAACATTGGCTATGATTTTTGGAAATGCTAGTTTACTTGTTATGTCTTTAGCTCAACAAATGGTCATTGCCAACTGGTAAAATGATGATGTCAAATATAGACTTTCTCCTTCTTCTCTTGCTAAGTTCAAAATCTCTTCCAGTTTCAGTCTTTTGCCTATGGGTGAAAAAACGTTTTAATTCACTGATTTGTAAATTAATGTATATTGTAATAAATTACAATATACTTGACTTTTGATATTTGTATTTTTATATGTGTATTTGATAATAGAAATGCTGTTTTTACAGTTATTCTCATTCATTGTTGATATCTTTTGATATTAATTATCAGGACACTGTCTTTCCATCTTATTGGCTATACTCTGTCCATTTAACAATGATATCTTATAACCTTTTGAAGAAATATCAGGTCCATTATTTATAAACTATAAACAAAAATGTTTGTGTTGCTGCAGTATACAAATATGTGTAAAATCAAATAATTGTGGCATTATTGATACCATAGGCTGCATTCCATGTTAAAAATTACTTATCTAAAGTAGTCTAAAATCTTTTTTATTATCTAGCAAGTAAAATAATGCGTGAGTTTTCTTTCTTTCTCCTTCCCCCTAACATGATATTAATTCCATCAAAAATCTCTTCCAATTTAACTGTTAAAGATTAGCTTGTTAAAGTGTGGTATTTAGGACAGCTGTGATATAATTACATTTATCCCTCAATTATATGACTACTGTGGGGAAACAAATTTGCTGGTTGGCTGACAGAAGGTACAGTTATGTGGTGTTGTACCAGAAGTCAGTTGACACACTTATACAAGAGGACACCAAATTAACTATTTTATAATAAAAAAAAAAAGGTGTTTATTAACTGGCTTATATTTCACTGAATTTCAAACTAGCATCTTCAGAGTACAAAGCAGCATGTTATAGTGTATATGCAATAATGAATAAGTGAAGCAGTTCAAATTGTAATGGACAAAAGATCTAAAGCCCTAATTTGACACCCTCTTATATTGTAAAAAAAAAGTATTACAGCTATGTAAGAGTTTGTCTTAAGATCAACTCCTACGTAGCTGTATATATATATATATTATATATATATATATATATATATATATATATATATATATATATAATTAGAACTTTAGATCTTTTTTGTTGCAATTTGCATTGTTTCACTTACTCATTGACATGTATAAACTATAACATGCTGCTTTGTGCTCTGCAGATGCTGATTTGAAATTCAGCAAAATATAAGCCAGTTAATAAAGCAGTTAATAAGCCAGTTTTTCATCCACATTCTATGAAAAATCTCTTCCACATTAATCTATCAACCTCTTACCAAGTTATATGTTTCAGTTATATTCTTCCTCAGTTGTTCTTCATACCCAGCCTTCAAGACAAAAACCACTTTAGTCAATATTCTCTACACACTTTTCAATATATCCTTATCTCCTTGAAAACCAAGTGACCAAATCTATGTACAGTAAATATTATCATTATTTGACACCTCCAGGGAGTCGAAAGACTCATCGAGGGAGGGCACCTGCTCTACAACTCTGAAAATGAATATAAGAACTTTGCCATATTTATCTGATTTAGCAAACCAAATCTGGTTGGCCACATTCTAATACTAGTGTCCAAGCATAGAAGATAGCATATCAGTATAACTGTCTGTGACATCTTCTGCAAGAGGTTCTACAGAACTCTGAGTTTGTCTCAGATCAACATCCTTGAAAACCAAGGTAGTAGATTTTTTTTTTGCCTACAAGTAAAGCACTAAGTACAGTATCCATTAAGATGCAAAACCAGGCAAATCATTTCTTTTAGGATTTGAAATATGATAATTATGAATTATTTAACACTAGAAGGTATAACCATATCAGGAATAAAAGCATTTGATTTTGTAATAAGTATTGCTATTGTGTATACAGTATAGTTTAGCTAAATTCTAAGTTATATTGTTAGAATGCTATCAGAACTATACTGCTGTGATTTGTTGAAATGTTGACATTAATATGGTTTATTTTATTTTATTTTTATTTGGTATTGTGTTATTTTATTTATATATGTTTTTATTTTTTGAATGTGTGCTGTTACTAAATTTTTGAATGTATCTCAAACAATTTACCAATTTTTTGAGTATTCATTTTCTCATGCCAATAAAATAGTATCACAGGCAATCATCTTGTATTTTTGTTATTTTTGTTGAATGTCTATGCAGATGTTTACAATTGGTCACCATAATTTTTGGTTTCTCCATCCATCATATGGATTCTTACAATATTTTTTATGCTCATATTTATGTTATATTTTACATCATGTTATTCCTCAAATATATACTTAGTCCTGTTTGGGAAATCAGTCTTCTGTAAGAAAATGATCTGTTACCCACATCATTCTAAGCTTGGTTTCTTGATTTGACATTTAAGAGAAAGTTTTGAAAGTTAAAGACAAATCTTAAAAGTAATAATTTTATTTATTTTTTTTTAAATTAAATGGTCTCTCTTATCTTGTCAGGTGTTGTCTCCTTCCAGGAGGTTGACTACCATGAGCTTCCATCATGCATGGTTTTGTGATTCTCATTTACATTCTTCATAAGACAAAAAAAAGGTCCATTCCTTAATATTTCCCATCCAATCTGTTCTTTGCCTTCCTCTTCTTCTTTTTCCTTGTATCATTCTAAAAGTGTCACATGCCTAAATATGTGACTGACTAAGGTAGGTGGTTTTCCATTTCTTAATGGCTTTCAACAAAGAAGGAACAAAATAAGAAATTATTTCTGGAAATTAAGAGTGTGGTTAGACAAGAATCTGAGAACTAAATTTTTTGCTTGGAGAGTGGAATGACTGTTGTTAGAGGGAGAGTTATTACAAGAGTATCTTCAAACACTCATTACAGGAGATTCACACATTGCCTGTTATACCTCTTCTTAATCTCTTTCATTGATTGAGCGTGCATGCACGCACACACGCAGACAGTGCCTCTAGCAACCTAATCCGCTCATTTACAACTCTCCAAGAGCAAAAATCTAGTCTCTTTCACTTGCTAATCACACTCTCACACAGTTTCCCTGGGTGATTACTTGTTCTCTCCATTGTGTCATGTACCGAAAAACTTTTCTGCATCTGTCCTATAAAAACCCTTTAATAAACCTGCCTACCAAAACTCATAGGGAGCATCCACAGACCAGTCACCAATTGATGGCTCATCACTAACTCCTCTGCACTACTTTCTCATCCCCTTACTTAATCTTATTATTACAATTTGGCACCCCAGAATTTATCATGGAATGCTTAAAAAAACCCACATGGTGTCCATCATAGCTCTCCTTAAAAAAAAGTAGTTTTCACCCCAAAAACCCTCCTCACAAATAATTGATCCTATCAAACCAAAATTGTTAACATAATATAAAACACAAGCACCTTCAGAAGTATAACAAGAAATAGTTTACAGATGGTAATGCAAATGACCATATAGCAGACAAAGCAAATACTGCATAGTAAGCATAATATTTGAATACACACTTTCCACTTTGTAGTATGAATTAGAATTATCTGGCTAAACCTAGTGTGAGTTACTGGAGTGCGAAATGTCTAACTGCTAATGCAGAAAGTGGCAACTATCAGAATAATGTTACCAACACTACATGCATTATTTTAAAATAATCTATGCATTGCAGTGTTTTATCATATATGATTAGTATTAAACACTCACGTGTTTATATTTGATATATGTATTTGTTTATATTTGGAAAAAAGACATACTCCAGCTTATGGTTATACTGTTGCAAATAATGAAGATCAACACATTTTCCATAACATTTTCACATTTAAAATTTGCTATATTGTGCATCCACTTTTCTTTTGTTTTTACTTACAGGTATATATACTTTATTTTGAATGCAGGTGTTATAGTTTTTGTTGTAACTTAATGTTTTAGTTTGAATTGACATCATCACTTTTATTGGAAGATAAAATAAATTTCAGACTGATTAAATTTTTATAGTAGTTTCTGTCTGTTTTCAGTGAATGGCAATGACCTTTATAACTTTTATCCTAGCTGAATTATCATTAGTTATAGTATCTTAAACAACCTTTCACATGATGAAGGTGCTAAAGCTAATGACATTCCAATGCTGTGCTCACTAACTTGTCTGCAATAAAGTTGTTATGTATGCTATCAATGACATAATAAGTAATACAATTTCCAGAAGAAATGTATACATTTCATCAATATGATTTTTAAATACAGAATTTTTGATGAATGTAATCTTTATTAAATTGACATAATCTATATTCAGAATATAAAAGCGAGAATTGGAAATGACCGTTTTTCATATTATATAACCACATATTTCATTAATATAACCTAATTCATTGTAGTAGCAAAGGTATATTTTTGTTGCATTGTATAAATTTTTTTCTGTGGTTATAGGATTCAGTTAGCTTACTTAAGTACCACAAACTAAAAAGAAAAACAAGACAGAGAGAGAGAAAGAGAGAGAGAGATGGTGAGAACTCTCTTTGAAATGTTATTGAATGTTTAAAATATTGTTTATATATAATTAAAAATCTCTAAGTATTAATTTTTTCCCTTTCTAATATAATAAGTTACAAAAATGTCTGTTATCCTGGTATATGAATCTAGTTATATGGACTAGAAATCCCGCAAAATAATTAAGTTCACAATTGCTTGGATTTGTCACAATCACAGCTGCATTTATTAATATTATTTATTTTTTTATTATTTTTTTTGTTCAAAGCCTGTCACTGAGTTGAACTTCTGCTGAATTAAATGATCCTTTGAGTCACTTGTTGTTGGATAATCTGAAGGATTATCTTAAACATACCTCAACAAAGGCCTAAACTAGTCTGGGTAGTGGTCCTTCCCATAATGCATAGCATTATACATGTCTGAAAGGATATGTGTATTGCATTATGGGATATTAAGGCAATTGATGTTAAGTCATTAGCCTCTATATACAAGTAGCCCAATCATGAAGTGACTTGGTTTCATGCTTTATCTAAGGGTAAGCAAACAAAGTTTGCTTACCCTTAGATAAAGGTTGAAACCAAGAATATAATTTCTTGTATCTTTAATTTACAATATAAAGTCTGTTGTACCATTCCTTAATCTCATCCACCATGTGTGCTTTCAGTGCCCTTTAAGGCAATGCATTTCGTGCTCCTACCACTCTGTGCAAAAACTTACTTCTTATCCTTATACTCATCACTTTCTTTTGTAACTTCCAGGGTACCTTCATGGTACACAACATAAACTCATGAGGCGGTCCAAACTTGATGTTATTCAGAAGAGGACAATCCCATTAACAGATGATCTCTGTATCACTAATGCATTCCAGTCGCTTTCTTGTAGATTTTTCTGCTAACATAAGTATTTTCACTGAAACTGTTTTGCTGAATTGGTTGCTTTCATTCTCCCATTTATTTTAGAAAAACATGCACAGCTTTTTAAATAAACATTTACTCTTCAGCAAATGGATAAGGGATTTTCAGCTGAAGGTGAGTTTTCCAGGATCCTATAGAGGGTACAGGGGATTACCTCCTAAAAACATACAGGGTTTTTTAATCCCACAAAAGTCATATCAACCAAATGAACATGTGCAGTTTAAAGACATAATACACTAGCCTTATAACTTTAGTTATGTCACCCATAATTCCAAACAATTACATCTGATTCAGTAGTGAGAAAGAAAGCAATTTATTATTCTTAAATTTAATTATTTTAAATTATTAAATGCATACACCATCTGTCCTATCAGGCAATGAATAGCATTGTCCTGCCATCCTTCTCCAAAATACCCACTTGCACTACTTCCTTTTGTAACTTCCAGGGATGGCTTCTTGTCTTGTTCTACTATATGGAAAATCTCTTTGGTGTCAGGCTATTATGATTCTAAATTATATATATTTCACATAACATCCATGTGCTGATGATAAATTATTTGATCTTCTATAAAATTATATTTAACAGTGTTTCAGCAACATTCAATATAGATGAATGCATTTTAAATGTCCACAATATAGATTGAGCACAATATAATCCATGCTTTTGTACCATAAAATAAAAGTATGATAATTGTTAAAAATTTAATTAAATTATGCTGGCCTGGTTGGCCAAGTGGTTAACGTATCCACTCTCCAATCAAAACGCTGTGGGTTTGAATCCCACCATGGGCATGGATGTTTGTGAAAATAATAGCGTTGATGGTCTGCAGTAGATGGCATTGGTGTAGTTGTGGTTGGTGGTCGGCGGTAGATGGTGTTGGCAGTTGATGGTGTTGGTGTGGTTAGTTGTAGTTGGTGGAGACGGAGAGTTGTAGAGTAGGTGCCCTCCCTTGATGAGTCTTTGGATTCCCTGGAGGTGTTATGTAATAATAATAATAATTATTATTATTATTATCTAAAACAGTTGGGGGGGAGAATGTTTTTGATATTTCATTGTACCATATAATAATACGGATCCTCTATGGCTCAGTTGGTATCGATGAGCCCTTTTGTTTCAAAGTCCCAGGTGTGACTCCTGTCTATTATCAGGCACTGTCAATCAAATAGTGAGTAAGCCAGTCGAAAAACACAGGTGAAGGTTTTATTAAACTCCTGTAAACTCAGGTTTTTCATCTTTCAAAAAGATAAACCACCCCAAGAATACAAAGATCGATGGGCTTAAATACTTGCCATTTGGAAGATGCCACAAAGGAGTAGTATGCTGTCTGCATTAATTTGCCATGACCCCTAAGCAAGGGACTTCACTCATCCTAGGTAGCAGATGGATTAAAGAACATATAACAGTATGCTATACTTTTTATTGTAATTTTGGTTGTGTGCAAAAGTTTAAACTATAATATAATTGAAAGCTTTTCAGCAATACATAAAACAGATCAAGAGGTTGTTTGAAGATATTTATAAATGCCACATTTTTGGTAGAAGTTTATCAGTCAAACAGAAGTGTCACAAATACTAGTGGGCTGCAGAGAATTGCTGTTCAAAAAATGTATAAAACATGCAGATATCTTCCATATACTGCTATTCAGACATTTTGTATCTTATTGTACTAGATTGCAATTGCTAAGCTAATAAAGTGTAGATTATATATTTAGTTTCTTCCTTTCTTTTTATCCTATTTAAATTTTTTATTATTGTGTACCTGTGAAAAAAAAATCTATCCATGAAAGACTAATTTAAATATCTTTGAAAAACTTAATAATAAACAATTTTAATCAGACATCAGCATTTCATTTGATAAATCCATTGTATGAAGATAGTGTACATGATACTAATTCTTTTTTACTTTACTTTTGGGACAGATGACATTTTCCACTTGATTTAAGTTGACAAGTGAAGATACAGAGTGCTTAATCTTTTTTTTTTTCTAGCCATTCAGGAAAATATGCTCTCTGATGTTGGTGTAGTTAGTAAATACATTTAGGCACTCTTCCTATTCTGATATTGAAGATCAGATTAATGATTTGATCTTGTATAAAAATATATTTAACAGTGTTTCAACAACATACTGTATAGATGGGTGGGTGGGTGGGTGGACATTGATGTATGGTGTTGGCAGTTTTTTATTTTCCATTTAAATGGATGGCTTTAAATGGATTATGGTTTAAACTAGCATGCTACTTTTTCCTCTGTCCACCCAGTGTAAAGTGAAAGATTTCATCTGGTTGGCACTGAAGAGAGACTATTTTTCTAAGCTTGCTTATTTGGATTTTTGTAGAATCCCTTTTTATATTTGTACTAGATGTTTCCTGCTGTGTATTTGCTGTATAGTATTGTGACCAAATAATCAAAACCGAGTGTTTTCGTAGTATAGAATAACTTGTAAAATGTGTTTCACTAAAGTTCACAGACTGTACTGTGTGTAAAGCATTAAACTTCAGATGATGCAGCTAGAAAAAAAAGCAGTGTTTCATAAAAAATATAAATCCTTTATAAACTCTTTTTAAAATTAAATATATGCATAACATATGAATACCTGATTAAAGTGAGTTCTGAAATGATATTAGTTTAATTCCATGATTCCTTAAATAGTTTGTGACTTAGCTGTCACTATGCACATATTAGTTAAATTACTTTCCTATTAGCAGCAGAAATTTATTCCTATATTTTCCTTGTTGTTAAACAATAAATAATTTTGCAAATTGTCATAATCAGTACTGTGTGTATCACTGACAATGTTTTCTTTTTGTTGTTGTTGTTGTTGTGGGGGAGGTCATGCATAAACCAAAATATATTATCCGAAGGCAATAATATCCCAATATTTTTTATGCACTTGCTTTTTTTAGCCTAAATAGATCTTAATAACATTACAAAAATCAGTTGAAAGTCATATATCATCATGTGATGAAAAATTTAACAATACTCAGTAATTATTATTGCTGCTTTGTGTTTTAGTAAACATTACATATTGTCATCAGATATTGACTCTCTTGAACAGGTAATGATGTGTACTAATCTTCTTCTTCTTTTTTTTTTTTTCAGTCAATTTACACAAATTTAACACAACGAATACATTATATCTTTTTTGAACAGATTTTTTATGAAATTGAAATTAATTTCAGTTTCGTAAAAATTCCTCCTCTTTTCCATCATTGTGTACTGTTATAATATAGGAACAGATTTTTTTATTTCTATATATGTTTTAGCTAAAAAAAAGTAGCACAGGAAATTTAAGAAGTTCCACCTGGTCATTGATAGATATGATTTAATACTAATAAACTGGTAGATGTTGAAATCAGTGTTCCTATAAATGCATATTTTATATATGCACTATGCATTCGTTTTTATGTATAACTTTTTATTATATCTGTTACTTCACAAAGTGTTGTAAACCTAGCACATTTAATACCATGGATAGAGAGATTTCGAGATTCCACTCCAGAAACCAAACATAGAACTTAAACACTTAAATCCTTAAGTAGGATGGCAGTCTCACTCCAGGTCATGAAAATCATTTAAAACTAATCAGACTCCAAAATTATTATTATTTGGTATATAAATTTTTATTTTGTGCTATGCAATTCAATTTTGAATCAGCAAAATGGTGGCATATGAACTTTTGTTTCTTGCATAATTGATGTTTGCTTTCAAAATTAAAATAATTTCATATAATCTAATTAAAATTTTTTGTTTCATTAATTTGATTAGGACACTGACCTGCAGAGATAAAAGAGTTATCATTCCATTGTATAAGACCCTGATCAGACCACACTTAGACTATTGTTCTCAAATTTGGTCCCCAGGATTTGAAGGGGATAAATTAACTGTGGAAAGGGTACAGAGGCGAATAATAAAGATGGTTTCAGGTCTGTCCGTACAATGTCAGTTACAAGGATCAACTGAGGGAATGTGGACTGCAGAGTTTGGCGGATAGAAGAAGGAGAGGTGATATGATCAAGACTTTTGAGAGGCAGTTACAGGGTAGACATTGGGGAGTTCTTTTGTTTGGCAGAACGGCGGGAAGGAGCGATGACAAGTTACAAAAGGAAGCTGTGAGCAAGAGGGTGAGGAGTGATTTCTTTGCGTGGAGGGTCATTGAACCTTGGAATGCATTACCTGAGAGAGTGGTTAGAGTCAAGGAGTGGTATGATAGACTTTGTGTTTCCTAGGAAGGACCTCCCACAATGAGTCTTTTGACTCCATGGAGGCTTGAATAATTAATTTTAAAAAATACTACATTATCGATATTTTTATTTTATACTTTCTCTCTTCTTACATATATCAATCAAAAAAAAAATTAATGGTCAAGTACCAGGGCTATCATTTCTTGATATGTATGCCATGGAGTGTATAGTATACTATAATAGCACTGCACAATTAGTTTACCCTATTACTAGCTTCCTATGAACAGTTTCTTCCAAATTACTTTTTTTTTTCTTTTTTTTTTTTTTTCAGTCTTCCATTATGATGATTTTAAGATTCTGCTAATCTGTGATTTTCTCATGACATCAAGTGTTACGTTTTATGATTATTATTATTCAGGACCTCCATTGAGTCATCAGATCTTCATGGAAGGTCTGATTTAAAAATAACATAAAATCTTTCATACTACTCCTGAAATTGATTTATATTTAGCACCTTCGCTATCCTCTCAGACAGTGCAGTTAATGCAAAACAGTTTTATTTCTCACTCTTTTACTCACCTACCCCACTTTCACCTTCTATCCATAAACTCTGCAGACAATTCACAACTCTGCACGAAAAAAACCTGCCTCTCACTCCCTTACTCACACCCTCCTTATACAGTTTCCAGGGATGACCTCTGGTTCTCCCCTGATCTCCCACTATTCTCTGTAGAACTTCTCCACCATTGATCCTATAACAACCCCTTACCAACTTGTAGGTCTCTATCATATCTCCCCTCTTCCTTCTCTCCACGAGACTCTGCAA
This sequence comes from Typopeltis vanoorti, assembly GCF_054136105.1. NCBI lineage: Eukaryota > Metazoa > Arthropoda > Arachnida > Uropygi > Thelyphonidae > Typopeltis > Typopeltis vanoorti. The sequence continues at coordinate 19,210,624 of NC_143554.1, forward strand.
ATTACATCTTTTCAATCTTTCCTCATACTCAACATTCCAGAGGTCAGAAACTACCTTAGTCAGTCGCCTTTGGACCCTTTCCAACATCTCTTCATCCTTCTGAAAACCCGGTGACCAAATCTGGGCACAATAGTCCAAGTGTGGCCTAATCAAAGCCTTATACATTGGAACAAGTATCTCCCTACTTCTACATGTCAGTGTCCTCTGCATCATTCCCAGAAGTCTTTGTGTTGTCTTCACAATTTTGGCGATGTGTCCCCTAAATTTTAGATCCTTATCCACTATCACCCCCAGATCTCTTATTTCCTCTACTTCCAACAATATATTCTCACCAAGCATAAATTCTGCATCCCATCTTTGTTTTCCAAATTTTAAAACTTTACATTTTGCAACATTGAACTCACATCCCCATTTGCTTGCCCAATCACTCAATTTATTCAAGTCTTCTTGCAAGGCCACAACATCTTCACTACTCTTTATGGTTCGTCCCAACTTTGCATCATCTGCAAACAACTGAATATCTCCTTCCAAATCTTCACCAATATCATTAATATATAAGTTAAATAGTAATGGCCCTAAAACAGACCCCTGAGGCACTCCACTAGTGACTTTCCTTTTCCATATTCAGTTGTTTGTAGATGAAATGTAAAGTTGGGAAGAACTATGAGGAGCAGAGAAGAAGTGAGTGAATGGGAACAGAAGTTGGGTTGCCAGTTCATTTTTAAAAGTGTAAGGTTTTAAAATTCAGAAAACAAAGATAGGATGTAGAGTATACAGTTGGTGAGGCTGTTTTGGATCAGTGGAGGAAATAAGAGAACTGTGAGTGACGGTGGCTAGGACCATAAAATTTGGAGATATTACTAAAATTGTGAATACAGTACAATGAATTCTAATAATGATGTGACTTGTAGACATAAATAAATTATGGTTCTGCTGTATTATGATTAGGCCACATATAAACTACTGTCCACAGATTTAGTCACTTGGTTTTCAAAAGAATGAAGAGATATTGGAAAGGTACCAGAGGCAATTGACTAAGTTTCTGGTCTCTGGAAGAATGAAGCACGAAGAAAGGTTGAGAAAGTGCAATTTGACAAGTCTAGTGGATAGGAAAAGGAAGGTAGATATGATAGACATATAAGTTAGTAAGAGTTTTTATCACATTAACGTTGACAAGGTTTTTCAGGTAGATGTGGAAGAACAAGAGGTCATCCCTGGAAACTGATAAGGAGAGTGTGTGAAGGAGGTTTTTTGATGAGTAGTGAATGATTGGGATGCATTGTTTGAGAGTGTTGGGAATGTATTTAAGGCATTGTATGATGAGCTGTGTGTGTGTGTGTGTGTGTGTGTGTGTGTGTGTGTGTGTGTGTGTGTGTGTGTGTGTGTGTGTGTGTGTGTGTGTGTGTGTGTGTGAGAGAGAGAGAGAGAGAGAGAGACAGAGGGATGTCCCACAATAAGTCTCTGACTCTGTGGAGATAAGATAATAGTAATTAACTTCCCTTCAACTATCTCTGGATCCTCTAAGGACACATGATGATTTCACAGGAATTTTCATTATATAACTTTGATTTTCCTAACCCAACTCACAGGTACACATAATGAAAGACAAATTTCAGTATTCTTAGCCTACTTTTGGACCCACACGAAAAACAGTATAGCAAAGACTGTTTAAAGAAAAGGCCAGATTACTGAAAGAGGAACCAACTGTATAAGAAATCCAGATAATAAATTCTGGATAAAAAAGAATTTACTGTATTTCTAAAAACAAGATAATGGACATTATCAACATTAAATCTTATTTATACTGGTTATGACTAGACATACCCCCATAAATACATAAAACTCATCATGAGAGGATTAGTTTTATTTCTTTTTTGAAGTCTATACTCACCACATTCTTTTGCAACACATTTCATTCACTCCTTATCCTTCAAATAAAAACTGCAGCTTCTGGGGATTACAAAATTGTCTTAGATAGGTGAATAATCTGTTTACTATCTATTTGATAAACTTCTTTCAACAACTTATGTATTTATTTGTTTAGTCACAAAGTCATTGGCACTTTTTCCTGTTTATACATTCTAAGGTTTTAGCATCCATACTCTTTATTACTTATCTTTCCAAATTTTGTCACCCCTGAACAGCTTAATTTGAATAAAACCTGCATCACATTTGATGCTGCTCCCATATAAACAATTTGTTGATTGTTAGACAGCTGGTCTCATATCTGAATTCCTTATTTTATATAGTAACTTAAAATGTGGTCATCTGCAAAATGCATCATAAAATCCAGAAGCATCATAATATGTGAATTGCCTTTTTTGCAATACAGTCTTAGTATCATACTTTATTATAAAATGTAATAATCATACATAAATTTATGCTTCCAAATCCAGGTTCTGGATTTTTTTTATCATGCCCAATTAGGTTTCCAATATTCTAATGTCCCCTATTCCTTACACAACTTCAAACCAGTATTCTATTTTTTCTCTTCACCTTTAGTTGAAAAAAGCCCTTTATTTTTGAAAGAAATGTTCCTCGCATTAGTGATAAGAATCAAGTCCAGGTCTTTTTCAAATTGTCTAATGAGTTGCAAAATGCAATGTATGCATTCACTCATCATTTCAGATTACTGAAACAAGATTCTTAAAAAAATAAAAAAAAAGACTAAAGAACCACAGAAGAAATACAAACAGGTCTATAGGTTTGATGTTCCCATTTCACCAATTTCCTTTATGCCATGGCAATATCTTATCTTTCTTTCACTTCCTAAGAACTCCTTCATTAATTTAATGAAGAACTCCTTAATTAAATTAATGATGCCTGGGTGAATGGCATCATTAATTCCTTAGAATATTTCCTTCTGTGATGGTTAACATATCTTCTCCAACCAACAGGATGCTGGCTTAAATCCTGCCATTAGCATGGAGCTTGTGAATGGTCTTTGGAACAGAGTTTCTGAGTTATTTAAAATAATATATTTACATACATTATATATTTAATAAATTATATAAAAATTACTAGCTGACCTTGGTACTAATATGTTATAGGCGTAAAATCTTTTGTGGGTGGAAGCCACATTAAAAAAATCCCCTTAAAACCTTAAAATATGTGGCAAAATCTCATAAAGCCAGACAACCTTGTTGACATCTAGAGTATTTAGTATTCTAAATACATCTGTTTCATTTCACTACTATTTCTTTTAAAACCTGCTCAATCAGGGTGAAATACCTTATAAAGTGATTGTTAAACAGTTCTCTGACGTCATCTGCATTGGTTACCTGGCCATTTATACCAATCAAGCATGATTGTTTATCCATAATAATTTCTATTTCTGCTTGCAGTATAACGAAAGAAATCCTTAGGAGTGCTATTTGCTTCACATATTTTAATTTTTTTCTCTCTTTTTTGCAATTGAGCTTGCTGTATATTTCTCATGCAGCTGCTCTTCACTCCTTCCCTTTTACCTTTTCTGTAAACACATATTTCTACATAGCTATTACCAGCAACTTAATAAATTATCATATTTATTGTATTCTTGTATTAGGTGAGAGTCAGTATCCTAATAGACAGTACCATGCTGCTTTTCTACCCATCAGAATGACTTGTTAGTAACTTAAAGTTTGCCTTTATTGTATATTTTTTGAAGTGATTGATGAAAGACAATTGCTGATGCATTGATAATCTTGATGAATCAAGATTATTAGTGCTTGATGAATGTTCCTTTCTTACTTTTTAACAGTTTCTTACAGAATGTGTATTACAGAAAAGAATAATTGTAGATGATAGTCTAAATTCATTCAAGACTAGACTTGCCATTTGTTTCAGCAATTAGGTGATTTACTTAGGTTTAGGTTATTATCATGAACATATCATAGATGTCCGTGATAGCATAGATATCATGGCAATGCCCGTGATATGTTTATGTGCTGCACCATGGGAATTTTTATTATTATTATATGAAAATAATTGTAGATAGCATTTTGTTTCAGTCTTTGAAATAAAATAGTCTTATATGAGATAGTTTCACTTCTTTATAACATACATTAGTACATAAATGATGGATTAAGTGAGGAATTTTACTTTACTCCTGTTTTAAATTTCATCCTCATGATTTTTCCGTAATTAGACATAAGCAAACTGCAAATATTTTAGTGTATAGAACCCATTGGTTTCTGCACTGATTTTATGAATTAACTTCATTGTCTAAACTTGTTTTTCAGTTGATCTTTAATTTAACAGGTAATCTATACTGCAGTATAAAGACATTATATATGAGCAAAAGCATTTTCACATTTGCCATAAGAAAAAGTGAGAAAAAGTTTTTAAAAAAGTGAGAAATAAATACTGTTAAGTCACTAAAACCACTTGCAACAAATACTACAGTAACTGACAATGTTTTCAAGAGTCATTTTTTAAATATAAAAAATTAAGAACTGTGGAATTTTAAAATGAATAATGCTTGAATTTGAAATGTTTCTTTAGTTTTTGTTCATTTCTTATGCATTTTTATACTCTGTAAAAGCAGTAATTTCATGATCATGTTGTCCTCTTATTATATGCAGCAATAAATGTGTAAACAATTGATTACAGAGTATTATTATTATTTTTTATCTTTTTTTTCCCCTTTTGTTAGCTAGTCTTCCATAAAATTTGTCATTTTGAAGTGTGCCTCTTTTGACATCTTACACAGTAATCTAATTCTTCATCGCAAACTCTCTGAGTATTCATTCCTTTCACTGCTTTTTTTTTTTTTTTCTGAGTAGTTAGTTAAATTTCACGTTATTCCATCTCAAGGTTGATGCTCTTGATGTGCCAAGAGTTTTATTATTTTGAGCATCCTTATTCACTGAGCTAATCATTTAAGTTCAGTTAAGAAGTCATTCATTTATAGTTGTCATGCATTTATTTAATATCATTTCTGCAAAAAAACATTGTGATATATTATAAAATGGTGCAGTATAATATTTAGAAAATAGGTAGTTCAAAATAGAGTGATGAAACTCTAGATTAATTTTAAAACTATGCATATATATACTAATAAAGCACACCCTGAAGTGAATTGAGAGCATCCTAATGATTAACGGAAGTTCTACGTGTTGGTTGAAAATAAAGAATATCGTCACATTTGAAGAAAAAAAAATACTTTGAGTGCTCTAATTTGTAAGAATTTTTGTTTGTCATTATATTCAATTTGTAGAGTCAACTACCATTTGAGATAAAAACTTTACTAATGTCAAACAGTAGTTGACTCCATATTACAAAGGTGTCTTTGTAATATACAGTAAATGGTTGTATCATAAAGTACTAATATTATATTATTAAACCACTGTATATTTGGCTACTGTTATTTGCTCACATGACGAAGACTGGTTTTAATATTTTATTTTATACAAATAAAAATAAGTGACAAACTTTTCACTCCTGGTTCAGATATTTTAGTTATTATGTATTAATGCTTAAGAAACATAACTAAAATCAAGATTGGATTGCAATAGAATGTATCAGCAAACCTTATTTGTGAAAAGTCCAAATGAGTTTTATTTTATTTTTTTTATATATAGTTTGCATAAAGTCTAAGAATTTTATGAGCACTTGTCTGAAACTAGCTGCAAATGAGCAAGGATATGTTCCTGTTTTATATATATATATAATATATAAATATTTTGTTTTATGTTAGTATTTTTAAAAGTATTACAACAGTGGTTAATCCCAAACCCAAAATGTTTTTCAGTGGTAGTTTGTTCTTTCTGTCTTGAAAAACAAAAAAAGAAAAAAAAAAGACATCTCTTATAGTAGATAACCTAACTTGTTGGTGTAACCATATTGAAAGAATTTTTTTTGCATTATTTATAAATTTTAAAAGCCTTTTTTTTCTTCTTAATTATGCTAACAGGAAGAAAAGTGGAATGATGTCCAGTAACTATAGCTGTCCAGTTAATTAAGGTGTTGAAGCTATATCTTGTTTGTTTGTTTATGTGTATGTGTACCTCAGATGAGGACACATTGTGACTGTACAGAATATGATACACTAGTGTAAGGAATAGCTTTTGACAGTCTTAACAGGGTTAGAAGGGTGGTGATATTTTTTATCGAAGATAACCTATGCCAACGATTCAGATATTTAGTACTGTGATGTGATACCCTTCCTTCCCGGTGATACAAGGGTCAGTTTTTTTTCCAAAGTTTGGTATGATAGCAATACATGGTTTGTTGAGGGTTGCACTACCAACAAAGAAAGGGGAAGGGGGTAATGAAATAGACTCCTTGTTAACTAGCAAATAGTGCCAATCCTGCAGCATAGATGAAAATGTTTTTGAAACTGTTGCTTTTATATAGATGCTACTCGTTACACATGCAATATGTGTTCAGTGTACCTTGCAGTGCTTCTGTGATTGTTTTGGACTATGCAGTGTTTAGCAAGAGTAATGTGCTTGCTTCACAACCATGCAATGGCCATCTCTTGGTAGTTCATCTAATGTCAATAGATTTAGTGTTAGCAGAATGTGGTTTGCAAAGGAATGCAGCCAGTCTACTTAAAAACAGCCATCCTACTATATGGTTCTTGTTTTTCTGTCAGTAGCTAATGTTCTACAAACTCTCATGTTACTTTGCTGTGTGCTAGTGTTAAGCATGTCTTTGGTGGTTACACTTATTGCAAAAAAATAGCATGCTAATATTTGGCTAGGAACTTTTTACGCACAAGTAATGGATTTAACTAATCTTATGAGAGGGATCAGTGCATTGGATTAAGTAATTATTTGCAAATTTCAGTGTTGCAATTTATGTAACCACCAAGGACAAACATATTAATTCAGAGTCTTTCAACTATTTTGTGGTTTAACATGGGAAACAAAGTGACCAGTTTTGTATTCAAATATCTGGTAGTAAGCATATGTGAGGAGGCTGTGCACTGGCAACAAAGGATTTGCCATATTTAGTGAGAAGAGATCAAAAAAACTATATCTCATCACATATAACATTGAATGTTTTGTCTATTACTACTTGTCTCTTGCAGTTTGCATTTCAGAGTAGCCATTACCACAATGTACAACTGTTTAGAAATGTCTACATTACTGTGCTGTGATCATGGTTTCTAAATTGACTAAATAATCTTGTAGACTTGTATTTAAAATAGCTCAAGTCCACCACTCTTCAATTGTGATCATCTGGTAGCCTTTTACTGTTTTTTATCAAAGTGATACATAGTGATAAGGTTGTCATGTCACTGTAAATGCCTTCATTTTCACTTTGGTGTAAGAGAATAAATGCTTGAAGTTTTATGACATGATCATTACAGATAATGCTAATGTCTTTTAAAAGTTTCTTCTCGTGAGAGCACTACTATCGTCAGTGTTCTGTTCAGTTTATTCATCATGTAGTCAGATTGTAACTTCTTTATCTTAATAAACTTGATGTAGGTTTTGCAGTGAAGATTTTGTCCTTATTTTCTAACAACTGCAATCACAAAATAAATTATCATTCATAAAAGCAGACACAGATTTAATTATATTATTCTGTTTAGAGTAATTTTGAATTAATGTGAAACTATAAAACCAGTATATTATGTCAGACTGCATATAGGTCTGAAATCAGTTTAGAATTTTTAGTGTAAGCATGAAGATACTGAACAGACAATGATGGACTGATAATTTGGGATTTGACTAATCAAACTTTATCATATAGTGACTTAAACCAGAAGATGACAAACATACAACATTATGAAATGTCATGTTAGCTGAGGTGTCACCCAGTTAAACAAGGAACCCTGGTGTTTTCGTCATGGAACCTGGGCAAACAGCTCCAGGAGGTGCCCTGGTTCAGCTCCTTGAACAACCTTGACATCAGCAGAATTGAAGATAGGCACCCTCATTGATGTAAGATGTATCAACGGAAAAGAAATGGAACTGGCAGAATAATTAGAGAAATATCACATCTATAGATTGGGTGTTATTATTATTATTATTATTACGTAACACTTCCAGGAAGTCCAACGACTCATCGAGGGAGGGAACTTACTCTACACTCTCTTGTCTCCATCATTCCACCAACCTTCATCATCTACACCAGTGATGGCGAACCTTTTTACCCAGGTGTGTCAAAAATCTTTTTTTTTTTTAAATAATGACGTTGTTGATGTGCCACTTGCATACATGCATTATAAATTTAACTACTTATTCATAGATGGTGACTTATACATATCATATTAGGCTATTTATTTAATAAGACATTGATATACAATCTATGAATTCATATTATACAATTAATTTAATAAACTGAAATGATTGAAATTAGTTTTTTTCATCAGAATACCAATATTTTTCAACATCCAAGGTGTGTCACCTGAAACCCTCAAGTGTGGTCAGTGCTGACACGCATGTCATAGGTCGCCATCACTGATCTACACCAATGATATCTACTGCTGACCACCACCATTTTCATAGACAATCACAAACAATCATGCCCTAGCTGGGATTCGAACCCACAGCCTTTTGGCTGGATAGCGGATATGCTAACTACTTGGCCAACCAGGCCGGTGTTAGTGAAAACAAAACAAAAAAACAGGCAGGATTCTTCTAAATAATAACAACAACAACATGTTATATTCAGGCAGTAATCATCAAGAAACGAAAAGAGTAGCTATAGCATTATGAATTGCCTGCCCTTCAAGAATATTATCTTCAAGTGATGTGGGCAAATATAAAATTGGAAATTAGACAATGAGACTTATTTTGGCTTATGGTACCATAGAAGTCTCTGCTAAAGGAGAAATGGAAGAGGAATTTTTTGAGTCACTAGAGAAGGAAGCTGACATGAAGGAAAAGTGGGTCCTAGTTGGAGATCTGAACATCAAAGTAGGAAATGAATACCAAACATATATAATGTTTTGGGAAAATTTGGAGAAAAGAGCAAACCTATTAATCATGGTTAAGTACCTGCTGTATTTTTATTCAGGACAAGGACTAGTTGTTACTAATATCATGCTTGAACATAAATATACAGTGGAACCTCGTTTGTCGAACGCCTCTCATCTCGAACAAAAACACACCGGTTCCCAAACAGGCAAACTAGCAACCATGTGATCCCTGGGCTGAGATGTACGGCAGAAGAGCGTCATGCCGCAGCCTCCTCTCAATCCAGACACCTGCTCGAATTTGCAGTGCCTTTTCTTGATTTTCTTTGTGTTTTGCTGGTTTTTTTTTTATATAAATTATCATTAAATGACCACCGTGGGATCGAAGAAGGATAGTGATAGCAGCAAAGTGAAAAGAAAAGTTGTTAGAACCACGATGGAGGTGAAAAAGAAATCTTATCCAAATATGAAAATGACGTTTGTGTCTTGGATCTTGCTATGCAGTTTGGTATGGTGATATCAATGATCTGTACAATACCCAAAGATAAAGAGGCGATCAAGGGAGCTGATGTTGCAAAAGGAGTGAAAGTTCTTACTAAACAAAGTCATGAGACGATTGAAGAAGTGGAAAAATTATTGCTGATTTGGATAAACGAGAAACAGCGCTAGTGATAGTGTTTCTTAGGCTGTAATTTGTGAAAAAGCAAGGTGATTACATGATCTGTTTAAAAAACCCTGGTACGAGTGGTGCTAATAGTAAGGCTTGGGTAACCAGGGAATTTTTTATTCAGTGGATCCATAAAATCTTTGCCCCAAATGTGAGAAAATGCCTTCAAGAAAAAAAAAATGCCATTAAAATGCCTTCTTGTGATGGACAATGCTCTGCATTGCTTACTGGACGAGTTGGCGGAGGAGTTTGATTTTCATCACAGTGAAATTCCTGTCCTCTAACATGACTCCTCTAATCCAGCCCATGGACCAGAAGATCATTTCAAACTTTAAAAAACTCCACACCAAAGCACTGTTTCAGAGGTGTTTTGAAGCGACCTCTTTCTCAGAATTAACACTCAGAGAATTCTGAAAACATCACTTAATTATCCTCCATTGCTTAATATTCTTGACAAAGCCTGGGTGCAAGTGACTTACAGGACCATAAACTTAGCCTGGAGGAAATTGTGTCTAGACTGAGTATGTTGCTGTTGTCGATGATGTTGGGTCTCTGGGCAAAAGCATGGACTTGGAAGTTGGCAATGCTGATGTGGAGGAACACAAGAATGAGCTCACCACGGAAGAACTGGAACACCTTCAGAAGGAGCAGCAAAAAGACGGTGGTTGAAGAAATGTTTTCAGAGACAGAGGAAGGAAGGGAGGATTCCTAGTTCTTTGATCAAAGAAATGTTGTGAAATGGGGTGAGGTGCAAACTTTTGTGGAAAGAGATCACCTGTTTTCATCTATATTTTATCTATATATTTTATATAGATTTTATGCATTTTTCATTGTTTTTGTATGCGATTTTATGCATGAAGTACTGTTGTAAAGGATTAAATAAGCAATCATCTGGGGTTTGGGAATGGATTATTCCATTTTACATTAATTCTTATGGGTAAATGGTTTCAGTTTTCAAACAAATCGGTTTCCAAACAGCCTTTAGGAACGAATTATGTTCGATAACCGCAGTTCCACTGTATGCACAAATTCACGTGGACAGAAGACACAAAAATTAAGGCCTGCATTATTGACTATGTTCATTCAGAGGATCAGTAAGTAAGAAAGTTTCAAAAGAATCAAAGTAAAAACACTTTAAGAAATATACTTAAAATTTCAAACTCTTGCTTTGCTGAATTGCTAGTAACTGCTTGTTTCCTGCTGTTATTCAACGCTACTCGCATATTTACTCTTTCTTCTCATCATCATCATCATCATCATATGTTCACTGGACTTCCACAGATGCCGTATGGTCACTGATGCTTGGTGATGTGCCTCACCCTTTCTTCTACTGGTCATACAGCTATAGTATGCTCAATGAGATTTCATTCTGCATTGTCAGACAATCTCTATTCAGATGCCAATTTCTTCTTACTAGCTTGTGTTTTATACTCCTGGTGATGTCTTTTTTATTATTATTATTATTATTGTTATTTTATTTTCTGGAGCTGCATAACTTCATGAGTTATGCAAAAGAGATGCAGTGAACAGATCTTGAACAGAGTCCCAGGCAAAGGTGGTTATTCCCCTCCCCCCTCAACTAGTTATACTGTAGCAGGTCACCAGTTTGTTTCCTTAGTTCATCATATAAAACTGGTAATTAACTTAAAGAATTTACAATGCATGAAATGGATATTAATTAAAGGAAACTTTAATGAATACCTTCAATATTTGCTAATTTGGAATTTGCTACAAGAATTAGTTCATCATAGTCTGCTGTCTGCAAATCCACACGTCCCTTTCATTCTGCAAAGATTGCACCCATCTAGCCTACTTTCCTTTTATGCTCTCTGTCAACCACATGATCACTCTTGCCAACTGGTGGCATCATAGGGACTTCATCTGTTATCACTATACAAGGCTATTATATTAAATCCACATTCCACTTTTGTATTAGATAGTTATTCTAAAGCAACCCATGGAACTCATTCTCTGTATTTTTTCCTGTTTTGTTTTAGTCACTCATTATTATCATCTACCTGTGAGTCACCAGTCTCATATCTATCATCTGTCAGCCATATCTCATTTACACTGATGATTTGAAGACCAATTAATTTTATCAATGCCACAAACTGTCCCTTTATTCCTAACAGTCCTTGCATTGGTATATGAGCATAATAGCTTGCCTTGGTCTCCCTTTCCTTTCTCACTTTGTCATTCCCAAAAACATTTTACTTGCTTTGCAAAATTTTACAAAACAAATGACATTAGAAAGGGGTGATGAAAATCTGGTACAATTTTCTGGTATCAGAAAATTGTACCAGATTACAGAAAATCTGGTACCAGATTTTCTGGCACCTGAGACAGGTAAAGATGACTACAGGTTAATGTTATTCTAAGAATCAATAACTCACCTTGTAGGAGGTCTTATCATGAATCACAAGAAAAAAAAATAGAACTTATTTTCACTTACAAGTTCCTAAAGTCAAGCTTTCTCCCTTTAAGCACTATTTGCAGATGTTCTTGAAGTTTTCATTCTGGCACTGCAGGGATAGTTGTTTCTCAACCAAGAAGATATAAGTATGCTGTTATCAACAAAATATGATAGGAAGGGGGGGGGGGGGCAGAGGTTGCAGTAACTAAAAGGAAATTATTGGTGAACAGGAGGAAAAGGGGTGATGAAAGAACAAAATCTTTGGCAAGGAAAGTGAGAGCATCATTCCAAAAGCCAAATGCAATAAGTAAAATGCCATCAGAATTCTGTTCTTGGGATGCCTGAAAATATCCAAATATTAGCCAGGGCTAAAGTTCTGTGTACTCCCTTTGAGAAATAAAAGATATTAGAAGATATATCTGTCATATTAATATCTAATGATATTAATATGATAGAACTTTTTTCAAGATGAGAACAGTTACTTAGTGACATAATTTCCTACTACTGCAGGAAATTGTTTTGCCTCCTTTTCCACTCTCTCTTGGAACTTTACCATAGCTGACACTTAAATTAAAGAGCCTAATCAGAGGCATTGCCAGTTTCCTTCCACAATCTTGCTAATCCCACAGCTATATTTACATTGGGATTCTGCAATATCCTAAGAATGTCCAGTTCATCAACCTCTGATCCCACATTAGTATCTGTCACATATGTTAAAGCAGTAAACTCAATAGAATGATATACCCTTGCAAAGTAGTCACTCAGTAACTCAACTATTTTATCTGCTTCTGTCACCTTGTGACCATCATCACTCATTAAGGTTAACCTTCATTGTCATTCTTCCTCTTACTTGCCACATAATGAAAGAACTAGTTGGTTTTCCTTTGGCCTGTTCAGCAAGATTCTTCTAATCTGATTCTGCCTTCCTTGCCATGATGTTCACTTTTCTTGCCTGCATCTTGTATTGTTCATGAGTTTGATGGTCACATTTCTCCTTATATACTCTTCACAGCATTTTCTTCTTCTGCAGCTCATGCTTAATGATATTACTCATCCGTCTAACTCCTAACCCTCCTTATCCTAGGTATAAAATTTAATACTGCTTCCTCTAGATGACTCTTAACTATCTCCCGTGCTTACCTTGCAACTTTTCATGCCATGGTACAGATTTAAGCTTCCTCCTAAGCTTGTCATAATCACCTGCCTTGTAGTTCCATATACAGGGTGTCCCAAAATTCACGCAAGAAATAATTTTGATAGAAAACACAGGTTTTTAATTAAAAATTGTAATTTCTTATTGATTCATAAAGTATACAGTATAGGGTTATGCATGGAAGAGCATATCAGGTAAATGGCCTCCACGGCTTTGCTGGCACATACGCACTCTTTTGTCGAAATTTTCCATGACCGTTTTGCATAAATGTGGCTGAATTTCGTTGATATAGCACTCAATTTCCTCTTTCAAGGCGTGGGTGGTCGTGGGCTTGTTGGCATAAACCTTAGACTTCAAAAAACCTCAAAGAAAACAGTCCAACTGCGTTAAGTCACATGATCTGGGTGGCCAATTTTGATCACCAAAACGGGAAATTACACGACCAGGAAATGACTCATGCAGTAATTGAATTGTTTCTCAGGCTGTATGGCATGTGCCACCGTCTTGTTGAAAGCACATGTCGTCCACATCCATATCATGCAATTTAGGCACAAAAAACTGGATTATCATGTCGCGATAGCGAGCACCATTAACTGTTATTGCCTTACCAGCCGCATTTTCGAAGAAGAATGGACCGATGATGACCCCAGCCCAAAATCCGCACCAAACAGTGACACGTTGTGGATGCATTTGTTTCTCAACAATCACTCGTGAATTTTCTGAACCCCAAATGCAACAATTTTGTCGATTAACGAAGCCATCAAGATGAAAATGAGCCTCATCGCTGAAGATGATTTTATTCGAAAAATAAGCATCCACTTGTTGTTGTTCCATAATTCATTCAACGAACTCTCTTCGCTGTGTGTGTGGTCATTTTTAATAACCCTGAACTGTCAGCTGTCACGCTGTCTTTTTTTTCACGTTAGCAACACTTTACCGCACAAATGGCGCTAAATTTAAATCTTGCACGAATTTTGGGACACCCTATATATATATATATATATATATATATATATATATATATATATATATATATATATCCCTTTTTGACAGATTCCTCATTCTTTACAATATTCCAAGTGAAGTCTGCATGATTACTTGTGCCATTCGGGGGCAATGTGGTCACCTTGGTTATGGATAACACCTATGATCACGTTCAATAATCTCACTCCCCTAGTCCCCTCCATGTTGCCTCAAGTAGTTGTATAAATTGCATTTCCTTCCTGCAATATGATCATTCTTCCTTCCAGTCTATATCTCCATAGTTGTAAGAATCACTCGATCTGTACTAATTTGCTGATGCACGTCTTCCAGATCATCTGCGGAACTCCCTGGTTTATAGGAACAACCAACTGTATATGTTGTCTTACTGGCCTTGATCTGACACCAGACTGTTTTATATGAACAGCCATCCTCCCACCTATCTCCTATTCTTTTTAGCTGCAATTCATCTGCTATTATCAGCAGTACCTTCCCACCCCGCATCCAGTTTTCTCTATTTTCCCTGAAAATATTAAAAACTCTTCACATTCAATCCCTGTAATTACATCATCTGCTGTTTGCCAAGTCTCACTAATGCCTATAACGTTTGGCGAGATAGCACTAACCAATGCCAAAAACTCCTCCCTCTTGTTCCTTATTCTTCTGACATTTGTATATATAAACTGTTGCATCCCTTTAGGCCCCATCCATCTTCACTTCCTGAATTGATGACCCTATTTTTGCTTGAGATACTAGATTCCTCACTTGGTCATTCTCACACTCACTCGCCTCATAGAAGCCTTTACACAAACTCATGAGCTTTCAACCTAATTGCTCGAGTTCTCCTGAATTTACACTTCAGCATCTTCAGTGAACAAAGCTCTCTAGACACCTGACCCCAGATCCAAATCCTCTAGAATCCTCCAGCACCTCAGACCTGCCTGAGGTACTGGAGTCCTTCTTTATTAAAGTCCTTCTTTAGCCCTAATTTTTTGAGGCCCCCAGCTAGAGTCTCATGCTGCTGTGCATAAGTATGCCCTTAGGTAGGAGACTTACAGTCTTCACCTTCGTGCTGTTCAGTTTTGTCTCTTCTAACAACTCCTTTACATCCTTCCTCATAGAATACTTCTTGCCTCTCAAATCATTTGCACCTACCAAGACAATCAGTTCTTTCGCCTTACCTTTTTGCATCTTGATGGTGTGACTAATATCGTGAATTTTTGCATCAGGAAAATACAGTTTTGTCACATTTAAATTAAATACTCTCCTGGTCATTGAATCTCAGTACATATATTTTCTTCTTAACTTGTTTTTTTTTGTTTGTTTGTTTGTTTGCTGGGTCTTTATTACTACCTTGGACTGCCTGCTAATCTATTGCCACTTTTGCAATTTTTCAATTTCACTCTTTGTCCTGTGAATTATAACATTCAAGTTACTATTTCTTTATTTATCTCCATTTCCATGGCTGCACATTCCACATTAATTCTGCTATTTTCCATCCTACCATCAATACTGTCTACCCTACTAACTTTTGCTGCGTTCTAGTCATCTAATTAGGCACGCACTTTTGAAGCATTTAATATACATTCTTTCTTCAGTTTCAATTGCCTTCCACATATCCTTTAATTTTCTCAACAAATGTACTTCACACACACTGCACTGTACAAAATCAATGTAAATTCAATCGCCTGACAACGTGGTCTTTGCCACCATTATTCTAACACGCATTGGAGCCATGCCTACTATATTGTATTTACAAATAAATAAAATAAAAAATAAATAAATACAGGGTTTACTAACTCAGTCTATCACACATCCATTTAAAAGAACTATAATAAATTAACCTAATATTATCAACTAAAATATGAAAAAGTTACTTCTCCTTCTGAAGCAGTAATAACCTCTCTGCATACAGCAATGTTATAATTAGGCAAAGGGTGTACTGAAAAGGGAAGATGATTTTTCTAGATTTTGCAAATATGTTGTATTGTTTTTACTACATGAAAAATTTCTGTTGAAAGTGAGGTAATAAAGGTAATAGACCAAGTCGTGTATAAGGAGATGCAATATCTCAAAAGAAAAGGATGTTAATTTATATATCAACACTACAGTCCAAGGTTTGACAGGAGATATTCATGTTGAAAGTATATTTTTCTCTAAATCCAGAGTAATTTAATAAAAAGGTGGCACACCGTTTGGCAGCTCCTATAGGAGGAGATGACCTTGCTAATGCTTCTGCCTTGGTATCTCCACTTGGGCCTGGCTCCCACTGAAGAGACCTCAATAAAGGTCAAAACTAGTCTGGGTAGTGGCCCTTCCCTTAATGCATAACATTATACATATCCACAAGGAGATGTGTTTTGCATTATGGGAGATACTGAGATAGGAGTGTTAGCATCTTGCTCCACCTTTGCAAGGAGTTGCCCAGTGTTGTACTGCTTTATCCCAGTCCTGAAGATACTTTCAGGTGCAAACTTTGTTTGCACACACACTTGGATAAAGGATTAAACTAAATTTATTAAAGGAGATATTCAGTTGTTTGCTGATGATGCTAAATTGGCAAGAGCACTTTCAACATGCTCTAATGCGATGCTATTACAATGGATTTTAATGTTTTAGTGTTTGTGTAGATTAACTGAGATATGATTTCAGTATTACTGAGTATAAAGTCATGCAGTGTCCATAAATGATGGCACAAGGTGTGTTGTATTGGAAAAAACAAGGGATCCAGGGTTGTAGGTGGAAAGTGAGCTGAAGTTCAAGGGCCAAACCTCAAAAATTGTAAAGGTTACTTTGAAAATTTTGCTGTCAAAGGACAGCGACAAGCAGGGATAAGGAGATAACTGTTACAAATATGGAAAGTTTACCCAGTTGGTTACAATGTCCATTATACTTGATAAGAAATTATATTATTGTTTTCTTTTATCATTTACCCAAGAATGAGTGTGAAGTAACTCCATATGACCAGTCTACAAGTATACAGAGGCTGCTGACTTCCCATCAATTGCCTTAGTATCCTATAATTCATTAGCACATATCATAGTGGTGTGATTGATGTTGTGCAATATATAGAAGGGAGGCAAGGATTAAGAAAATTAAAGGTGAAAGAATCAGAGGTGTATCAAGTGTATCACCACCATGCCCTTGACCTGCTTATTTAATGAAAGTCTTACAGTGGAGAAGGTTCCTAAGGAGTGGAAAGAAGGCACAATTATACTTCTCCACAAGCATAGTTTGAGAAGAAGAGGTTTGCAATTATAGACCTGTCTGTGTGTCTGCAATTGTGGTCAAAGTTTTGGGAAAAATGTTTAGAAATAGAATTCAGGATTGGATCGATGGACATAAGATTCTCCAGGATGGTCGGCATGGGTTTGTGAAAGGTAGATCCTCCTGTTTTAGCAATCTGCTTATATTTTATGGTAAGGTGACAAATGTGTCAGATAAGGAAGATTCATATGCAGTGATTTTATTTTTTTAGACTTTGCAAATTTGATAGATTACCACATAACAGATTGGTGTATAAGCTGCACAACAGGGATTAGATAGCAGATTGGTTAGGTGGGAAAATTAGCTTTCTGAAAGATAGATATCAGCAAGTTATGTATGATGGCACAGCATCTCAGAAAAGGAAGGTGACCAGTAATGTGCCTCAGAGTTCTGTTCTTGAATGCAGAGGCATGCTACATGGAGTCTGTAGATTCATTTCAAAATGGATCCTGTCATATTGTTTAACCTTTATGTCAATGACATAGTCAGTGAATTGCAAGGGGATATTCAATTGTTTGCAGATGATGTGAAGCTGGGAAGGGTTATTAGTAATAGTGCAGATGTGATAGCCCTGCAAGAGGATTTGAATAATGTGTGTTATAGCTTAAGTGCTGTGAGGACATCATGTTGGAGGTTTAATGGAATATTTATAGTACTAGAAAAGGATTAAAGCTAATTTTAATGCTTCCAATATTTTGTCTCAGTCACTGAGACATCTTCAGGGATTACAAAAAAACTCGTAATAAACAGTCAAATACAACACAATACTAAGTGGGCGACGCTAAAGTCCTATCGAGGTGGTGTGCCTCTAGAATTTTTATGCAACCGTAAAGAGTGCCACTGCAGATTCTAAAAACAGCCCTTCTTTTTTTGAATTTACTATGGTGGTGTATGGTGGGTTTTTCTCGCAATCCTGTGAGTTGTATCCAAAACATGGTCTGCAAGACCAGATTGATCATAATAATGACTGCAGATGTATAATTTGTGTTCTTCTAAATGGATGGTTGCTGATCTGCCTGTCTGTCTGAAGTAAGCCAGCTTACAGGAACAGGGTACTTTATATACTCCAGGCATTGAGAGAGGAGGGAGCTGTTTTTTGGAACAGATAAGGGTAGCAAGTTTATGGTGGGGTTTAAAAGTAATGTGGAGGTTTTACATTTTTAAGGACCTGGCTATTTGTTCTGATCTTCCAGGGATGTAGGATATGGTGATGGCATTTCTGAAATCCATCTGAAGATTATGGCCAGGGAATGGGGAAGGACCTGATTATTATTTTTTTTAATTCTGTAATCACTGGAGCCATTGGAAAGGAAGGTGTTGTGTATGTGGTTGAGTTCAGGTGTTATGTATGTGGTTCTATTGGTTAGAATTTTAATAATGCCATATTGTTCAGAAGCATGGGGGTGGGAGAGTTTATGAATGTATCTGCCTGTGTGAGTAGCTTTTCTATATACCGTGAAGGAATGATTACCATTTGGAAGGCATGTTACTAAGGTGTCCAGGAAGGTTAAACTATTGTTATTTACCTTTTCCTTTGTAAACTGGATTCTTGGATGTAAGCTATTGAGGTGACTTCAGAAGAAGTCACCTCAATAACTTACATATCTGAGCCATGAAGCCAAATAGAGAACACATCATCTACATATCTTAGCCAGATAGAAGGCTTGAGTGGGGATGAGTCTATGGCTCGTTTTTCAGGGAATATATTGAAAAGGTGGTGAAGGTAACCCAGAGTATTTCTGCAGTACTGAGAAGGATGCAGACCTCAGATAAAAGAGTTGTTATTCCATTGTATAAAACCTTGATCAGACCACTTGGACTATTGTTCTCGAATTTGAAGGGGGATAAATTAACTGTGGAAAGGATGCAAAGGCAGATAACAAGATGGTATCAGGATTGTACAATGTAAGTTATTAAGACATGCTGAGTTTGGTAGATAGAAGGTGAGGTGATATTGATTGAGACTTTTAAACTGTTGAGAGGTGGTTACAGGGTTGGCACTGGGGAGTTCTTTCACTTGGTGGAATAGAGAAGAAGGAGCAAAAACAAGGGACCATTCCTGGAAGTTAAGAAAGGAAGCAGTGAGCAAGACTGTAAGGAGTAGTTTCTTTGCATGGAGGGTGGCTGAACCATCGAATGATAGAGTAATGAGAGCACGAACGGTCAATGAGTAGTATGATAGACTTTGTGTTTTCTAGGATGGGCTTTCTATGATGAGTCTTTTGACTTCATGGAGGCCTGAATCATAATAATAATATTTTGCCTTGAATTCATTCACCAACAAAGTACCCGCAACTGATTCTGGCAATCTGTTTCACTCATTCACTACTCTACAAGCAAAAAATCTACTCCTCACTCTCTTAATAACCACATCCTTACTCAAATCTATGGGTGACTTCTAGTTCTCCTCACATTATTCATTTACTGAAATATTTCATTCACATCAATCCTATAAACCTCCCTAAGCAACTTACAAGGGTTATTCCTAAGTATCTGGCCTTACTAACTTTTAGAGGTGACAGAAAGAAAACAACTGTCACTTTTCAACATAATTTCCCTTTACTTCAACAAACTTTTCACATCTTTGAATTAACATTTCTATGCCCTTAAAAAAATGGTCTGTACTTTTGTCTGCAAAATGGACTAAAACTACATCTTTCACCTCGATGCCATCTGCAAATTTTCTACCCCAAAGGTATTCTTCAGTTGTGAGAAGAGGTAGATGTCATTGGGTGCTAGATCTGGGATATAGGGTGGGTGTTCCATCTCCTAGAAGTCAGAGTCCACTGCAGCCTTCACAACAAAGCTGTATGAATTAGAGCATTCTCATGAAGCAGGCGAATACCATGATTCGGCATTCCTCATCTATTCTCCTTTATGCTGTCATGCAGTTTGTGCAGGAATGAAGCATAATATTCTGCATTTACAATGGTATTCCTTTCCTTGAAGTCGATTAAGAGAATTCCCCGGTCATTCCTAAAGATTGTTGCCATGATCTTCTTGGTGGACTTAGTGACCAGTGCTTTGCCTGGTTTGCTACTCCATGGATTCCCTTTTGGAAAGAGGATCATAATAAAGGACCACAGTTTCATCTCTGGTGACAATGAATTCCAGCACCTTCTCTCCATTTTCCTTGGCAAAGCTCTAAAAACCTGCAGGCACAGGTCACACGATGCTCCTTTTGAATTGAAGAGAGAAGTTGGGACACCCACCTTGTACTGACCTTCATCATGTGAAACTTCTCATGGATGATGCGAAAAACAGTTGTTATAGAAAGCTCCAACCTCTGAGATTTCTTTCTTTGAGCTTCAGTTGTCTGTCACTATCACGGGCCCAATATCACGAGGATCATCTTTGTTGCTCTCTCTTAGTAGGTAAAACTGTTTAGCCCATTCTTTCATGGCAGAATATGAAGAAGACGCTTTCTCATAAATACCATTCAATCACTGTTTGATAGCACTTGGAGAAAGTCTTCTTTGGTGAAAAACTTTATCACAACAGAGTACTCAATTTTTAGCATTACAGCCACTTAGTGTGCTACATGTTAGTCAAATTAGTGCCTCCAACTGAATGATGCAAGTAGAGAGTTGAAACTAGTACATTAAGTTCACCATAGATGGTGCTATCTGTCATGCATGCCATTTTAAAATTGGCACAAATTTTGGATGTCAGGCCAGAAACTTTTGGAACCTACCTTGTATACTGTATGTCTCCATCATATCCACTCCCACATCCCCTGATCAACCAGGTTCTGTAACCCACCAATCTTTTCATACATAGAGCATTGCACGGTCCTGCCGCCATCCTAGTTACTCGCCTCTGAATCAACTCCACCTCATATATATCTCGAAGAAACCCAGTGGACCAGAACTGTGTACAGTAATCCAAATAAGGCCTAATCAAAGCCTGATAAAGTGGAATGATAACTTTTTATCTCTGCATGTCAGGATGTTTTTCGATAATCAGGTAATCCTATGAGCTTTTTTAGCCACTTTTGCAATATCCCCTTTGAGTTTCCCCTATCCACCAACATCTCCAAAACCCTACCTTCATCAAATCTCTGAAGTATAATCCCATCATTATGGTGCACAGCTGGCAATCTTTTTACTCCAAAATGCATAACTTTACACTTTTTCACATTAAATTGGCACCGATTCTTCTTTGCCCATACTGCCAGTATATTTAAATCAACCTGTAAAATATTAATATCATCTCTTTACTGACTATTGCTCTACAGAATTTCGTATCCTTTGCAAACAACTGAATATTTCCTCCTCAGATCAATTCTTATATTATTAATAAACATTAAACTGTAGTGGTCCAAGTATGCAGCCCTGTGGCAAGCTACTAATTACAGGAATTCTACAGAACTGCACCTGCATAAACTACAGTCTGATATCTCTCTATCAACTGCTCTCTTATAGACATCAGCTTCATATCCATACTCATTTGATGTAATTTATATATTATTATTATTACTATTATTCAGGCCTCCATGGAGTCAAAAGACTCATCGTGGGAGGTCCTTCCTAAGAAACACAAAGTCTATCAAGACTCATCGAAGGAAGGTTCCTCCCCTAAGAAACACAAAGTCTATCATATCACTCATTGACCGTTCTCGCTCTCACCACTCCATCAGGCAATGCATTCCATGGTTCAACCCAGTGGCGTAGATAGGAGGGGCGGTCCGCCCTGGGTGGCACTTTGAACCTTTTTGAACTTTTGCAGTTAATTCTAAAATACAGTCTTGAGAACACATTTCCAAATATTGTAATAATACTGTAAATTTCCTCACAATTGCTGTGTTGCTAATTGTGAGAAGAGTTCTTCTAAATAAAATTTGATTAAGAATTACTTACATTACTATGAAATAGACTTCACCAATGTCATCGATGATTTTGCTAACAAAAAAGCAAGAAATATAAAATTTATTATGTTGAAATTAAAGTTTTACTTCAAAAATAAATGTAGTGTTTTAATTTATTTCCCTATATGTCGTTTTGACTTTTTGTAGTACTTTTGGTGTGTATTGAGAGGGGTGGCAAACTCAGGGACCGCCCCGGGTGGCAACAGCTCTAGCTACGCCACTGGTTCAACTACCCTCTATGCAAAGAAACCACTCCTTACCCTCTTGCTCACCGTTTCCTTTTGTAACTTCCTGGGATGGCCTCTTGTCATCACTCCTTCCCACTGTTTATTTTTCAACCAAGCCTGTAACCACCTCTCAACAGTTTAAAAGTCTCAATCATATCACCTCTCCTTCTTCTATCCACCAAACTCTGCAGTCCACGTTCCCTCAGCTGATCCTCATAACCAAAATTGTACAGTCCTGAAACCATCTTTGTACCCTTTCCACAGTTAATTTATCCCCTTCAAATCTGAGAACAATAGTCCAAGTGTGGTCTGATCAGGGTCTTATACAATGGAATGATAACTGTTTTATCTCTGCAGGTCAACGTCTTTCTCATTATTGCAGCAATCCTCTGTGTTACCTTCACCACCTTTGCAATATGTTCTCTAAAATTCAGGTTTCTATCAATCATCAACCCCAGATCTCTTGTCTCTCTTACTTCCTCCAGTATAACTCCTCCCATAGCGTATGCAGCATCCCATCGATGTTTCCCAAACCTCAAGACCTTACATTTTGCTGCATTAAACTGACACCCCCATTCATTTGCCCATCTATCTAGCGTATTCAAATCCTCTTGCAAGGCTACCACATCTGCACTATTACTAATAATCCTTCCCAGCTTCACATCATCCGCAAACAACTGAATATCCCCTTGCAATCCACTGGCAATGTCATTGATATAAAGGTTAAACAACATAGGTCCTAGTCCTAGACATTTTGCTGCCTTAAACTGATACCCCCCATTCATTTGCCCATCCTTATTCAAATCCTCTTGCAAGGCTACCACATCTGCACTATTACTAATAATCCTTCCCAGCTTCGCATCATCCGCAAACAACTGAATATCCCCTTGCAATCCACTGGCAATGTCATTGATATAAATGTTAAACAATATAGGTCCTAGTACTGAGCCCTGTCGGACCCCACTTGTAACCCTCTGCCTCCTTGAAACTGCTCCACCATACACAACTCTCTGATACCTATCAGACAGCCAATCCTGAATCCAGTTGCCCAATCTGACAGTATATGCCTTTCCCTCATCAAATATTCTTGTAACTTTATTATAAAAGGCTAGCATATTGCTAAAACAAGAGTGCCCTTTCACAAATCCATGTTGACTCTCACAGATAACATTACCCTCATCTGCCCAATGCTGTATACGGTCCCTCACTACTTTCTCCAAGATCTTAACAACTACTGATGACACACAACTGGCCTATAATTAGACACTTTCAGTCTGTTACCACCCTTATGCAATGGCACTATCTTACCTTCCTTCCATTCCCTGGGCACCTTTCCCGCAGCCAGACTTTCATTGAAAAGCCAGGTTAAAGGCACTGTCAGTTCCCTAGCACATTCTCTCAAAACTTGTGGTGAAATACCATCAGTCCCAAAGCTTTACTGACATCCAGAGTACTCAGTATATGAAATACACTCTCCTCCTGTACCTCTAAACCTCAAACCTTCCCTATCCCTCTAGCATTAAAACTGATTCCTCCAGGATGAAATACTCCAATAAAGTGTTCATTGAATACAATTCCACTATGTTCTCTGCATCAGTCACTCTATTCCCATTTTTATCCCACAATATCATCATTCTTCCACAGTCATTTCTCCTCTTACTAGCCACATATCTAAAAAATTCCCTAGGATTTTCTTTGGATCTCCTCTCATATTCCAGTTTCGCTTTCCTTACCACACTAGTCACTCTTCTGGCCTGTGTCTTATATTCTTCATGCATCCTCTCTTCACCTGTCTCCTTATATCTCTTCCATAGCCTCTTTTTCACATGCAATTCCTGTTTAATATTGTTTGTCATCCACTTTACTCCAAATTGTGTCCTCTTCTTCACTCGTGGTATACAACTTACCATTGCTGCTAACAAATATTCTTTCACAATTTCCCACGCACTAACGATATCCCGGCCTTCCAATTCCTCCCTCCATGAAACTTCCCGAAGTTGACGTCTAAGACTATTATAATCACCTGCATTATAATTCCACATAAGTTCCCGTCTCTTTGATACTCCTGGATGTCTATTCATTTTCCAAGTCAAAACCATATGGTCACTCTCTCCAACTGGTGGGAGAGATGTCATCTCAGTTATTATCAACTCTTCTGATGCTATAACCAAATCCAAAACTCTTGAACCTCTTGTTCCCTCTGTTAAATGTTGCCTAAGACATTTGTCCCTCAAGTATTCTAGAAATTCCATTCCCCTATTGCTACATGTATCTTCCTCTCTCCAATTTATACTACTGTAGTTAAAATCTCCCATAACAATCATTCTTCTTGCACTTGCCAAACTTAACTGTCTAAACATCTCCTGGTCCCCATCCTCTGTGCTCCTGGGTCTGTAGCAACACCCCACTAAATATCCTGTCTTGCCCACCTCTACCTCACACCATATGCTCTCAAAATCATTTGTCTCACTGCCTTCCAAAGCCTCCACTCTTAGAGGACATAGGTCATCACTTATCATAAGCAGTATCCCACCACCGCCACGCTATCCCCTCTTATTCTGCCGAAAAATGCTGTACCCAGTGACTTCTATTCCTGTTATTATATTCTCTTCTGTCAACCATGTCTCAGTGATCCCAATAATTTTTGGCCAGGCTGATGCTATCTGCGCCACCAATTCCTCTCCCTTATTCTGGATACTCCTGGCATTAGTATATAGCATATAAATGCCGTTGTTTCTATACCCAGCATTATCCCCTCTAGACTCCACTGGGCTCAGTGTTATCTGATGTCATCCCCCCCCCCCTTCTCCCAAGTACCCATTCCCACAAGAGGCCACCCCTGCTACCATCCTCCCTGGGACACACTGACTTTTTCAGAACAGCAATCTCTCTAGATGGCTACGTCCTTCCTCATTCAAATGTAAGCGGTCTCTGTGTCTTCTTTTGTACCACCTCAAGCAAGAATCTCATATCTCTCACTTCCCTATTTACACCACCACTCAAGTCATTTGTTCCCACCATCACAATCATCTCATCCACCCTTTCACCTCTCTTAACTGCCAAAGCCACCCTTTCTATCGTTCCTCCTGGCAAACACTCCTCACGCATCCTATCTTGAACACCATGGATCATTTAGTCCCCATACATTATACCTCTTACCATTACCTCTCTCTCATTCCGTCTCTCCTCTTCTAGCACTGCCATACCTCTCTCTCATTCCGTCTCTCCTACTGTTTCCATTCTCTCCTCTTCTAGCACTCCCATACCTCTCTCTCATTCCGTCTTTCCTACTGTTTCCATTCTCTCCTCTTCTAGCATTCCCATACCTCTCTCTCTCTCTCTCTCATTCCCTCTCTTCTACTGTTTCCATTCTCTCTGCTTCTAGCACTCCCATACCTCTCTCTCTCCTACTGTTTCCATTTTCTCCTCTTCTAGCACTCCCATACCTCTCTCTCCTGTTTCCATTCTCTCCCTTTCTATATATTCTGATTCCTTGTGGTATCCTATCTGTGAAGTCCAACAGTTGGATAAAGATAATAGCCATTACCAACTCAGCTGTTACCTTATTATAGAAAATGAGTAAGTTACTACAGCATGACTTACCCTTCACAAAGCCATGCTGCTGCTGCTCATACAATCCCATTCCTATACCCTTTCTTGAATTTTGTTTTTAACCAACTTCTCCAATATTTTGACCACCACTCCTGAAATGCTCATTGGTCTATAATTAGCTACTTCAGTCTTGGAACCACCTTTATGCAATGAAAGTATTTTTACCTCCTTCCATTCTCTTGGGACACTACCCAAGCTGAGACACAGATTAAACAACATGATCTACAGACTACCAGTTCCCTAGCACATTCTCGTAACATGTGAAGTGATATCCTGTTCAAACCCATAACTGTATTCTCATCCAGATTCTGCAATATTCTGTGCACCTCAACTTCCTCTCTCCTTAGTTCCACATTAATCCCTATCATATCTATTACAGTAAGGTCATCAACTGGATGATACATACACTCTTGCAAAATAATTATTCAATAATTAAACTAGTTAATCTCTTCAGTTACTTCCCTACCATATGCATTCCTCAACATCATTCTACTGTGGTCATTCTTTCTTTTACTTGCCAGATATTCAAAGAATT
The DNA here is from genome assembly GCF_054136105.1 of Typopeltis vanoorti. Taxonomy (NCBI): domain Eukaryota; kingdom Metazoa; phylum Arthropoda; class Arachnida; order Uropygi; family Thelyphonidae; genus Typopeltis; species Typopeltis vanoorti. The sequence continues at coordinate 19,237,200 of NC_143554.1, forward strand.
GCCTTACTGAAAAAATTGGCTAATCTCCTCTCATACTCTGATTTTGCTTTCCTTACCATATTAGTCACTCTTCTGGCTTGTGTGGAAGGGAAGAGATTTGGACTTATTATGAACTTGGAAAAAACAAAAACAGTAGTATTTGGTGAGAAGAACATGAGACAAAAGATACAAGTGAATGGAATTGATATAGAACAATTCACATATTCAGGAAGTAAATTGACATATGCTTTATACTGCTCATGGGCTTGCTGCTCACCTATATCTATGAATCTCTTCGACATGCTTATCTTTTTTTTTTTTTTTTAACTCCTGCATAATGCTGTAACTCATCTATTTAATTCATCATCATCACGAACCATGGACACACTGCCCGTTAGTGTCTGATGTCTCCTTCACTATCTTCTTCCACCTTTCTTTATCCAGGGCACAGTGTCTCACTTTCTATAATCCTTTTCCACACCCAGTCATTTATGTTGTCTATCCATTCTCTGTATGGTCTACCTTTTGTCTTTACACCAACCATAATACCAAACATGAACATCTTTATCTTCCGATCCTCGCTCATTCTGCAGATGTGTCCAAATAATTGCAGCTTCCATTGTATAATCTTCTGTATTAAATTCTCCTTTGGTTGTATCTTGCAATGGAGCTCTTAATTTGTGATTTTCTGTAACCATCCTATTCTTAGACGCTTCCTGTAACAAGTTCTTTCAAATGTCAAAATTATTTTTCTCGGTCAGTTATTTATTATTCACACTTCAGATCCATGCAGTACACTACTAAAGATGCATGTTTCTAGTACTCTTAATTTTGTTTGCAGACTGATTGCTTTACTTCTCAAGATGTTATTCGTAACCTTCAGATTTGTTCTTCCCTTTACAATCCTGATCTTTATTTCTTTTTTACAGTCCAAGTCATGTGTCAATTACTTCCCAAATATTGAATTGTTCTATATTTTCTATATTAATTCCATTCACTTGTATCTTTTGTCTCATGTTCTTCTCACCAAATACCACTGTTTTTGTTTTTTCCAAGTTCATAACAAGTCCAAATCTCTTCCCTTCCTCATTTAACAGTTTCATTTATTTTCATTTCTATTTAATTTCCAGTTAATTAATTCTCTTAATTCTTGGTATGCAGTTAGCTATTGGTTACTTCAAACATACCTTTATCTTCCCATGCACTACTAGCATCTTTTCCCTGAAGTATATCCTTCCATGGTACTGCTCCAGGCAATATTCTAAGTTTCTCGTAGTTCTTTACCAAAAATTGCACATGCTTAGCCATCTTCTAGGCCAAAACTGAATGATCATTCTCACCCTCTGGCAGCAATATATCACATACACAAATCATCAGACCTAATCAGAAGGTCCAGCATTCTCAAACCCCTTGTACCCTCCATTACATGCTGCCTTAGATAATTATTTCTAAGAATCAAGGCAAGGTATAATAAGTGTGGTGATATGTAGAGATTTGGCCTCCCACACTCAGTTTTTTGACTCTGTGGAGGGTATTTTCTAAGAAATAAAAAATAAGTGGTTCAGTACCAGAGATAAACAAGCGAGCACATAGTAAGAATTGCATCCTAAATATGTGTATTATCTGATTGTATCCATGAAAACTTACAATACATTAATCTTAGTATGTCCACAGTGCAAAAGCTATTAAATATTGGGAAATCATGTTAAGAGATGATGCTAAACCATTTCAGATCTCCAGTAAGCAGGGGTGGGGGGGGGTTCATACTGGATGATGGAATTCATTAACCACCTAAAGACATTCATGTCTGCAGGTGGGATTTGAAGTCATAATCTATTACTTGAGAAGTGCCACACCTTCATAAAATATACTGGAGTACACATAAAGGTCCATTTAAGTGTGCAAACTGTATAAGAAGATTAATATATTAAAGACTGAACAGTTTACTTAAGAATAAATTAAAAGCAGAATAAGAAAACTTTCAGTTCAAAAAATACAAGCTAATATACATGATTAATCAATCAGTTTAGAATAAAAAACACATTTATTTGAACACAAGGTAAAATAAAGTAGACTTATATATACAAAATGAAAGCACAGGGGTCTCTCAACCCTGCTTGTTAACTCTGATATGTTTTTAAATATGAATTAATCCGATTCTGTTAATTTTTTTATTCATTTTGTTCATTAAAGAGTGAGGGTCTGAGGAACTTCCATCCCAACATCTTAAACAATTGTTAACTTTGGAGAGTGTCAAAAATTCAGCTTCTTAGTTAGCCATATTTTATAAGAGCATTAGGAAGCTTTATAGCTACATGAATTAAAATAACAAAAGTGAAGGAAAGATTAATAAACCCCCAAAAATATACTAAAATAAGGCAGAATGAATGACATCTATGGAGTGGAGGTAATTGTTAAGAACCATATATATTTTTGAAAATTATGATGATATCAGAATGTTGCATATTGCTGGCCATATGCAACAGTTGTTTCCTGCTATTTCTAATATCTCTTTGCTTTTCCAAACTACTAAGGACTTCATCCTGGCTACTTGGCTAGCCAGTTCCACGTTAACTGAACAGCTTGCTGAAAATCAACAATTTTTATGACATGTATGCAAATCATTGAAAATATGAATATGGCAATAGCAATATTCATAATGTCATTCATTATTTTATCACTAATCAGGTACTTATGGGAGAAGGTGCCAAGTTAATCTATGTCATTTTTACTGCTCCTCTTTAAATAAATAATAAATTACACGATAACCACAGTAATTAACTTTAATGAAATAAAAGTACAGATATTTCATACTGAAATTAACAGTACATCATCAGCAAGTAATTCAAAGGAATGGAATACAAAGTACATAACAGTTGGTGGATTACCAATTAAAAACTGTTGCCACATGCTAGAAATTAATATTAATAAATAATATTATTAAATGTATTCTTAAAACTATTTTTTTTTATGGTTACATTAGATAAGAATCTCCCAAACTTTTGGGAGAGAGAGACAATCGTTGCGATTCAGATTTGGCCGATGTAAAAGTGCTTCAATTTTCTTTGAAAAGGAGTTCATATTTAAACTTGCATCTCTGGAGAAGACTAGCTTTATCCCACTGGATATTGTGTTTAGTGTCAATAATTTGTTGTGCCAGACCAGACTTTTGAGGTTTCATTTATTCGATATAATATTGATGTTCATACATTATTTTTCCACAGAATGGCCTGTTTGTCCAAAGTATATTAGATTACATTCACACAGTATCTGGTAAATGCCAGCTAATAATAGAGGTGCCAGTTTGTCTTTTGTAGATGGCAACAGATGAGAAATTTTGTTGATCAGAAAATATGTGGGAATGAGATGATACTTCTTCAAAATTCTACCAATCAGTTCTGAGATGCCAGAAATATAAGGGATCGGAACCCTGCAGTCTATTGAAGAATCCTGAGGTGTTGGAACATAGGAGTCCATTATCTGCTGGATTTGATTAGGGTTGTAACCATGTCTGCACGGTTAGCCTAGTGGCTTTGCGCTTCGCAACCATGCCTGGAGAAGGAGTGTCCTAGGTTCAGTTCCCATCAGCGCTGAGAGAAGCTTAGGGATCTTCTTCAGCCATAGCCATGTTAGCTGGTCTTGGTCATGGACAGCAGGGTTTTTCTCCCCGGTTTAGCTGGGATTTTTCATTACGCAAGCAGGCAAACCAGTCTCCTGTGAACACACATGGATACAGTCAGGAATACCTAACACAATCCCTCCAGCCACAGGTCTGAATTGTCAGCTATGCCGGTCCCAAGCCCGGATAAAAATAGGGGGGATTGAGGTGGTACCATACCTCCCCATAATAGGGGCTCATGGCCATTGAATCACCATACAAAATAAATAAAATAAAATGTTTTGATATTGAAAAGTTTTTGTTGAAAAGTTCAATTTTTTGAGAGGTGTGATGAGCAGACTTTCGATGAATGTATCTGCCAGTAAAGGTATTTCGATAAACACTGGTTGATAAATTACCTGAGGCTGTGCATGTAAGAAGGATGTCCATGAATGGTAAACTACCATCCTTTGCTTTTTCCATGGTGAACCAAATGCATGGGTGAAGGCTATTGATCTGTTGTAGGAAAGTAGTAAGTTCCTCTTCAGAATGCATCCAAATAACAAAGACATCAACATAACAAAACAAAAGAGAGGGTTGGAGATGAATGGATGAGAACAAGGTGTCTTCCAGATGGCTCAAAAAATAGTTTGCAAAAGGTGGAGACAGAGGGCTATCCATGGCAGTACTTCAACTTGTTTATAGATCTTGTTTTTCCAGCTGACATATCATAAGTGTATAACAAATTCAGAAATCTTTGCAATATCGGGAGAGTAATCATCATATAGTAAATTAACAGTGTCAGATAATGAAATATTGGTAAAGAGGGAAATAATGTCAAAGCTGACTAACAAGTTCGACTATTGTATTTGAACATCCTTGATTTGTTGAAGAAAATGTGTGGAATTTTTAATGAACGATCTGGATTGTCCAGTATGGGCAGTTAATAAACATGACAAAAATTTAGCAATTCTATAAGTGGGAGAGTCAATACAATGCATGATTTGTGTTAGTGGATAACCTTCTTTATGAATTTTTGGGAAGCCATATAAACAAGGAGTTCATCCAAAATGAGTGCAAAACTTGTCCACGGTATTTTGATCCCAACTGACAACTTCATCAAGCAACTTATTTAAATGTTTAATTTGCATTTTTGTACGGTTATGATTGATTTCTTGATAGGTGTAGGTATCTTGTAAAGCGCAGTCTACTTTTCTCTCATAGTTAGCCTTATCTATTATCACTACCACTTTTCCTTTATCAGCTTTTGAAATATATTGCTATTTTTTCTTAATGAGGTTAGGACATGGGTTTCAGTACTCGATAAATTACATGGAGGTAATTTGCTTTTAAAAAGTGAAGCAGCAACTTCAAGGTGTAGTTTATTAGCATCTTCGCTGGAAAGTCCTGACAGATTGCGTTCAATGTTATGCAAAAAATCAAGATACGGGATGCATTTAGGTACCACACCAAAGTCAAGGCCTTTAGCTAATGCACTAGTTTCGGCATCAGATAATGGGCATCCAGAAATATTCACAATCTATGTACTTTATTATTTATAATTATGCCACAAGTACCTTTAAAGATTAGATTGCTCCTCTTTGTTGACATATATATTCTTCCCTTTTCATCCATCTCTTACTGGTAAAGGAGTTTAAGATGAATTAATGCAGCCGGCTGAATGGTGCAGCTATTCATGACTGTAGATCTGTGTATGTGTTCACGGGGTGGGTTTGCCTGTTCTGAGGAATGAAAAACCTGAGTTTCTGGGTGAAAAAACCCTCTACCTCCATATGTGACCGACTAACTCACTTTTCAGTCAAAAGAGACAAGATAAAGGTTCCTCACATCATGGGCAGGAATCAAACCAAGGTCTTTCCAACCAAAGGGCTGTGTCTATATCGATTGAGATATGGAGGCTCATATATGTATATATATTATTTTAAATTTAAAACAATTAAAATAGAAAATTTGTATTTCATGAAATACAACCTTTTCTACTACTAAGTTGTCATATTTATTTAACATATTCACAAATACATACATACATACATGCAATAGTGAATTTTTTTCTTTAGAAAGAGTTTTTGCATTTTGATGGAACTTGCCCCAAGCAATAATAATATCATACTTCTGTCAAATAACTCATTATTTAACAACTCTTTCATCAAAATATTTTCTTGCAAAAAACTGACATCTCCACTATATCTTTCCAGTCAACTGCACATTTTAATGTAACCCATTTGAAGTGCTTGAGCTCATCTAATTGCTTTCTCCATAGTTTTGCTTGTGTCTTTCTGGCTCATTCACTTCCTTTACAAACTATTTGCACCCAACCTTCAAGAATTAATTATTTCTTATAAATTGGTGGTGGTGGGGAAGGGGGGGGGGGTAAAAGCCCCTTGCTTCTGGAATAGTGGAATAGCTCCTCTTTTACACCTAGTCGCAAAACAGTAATCCACGTGCTTCAATATTCCATAGTACTATAAATGACAGGGTTACCATTCTTTACTCACACCAATCTTGGTCACAAGAAATTTTCTAACTAAAAACAAAAACATTTTGTGTTAGTTTCAGGGGTGTAGTCCTAAAAGAAATAGTGCCAGGGCTCTACCTTGGAAACAAAAATCCAGAGCACGAAGTGTGGCATTATTATTGTGATGCCTATATGGCAGAGAGATTGCCTTGTTTTCTGAAACGAAAATGACAAGAGCAGCAAGCTGTATTTTTTGACCGAAAGATGGAAATGCATTATAAGTCTCATTATTATAATTCTTATAATTTATTATAATGAATTTAAAAATTTTGATAGTTTTAAAAAAGTACCAGCGCATCGCCCTGGCCGACTACACTCCTGGTTGGTTTCCATTTTTTATTATTATCATGGACTGTATGGAGTCACAAGCCTCATCTAGAAGTTCCCTTTTGTCAAACACACTGTGTCCTAAACACATTCAAATTCTCTGCCGACACTATATTCTCAGGCAATTCATTACAATCATTCACAATTCTCCATGAAAAAATCCTAATTCTAACTCCCCTGCTCACACCCTATGTATACAGCTTCCAAGGATGGCCTCTTGTTCCCCCCCCCCCCCCAGTCACTAATTATTTCATGAAAAACCTCTTCAATGTTAATCCTATAACAACCCCTTATCAGCTTGTATGTCTCTATCATATGATCCTCTTCCTCTTATCCACTAGACTGCATCATATCAACCTTTCTTCATATTTAACACTCCAAATATAAGAAATCATTTTGGTTAATCACCAAAATAATTTCTTATATGTAATAGTAAATCTATTACATAAAAAATGACTATAAATGTCATTTTTTATGTAATAGATCTACAAATACATACAATAGTGAATATTTTTTTAATAAAGTCTCTTCACTATTTGTTTTGATGGAACTCGTCCCAAAGCAATAATAATAATAATATCACATTTCTGTCGAAAAACTTGTTATTTAACAACTCTTTTGTCAATATATATTAACTTCTCTACATCTTTCCAGTCAACCGCACATTTTAGTGTAACCTATTTGAAATACTTCAGCCCATCCAACTGCTTTCTCCATAGTTCCAGTTACAAAATGCAGTTGGTATACAAGTTCAATAAATCATTCCTTTGTTTCTGCTACTGTTTCACTAAATAAAACTGTTTCCAATAGTTTTATTCAGTGAAGAAATTAAGGTTGGTGGAACAAATTCGCAAGAAATTCTTTGCTTATCGTTATGTTAACAATCGCAAAAATAACAAAAAAAAAAAAAAAATAGCGCTGTAGAACACAATGAACTGAACGTATATGTAACCAGTATCTTAAAAACGGAACTATTTTCAAAATCTGGGACGGTTTGTCAACCCCCCCCCCCGAAAAAAAAAACATCAATTCTTCACTTGCTATCCTGCTAATTCAAGTACACTAATATAGTATTCCCCCGGTTTTCGCCGTTCCACACTTTCAAATATGACCATGGTCCTTATTATACATAATCAACACGTGGTTCGCTTTTCCGTCGATCTTCCACAAACATCGCTCAATCGACTCCCAAGAATCAAAATATATAAACGTAAGCTTTTCTTGATTTTATTGTACTTTTGTATATCCTAGTGTGTTATTAGGCTTCCTCACGCATTCGCAAGTGATATATAATGAGTTATTTATGTTTTTCGGTTGCGAAAATGTATTTGCAAGCAAGTTAAATAAAGGCTAGGTTTCGCTTTTATCCAGTGTTCTTGTCCTTAACCTGGCGATAAGTAGGAGGAGGGGAGGTTCTGGTGTACTATATTAGAGGCGTTATTTTATTGCTCATCCTGATCAGCAAACAGCAGTATGTATATACAGTATCTTCAAAATCCCGACCTAAAATGATCACGTTTTTTTTTTTTTTTTTTTTTTTTTTAAATATACAACTTACGCATGCTGCTCAAGTTTGGTATGCCGACAGGCATACGTTTAGTCAGCAGCATGCTTATAAGAGAATAGCTAGATACGAGAGTATCTATATTGGCCTTTAAGGTTACTAGCTTTTTTGCTAAGCATATATTAGTCTATGTCTCTCAGTCTGTTTTCACATTTCGGTGCTAATTTCAAAAGGATAACCCTTGAACGAAATGTTTAAATAAAAACTTACGATAGTGACCGGAAATGCAAATATAGGAACACAAGTTTTCATGGTTACAAAGAGCGCCTGATAATATCAGGGATGCTTTCTGTAAACTCTGTCGTTGCACTGTGAAAAGTAAATTCTATAATTTTACTCAACACGAAGCTTCTTCTAAGCATTAATTTCAAATTATTGGTTTGAACTAAACTTTTGTGTCTAGGAAACCCAGAATCTCGAGAAAACATTAAACGGGCTCAAATTAAATCAGCAGTAACATTTTCTTGTCATTCTGCAATGATGGTCGGTGATCATTTCCGTGAAATAATAAAAGATGTGGAAGAGTTATTGAAAGTTTAAAATTACACCGGACTAAGGGCACGCAGATAATTACAAAGATACTTAGTGCACCATTCTGCTCAGATTTGAAAGAGATGTTTAAGGTAAGAATTTTGTATTGTTAATTGATGAATCAACTGATATTGCTATATAAAAGTGCCTGTGTGTGTGGTATGGTATTTTTCTGAAAACATAAGCATTAAAACTGCATTTTTTTGGCCTACTTCCCGTATAATGGGCAGCAGTGCACTCTCTTTATGACGTTTTGAAGATTGAGCTCATTAAATATGATATGAACTTCGAAAAATTGCATTGGTTTGCTAGTTGATGAGATTACTCCTATGGTTGAAAGTAATACTTAAATGAGAACAAGCACGCACTTGTGTGCAAATGTGTTTGTTATTCTTTGGCATTATGCATTCAACATGCTTTTGTTAAATTTTCATCTGGTCTTGGATTCCTCATCACTGAGATCCACTTTGTTTCTGAAATAGTCATTTACCCAGAGAAGAATACAAATGTATATTTTAAACGTTAAATCCAGAAGCTTGATCTGAAAGATTATCAAACACCCTTGCCATTTCAGAAACCTCTTCTGAGGCAAGATAGCTTGTCAATGATACACCAGTTGTAAGAGATTTTGAAGCTGTAACTGCAGTGTCTCATTCTACTAACATAGATCCCTGTAAACTCGCTAATAAATTTACCATCCTGTTGCAACTAAAAAGATATAGAAAATGTTGATTATGGAGCCAAATTTAAACAAGAAGTAGGTACTCATCTAAATGAATTCAAGAAGACACGATGATAAGCATGTCTTCTTGCTGAATATAACGGATGAAGATATGAACGCGTGAAAGAAATACGACAGTCTGTATATGTAAGTTTTTTATGAATGAATCTCAACTCGGTGCTGGTTCGTGCCTTGGTTCCTATTGGATTGAGGGCATGGCATTCTGGAAGATTCTTTAAATTTTCTGAAAACCAGCTATGTTCGATGTATTGCCGTTCTACTTTTTACCGAGGTACCGGATGGCCCTCGGTTGTATGATAAGCCAAACCTAAACTGTGTATTCTTTTCAATCTGTGTTTCAACATCTTTAAAATGTTCTGAGAAATGACGTTCAGCAACATAAATGCTGCACGAACAGTAATGGTCTCACGCCAGGAGAGAAGTTAAGAGATTTCGGAGGCTACAAGAAAACCTGGATGTCTCATATAGTGGAGTAAAAACCACTTTTATGCCACGACCTCAAAAAATCTTATAAATTTTGTCGGTAGCGTTGTAGATGTAAAGAAGATGACTGCACTCTTGAAGTATTGTTTAATTATCAACTTTCGGACCGTAAACTACTGGTAATTTCTTGCAACCGTATCCATTAAGGGAAAGAATATGGGTGATGTAGCAAAGTTCTTTATGTTGCTTGAATATAACTTGCATATTACATTGATTGAACTAGGCGAACAATTAGTGTTTCAAATCAACCAGGAAAAACTGAATATTTAAAAGTATGCAGGAATCACAATCAAGGAGAAAATGATCAGTTTACCATTGATAACTCAAAATTTCTAGAGCTTTGATAATTTGAGAGATTATAAAATTATTTAAAAAACACAATTTGGGAGAGGGGAGGGGGAACTAGCTCGTCCTTGGCAGCTACTGCCATACACGCAGTGTTGTAGCTAGAGCTTTTGCCACCCATCTTAACACACACCAAATTACAAAAACGACGTATAGGCAGTGGCGTAGCTAGAGCTGTTGCCTCCTGGGGCGATCCCTGAGTTTGCCGCCCCTCTCAATACACACCAAAAATACTACAAAAAGTCAAAATGACATATAGGGAAATTAATTAAAATATGTTTATTTTTTAAGTAAAACTTTAATTTCAACATTCTAAAATGCTATTTTTCATGATTATTCTGTTAGCAAAATCGTCAATGATATTGGCGAAGTCTATTTCATAGTAATGTAGATCATTCTTAATCAAATTTTATTTATAAAAACTACTCTCACAACTAGCAACACTTACAGCAATTGTGAGGAAATTTACAGTATTATTACAATATTTGGAACTGAGCTCTCGAGACTGTCTTTTAGAATTAACTGCAAAAGTTCAAAAAGGTTCAAAGTGCCGCACCCGCCTAGCTACGCCACTGCGTATAGGGAAATAAATTAAAAACACTGTTTATTTTTGAAGTAAAACTTTTCCAACATTCTAAAATATTTTTCTTGCGTTTCTGTTAGCAAAATCGTCGATGACATTGTCGAAGTTTATTTCATCACTCAGTTGCTGTTTTATAGACAGTATGGCAAGATTTCGTAAACGCCAAAAAAAGTTCTGCCTGCTGTGGAACTCTTCCTTCTGCCCATCCCCACTAGCTACGCCGCTGCGTACACGTGTATCTGAGATAAGTTATTTCTTGGTAGATACTGGCGATGTTGGTAAATATAATTGGTGTTATTTTGTTTATTTATTCTTTCAAAAACGTACTACGTTAAGGCACCGATGCATACGAGAAAAATGGCGACTAAGACATCTATGTTGATTTATATCAACATCATGGATTTAGTGCGATGGAGCGTGTTTAATGTATTCGTTGCCAAACGTCATGGAGAGAATATTTCTTAAAAATGTTTCGTAAGCAAGTGTAAAAAATCCAAATTTTGTCGGGAGCGAAAGAATGAAGTGACTTATGATATGTAGTACCGTCGACAGGGTGTAGCATAGAGGCAGCCTGCCTCACGACGCTACTTAATAAGGGCGCTCCTTCAGCCATATTACGGTAGGCGCCGTCGCTACGCGAATAATTCCTGTTAGCCTACTGTGGAAAGAAGTTTTTCCAAGCTTAAACTGATTAAAAATTATTTGCGAACAACAGTGACCCAAGAAAGATTAGTCTAGCAGCTATATTGTTAGAGGTGGACAGCTTATAATTTAAATTTAGAAGAGCTTAAAAACAGTTTTAGTGTGCAATATCCCCGTAGAGCAAACATTTAATTAATATTATTATGTGTTTATCATTAATATTTCTCCTGTAATAAAATTCAAGTAGCAATTGGAGATTTTCTTAGAATCCATCAGAGGGGAATTTAATTGTTTGCCGCAGGGCACGATCTAATCTGGCGATGGCCCTGCACGCAATCATGGGTCTACCTACTCCTAAAACAAATGAGTGAGTGCAGGAATGACTGCAGAAATAACCACCTCTAGGATAGGTAAGTATAAGTGCAGGAATGATTGTGAAGAGGTGGGTGCAGTTGCCCAGAATTCAAGTCTGAATGCCCAGCTAATGACATTATGTAAGGGTAACTTTGGGCACAATGGAATGTTGAAATTCACGAATGCCCAAAACATCAGAACTAAAGGAAAGTCATTATTGCCATTGGTCAACTCAACTTGGCCAAAAATTCTTGGCAGCAGGGAGACCTGGTTGTCAGAGATTGATGTAGTTATTATAGAGATAGAATGTAATGGATACTATCTTTTCTAAGAAGATAGAAGAAATATGGCAAGAGGAGGGGTATTATTAATGAAAACCGAAGAATTTCAACCAACAAAAATAGAAGTTCAAGAAGACTGTAGATCTGATGGAAACAGTTTGAGGCTATTTGGTGTGAGATAGAGACTAATAGGACAAAATGTATTATTGGTTGCTGCTATTGATCTGATGGTCCGGAAGATGTGGACAGCATGCATCAGCAGATTAACACAACAAGTGCAGGCTGAGCTATTATCATGTGCAGCGCCAGCCCAAGCAAATATTTGAGTGTGTGCAAGATATTTTTCCACCCTTCGGTTTCATATTTATATTATTTATTAATATATCACATTTTTTATATTAAAATATTAAATTACTAAATAAAAATTTCTGATTAATTTTGTTTCTTGAATAAAAATATTCTATTTATAAGAGAGTCAAATTTTCTCAATGTAATTGGATCTAAATGTTTCTGTCCCAGGGATTATCAAAATAAAAATAATTATTTGGAGCTTATATAATTAGAATAAAATATAATTAACTTTATAAATATGTATATATAAATTTAATATTTTTGAAATATATGATATATCCAATTTAATTATTATTTTTTTAAAATTTTTTCTGCCTCCAGTATAATTGTAACATAAACTCTGTAAGTTTTCCGCTCGGGCATTCGCCTATTTCACCCCCGCCTCAAGCCGGGCCTGATCACGTGAGACTTCAGCTATGGTGATAGACTGAAAGGGGAAAAGGACACATGGTAAAATGGTATGTATACAGTTACTAACGAATAATATCCGGAAATAACACGTGATGGAAGAGATCATCAAGGGTTTGAGAATGTTGGATCAATCAACGACTGCAGTAGCATCTCTACTTCTGATTGGGGAAAAAGTGACCATACAGTCTTGTCCTGGAAGGTTCCTCAACATATTGAAATTTCAATCAAGAAAGGGTTTATGCTGAACTACAAGGTAATTATGATAAACTTAGGTAACTTGGAGCTGAGCCTTGGCATAAAAAAACTACATGGAAGGAATATCATTAGTGCATGGAAAGCAGTGAGTTATCAGAGTGCATACCCATGGTCATGAGGATAAACAAAGTAGGGATTAAATGGATGATTACCAATATAAAGCAGGAGCTGCAAAAAAAAAAAAAAAAAAAAAAAACCATTGTACAAGGAATATAAACAAGGTGAACACCATGCTCATGAGCAATATATACAGCACAAAAGCTAGAAAGGTAACTAGTATGGTAAGGAAGACTAAACTAGATTTTGAGAGAAAATTAACTAAGCAGGCCAAAGTAAGTTTAAACATTGAAATTTCAATCAAGAAAGGGTTTATGCAGAACTACAAGGTAATTATGATAAACTTATGAGGTAACTTGGAGATGAGCCTCGGCATAAAAAAAACTACATGGAAGGAATATCTTTAGTGCATGGAAAGCAGTGAGTTATCAGAGTGTATACCCATGGTCATGAGGATAAAAAAAGTAGGGATTAAATGGATGACTACCAATATAAAGCAGGAGCTGAAAAAAAAAAAAAAGCATTATACAAGGAATATAAACAAGGTGAACAACATGCTCATGAGCAATATATACAGCACAAAAGCTAGAAGGGTAACTAGTATGGTAAGGAAGACTAAACTAGATTTTGAGAGAAAATTAACTAAGCAGACCAAAGTAAGTTTAAACATGCTACACAGCAAATAAGAGAAACAATGATTATGGAAAGATGACTTTACTCGGTGCTCATATTAGGTATGTGACAGAAGCAGAAGAAATAGTTCAGTTACTAACGAATCACTTTGCAGAAGTATATCATCCAGGTAGTGACTTCGCAGTTACCGAGGTGACAGAGACTGGTGCGAGTATTGAGGTAGATGAACTGGAGGTACTCAGTATATTGACAAATATCAATGTGAATACAGCAGTGGGCCTGGATGGTATGTCAGCTTGTGGGCCATGAGAATGTGCAAGTGAGCTAGCACTGCCTCTGAAGTTGTTTAATCTAAGTGTCAGCTCTGCAAGGTTTCAGTGGAGTGGAAAAGGGGTATGATAATTCCATTACATAAAGGTGGCTCCAAGACAGTGGTAGCATATTACAGACCAATTAGTATCGCTGGAGTCAGAAGCGGCACTAGGGTCTTTGGCACCCGCATGCAATTTCTATCTAAGTGCCCCTGTAACGATCCGGGCATGTGTGGTTCTGCAGGCACGAAGGGGGCAGCGCCACCTTCGTAGCGGCGCCCGCATGTTCTGAATGCCCGCTTCCGCCAGCTCTGGCTGGAGTGATTGTTAAAGTATTGGAAAAGTTGGTTAAAGGTAAAAGCCAGGAATGGGTAGATAGAAATATGATACTCTATGGGGGCAGCATGGATTTTTAAAAGGTATGTCCTGCCTCAGTAATTTATTCACATTTTATAATAAGCTGAATTGGATAAAGGAAATGGCTACTTCATGATGCTGCTTGACTTTGCAAAGGCATTTGACAGAATACTAGTGGTGGTAGGTGGTAGATGGCATTGGTGTAGATGCGCTTAGTTGCAGTTGGTGGAGAGTTGTAAGTTGGTACTCTCCCTCGATGAGTCTTTGGACTCCCTGGAGGTGATACACAATAATAATAATAATACTGCATAGAAAACAATCCCATAAATTGGAGCAAATGGAAATGGATATGAGGCTGGTGGCTTGGATAGGGGATGGCTGATGGACATCATATGGTGGAGTTGAATCAAGGCAAATGAGGGTGACTTGTAGAGTGCCCCCCAGGGCTCTGAACTAGTACTACTACTCCTTCATTTGTACATTAATGATATAGTGGAAATTTTGAATGGGGGATATTCAGTTGTTTGCCAATGATGCAAAACTAGGGAGGACAATAGTTGCTTGTGGATTCCCTCTTCTCTGCCTATCAACCAACCTCTGCAATCCACAAGCTCTCAATCTGTCAATGTAGGGAGCATTTTTTATATCACTCACCAACTCAGTCACTCTCCTCTGAAACCTCTCCACAACCTCCTCATCTCCAAGGAATCCAGGTGACCAGACCTGAGCACAGTAATCCAAATGTGGAAGTATCAACACCTTATAAAGGGAAATAATAACCTCTTTATCTCTGGATGTTAGCGTGTTCCTCAATAACCAAGTAATCCTATGTGCAATCTTGGACACCTTAACAATGTTTCCCCTGAACTTAATCTCCCTATCCACCAACACCCCTAAGTCCCTAGCCCCATCTCTTGAAATACCATTCCTTCAATGTAGTACACAGCTGGTAATCTTTTAAATCCCAAAATGCGTAACTTTACACTTTTCCACATTGAACTGACATCCATTACCTTTTACCCACTTTGCCAGTTTATTTAAATCATCCTGCAAAATCTTGACATCAGCTTGATTTTTTTATTGCACTACCCAAATTTCCTATATCATTATGTACAAATTAAACAACAATGGCCCAAGCACAGACCCCTGAGCCACACCACTGGTCACCTGCCTCATCCTGCACTCTGCTCCTACATACACCACCTTCTGGTATCTCTCCCTGAGCCATTCTCCTATCCATATCACCAGTTTAGTATCCATCCCCAACTGCTCCAATTTGCGCAACAGTATTCCACGGGGTATTATTATTATTAGTAAAACGGGCAACTCCAAGGAATCCTTAAACTCATCGAGGGAGGCCCAACATCATATCAAGAACAACTATTCAACATTCACGCAGTATCTATCATACTTTGCCTTAAACTCATTTACAGTCATGGCACCCACAACAGACTCTGGCAGCTTATTCCACTTATTCACCACTCTCCAAGTAAAAAAACCTAGCTCTAACACCCTTGCTAATCACACTCTTTCCCAGATTCCATGGATGGCCCCTAGTCCTCCCACCACCAGTCCTATTCTCAAAAATATCTTCTAAATTAATCTTATAGAAACCCTTCAGTAATTTGAATGTCTCAATCATATCGCCCCTTTTCTGCCTATCAGCCAATTTCTGCAACCCACAAATCTTCAACCTGTTCTCATAAGGTTCATTCCATAGACCTGCTATCATCTTGGTCGGTCATCTCTGGATCCTCTCCACCTCCTCCCCATCAAGAAGAAACCCTGGCACCCAAATCTGGGCACAGTAGTCTAGATAGGGTCTTATCAAGGCTCGATACAGAGAAACAATAACCTGTTTGTCTCTGCTCATCAAAGTATCCTGTCAAAAGCCTTAGCAAAATCCAGAGGTACCACTGTGTAGCCATTTCCTTTGTCCAACTCAGATGTCATTCTATTATAAAAAGTTAATAAATTGCTAAGGCAGGATTGACCTTTAACAAAACCATGTTGGCCCCTATAGAATATCATATCCTGATCCACCCATTCTTGAATTTTGTCTTTAACCAACTTTTCCAATACTTTTACCACCACTCCCGAGATGGTGATTGGCTTGTAATTAACTACTGCAGTTTTAGAGCCACCTTTATGCAAAGGAGCTACTTTGCCTTCCTTCCACTCCCTAGGGACCATACAGATGATGCAGCCTTTCTTGATTATGTTTATTCCTTTTCTTTCCCAATCAAGGCTTCTAAAACCTTCTATTAATGCAGCTGTAAATTGTTTGGGAGATATAGTATCACCTTTACGGATGCCTTTTTGTACTGGTAACTTGTTTTTATATAATTTAATTATAGAAGCTGCATTATTGTAAATATGTTTTAGTGTTTCAATATATATAGTTTCTCAGTTCCATGAGTTTCAAGAGCTTTTAAAAATTGTTGCAGATGTTTTAACTGAATCAAATGATTTTTTGTAGTCTATATAGGCCAGACATAAGGGTTTATTGTATTCGGTTCATTTTTCAGTGAGCTGCAGTAATCTCTGAATATGGTCCAAAGTATTGTAATTCTTCCTAACTCAAGCTTGTTAACAGGATTGCATTCCCTCAAGTTTAGATTTATTATTATTATCAACACCTGACCTCCATGGAGTCAGAGACTCATCGCAGGAGGTACTCAATATTGCATACAATGCTCATCCAACTGCGTCTTAAACTGATTCAATGTGTCCACATCCACAACACACTCAGGCAATTTATTTATTTATTCATATAGAGTTTCCTCCCTTTTCTCCCCTGTCCCAATTGGGGTGAGTTGAGCCTCCTCATGGGGGGTTAAGTATTTATGGCTGTAAATCTTTGTGTGTTCACGGGGCTGGTTTGCCTGCTTTCGGGATGAAAAAACCCAGATAAACTGGGAGGGAAAACCCTGCTGTCCATGCCCAAGACTGGCTAACTTGGCTATGGCTGAGGAAGATCCTTAAGCTCCTCACATCAGCGACGGGAATCGAACCCGGGTCACTCCTTCCCCAGGCATATGGTTGCGAAGCGCAAAGTCACTAGGCTAACCATGCGGATGCATTTCAACCATCCTCCATGCAAAGAATCTGATTCTCACTCCTTTGCTCATACCCTCCTTATACAGTTTCCAGCAATGGCCTCTTTCTATTCCCCTCTCCAATTCTATGAAAATTCTCTTCCATGTCCACCTGATAACAACCCCTGACCAGTTTATATGTCTCAATCATATCTCCCCCCCTCTTCCTCCTATTCATGAGGCTCTTCAACTTATTCCCTCAATCTGTCCTCATACTCCACATTCCAAAGACCACTAACTACCTTTGTGAATCTTCTCTGTACCCTTTCCAACATATTCTCATCACCATGAAAACCCAACGACCAAATCTGTGCACAATAATCCATATGAGGCCTGATCGAGGCCTTATACAATGGAATCATAACCTTTCTATTTCTGCATGTCAGGGTTCTCTGCATCATTGCCATTATTCGATGTGATGTCTTCACAACTTGTGCAATGTGGCCCCTGAATTTCAGATCCTTGTCCAGCATCACACCTAGATCTCTCATCTCCTCTACTTCTGTTGAAGATTCCCCACCAAGTGTATACTTGGCATCCCATTGTTGCTTACCAAATCTCAAAACCTTATGCTTGGCAACACTGAACTGATAGTTCCACTTACATGCCCATTCATGCAATCTATTCAAGTCCTCTTGTAAGGCATTAACATCAGCCAGACTATGCATTGCTCTCCCCAGTTTTGCATCATCTGCAAACAGCTGGATATCACTAGTTAAACCCAACCCAATATCCTTAACATACAAATTGAACAACATGACCCCAAAACTGACCCCTGTGGCACACCACTGGTGACCTTTCTCTTTCAAGATATTGCACCCCCATATACAACTTTTGTGATACCTATATGAAAGCCAGTCACTGATTCAACAGAAATCTGTTATCCAATCCCATCTCTTTCAATTTATTTAAGAGCTTTTCATGTGGCAGTCTATCAAAAGCCTTTTGCAAAATACAAGTACACCACTGTATATGGATCTTTATGTCCAAGGTATTTGTCACCTTGTTATAGTACATAAGTAAGTTAGTGAAACGTGATCTCCCCCTTAACAAACCCATGCTGATAACCACACGGAATACTGCTGTTATCAACCCATTTCTGTATCCTACTTCTCACCAATCTCTCCAGGACCTTCACCACAACTCCAGATACACAGACCAGCCTATAATTTGAAGCTGCAGCCTTATCACCGCCTTTATGCAGTGGAACAATTTTACCCTCCTTCCACTCCCTTGGAATCTGTGCTGTTGCCAAACTCTTGTTAAACAGACATGCCAATGCTTCTGCCAGTTCCCTGGAATATTCTCTTATTGACATCAAGGTTATTTATTTCCTCAAATACCTCCTGCTCACTCACAGTTAAGTTATTCTCTCCTATGTCCTCTGCACTTAAATTCCTCATGATTCCACCCTGATCAGGATAAAACACACTTAGAAATTGATCACTGAATACCTCAGCAGTGTCTTCTGCAGCAGTTACCATTCTACCACTTTTTTTTGTTAACTTCATCTTTCCATGATCATTCTTCCTTCTACTTGCCACATATCTTAAAAAAAACACTCTCTAGGTTTTTCTTTGCCTGATTTGCCAATTTCATTTTTTATTTTATTCTATTATTTATAATTTTTGCGAAGACTTTATATATGGCAAGGAGTATGCGTATAGGTCTGTAGTTTTCAACTTCTTCCTTATTGTCCTTTTTAAAAATTAATATCAGACGTGAATTGTTCCAATTTTTTGGAATTTTTCTCTATTTTAGGCATTTATTAAAACAGTTTAGTCAGCTGTTTGATGACAGGGCTTCCTCCCAGTTTTAAGAAGTCTACCATAATTGAGTCTTTTCCTGGAGCCTTTCCATTCTTCATTTCCCACAGTGTCATTTCCGCTTCACCTTTTAAGATGATCTCAGGGGCATCATATTCTTCCTCACTCAAGTTATCCAGTTGATTCTTGGATGTCTCAGTCCTTGTCTTTATTGAGTTCAGTATAAAATTCCTGAATTCTTTTGATTATTCCATCTCTATTTTTTATAAGTTCACCATTTTTTCCTCTTACAGAAGCTATTTCCTTTGTTCCAACTGATAATGATCATCTTAGGACCTTCATATTACCATTGTTTTCTATTGTTTCTTTAATTTTCCTAGTATTATACAATCTAATTTCATGTTTCATCCTTTTGTGTATAGTTTTACAAATTTCTGAACATTCTGTTTTATTGGGCTCTTTGCATCTCTTTTCATATCTCTTATTTTCTTCATCAGATCTAAGGTTTCATAGAATATGAAACCTTAGTTTTTCCTCACTTTGGTGTCTTTTTACAGCTCCTATTTCTAGTGCACAATTCAAGAGAGATTTTGTTTGTTAAGATTTCATTGATGATAGTAGCTGTGTTAAACTTTTTTTAGTTCATTTTTGAGTGATTCTCTATAACAGCTTTTATTGTGCTAGAGATTTTGTAGATTCACTTAATTGGACTTTTTTCTTGTGAGCTTATTCTGTTCCCATTTTTTGTTGATCTATACTTTTGCCCTTACTAGTCTGTGGTCACTTCCTGTATCGAATCTGTTAAGCACTTTGGTATTAATTATTAAATATCTTTTGTTGGAGAGAATGAAGTCTATTTCATTCTCTCTAATTCTTTCATATTTCAAATAGGTTTGTCCATTTGGGCTTCTCCAAGTCCATTTTCATTTGATTTTAATCAAATGAAAATGGACTTGGAATTCAATAAGTCTTTCTCCTCCTTCATTCCTCTGTCCAAATCCAAATTTACCAATTGAGTTCAGATGGTCATCTCTGCTTCCAGTCTTGCCATTAAAGTCACCCATTATAATTATGTAGAATTATTTAATGTGGATTCGGGCATATATTTGTATAATTTTCAGTTGGTATCTTTTATTTATGAAGAGACCTAGTTCAGCTATTCTTGATGTTATTTTATTAACAAACAGGACATTGTCCTTGAGTGTTTTATTTATTAGGAATCCTACACCACCAGTTGAGTTTCTTTCACAATCACAGTGGTAGAGCAAATGTTCTCCATCTTTTAATTGCATGTGAGAGTTTCTTCTTTCCTGCTTATCTCTGATATGCCAACAACGTCCCATTTTATATGGTTCAATTCCTTCATCAGTTCTTCCACTCTATCATCATTCCATAGAGATCTTTATTAAATGAGAAATAAAAAAAGCATGACCTCCCTTTAGCAAATCCATGCTGTCCATCAAAGATAATACCATTGTTATCAACCCAACTCTGGATCCTAGTTCTCACAAGCTTCTCCAACAACTTAACCACAATACCTGACACACAGATAGGCCTATAGTTTGATGCTTGAGTTCGATCACCACATTACACAGCACAAATATGTGGAGCGTGGATGCTAGCACTTGGTCAGTCATTGTTAAGCAGGTGCATCCTATAATTAGCTGCGAAATTAAACTCTGATGTGTGGAGAGATCTTATGCGTGATTTCCAGATATCACAAAGGATTATCCCTTGGTTTCTGTTCAGCGTGCCTTGTGAGCAGATTACTATTGTGACTTCTTTTATGTTGCAGGAGCTGTAGTCATCTTCTATACATGGCATAGTACTTTTATCCCATTCAGTGTTATGTTTAGTGTTGGAAAAGTGGAATGCTAAACCAGAACTGTCGTCTCTGTTGTTGTTGACGTCTCCAATGTGCTCTTGTTGTCTTATTTCTAGACTTCTTGAAGTTTGTCCAATGTAATTCAGGCCACAAGAACAAAGAATGTTGTCAACTCTAGGATGTTTATTGAAAGCATTCTGGTCTTTAGTTGAGCTTAACATACTCTGTACTGTCCTAATCACCATGAGACCTTAGGAGGTTGGCAATTTTTTGTGAAAGTATGCCGACAAAAGGAATAGAAATTTGAATGCCTGTAAGGAGCGTCCTGGATTTGCTGTGGATAGGGGGTGGAGAATAGTATTATTTTTGTTATTTTTTTTGGATATCCATTGTTGGTTTATATTTGGAGAATAAAATCTAATTATTCTGTTAATATTTTCTCATTTTTTATAATAGAGATCGCCCTATTCTTCAGCTTACTTATAATGCTTAATTTCTGTGAAATATGGTGTAATGAGGTGAAATGCAGGTAACAACCTGTGTGGGTTGACTTGCAGTTCACATTAAGACATGCTTTTGTCCCTTTTGTTTTGTAATTAATATGTTCAGAAAAGGTAATTTCCCTTCATTTTCAAGTTCTAAGGTGAACTTGATTTTATAGTGAAACAAGTTTATGCATCAGAAGACATATTTCGGTGCTTACACCATGTTTTTTATTATTCAGTTATACAATATACTGAAATAATAGTTCCCGACAAGTTTCGTAAATCGTAGGATTTACATCTTCAGGGGTAAATAGTATAACTTAAAGTTTAAACAAGAGAAATTAATAAATACACATCATAACTGTCTGGCTATTCATAAGCTCAAATAACAGAATGCAGATATAAAACGTTATTGGCGTTGAACAATACTGGACGATGTCACGTGTGTTCTTGTTCTCGTTCATACAGTCAGAGCTCAAATTCAGGTAGATTTTTTTATTAGAGCTGACCACACTTGATGGAAGTTTATGCATGTTAGAAAATCATATAGCTCTCTCACACTGTGTTTCCATGTTATAAATATGTTATCAACATATCTCCACCTCACTGATGGTTTAAGATCCATATGTAATAAGATGTCATTTTTGAACTTTTCCATGAGTAAGTCTGCACATGGAGGAGATAGAGCTTCTCATCACAAGGCCTGAAAGTTGTGTGTAGATTTTTTCATTCCACCCGAAGAAATTTGAAGCGAGATAATGTTTATAAAGTTGGGAGATGTCTTGAGGAAACATATTTTCTATGAGAGTTATAACTTCATTCACTAGGACATTTTTAAATAAAGATACGACATCTAAACTTGCTAGAATATCTGTTCTTGATATGGAGATTTTTCTTAACTTTTCAACAAAGTGCTATGTATTTTTGATATATGCATCTGTATTTCTAATGTGTGCTTTTAGGAGATGTTTGGATAATAAATCGGTTGGTAGTTTATCTCATCTACAATCGGACGAAGAGGTATATCGGTCTTGGGTACTGTTGGCAATCCATATAAACGTGGAGTTAACAGCTGCATAGATTTCAGTTTCCTCTTAAGATCTGTGGGGAATGTGTTCATGTTCAGCAGAAGGTTGTTGGTTTCTACAGGATTTGTCCAAGTAGGGTCAGAATCTAATTGACAGGAAGTTGATGTGTTGGAGAGAAAAAATGAGATTTTTGATACATAATTTTGTATATAAGATGACAGTAGAATTGCTTTCATCTCTTTGTTCTTCTTTAAATTAGCCAGTGCTCTTTTTTTTCTAAGGGGCTAATGTTCTTATTTGGAGGGCAGTTGTATTAAATTCCAACCAATAAAAACCCAGTTATCTTATTTAGTTCTAGGCACTCTTGTTAGCAGCTTTGCTCAATGACTTCTGCACTGTTGTACCAAACCAAATTTTCTCCAAGGCTGAATCTCATTTCACCTGGGATAGCATAGTTATTTTTGAAAACATACATCACAAGGTACAGGTCAATTTGCCTGAAATCACTAAGTTCATCAGAGGACACCTTGGACTTCATCCAAGCATGATTTTCTCCTAATATCTTAGCCTTGAAGTTCATCATGAACTTAGACTATTTTGTTTAACAAGGAAAATTCTACAAGCAAATAGAGGGGAGAGCCATGAAGACTCCACGGCATTCTCAGTTTATGGGACCCCCCCCTCTCCCCACACACACAGACAGATACATTTGCCAACAGTCACCCTCCCAATAGTATGGGATCATTAAGCCTTTAAGTGGTATGCTGACTGCATTAATTTGCCATGATCCCTAAGCAGGGGACTCCACTCATCCTAAGTAGTGGATGGATTAAAGAAGATATAACAGCATGCTATACTGATTATTTTTACTTACTTTACTTTTGGGACAAATGATATTTTCCATTGTTTTCAAGTTGAATAGTAACGATTCAGCATGCGTGATGTTTTTTTTTTTTTTTTTTTTTTTTTTTTTTTTTTTTTTTTTTTTTTTTTTTAAGGAAAATATGCTCTTTGATCTTGGTTTAGTTATTGTGAATATATTCAGGCACTCTGATATTGAATCAGGCACTCTTCCTATTCTGATATTGATGATCAGATAAATGATGTGAACTTAAATATATTTGATAAAATATATTTAACAGTGTTTCAACAACATATTGTATAGATGGATGGGTGGGTGGACATTGGTGTTGACAATTTTTTTTTTTATTTTCCATTTAAATGGATTATGGTTTAAGCTAGCATGCTACCATTTCCTCTATCCACCCAGTATAAAATGGAAGATTTCATATGGTTTGCACTGAAGGGAGACTATTTTTCTTAGCTTGCTTTTTTTGTATTTTTGTAGACTCCCTTTTTATATTTGTACTAGATGTTTCTTGCTATGTATGTGGTGTATAAGTATTGTGACCAAATAATCAAAACTGACTGTTTTCATTATTATTATTATTATTATTATTATTCAGGCCTCCAAGGAGTCAAAAGACTCATCGAGGGAGGTCCTTTCTAAGACATAAAGTCTGTCAAGACTCATCGAGGGGAAGTCCCCCCCTGAGAAACACAAAGTTTATCATACCACTCCTTAAACCCACTGACCGTTCTCGCTCCCACCACTCCATCAGGCAATGCATTCCACGGCTCAACCACCCTCCACACAAAGAAACCACTCCTTACCCTCTTGCTCACAGTTTCCTTTCGTAACTTCCAGGGATGGCCTCTTGTCATCACTCCTTCCCGCTGATCAACCAAGCGAAAGAACTCCCCAGTGTCAACCCTGTAACCACCTCTCAACAGTTTAAAAGTCTCAATCATATCACCTCTCCTTCTTCTATCCACCAAACTCTGCAGTCCACATTCTCTAAGCCGATCCTCATAACTATCCTTGTACAGCCCTGAAACCATCTTTGTCATCCGTCTTTGTATCCTTTCCACGGTTAATTTATCCCCTTCAAATCCTGGGGACCAAATCTGAGAACAATAGTCCAAGTGTGGTCTGATCAGAGACTTATACAACGGAATGATAACCCTCTTATCTCTGCAGGTCAGTGTCCTTCTCATAATAGCAGCAATCCTCTGTGTTACCTTCACCACCTTTGCAATATGTCCCCTAAACTTCAGGTTTCTATCAATCATCAACCCCAGATCTCTTGTCTCCCCTACTTCCTCCAGTATAACTCCTCCCATAGAGTATGCAGCATCCCATCGATGTTTCCCAAACCTCAAGACCTTACATTTTGCTGCATTAAACTGACACCCCCATTCATTTGCCCATCTATCTAGCTTATTTAAATCCTCTTGCAGGGCTACCACATCTGCACTATTACTAATAATCCTTCCAAGCTTTGCATCATCCGCAAACAACTGAATATCCCCCTGCAATCCACTGGCTATGTCATTGATATAAAGGTTAAACAATATAGGTCCTAGTACTGAGCCCTGTGGGACCCCACTTGTAACCCTCTGCCTCCTGGAAACTGCTCCACCATACACAACTCTCTGATACCTATCAGACAGCCAATCCTGAATCCAGTTGACCAATCTGACATCCAGACCCATGTGCTGCAACTTAAATATCAGCTTATCATGTGGCACCCTGTCAAATGCCTTCGCCAAGTCTAAGAAAATTGCAGTATATGCCTTTCCCTCATCTAATGCTCTTGTAACTTTATTATAAAAGGCTAGCATATTGCTAAAACAAGAGCGTCCTTTCACAAATCCATGTTGATTCTCACAGATAACATTACCCTCATCTGCCCAATGCTGTACACGGTCCCTCACTACTTTCTCCAAGATCTTAACAACTACTGATGACACACAGACTGGCCTATAATTAGACACTTCCAGTCTGTTACCACCCTTATGCAATGGCACTATCTTACCTTCCTTCCATTCCCTGGGCACCTTTGCCAAAGCCAGACTTTCATTGAAAAGCCACGTTAAAGGTATTGTCAATTCCCTAGCACATTCTCTCAAAACTCGTGGCGAAATACCATCCAGTCCCACAGCTTTACTGACATCCAGAGTACTCAGTATCTGAAACACACTCTCCTCCTGTACCTCCAGACCTCGTACCAGTCCTATCCCTCTAGCATTAAAACTGACTCCTCTAGGATGAAATACTCCAATAAAGTGTTCATTGAACAATTCCACTATGTCCTCTGCATCAGTCACTCTATTCACTCTAGTTTTCATAGTATGGAATAACTTGTAAAATGGGTTTAAGTAAAGTTCATCGACTGTATATCTCTGTAAAGCATTAAACTTCAGATGATGCAGCTAGAAAAATAGAAGGTCCATAAAAATTAAAAAAAAAAAAAAAAACAGCTAGATAAAAAAAAAATTACTATTATTATTATTATTACCCTAAGACCCCATGAAGTCAGAGACTCATCTAGGAGATCTTTTTGTCTCATAGCTCATCATAACCATGCCTAAAACACACTCAGATTCTTTGCAGAACCACACTCTCAGTCAAGGCATTCCAATCATTCAAAACTCTGCATGCAAAGAACCAGTGTTTCACTCTTGTTCACACCTTCCTTATACAGCTTTCAGGGATGACCTCTGGTTCTTCCCTGATTTCCCATTGCTTTCTGTAAAACCTCTTCAACATTTATCTTACTAACTTATAGGTCTCTATCATATCACTCCTATCCACTAGACTCTGTAGATTCCATCTTCTTAATCTTTCCTCATATTCGACATTCCAGAGATCAGAAACTACCTTAGTCAGTAATCTCTGTCTAAACCATTTCTGACATCTCTACATTCTTTTGAAAATGTGTGTTCTCTACATCAAGGTTTCCTAAACCTTTTTTTCCGTGGCCCGGTTATTTTAATACTTCATTTTCTTGACCCACTAAAATTTTTATGGCCAGTAGGTAAAATTAAAGAGATTTGAATGTTCGTAGAGTTTTCATTTATTATAATAAAGAAGCATTTATTCTTACAAAAATATAAAGAAATTAAACTAAAGCCAAGTAATTTATTAATGAGAAGTGTGATGCTGTTGTTTGTTAACTAGAAACTTCAGGTTTGGAGGAAAAGATTATTCTTAAATCCGGTTCGACTTTCATTCGGTTTCTATATTTATTTTTTAGAAAAACTAGTGTTGAAAGGCATGTTTCACACTTATAGGTTGTGACAAAAGACATTAGAAATTTTATTGCTTTTTTCTGCTAAAACTGGGTACTCCTGATGGCAAGACAGCCAAAAATTTATCGGTATTGTGTTGACGAGTGCCGTATTACATGACAGTTCAATTATAGATTCAATATCTGAATCTAGCAATTCTGTCTCAGATTCTGCATTCAATGTAAAAGGGTTCCTTATTCATGCTTTGTTGCTGTTGATTGAGGAGAAATATTCCTTCAGACTTGCCTGCAGTCCTAGCATATGTTCCTGGATAACAACTGAAATCTTATCTGGCATGAAACTCATATTATACTCTTTTTGTAATTCTGTTAGCTTTGTAAAAGATATGTAATTCCATGCTTCCACACAACGGGACCACAAATTGAGTTTTTTTTTGTTGCAGTTTTCACCTTCTCTTACACTTTAAATACAGTTACATTGCGACCTTGTAATGTCAGATTTAAATTATTCAAAAAATCAAAAATGCCACAAAGGTAGGCAACCTTGATTAACCAACCGACATCATGAAAACTGTCTTTGAATTCAAATATTACATCCCTAGCCACTGGGGAATGTTGGTCTAAGGAAATTAAAACTTCATCCTTCATTTCAATAAGTCTTCTTAAAACATTCCCTCTTGACGGCCATCGCATCTCACAGTGTAAAAGATGTTCATGTTCACTCCCATTTCTTTGCCTAACGCAGAGAATATTCTTGAATTCAATGGACGAGATTTTGTAAAGGTTATAAATTGTACACACTCTCGCATAGTTGCATTTAAAAGCAATGGCATTCTTTTGAAGGCCAATGCTTCTCTATGAATGCTACAATGCACCCATACACAGTCTGGTGCTATGGTTTTGATCTTTGGAAAAAGTCCAGTACGTGCGCCTGCCATTGCGCAGGCTTCATCGCTGCTCAGTCCCACACATTTCTTCCATTCAATGCCCTTTTCATCAATAATTTGCAATCAAATTAAAAATTTCTTCAGCTGTTGTTCTTGTTGTCAGAGGTTTACAAAAAAGAAATTCTGTGTGAGTTGTATTGTCACAATCGTATCTCACAATACACATTAAATTGGCATTGTCCAATATATCTGTACTTTCATCGACTTGCAAGGAAAAAAAAAATTGCACTCTTTTTAAGTGACCTACAACAGTTTCTTAGATGTTATATGCCATCTCCATGATTCTATGCTTCATTATGTTATTTGATAGTGCCAGCATATTTACTTGGCTCTCTTGTTTTTTATCACATATTTGAGATGCTAACTTTTCATTGCTGGAATATTAATTTCTTGGCAACTGTGTGAGGATAACCAGTTTCAGCAAGTAATTTTGATATTTCATAAAAGGCCATTACAATGTTTTCAGACTGAGCTCCATGAGAAAAATTCAAAGACATAGTCTTCTTGGTAACTATTAGCTTTCTCTTTTTATTTATAAAGAAATCTGTTGGCTTATTACTGTAGTTCGGATGTTGTTTGAATTCCAAATGTTGCTTCAACTTTGAAGGTCTCATGGACTCGTTTTGAAAGTGCCACACAACAAATAACACATGATGATTTGTCATCAGCACCCTTGATGAAACCGAATTGTATGTAATCCTCAGAATACTGTCGGGTACAGTACACTTCTTTTTTGTAAGAGTAGTAGACAACACATCGTGCGGCCATTCTCAGAAGTTAGGCCTGGGTGCACGTCACTCGATTGTTCATTGGTGCCAATCGAAGAGTTTGTAAGCAGCACATTGTTTGTTTGTTTGTTGTTTTATTACCCATTTATTCATCTTTAAAGGTAATGGCAAGCAAGATGAAGAAAGAATGAAATAAATTATTTAGAAACAATTATAATAATTACGGTTGTTCAGCCGAATCCACCAGGCAAGGTACACGTAATCAGTAAATACAAAAAAATACGCTCTCTCTTGATGCTTAACTTAAACTGAACAAGCGGAGTGGTTATGTGGCAGGCGAGTAAAACAAATGGCAGACCACCAAACGATTTGGCTGGTGGCATGGTTGCCGCTTCGCAGCCTCGCCATTAGTTGAGCTACTTTACCGTGAACAAAGAGACTATGAAATGGTGATGCAGACAGAGCAAGTTTTTCGTCTCTATTAATTAAATTATTTATTCATTAGTCCCAATTAAATGCTATTTACTTGTATTTTAGAGTTTCGTGAAAAAAAGAAAACCCAAAACGAAACACCTAGGTTTTCAAAAGTTTTTTTAGGCGACTCGGTATTTAGCTTACATTTTACTTATTAACATTTTCATTTACTTACTAACATTTTTAGTAGATCTGTCCAAGTTGTGAACCACCATTTGGGAAATGCTACTCTATGTCATTCATAGAATTCCTTGTCTTCACAACTGAATATCCCTATCAAAATCCTTACGAATATCATTGACATACATGTTAAATAGCAATGGCCCTAAAATAGACCACCAAGGCACACCACTAGTGACTTTCCTCTTCTGGGATATTGCTCCCCATACACAACTTGTTGGTACCTATCAGATAACCAATCTCTGATCCAATGCACTAATCTAATATCCAATCCTATCTGCTCTAGTTTGAGTATCAACTTATCGTGCAGTAATCTATCAAAAGCCTTTGCAAAATTTGCAAAAAGTATACTACTGTGTATCCTTCTCCTCTGTGCAATGAAGAGCTGTCACCTTATTGTAATATGTAAGTAAATTACTAAAGCACGATCTCCCTTTAGCAAATCCATGCTGCCCATCAAAGATAATACCATTGTTGTCAACCCAATTCTGGATCCTGGTTCTCACCAACCTCTCCAACACCTTAACTAGAACATCTGACACACACAGACAGGCCTATAATTTGATGCTTCGGTTCTATCACCTCCCTTATGAAGCAGCACAATATCGTGCCTTTATCCTTTATAAAATCTTCTAAAATTCAATATATTCATGCATACGAAGACTGGATCATTATAATTCAGTAAAGTGAATTCTGAAATGATATTAATTTAATTCCATGATTTCTTAAATAGTATGTGATGCAGGCAGCTGTACATATTAGATTAATTACTTTCCTATTTAGCAGTAGAAATTTATTTCTGTATTTTTCTAGTTGATAAATAATTTTGCAGATTGTCATAAGCAGTACCGTGTGTATCACTGGAAATTTTTTTTTTTTTGGAGGGGAGGTTAGTAGAGTTAGAGATTTATAATAAACCAAAATATATTAACAGAAGGCAACAATATCCCAATATTTTTGATGCACTTGCTTTTTTTTAGTCTAAATAGATCTTAATAACATTACAAAACTCATTTGAAAGTCCTTTATCATCTTGTGATGAAAAATTTAACAATACTTAGTAATTATTATTGGTGCTTTGTTTTTCAGTAAACATTACATATTTTCATCAGATATTGACTCCCTT
The DNA here is from genome assembly GCF_054136105.1 of Typopeltis vanoorti. Taxonomy (NCBI): domain Eukaryota; kingdom Metazoa; phylum Arthropoda; class Arachnida; order Uropygi; family Thelyphonidae; genus Typopeltis; species Typopeltis vanoorti. The sequence continues at coordinate 19,267,291 of NC_143554.1, forward strand.
GAACAGATAATGAGGTGTACTAATCTTTTTTCAGTCAATTTACATTAATTTAATGCAACAAATACTCTTTATCTTTTTTGGATACATTTTTTACAAAACTGAAAGTAATTTTAGTTACATAAAAATTCCTCCTGCTTTCCTTCATTGTGTACCATTATAATACAGGAACATATTTTACATATGCTCCTCTATTATTTTAGATACATATTTTATATATATGGTTTGACTAAAAAAGTAGCACAGGAAATTTAAGAAGTTTCACCTAGTCATTCATTGATCTTATTTAATAATAATAATCTGGTAGATGTCGAAATCAGCATTCCTACAAATGAATATATATATATATATATATATATATATATATATATTCTTATTCTTTATTATTCTCTGTGTTTAAGTCATTTAAATTAAATTAATAATGTGTGTGTGTGTGTGTGTGTGTGTGTGTGTGTGTGTGTATATGTATATATATATATATATATATATATATATATTCAAAAATATGTGTATATATTATTCAAAAATTCAATGACCTTCAAAAAGAAATCAACTATCTCAAAACTACTTTCGTACTTAATGGATGTTCTAAAAGAATTATTGAAAAATTCCTTCTTAATTCTCCTAGTCATCACACAGAAGAAATAAATACATTTAAAGGCAATATATCTATTCCTTACATAAGTTCAGTTTCACAAAAATTAGCCAAGGTTCTAAAAAAATACAATATCAGAACTTTGTTCACTCCACTTCCAAAAATCCACTCCTTAATAAGCCACCCAAAACCTTAAATTTCCTGGTGTGTACAAAATTTGGTGTGATTGTGATATTCCTTATTTTGACCAGACTGACAAATCTATTGAATTACGCATGAGGGACATTGCTTACAAGAGACAGTGAGCCAGTGCCTTATCCTTTTCTCGGCTAATCCTAATGATGAAACCCCAAGTCATACAGTCCACCGGGACAGATCTACTAACATTTTTCATTGCCATGATGAATTGGAGAGAAAAATCGTAGAATCTAGGGAAATCATCCTCAACCCTGAACATCTAAATAATAACTTGAGCTACAACCTCCCAGATAGTCATTCAGCTGTAATCATGTACTGGTGTTCACGTGATGCTGCAAGCACGCACTCTCCTAACAATGCAACAAATGAAAGAACAGCTTTAAATACAACTACAACATTTTCATACTAATTATGTATAGAGACTCTCTATGTTGTTCATAGTTTTTTTTAACCTTCAGTGTTTAGTGTTTTTTTTCTTTTCTAATGTCACCTGATGAAGGCTGTTATAAGCTGAAACTAGTCATGTTTTACTATTAAACCCCCCCTTTTACCGAACTCTCGGTTTAAGTCATTCAACTCTTTTCACAATATATATATATGTATATTCGTATGCAGATTTACTCGGTTGTGTGTGTGTGTGTGTGTGTGTGTGTGTGTGTGTATTCACACACACACACACAAACATCAGTGGCTTTGCATGCCCATTTTGGTTGGGTGTGCTGTTGTGGCTTATGCAATCCGTGCTACAAAATTCACATCAGTTTTGACTGTGTGATTGCATTGTACAGCACATCAGTGCTCATCTTAATTGGTCTACTGCAATTAATCATAGGATAACTTGGAATACTTTAATTTATCAATTAGTTGTAAACAAATCTGTGCACAGTGGGGGGGGGTAATGTTTTGGTTTAAGATACTGTATATTAGAAAACAATAATGAAGAAGAATTCTATATTTGGTTGGTATATTTGAATTACTCAAAGGTGTAAAATTTGGAAGAGGAGGATGAAGCTTATCTCCTTCGACTACAATACTGTTTTCCATTGTAAATATGGACAAAAAAAAGTTATAAATTTATCAAATATTATATATTCAAGGCTTGTCTATATTGTATATAAAAACTAGCCTACCACATCACTCCACACTTCACACATGCAAAATAGATAACTCAGAAAATGAAATCAGCAACTTATAACAGATGAACATTCAATTGGATTGAATTGTGTCAACCAATGATACCTCATTGGTTGACACAAGAATCAGTGAAGCCTCTAGGTGCTATTGTTTAAGAGCTCACCCTGTCTTGCCTTCTGAGTGGTTTAAAACTACTGGAACGCTAAGAATTTGATCTGCTGTGCCATCTGTAGATCTTTTCAATGAGCTCAAAGGTGTATTTTGAATGCACACCTGGACTTTTAACACAAATGTGATGCAATGTCTTCATGAAGCATTAGTGTATTGTGTTTAATTTTAGGAATCATGCGAAGTCTGGAAACAATTACGGGAGTCTTTAATGGGAGTAAATGCAAAAATATATCGGTGATTTTGCTATTCAGTGGCTGAGCACTGCACTTATAGCACACCTGGAATATTTGCCCCTAATATATATATACACACATACACAGGGTGGCCATAAAATAACTTTCCCTCTTTGGAGGCATCTGTAGCTAAAACCAATGAACTGAATGAGACCAAATTTTATATTGAGACTTTTGAAGGCATGGAGAGGTAATTTCTGCAAAAAAAAGATTTAGTACCAAACGTCGCCGATACGGAAAGTTTTGGCATTGGTGGAGCCGAAAACAAGCAGATAATTACATTAAAGTCAGATAGAATGGAATAATAACATTTTGAAGGTGTAAGTGACAGCCGCGTCACTCATTCCAGCTGGATATGTGGCGCGTTACGATGATGATAATAATTAAACCAAAACAACTTAAGAGAGACAGAAATTAATGTAGTGATTGAACTCACAGGAAATAATGTTTTATTCATCAGAATCAGGGTCCCCTGGACCACATACACGATTTTCAATGTGCTGACCTTTCTTGTGTACAACAAAGTGTATCTGGAGTGCGACATGCTCTACAGCTGAGCGTAAGGAGTCGGATTGGTTGTTGTTTTAGTTTAATTATTATTATTATTATCATTGTAACACGCCACATATCCAGCTGAAATGAGTGATGCGGCTGTCTCTTACACTGTCGAAATGTTATCATTCCATTTTATCTGCCTTTAATGTAATTATCTGATTGTTTTCGACTCTGCCTGCACCAAAACTTCCTCTATTGGTGACTTTTGGTACTAAATCTTTTTTTCGCGGAAATCATCTCCCCATGCCTTCAAAAGTCTCAATATAAAATTTGGTCTCATTCCGTTTATTGGTTTTACTTACAGATGCCTCCAAAGAGGGAAAGTTTTACACACACACACACACACACACACACACACACACACACACACACACACACACACACACACACACACACACACACACACACACACACACTTATGTTAGTTTTTGTGTATAACTTTTTTTTTGTATCTGTTACTCCACATTGGGATGTAAACCTATAGCACATTTCATATCATGGGCAGGGAGATAATCTCGAAATTTCACTCCAGAAACCAAACATAGAACTTTTTTTTACCATTTAAATCCTTAAGTATGATGGAGTTTCACTCCAGGTCATGAAAATCATTTAAAACAGAGTAAACTGTGACATTATTATTATTTGTTATATGGATTTTTATCTTGTGCTATGCAATTCAATTTCAAATTGCCAAAACATGGTGTACATGAAGTTTGTTTCTTGCATTATTGAAATTTGCTTTCAAAATTTCATCATCATCAAATTCCTGCCATGTACCCTCAAGGGGTGTACAGGATATGATAGTACTACATGAAAAAAATTACATCATTATTAATTTCCTATCTACAATTTTCCTCCAAATCAGTCTGTTACTTGTCAAGACTCCAACATTATCAGATCTTATATTTCTATCGTCTAAAGCACTTTGTACCGTATCAATCCACCTATATCTTGGTCTTCCTCTGGGTCGTTTTGCTGCCAACCTGGCAGAGAACACTTGTTTTGCTAATCTTTCCTCGCCCATTCTGTTTAAGTGACCATACCACCTGAGATTAGCTCTGCTAACGCATTCCTGGATGCTGACAATGTCAAGTTCTTTCCTAATATCCTCGTTTTTAATATGATATTGCCATTGATGCCATCTGTTCATGCCTATAATCTTTCTCAGGACTCTCATATCTCTGGTCTCTAGTCTTTGGTCAAGTGTTTTACTTCTGACCCAGCTCTCAGATCCATAAGTTAAAACTGGTTTGAACACTGTCTTGTATACAGCTAATTTAGTGTTCCGACTAATTTCTATCTTATTCCATATGAATTTATTCAGTTGACTTCCCACCATACCAGCTTTGCTGATTCTGTTGTCTATTTCTATATTTAATTTACCATCTTCAGTAAAAATCGTGCCTAAATAGCAGAAATGTTTTACTGGTTCTCCATTCACAACACAGTTGACATTTTCAATGATTCTGCCTATTTTCATTGTCTTTGTCTTTTTATTGCTGACCTTCATACCATATCTATTACAACAGCTATTCAATTTAGTCAGAGAATCTTGCAGATTTGTAGCAGATTTATTTAGAAGTATAACATCGTCTGCATAAAGCAAAGAGCTGACATTAACATCTCCAATTTTGATATCATGTTTAATACCACTTTCCTTCATCATGTGATCCATATAGATAATGAATAACAGAGGGGATAATGTACATCCTTGTCTCACACCAGATTTAACATTAAACCATCTTCTTGTACTTCCTTCAATTCTAACTGCTGACTTACAACTCAAATAAAGACTAAGTATTGCTTGATATAATGCCCCATTGACACCATATAACTGCAGCGTATTGAATAGCTTCTCTCTTGGCACCTTGTCATATGCCTTTTCCAAATCGACAAAACTTAAATAGAGATCTTTGTTATATTCCCATGCTTTCTCGACTATTTGTCGTAAAGTGAAGATCTGATCCTGCCAGCCTCTATTTGGCCTGAATCCAGCTTGTTCTTTACCAAGCTTTTCTTCCACAATTCTTCTCAACCGTTTCTCAAGTATACTTGCATAGATCTTGCCAGGAACACTCAGTAGGGAAATACCTCTGTAATTCTCACATGCAGTTTTATTTCCCTTTTTATATATGGGTACTATGAGAGCTCTACTCCAATCATCGGGAATTCGTCCCTCTGTCCAGGCTTTCTGAACTATGCAGTGCAGCCACTGTAAGACTCTTATACCACCATTCAGCATTTCTGGTCGAATATCATCTACTCCTGCTGCCTTTCCACATTTCAAGCCTTTGATGGCTTTTTCTACTTCAAGTATGGATATGTATTCCTGACTGCATGCCTGGTCAGTGTTTTTTACCACTGTGCTGTCATCACTGCTTGTTTCATTTAGCAGTTTTTCAAAGTAATTACTCCATACTTCAAGGATATCTTTTTCTCCCGTTTTCATGTCACCTTTATCATCTCTAATTCCTTTTACAGCACTCTTTCCTCCATTCTTAAGCTTCTTCAACAACCTCCAGAATATTTTGCCACCTTCTTGATATTTATTTTGTATATTCTTCCCAAAGTCCTCCCATGACTTTGGTTTAGCTAGTTTTACACAGTGTTTAGCATTCTTGCATTTAAGGGGTACTTAAGGGTCAGAGCTGTATAACTGAGAGGAGACCTCCACATAGCCTTTAAAGGAATGCGGAGAACCGACCAGGGCTTCCGACCTAATGTCCAATCCTCACCTTCTCGTGGTGCACCCTGTTGGGTATCTACTTTGATACTGAACGAACGAGGATGGGCTGGCAATTTGGGATTTAGCCGACCAAATTGTATTCTTATTGGTTAAACCAAAATAAAAAAAAATGATGGTAAAATAAATTCATATAATCTAATTTAAATTTTGTTTCCTTAATTTAAAAAAATTACTACATAAGCAATAGTGTCCATTGAAGTCAGTATAACCTTTGGATATTATAGAAATAATATGGATACAAATCATATATATTTTTGTTATATTTTATCCATTTGGAAGGTTAATAATTTTTCAAAGACATCAAGAATGTCTTTATTTTCAGTTATTATTAATAGAGAGACCTCCAAGGAGTCAGGGACTCATTGAGGGAGGCCAAATACTATAGACATCAGCTATCTTACTTATTCTTGAATTCATATTTATTATTAATTAGGATCTCCATTGGGTGATCAGATATATCTTTGTAGAAGGTCTGATTTAAATGACATAAAATCTGTCATACCACTCCTTAAACATGACCTGCACAATGGCAATCCATTCCAATCATGCACTACCCTATGAGCGAAAAATCTAGCCCTCACTCCCTTCTTAGTGGCATTTATTTTCAGCTTCCAAAGATGCCCTCTTGTTCTTTCCCCATCCTCCATAAAATGAAAACTGCTATCAACTGAATCCTGTATGAAATTATTTCAGTTCTTTAAGAAGTTTGTAAGTCTCAATCATATCACCCCTCTTTCTCCTGTTTGCTAGTGTATGCACTCTACACATTCTCAATCTGCCATTATCATTATTCCACAGTGCTGATATAATTTTTAACACTCTCCTTTGCACTCTCTCCACCATATCAGAATCACAACTGAAACCCAACTTATGTGAAATAGTCCAAGTGAGGTCTTATCCAAGCCCTTGTAAAGAGGCAAAATGACTATCCTTATCTTAACATGTCCAAGTTCATTTCAGCATTGCAATTATCTTTTAAGTTGTGTTTGCAATGTTTGCTTTATGGTCCCTTAACTTCAACTTGCTAATTACTAACACTCCAAGATTCCTAACCTGATCAGTTTCTTTTAGCGTTATCCTACAAATATAATACAACATTGGATATCTAATCATTCTAAAGTGCATGACTTTGCATTTACTGGCATCAATTTTCCCATACCCACATTTCTGACCTATTCAAATCATTCTGCAAATACTACATATCAGCAGCATTTCTGATTACCCTACTTATCTTTGCATCATAAATAGCTGTATGTCACCTGTCAAATCCTTCCCAATATCAAAACATTAATGAACAGATTGAATAAAACAGCGGACCAAGAACTGAACCTTGTAGTACACCACTAGTTAGTTTAAATCTTGCAGACTCACATCCCCTGTATACCAATTTTTGATATTTGTCAGTTGGCCATCCACTTAATCATGCTCATATTTTGTAATCCACACTCATATTCTCCAATTTATGCAATAGTTTCCATACTGTATTCTGTCAAAATCCAAAATTATTATGGTGTATCCGTTCCCCTTGTCTAGCTCAATGGTAACATTATTATAGAATGTGAGCAAGTTGCTAAAACATGACGTTCCCTTAGTAAACCCATTCTATTCATTGCAAAGTAGAGATTCTCTGACAGCTCATTTCTGAATGTGAGCTGTTACCAATTTTTCCAAAATCTTCCCTACCACTACTGACTGATCAATAGTTGGATACATCACTCTTTGCACCACACTTGTGCAATGGGATTACCATATTTCTTTCCATTCCTGCAGTATCTTCCCTGTTCTGAGACTCAAATTACATAGCCTGGTCAAAGGAATAGCTAGTTCAGCTGAACACTGTTTTAGCACCTCTGCTGATATCCCATCAGTCCCTTCTTGCTGAATTCTTATTCAGTTTGTGTAAAAACTCTAATACCTCCTCTTCATACACTTCGTTCATTGAAGAGGTAGTAGTGAACTCAATGTCGAATACACCAGGTTGATAGCTTTTAGCAAAATGGGCACTCATTTGCATTCTTTTTTTTTTTTTACTTGCAGCATATTGATAAAATTCTTGTAGGTTATCTTTAGCTTGCAGAGCCAATTTCTTTTCATAATCAGACTTAGCTTTCCATATAACAGTTGTGACTATTCTAGACTGCAACTTATAATTTTCATAACGGACATCATCCTTATGCACAGTATTTTTTCCATATCATGCGTTTCTTATGAATCTCTTCCTTAATAAGGTTACACACCAATTTGACTCCTACTCTATTTATTCTTCAAACTCTTAGGAAACATTCTGATATTACACCATTTAAGTAATTTTTAAATGCTTCCCATGCACTGTCAATATTCTTCCCATCCGGTAACTGATACCAATCTGCTGAATTGAGGATACTCCTCAGATGGTCATAAGGCAATTGATGTGAAGTCATTAGCCTCGATATACAAGTTGTCCACTCCTCAAGTTACTTCAGGTGCAAACTTCGGTTGCTTACACTTGGATAAAGAATTAAATGAAGAATATAATTTCATGGCATCTTTAATTTATAGTATAACCAAGCGGGAAAACTTTCAACATCTATCTCTAATCCAGAATACTTTAGTAATAAGTTTTAATACTTTCTTGATGAGTGCTAATATGTTAATGACAGAAAGTGCTAATAGCGAGAAAGCCATGAGGAGAATGAGTGATCGCCTGAAAGAGAAGGATGCAGAATGAAGTTAAGAAAATTCGGAAAATGTATTGGAGAGTGAAAATAATTAAAACAAATCATGTTGATATCAAAGAGGTAACAAAAGAACTGTGAATGGCATTGTATGGAGACTCAATTATTAAAGGTGTGCTGGATGAGAGGATGCACAAGGTATGTTTTCCTGATGGTAAAAGAATAGAGTGATTGAGGCATTGGATATGAGAAGGAAGCAAGCAAAAAAGTTGGTAATTTTAATAGGTACGAATGACTTGACTGAGAACAAAGAGCATGTCAGATTGGATATCAGGAGGTTGCCTAGATGGATAAAAGAGAATAATGTGGTAGGAAAGGTAGTAAGCATGTTGCCTAGGTAGGACAATTATGACATGAGGCAGAGAGCAAGGATTATGAATGATATGTTAGCTAAATGTGTGAGGAGAAAGGAGTGCATTTGTTTAATGTTTTGAATGAATTTGAAGAATGAAGTGAACTATATAAGAGTGATGGACTGCATTTGAGTGGTTTTGGTGTGAATCGCTTGGAGAGACTGCTGCTGGAAGGTAGAGAAGTGAGTACAGAGAATGAACCTGATCAAGTAGGAAGCGATGTGGGAGAGTAAGACAGGAGAGATGGAAGCGAGAGGCACAAGTATAGAGAATGAGAGAATGGGTGTGCAAGATGGATTGGGAAACAGGGAGGTTCAGTGTGGTCAGGGGAATACAGTGTGAGAAAGGTGGATGCTCCAAGAGGATGTGAATGCATGTGTAGACATGAAAGGAATGGGATGACCTGGGATCAAAAGGAAACAGTTGGGCTTGAAGAGGATTCTAAAATGAAGAAAGGGATATCGCTCCAATTGATCATGGAGAAATCGCATCGAATGACTGGTATCAGTGGAACTAGTTGTAGATCCAGGAATGAACTGTTGTGTTTGTATACAAATGCTAGAAGTGTAAAAAAACAAGGCATATGAAATGGTTGCATTAACTGAGTCTGTTCACCCAAAAATTGTTGAAAATAAGTGAGACATGGTTAGATGAGGACGACATCCTGACAGAAATAGAGTTGGAAGGTTATGATGTGTTTCGTCAGGTAGACTTGTTAATATGGATGATAGTGACTGTGAAATTTATAATCAAATTAGCCAAGCAAATAAGAAAAGGGTGATAATTCTGGGTGATTTTAATTATGGCAATATAGACTGGAAAGATGAGATAGTAACTGGAAGTAAAGAAAATGAGTTTTTGAGGGACATCTACCTCAGATGGTATGTAACAGAAGGAACACGAGGATTGAAGGTCTTGGATTTAATCATCTCATCAGAGGATGTAATTATAAATGAATTGTCCAATCACTCACCAATTGGTGAGAGTGACCATGAAGTACTTACCTGCGTGGTTGCCAGCAGTGTGAGGACTTCTGTAAGAAAAGGGTATATGGGGGAACTACAAGGGGGTGTGATTATGAAGAGCTCAGGAGACAGCTTGCAGGTGTAGCATGGAATGAGGAGTTATCTGGAAAGGAGATCAGTGCAGCTTGGGGGATTTTCAAGAACTATCTACTAGAAGCAATGTCTAAGTGTATTCCAAGGGTCAGAAGGTTAAATAGGGTAGGTGTGAAATGGATGAATAAAGAGATTAAGCACGCGATACAGAGAAAAAGGGTATTATGGAGACAGCATGAGAGAAGTGGTAATAACCAATTCCACGAGAATTGCAAAGACCAGGCAAGGCAAGTGACTTGGTTGGTAAGGATAGCAAAAGTGAGGTATGAGCAGTAGTTAGCTAATGAAGCCAAAAAGAATCCTGAGGAGTTCTTTTGATATGTAGACAGCAAAAAAAAAATTATTACGGAAGGATGACATTGATTGGGAAAAATGGTATGAAGACAGCTATTGCAGAAGGTATAGTGGAGATACTTAAATGAGTGGTTCATAAAGGTCTTTCAGTGTTGTGAATGTGACTTCATGGAGACGTTGAGAGCAGTTGATGATGGGGAGGAGAGACTGACTGTAACTGAGCAAGAGGTGTATAGGGAGTTGAGCACACTAGATGTTAATAAGGCTGTAGGGCTTGATAATATATCACCACATATTCTGAAGGAATGTGCCAGGGAATTGACACTTGCCTTGACATATTTTTTTAATATGGATCAAGTTCCTAAGGAGGGCAAGATTGTGCTGCTTCTTAAGGGAGATGATAAAACCCAAGCATCAAATTATAGGCCTATCTATGTGTCAGGTGTTGTGATTAAGTTGTTGGAGAAGCTTGTGAGAACTAGGATCCAGAATTGGGTTGACAACAATGGTATTATCTTTGATAGACAGCATGAATTTGCTAAAGGGAGGTAATGTTTTAGTAATCTACTTACTTATTATAATAGGGTGACTGCTTTCTTGGACAGAGGAGAGGGATACACAATAATATACTTAGATTTCACAAAGGCTTTTGATAGATTACCACATGATAAGTTGATAGTCAAACTAGAGCTAATAGGATTGGATATTAGATTAGTGTACTGGTTCTCGTGGAAAGGCTTAGACGTTGGTTATGCATTTTCACTATATTATTTCAGGAAATTACAACGTACTAGGATATACATTAAATAAATTTTAATATATTTTCTATATAGATGGGAAACCTACATCAGAAGACCTCCAGCCCAATCGCCCAAGAATACCAACATCGCCCACTAGAGGGCACCATCAGGACTTTAGGAGAAATAATAGCTTCATTCTTCTTGCTCATTTATTGTTTTTGCTGTGCCTGCGTGCACGTATCTTGTACATAAGTTCTTGAAAATGGCAGCGTGACGCTGCCGAAATATAGAAATATATTAAAATTTATTTAATATATATCCTAGTACGTTGTAATTTCCTGAAATAATATAGTGAAAATTAGTGTACTGGATTGGAGACTGGCTATCTGATAGGTATCGGCAAGTTGTGTATGGGGGAGCAATATCCAAGAAAAGGAATGGTGTGTCTCAGGGGTCTGTTTTAGGATCACTACTGTTTAACTTGTATATTAATGATATTGGCAAAGATCTGGATGAAGATATTCAGTTGTTTGTAGATGATACAAAGTTGGGAAGAACTGTGAAGAGTAGAGAAGATGTTGTGGCCTTACAAGAAGACTTCAATAAATTGAGTGATTGGGCACGGCAATGGGGATGCGAGTTCAATGTTGCAAAATGTAAGGCTTTAAAATCTGGGAAACAAAGATGGGATGCAGAATTTATGCTTGGTGAGGATATATTATCAGAGGTGGAGGAAATAAGATCTTGGGATGATAGTGGATAAGGATCTGAAATTTAGGGGACACTTTGCAAAAATTGTGAACACAACACAAAGACTTCTGGGAATGATACAGAGGACACTGACATGTAGAAGTATGGAGATTCTTGTTCCATTGTATAAGGCTTTGATTATGCCACACATAAATTGTTTTGCCCAGATTTGGTAACTTGGTTTTCAAAAGGACGAAGAGATGTTGGAAAGGGTCCAGAGGCAGCTGACTAAGATAATTTCTGACTTTTGGAATGTGATATATAAGGAAAGGTTGAAAAGATGCAATTTACAGAGTCTGGTGGATAGTAGGAAGAGGGGTGAAATATGATAGAGACCAAAAAGTTAGAAAGGTGTTGTTATGGGATCGGTGTTGGAGAAGTTCTACAGAAAACAGAGGAAAATCAGGGGAGAACCAGAAGTCATACCTGAAAACTATAAAGAGGGCGTGAGCAGGGGAATGAGAAGCAGGTTTTTTGCATGCAGAGTCGTGAATGATCGGAATGCTTTGCCTGAGAGTGTGTTGTCTGCACAGAATTTATGTGTGTTTAAAGTGCATTATGATGAGCTGTGTGTAAAAGAACCTGCTTGATGAGTCTTTGACATAATGGGGTCTTTGGTAATAATAATAATATGACGGGGAGATAAGGGGAATCTTTATATGGGCTTTTTCAGTTGAAGGTTGAGTTAGCCCATCTCATACGGTGATAAGAGAGTTTTTTTCCCAGAAACTCGGGTACAGAAACATTACACACAAAAAAATACTGTTGTTGGTGATCATGGTAGTAGTGGAGAGGATGAGATGTATTTAGCAAAGTAGAGTAGTGTACCCTCCCACAATGAGTCCTTGGACTCCCTGGAGGTGTTATAATAATAATAACACCTGTTGGCTACTTGTATATGGAAATATGACTTCTGCATAGAGCCATCTGAGATATGATGGCTCTGCTCAGTCGTGGAGTAAGCCTGCCATTTGGCAGAGCCACTGCTGCAGGCTACTCGGTAGTAGTGTGAGCTTGTCACTAAGTGGAACTACTGCTGAGTTAAATAATCCTTTGGGTCACTCATTGTTGGGTAATCTGAGGGATTGCACGAGTTTTTGGAGAGATATTCCCACACTTAAACATACATCAATAAATGTTGAAACCAGTCTGGGTACTAATCCTTCCCATAATGCATAGCATTATATATATCCTTAAGGGTATGTGCTTTTGCATTATGAGATGCTAAAGAAAGGGATGTGAAGTCAATAGCCTCTATATACGAGTTGGCCAGTCCTTGTGTATGGAAATATGACTTCTGCATAGAGCCATCTGAGATATGATGGCTCTGCTCAGTCGTGGAGTAAGCCTGCCATTGGGTAGAGCCACTGCTGCAGGCTACTCTCGGTAGCAGTGTGAGCTTGTCACTAAGTGGAACTACTGCTGAGTTAAATGATCCTTTGGGTCACTCATTGTTGGGTAATCTGAGGGAATCACCAGTTTTTGGAGAGATATTCCCACACTTAAACATACATCAATAAATGTTGAAACCAGTCTGGGTACTAATCCTTCCTATAATGCATAGCATTATACATATCCTTAAGGGTATGTGCTTTGCATTATGAGATGCTAAAGAAAGGGATGTTAAGTCAATAGTCTCTATATACGAGTTGCCCAGTCCTGACGTTACTTCAGGTGCAGACTTTGTTTCCTTACCTTTGGATAAAGGATTAAACCAAGAATATAATTTCTTGGCATCTTTAATTTACATCAATCAATATATTGATTGATGTAAATTAAATTTACATCAGTCAATGTATTGATGTAAATTTATCAATACATTGATTATTGTAATCAATGTATTACAATAATCAATGTATTTGATTATTGTAATAATCAAATTTTTATTATTGTAAAAATTTGATTATTGTAATTAAATTTTTACAATAATAAAAATTTAATTTTATTAAATTTTTATTATATTAATAATAATATAATAACAAATAATAACATTATATATTTATTATATTGTTATAATAAATAATAATAACAATATATTATTATTCAATAAACTCAGTTTCATTGTTCTCATGAGATTTCCTGCTACCCAATCAATATTTGGATAATTAAAGTCTGCCATTATGATTACTCTTTTCACGGCCATTTTCCATTTGGTGATGCATTTCTTCATCACTAGCATCCGATCCACTAGGTCTGTAACAACACCCCACTATGTAATCGATCATGTTAGATTAATCACATGAAATACTGTTACTAGTACTATAATCATAGATCACATTTCATTCTTCCTAAAAATACTGTATCCTTTACACTCAATACCAGTTAGTATGTCTGTCTGATTCTGATAGGTAGGTGTCACTAATGCCTACAATATGAGATTCCAACATGTTCACAAAGGCATCAAACTGTACCTCTTTGTTTCTGATACTCCTAGCATTCATATACAGACATAATAATCTAACCACATCTTCTTTTGTGTACTCCTATCCGAAGTCTGCATAACACAGTTGGACATCTGGTAGATCTCTGTTCTTCTCCAATGCATAATGCATGTAGACGTCTTTGCACACGTTTCATGGGTTTGAACCAGACGAACACAAAATTCTCTCCTCTTAATCATTTTCATGGTAATGCTCATCTCCACCATTAATACAGTTATATAACATTGTCCCTCTTACACTCATATTCTCACCATTCCTCCGATTATAATTTAGTTTTCCTGACTCTCTGTGTTAGGTCGCATACAAGTTATTATTTTTCAAGACTCCTAATGTGCAACACATTCAGGTGTAGACTGAACTTCTTATACAAATCTAATCTTTCCTCAAACTCGCTCAACATATCCAAAAACTTACATCCATTCCTTCTACACAGCCTACACATCGAATCATTTGCCATCATAGCCCTTCTTCTTAATTCATTTTTATCATATTGACTTAATATACTTACTATTTTAACTCTTACCTCTTCCATCAACTCTTTCACAAGTTAAGTTATTAGTAACCACTACTATTACGATCTCCTTTACTTTACTTTGCTGTTTTTGAATTGATTGCATTATATTTTACATTTTTTCTCCTGGAAAACTCGATACAACCCATTATTCAACATCATGTTTTATGATAGAGTTATAATACCAAATAACAACCTTCTTTTTATAAAAATGTTACTTACCTGAATTTCACTACTTACTGACTTACATAATTCTCTACTTTGTTGTTTCTTATTTTGCAACTTAATTATCTTTTCCATGGTAATTATTTGCAGGAGGTCAAGAGGCAATTAACTAAGATTTCTAGTTTCTAGCCTTTATCATCTCAGATTCCTTTTGTGATACTGTAATGTTTGAAACAGCCTTCTTCAGCATGTTTGCTACTTTTACAATTACTTTCTTGGCATTCTTTTTGATAGGCATCATAGGATTGTTAAAGGATGATCATGGTTTAGTAATTTACTTTCTACATTAAGTGACAGGTGCACTGGACAAAGAAAATGTTTACACAATGGTACAGTGGCGCACCCAGGGAGGGGCCAAGGGCCCCCCCACACACACAAAAGAAAAAATTAAAAAACACTAGAAAATTTTAAAAAAAATACTTTTCCTAATTAAAATTCATTTTTTATTTATGTTGTGTCATGTCTTCTATTTCAAAAATGCTTATGAATTAGGGGTCACATAAGTTGAGAGAACTCTATAGCAGTGTTTCTCAAGCTATGGTCCGTGACGATGGGACAGGTGGTCCACAGGCTTAAATTAACCAAATCTATATATTTTAATTATCCAATACTTACTTATTCAAATTAAAATTGAATAAGTAAGTAAAAATTATTAAAATAAAATGAATACTTAAAAGAAATAGAGGCAGAATGTTCATGGAATGAATATTCTGCCACTATTCTAATTTGTAGCGGCAGAATGACGAGTAATAAAAGAGGAGTGAAGTGAAAAACAATATGGTTTTATTGCTTCCACCTTCCCTTGCTGTTTTGTCAGATTTGAAGTGAACATGTGTTATCCACATGATCACATTTCAACCAATTGCTCGTTGTTTATTGATTTTTATTGTTGAAGATTTTCCTCCTTCAACCAAGGCTCAATATATCTTCAGAAGTGCTAAGTAATACTTAGACAAAATGTGTTGTGAGTTAACTCCAGTATTTATATATTTTTCGGAAATCACGTGAAGAGCAAGCTGACAATCGAGTTGAAATGCTAACTCTCTTCAACCGAATTCCAATAATATGTGAAACTGCCATAACAGCATTCACTATATATATATATATATATATATATATATTAGTTTTAACACGTTTACAAATTTTAACACTTTCGGTTGAATTTTATTGCTGCCGAGCGAACTCACACAATCTAATTAATAACATAGTTTTTAGTTAGATTCTGTGTTTGCTGGTGCAACATATGGTTTTGCTTGAGTCTGTATATAAAGCATAGTTTCTGTATGAGGCGACATGTGATTTATTAATTAGTGTCGTTTTTATCCCAGTTGTCTCTAATTGCACTGTTTGTTGAGAAATATATTACAGACTGCTTTACCTTATTCACTGACAATAAAAGTACTTGTTTTTCTTGCGTCTGCAATATCGTGGCTATTGGGGGAGGGCGTGTTGTTTACCACTGGAGCAAGTTACTATCGCCCTGCTCTGAACGTGTTTCAGCTTCTTTTTCATTTGTGAGGTATATGTGAAACTTTTTAATTTCTTTTTTCGAAAAATAACATCAGGGGTGAGAGTTATATGCAAGTAAGTACGGTATTTCAATTATGGATAAGTACATTGGTACTTTCTTTAAATGAAAAAATATCTCTGATGACAGTGATAATACAAAACGAGTTTGTAATGACAGTTTGTGTGTAGTTTCTGACGAGAAAGAGGTCTGTAACGAATCCACAGAAACACAGAATTCCCTTCAGTTGCAATGCTATAATATTAATACGCTTAACGAAAGGAAAGATTTGCTGACTTGCTGGACACTCAACCAGTGGATCGCATTCAAAGGTAAATACAATTTTTTAATTTGTAGGAACATTTTTCTGTTTTGTGACTTTTCTCCCTTTACGGTAATTATGCCTACATTATTGTGTTATTATTCAACAATTGTTTACAGTTTTGAATGTGCATGTAAAGTCACTATCAACAGTAGCCTGATTATGAACGCTTTATGAAAGGGGTAGGGAGGTTTGGAGCTTCCCCAGATAGTATTCAAAAGATAAATACAATTGGTTATTTTGTATAGGGCCCCGAAACTTATTAGTTTAGAATTTAACCACTGGGAAAGGGTTTGTGTCCACCTCAAAACTCTGAAACAGAATTTGGAAACATTTTCCGAATAACTTTTTATAAGAAATTTCTGTGATTTTACGATCCATTTCAGGCTTGCAGTCACGAGAATGACTTTTTGTTATCCAAAAAAAGAGCAGCTAATTGAGCTTTCAAGTGACAATGGGCTTAAAATGCAATTTTGTGATCGTGGTTTGGCTCGATTCTGGATGTCGCCTTCAGTGAGAAGTGAATTTCCCGAATTATTTGAAGAAGTCGAAAATCGTCATGCAGTTTTCTACAACCTATCTTTGCGAGAAACGATTTTCATCGCTCCTTGAAATAAAAACAAAATACAGAATTCGTCTTAGTGTGTGTGTGTGCCGATCTTTGACTGAAGTTGACCAAAATTGAGCCAGATATCCAGCAACTCTGCAAGGTCGAGAAGCTCATCCATCTCATTAAAAGTAAATACTAACATAATTATATCATTTTATTTATTTCTTTAATAAAAATTAAAACTTTGTTTTAATTTTATCCACAAAATTTAATTTTTTATCTATATATCTGGCCAAAAGGCTGCAAGTTTGAATCTGGCATGAGCATGGATGTTTGTGATTGCCTGTGAAAATACTAGTGGTAGTGTTCGGCAGTAGACAGTGTTGGTGTAGATCATTGGTCTCCAAACTTTTCGCCGTGAGGGCTACATTGAGTACTTCAGCAGTGTTAAGCGAGCAGTAGTTAAAAAAAACCCTCTAGAACTAGATCTATGAGTTTTATTGAAAGCAGATAAAAACTGATTACAGAGTATGTGAGATGAAATTATCGTATATTAATGACAATGAACACTATCAGCAAATTCTCATATTTTTATCACAAATTATAATAAAACCATTAATGTGAATGATGTAACTATGTTTGTGTTTTTAAAATCTTATTAAACTCAGGTTCAAATTTTGAAGTGCTAATTACTTCAAAACTTGGAGATTTCAAATGTTCATCAGATAAATTTGCCCTGTATTTTAACTTGATATATTTCATTCGGGGAAAAGTTTGTTCACAAAGATACGTTGTCCCAAAAATAGAGATAAATTTACAAGCAAATTTCTTCAAATTTGGTTGTAAAATTTTGTAAAATTCAAATTTTTTTTCTGCGTTAGTCCATTTTAACCGACCTTTTACAGTCAGAAAGACCGTAACTTGGATTACGGTTACTTTTTGCTATTCGGGAATATATTTTGAACACAATTTTAATTAATGCATTTGAAATCTATCAACACCCCGTGTTTTTTTTTTTTTTGTGGATTCTTATTGAAAAATTAGTCCAATTGGCGGGCCAGTTAAAATCATATCGCGGGCTGCATCTGACCTGCGGGGCTGTAGTTTGGAGACCCCTGGTGTTGATGATTGTAGTTGTGGTTGGTGAAGACGGAGAGTTGTAGAGTAGGTGCTCTTCCTTGATATGTCTTTGGACTACCTGGAGATGTTATGTAATAATAATATCAACAAGCTTTATATGTTCTTTGTGCATCACATAGTTTGAATTTGGCGCCTGGAAATGCTATATCTGTGACAAATAAGAAATTGCATTGGCATAATTGAAAAGGTACACAATTTCTTCAATACCCCTAAAAGACCGGACGTCCTTGTTGTTTATAATATTAATATCTTTTAAGATTTATAATATCTTTATTTAGCTTGCAAAAAATATTTCCGTACACCTTACCATTGTGTAAAATAATGCAAAAATCTGACAGTGACCTGTTGATTGCCCTAAATTTTGTTGATGATGATGTGGCTCAATTAAATACCATGCGTGAAACACCAGATTCTTCATTTAAAGATATTTACGATGAAGTATGTATAAAAGCCAATAATTTTAATATTGACATTAAAAAGCCAAGGACTTCATCAAAACAAACATTAAGGTCCAATGTTCCAGCCGATTCTGTAGAAGAGTATTTCATTCCATTTATTGACCAAATATTGACTCAACTTCATGATCGTTTCACTTGGCTCCGCAACATTTTGAAATATATTTTTTTCTCTTCTACCAAATGGAAAAGATGCTCCAACAGCAAGTGCAATGGAAGATTTTCGTCAATTGTGTGAATTTTATGCCAGTGATTTGCCTTATACAAATCCAGCAATTTTGAACGCCGAATTCAAGTTGTGGTATAAGAAATTAGAAAAACTGTTTGCAATAGCTCCATACAAAAATGCCGTTGATGCAGTTTCAAAGTGTGACAAAATGATATATCCTAACATCTATAACTTATTAAAAATATTTGCAATGCTTCTGGTAACAACGTGTCAGTGAAAGGTCATTTTCTAGCTTACGCCTTTCAAAAACCTGTTAACCTGTTTAAGATCTACCATGACACAATCACGATTGAACGGACTGGCTTTGCTATATATATACATACAGAGAGAGATTAATATAACCACGACTGAAATGATTCAAGAGCTTTGTAAAAAGAAAAGGAAACTGGATTTTATTCTTTAAATAAATTTTTATAATTACCTAATGAATTTTATTGGATGAATGAAATTTAACGAATTTTAGTTGAACGGATAAAAATGTTTTTAATGCAAATTTATTCTATTAAAAATATTTTTATCCGTTCAACTCGCCCCCCCCCCCCCGGCCACAAGATTAAATCCTGGGTGTGCCACTGCAATGGTATATGCAACTTTTGAATAGATTTTTGTTAGATTATTACATGAAAAGTTTATGTTTAAATTGGAATACATGGAATTGGATAATAGATCAGTGCATTGGATTGGATATTATCTGATAGGTATTGGATATTATCTGATAGGTATCAGCAAGTTGTGTATGGGAAAGCAAATAACCTGGTAGAGGAAAGTTATTAGTTGTGGTCTGTTTTCAGGCCATTGCTGGTTAACATATATGTTGTTAATTGAGAAAGGTATGAATGGGAATGATCAGTTGTTTACAAATGGGGAAAAGTTAGGAAGAACTTAGAGGAGTAGGGCAGATGTGAGTGAATGAGCACGGGAATGTGATTGCCAGTTCACTGTTGCAAAGTGTAAGGTTTTAAAATTCATAAAATAAAAATAGGATGCAGAGAGAGGGGGTTTTTTTTGAGGAGGTGGAGGAAATAAGAGATCTGGGAGTGATGGTGGATAAGGACATAAAATTTGGGCATATTACTAAAATTGCATGGACTGCACAATGAATTGTAGTAATGACGGGACTTATAAAAATGAATTATGGTTCTGCTGTATTATGATTAGGCTATATATGGACTACTATACACAGACTTAGTCATTTGGTTTTCAAAAAGATGAAGAGATATTGGAAAGGATCAGGAGGCAGTTAACTAAGACAGTTTCTAGTCTCTGTAAGGAAATATAAAGGAAGGTTGAGAAAATGCAATTTGCCGAGTCTAGTGAATAGTAGATGGCAAACAAAATGCCATCTACTATCCAATGCCATGATCTTTCCTGCTAATGATAGAACCGACTTTGTCTTCTTTGGCTCTGAACAACCGGCTTAGGTCCACTGTTTTGACTGCTGTTTGGATTCTGGTGGGTAATGTGGATACAAGTCTCATCCACAGTAATAAATCGATGCAGAAAATCAGTTTTATTCTTGTCAAAATGCTTCACGCTTGCTCACAGCAGATCAAACACCCATGTGAGTGGGTGTTTGATGTGCTGTGAGCAAGCGCGACACCCATCTTGTGCAAATCTTTTTCATTTGCAATTCTTCATGCAAAATATATCCTACACATTCTTTTGAAATGTCTATAGTCTCATCAATTTCACGCACTTTGACTCGCCAGTCATTAAATACCATATCGTGCATTTGATCAATGATTTCTGGTGTTACACTTTTTGGATGTGCTTCACATGGATCATCTTCAAAGCTGGAACGGCAACGTTTAAACTCGGCAGCCTGTTTCTTAATTGTCGATAATGAAGGAGAAGAGTGCCCATGATTGGTGAGAAGTAGGATACAGAAATGGGTTGATAACAGCAGTATTCTCTGTGGTTATCAGCATGGGTTTGTTAAGGGGAGATCATGTTTCACTAACTTACTTATGTACTATAACAAGGTGACAAATACCTTGGACAGAGGAGATGCATATAGAGTTGTGTACTTGGATTTTGCAAAGGCTTTTGATAGACTGCCACATGACAAGCTCTTAATTAAATTGAAACAGATGGGATTGGATAACAGACCTGTGTTGGATCAGTGACTGGCTGTCAGATAGGTATCAGAAAGTTGTATATGGGGGTGCAGTATCTCAAAAGAGAAAGGTCACCAGTGGTGTGCCACAGGGGTTAGTTTTGAGGCCTTTTTGTTCAATCTGTATGTTAATGATATTGGATTGGGTTTAACTAGTGATATCCAGCTGTTTGCAGATGATGCAAAACTGGGGAGAGCAATGCACAGTCAGGCTGATGTTAATGCCTTACAAGAGGACTTGAGTAGATTGCATGAATGGGCAGGTAGGTGGAACTGTCAGTTCAATGTTGCCAAGTGTAAGGTTGTGAGATTTGGTAAGCAACAATGGGATGCCAAGTATATACTTGGTGGGGAATCTTCAACAGAAGTAGAGGAGATGAGAGATCTAGGTGTGATGGTGGACAAGGACCTGAAATTCAGGGGCCACAATGCACAAGTTGTGAAGACATCACATCGAATAATGGCAATGATGCGGAGAACCCTGACATGCAGAAATAGGGAGGTTATGATTCCATTGTATAAGGACTTGATCAGGCCTCATATGGATTATTGTGCACAGATTTGGTCGCTGGGTTTTCATTTTGACAAGGATATATTGGAAAGGGTGCAGAGAAGATTCAAAAAGGTAGTCGGTGGTCTTTGGAATGTGGAGTATGAGAACAGATTGAGGGAATGTAAGTTGCAGAGCCTCGTGAATAGGAGGAAGAGGGGGAGATATGATTGAGACTTATAAACTGGTCAGGAGTTGTTATCAGGTAGACATGGAAGAGATTTTTCATAGAATTGGAGAGGGGAGTAGAACAAGAGGCCATTGCTGGAAACTGTATAAGGATGGTGTGAGCAAAGGAGTGAGAAGCAGGTTCTTTGCATGGAGGGTGGTTGGTGAGTGGAATGCATTGCGAGTGTATTGTGGATGTGGACACATTGAATCAATTTATGACGCAGTTGGATGAGCATTGTATGCAATAGTGAGTACCTGTCACGATGAGTCTCTGACTCCATGGAGGTCGGGTGTTGATAATAATAAACTTTTATGAACTTCTAATGAATTTCTTTTGGCATTAAACCTTGTTTTACGTAGAAATTTATAACTCCACGATACTCAATTTTATTCATTTCAAGGGATACAAACAACGCTTTTGCTTCAGACAGCTGTATAAAACAAACTACTTGATAGAATGACTTGCAATTTCACATGAATGCTTATGACAGATGTACCAACTCAGAAAAATAAAATCATGCCTATGTTCGAGGCTGAGAACTTTTCATTCCACCCTTGTACATAAAAAAATGCCCTTAAAATATTTGGCAGAATTACATCCAACCATACATCTGTTTCATTTCACTACTATTTTTTTTAAAACCTGTTACATCAGGATGAAATAACCATATAAAGTGATCATTAAACAGTTCTTAAGCATCATGTGCATTGGTTACCTGACAATTTATACCAATCAAGGATGATTATTTGTCCATAATAATTTCTCCCTCTGCTTGAAGTATAACAAATGAAATATCATGCTATTCGCTTCACATATTTTAATTTTTCTTTCTCTTTTTGCAATTTGATCTTGCCATATATTTCTTGAGCAACTGCTCCTCACTCTTTCCATTTTACCTTTCCTGGAACTGATATGTCTATGACCCATGGGATTTATATTATCTAAGACCTCCAGGGAGTCAAGGACTCATTGAGGGAGGCCATAAATCACTCAGACCAGCTGTCATACCTTCCCTTAAATTCATTCACACTAAATGCACTCGCTACCCCTAAAGACAAGCTATTCCACTCACTCACTGCTCTGTGAGATAAAAAAAAAACCTAGCTCTTACCCCTTTCTTGACTGCAAACAAACTTAGCTTCCATGGATGTTCCCGTGTTCTCTCCCACCTTCCATATAATGAAAAATTTCATCAGACGTTATCCTATAGCACCCATTCAAAAGTTTATAGACCTCTCTCATATCACCCCTCTTTCTCCTGCTAACCAGAGTCTGCAATCCACACACTCTCAATCTGTTTTTATAATGTAAATCTCATAATCTGGATATAATTTTTGTAATGCTTCTTTGCTTGCTTTCTGCAGCTTCTTTAACCTTTTGGAATCTGGGAGACCAAATCTGCACAATAAACCAGGTATGGTCTTATCAAAGCCTTATAGTGAGGCAAAATGACTTCCTTATCCCTACATGTCAAGGTTCGCTTCAACATTACAATTATCCTCTGAATTATATTTCCAACTTTTGCTGTGTTGATCTTTGAACTTCAAATTCCTATCCACTATTATGCTAAGATCCCTAGCCTCATTAGTTTCATGTAGCATAACCCCACTTATATATGTTGCTGGAAATTTCATCACACCAAAGTGTATAACTTGACAATTACTACCATTAAACTAAGTCTTTTGCCCAAATTTCCAGCCTATTCAAATAATTCTGTAAGTGATGTCAGTAGTATCCATTATTGCCCTGCCTATCTTTGCATCATCAGCAAACAATTGCACATCTTATCCTTGTGCATTTCTCAAGCCATCCTAATGTCATTAATGTATAAACTGAACAATAATGGTCCAAGGACTGAACCCTGAAGTACACAGGGGTTACTTAAATCTGGCAGATTCACACCCACTGTATACCACTTTTTGATATCTGTCCATCAGCCATCCCCTAATCCAAGTCAAGAGTTAATATTCCAATCCCATATTCTCCAGTTTATGCAACAGCCTTTCGTGTGGTATCCTATCAAATGCCTTAGAAAAATCCAACATTATCATAGTGTATCCATTCCCTTTATCCAGCTCATCCATAACATTGTTATAAAATATGAACAAATTAATAAAACATGACTTTCCTTTAGTAAACCCATGCTGCACCTTGTTTGTCTACCTGTTTCTGTATGCGAATTCTTACCAACTTCTCTAAAATCATCACTACCACACCAGAGATACCAATAGATCGGTAGTTAGACACGTTAGTTTTTGCACCACCCTTTTACAATGGAACTATCATACATTCTTTTGGTATCGTTCCTGAGCTGAGATTCAAGTTATACAAACATGTGAAAGGCGTTGCCAATTCAGCTGAACGTTCCTTTAGCAAATAGTCTGATATTCCATCTGTCCCTATAGACAAATTCTTATCCAGGTTATGCAACAGCTCTTGAATCTCATTTTCATGAACCTCTAACTCTTCATCCAATGTAGCCGTAGCACTGTGCACCACGTTACATACACCTGGTTGATATATCATAGCAAAGTGAGCACTCATTAACTGGACAATCTCATTAGCTTCTGACACTTGAGTACCATTTGCATCCAATCAAGTTATTCTTCCACATTCATTCATTCTTTCTTTTTTGCAGCATAACTATAAAATTCTTTTGGGTTGCCCTTAGCTTGGCCTTTTCTGGTCAATTTCTTTTCATACCCCGATTTAGCTTTCCTCACAATACTCGTTACTTTTCTGGCCTGAGCGTTATATATTTCATAACTCCACTCACTCATATGCTCACAATATTCTTTCCACAGCATCATCTTCTTGTGGATCGCTTGCCTAATGAAGTTGCGCATCCATTTCACTTCCAACTAGGGGCGGCTCGTTCATAGGCACTGCGGAACTGCAGCACCCCCAATTTTTCTCAATATATATAAATATATTTACTAATTTATTTATATTTGCTTGTAATATTTTATTTTATCATCAACAATTCTATACAATTCTCTTATTTTGTATAAAAAATAATAAAATCTATCTTGTAGCACTAAGGAGGTTGAAGGATGCTAGCAGCACTGTGATTACCACAATGTCATATTGCTACATGTGCAAGCATATGCACGTCATAGTGAGATGCGAGCTATTAGCATAATGCGGCACTGTCCGTCAAGCAGTTCCACTCTTGTTTATATGCAGTTTGCGCCAGTAGTGGAGTGGTCATAGTGCTTATCATGTTTACTCCGTCTCTTTAAACATTTGGGCATTACAATTAAAGGAATGGATTTTATTTTTAAGTAATTTTGAATTATACCAAACTGTATAATTTTATCAATAAAAACAATATTTTTTCATGTTTAATTTTTTTTTAGAAATTTTTACCATGATTTTGATATTTTATCCAAATGCGTATAAACTGTACTTACAGTGCGTATGTATATTTTGAAAGTTGCAGCACCCCCACAATTTCTAGCCACGAGCGACCACTGCTCCCAATTCATTTATTCTTCAACCACTAGGGATACATGCAGATACAGATTTAAGCACTTTTTCAAAGATTCCCATGCGTTGCTGACATAAATTACCACCAAGGCTATTATAATTAGATATGCAGTTTAATTTGGTCTTGTTCTAGAACATAGGTTCCCAAAGTGGGCGCTGAAGACTTCTGGGGGGGGGGGGGGCTATAGTGGGATCAGAAGCATTTGGGGGCGGTCTAGGGGTCGGTGGCTCTTTATAGAAGAAATTAATAATATATATTTAAAAATCAATTATTTTCGTGATTTTGCGATTAGATAATCATTTAAAATTTAAATATTGCATTTTAATTCATCTTATGCCCGTCTTACACAATCAGTTTTTTATCAGTTTTCTATTTCAATTATTTAATCATTTGAAAATTTACCATGTCAGATAGAAATAGATGTCAATGAGAAAATAGAGCATGTATATATGTGTGTATAATAGGTTATGTTTACAGTAGCAAATATATTCGTTATATTTCATTTCAAAATATATATATATAAAACCTCTTTTCTAATTGATTTGTACAAAAATAAACCCAATTTTATATAATTTAATATTACAAGTAAAAATAATAATGGCAAGAAAGAAATAAAATCATAAATTTTAGTTAGCCTAGTTAGTACTAACTTATATTGCTAACTAGAGGGGAAAAACAAAGCAAATATTATTCGAAACTTATTATACTGTTTTCTGTGGTTATGTTTTGTAGGTTTGTTGTTTATATCTTGTATAATTATTTTATTTATTAATTATTATTTATAATTATTTGGACAATGTCGTGGTCGGACGAACAAAATGCGCTTGCGTGCAAAAATAAAAAATTGAACCTGTCATACAGGATATTTTAACTTCTATTTTTTATATACTTAAAAAATTTATTCATTTTTTGCAATTGTCAAAATTGATCGTGCCATACAGTCTTTAGTCTATCCACACAGCAGACGAGTCTTAACTAGTAGTATGTCGGTCAACTATTACTTAGGTAATTCACTCAATTCAGCATGTTTTGACAGGAATATGGGTGCTTGCACTGACTTGTTCAAAGCACGAGCACGATGTTATCACAAACAAGTCAATTCGGGCTCGATTTCAAATCTATAAATACCAGTGGTTTAGAAATAAGTTTCATTATTTTTTGTGTGCTTTGCCAACAATCATCAGTTGAAAGTGTGATAGATAAGTGGAGTCGTACAAAGTGTAAATTAAATCTTTTATTTTGTGAATATTTTTGCAAACTTTATTATTTCATTATGTCTGAATATAAGAAGAAATGTCGACAGTACAGTATTGAGTATTTCAAATATAGTTTTATTCAGTCTCCTACGAACCAATTATTACCCATGTGCTTGATTTGCCCAAAAAGTGTTTTCAAATGAAGCCTTCTAGGCTACAAGAGCATCTGACTAAAATGCATGCTGACAAAAAGGATAAAGATTTGTCCTATTTTCAAGTACTAGAAGAAAAATATTTTAAACGTCTAACTATATTAAAACTTTTTATGTCGTCCACTAAACAAAACGGATTATAAACTTCTTATAATATTTCATTATTAATCGCAAAAGTGGGAAAACCACACACAATTGGTGAGGAATTAATCTTGCCGGCAGTAAAAGAAGTAGTAAACACTGTGCTTCATAAGCCAGCGTCAGATATCATCAGGAAAATTCCTTTGAACAATAATTCAGTGCAAAGAAGAATCGATGAAATGGCTGAAGATGTTGAAAAATCATTGTGCGATTATTTGAAGACATGCCAATTTTCCATTCAACTCGATGAATCAGCTCTCCCAAATAATGAACCACTACTCTTATCATACATACGATTCATAAAAGAAGAAAAAGTTTGTCAAGAATTATTATTTGCTAAAAACTTCGAAGTGGATACAAAGGGAGAATCTATGTTTAATATCATGAATAAGTTTTTTCAAGAGAAAGACATTCCTATTCGTAATATTTTGTCTGCTGCTACTGATGGTGCTCCAGCAATGACAGGGCGCCACAAGGGTTTCATAGCGCATTTGAAACAAGCAGTACCAAATGTACTCGCTATACATTGTGTTCTTCATCGTCAACATTTGGTTGTGAAAAATTTAAGTGAATGCCTGCACAAGTCGCTCCATTACGTTATTAGAGTAGTCAACAAGATTAGAAGCAATTCATTGAGTGACAGATTGTTTAGCCAACTTTGTAGTGAAAATGATGAAGATTTCAATTGTTTGCTGCTTCACACAGAAGTTCGCTGGCTTTCAAATAGTATTTGTCTGAATCGATTTTACAATTTATTTGATTCAGTACTAGAGTTCCTAGAAAACAGAGATGACGGATTGCAGGCCAACCTGATTACATCCAAAAATGATATCGCTTATTTGACAGACCTCTATAAAATATTTAATTAAGTCAATTTACAACTACAAGGTGATGAATTCAATTTAATTAAAAAAAAAAAACGTTATTCCCGTTTTTGTAGTGTAACTTCTTCTCTTCAAGTGGAATATGGGCCGAGGGGAATATAGCCACTTTTCAAATTTATCAGCAGCGTCTCTCAAAAAAAGGAAGATTTATTTACATACTGCCAACACTTGGAGGTTCTCCATGCTGATTTCAATGAGTGATTCAAGGATATTCTAAACATGAATATATCAAATTGGGTTCTAGATCCTTTCTCACATGTAAGCACAGCAGGATCATCAAATTTAGAAGTGGAACTCATAGAACTCACAACAAATGAAGAACTAAAAATAAAATTCAAAACTGGATACCAAGAGTTCTGGCTTCAAAAATCAATACCGACACTGTACCCTGGATTATGGGGAAATAGTGCAGAAATTTTTAATTGCATTTCCATCTTCTTATTTGGCTGAGCATGGGTTTAGTGTGGTAGTGAATTTACTATCTAAGAAAAGGAACTGATTGCATATAACTGAGCGTGGTGATTTACAACTGTTTTTAACGAAAGTTGAACCTGATATTAACAAACTTTTAAAAATGCACCAGGCTCATCCTTCACATTAATTTGTTATTTTTTCTTTCTATTTTTACTTTGTAAGTTCAAAATAAACCATCTAATACATCGGATTGGTGTTTTAATTATTACAATAAGCTTCTTACTAATGTAATGTAATCTCTTAATATGTATTCCGAATTTTCATATTTAAACCATTGTATGAAACTTCACATTAATTTGTTATTTTTGCTTTGTATTTTTACTTTATAAGTTAGAAATAAACAATTTTGTAATATATTTAATGGTGTTTTAATTATTACAATAAGATTCTTACTAATGCAATGCAATCTCTTAATTGTATTCCACATTTTCATATTTAAACCATTGTATGAAACTGTGCATAATGTTATTCGAGCATACATTTTACAATCTTTACATATGGGCTACATTTCACCAAAATCAGTATAGCAATAACTATGTTCAAGATGAAGCAAATATTGGCCACTTCTTTTTAAAAATTTAACAGCATAAGCATGTATCATTAGTTGCTATTTATGTCAAAAATATCAAACGGCTTGAATGTGGAAAACTGTTATATTGGGGGGCGTTACAAAATTTATGTCTTGCAAAGTGGGCGGTGGCCCGAAAAAGTTTGGGAACCTATGTTCTAGAACTTTCTCTTTTCCCTTCTCAGACATACTCAGAAGGTCCGAACTCAAAGCATATTTTCCCACCCCTTCGCCATGTACATACCCATGTTTGAAGACATATCTTTATCATATTTGCATACCATAACTGAACTTTCACACACATTTTTCCCATTCCTCCCTTGATGATCTAGTTTCCCTGACTCTCTGCCTTAGGTCTCATACCAAGAAGTAATTTCTCCAGACTCCTGATGCCAAATGAATATTCAAGTGCAGGCTATCCTTCTTATACAAGCCTTTTCTGCCATCAAACACACTCCACATCTAAAAACTTGCATGAATTTCTTCTACACAGCCTGTGTGTGAAGTCATTTGCTATCATCACCTTTCTTCTTAACTCAGTATTGTCATATCTGGGTAGCAATCCTAAATTTTTACTCTCTCACACTTCTTTCTCACTTCTTCCAACAGACCTTTCATATCTTCTCTCATGCTATATTTGTCACTAGTTAAATTATTAGCACCTACCAGAATTACCGTATCTCCCCCCCCCCCCCCAATTATGGTTGTCATATCTTTAATTGTAAATCCCCCCCCCCATCTCTTGGGAAACTAGAAGTGGTGACTCCCTCAGCAAGAGTGCAAATTTTAAGATTGAATCACCATACCATATCACCTCTTTTTTGTTAGAGTTTAATTGACTTACCTTGTTGTTATTAATATTATGATTACCAAATTCAGTGCTATCCTTCCTGTTCTTGTTTTTGATCCTTTTTCTTATAGTGTCAAAGTTTAGTTAAACAGTTTTCCACCTTTTCTAACTCTCTGGTTGATTTTATAATAATTTCTTTTAATCAAGATATTTCTAATGTTAGCTTATCCAAGGATAAATTATCATCATCTCTGCATCAGCACTTTTGTTCATCAGGACAAACACTACTCACTACTAACAACTTGAGCTTTAGAAAGGTCTAGAATGGTGCTGAAAATTCATCACAACGGCCCTGTTGTGATGAATTTTCAGCACCATTCTTAAGAGCAGTAAAAACTAATATTTCTGCAATTATGCTAGAATATTTCTGTAATTACGTTAGAAAATGCAGTAGTACTATAATTACACCAAAAAACTACAATAACATACTAAAAATACACCAGTAAATCTAACTAGGCACTAAATCACCAAAAATCATAGATCTCTCAGGAACTTTCTAACAGCACATCATTTCAACAAATAGCTTCAAACTCAACATCCCACATTATTAAGTGAAAATAATTCCAGATAGTATTTTGTTTGTCTTCTGAAATAATATAGTCTTATATAAAATATTTTCACTTCTTTATAACTTGCATTATACATAAATGTTGAAACAAGCGAGAAATTTTACTTTACTCCTATTTTAAATTTCATTTTTCATTCTCATGATTTTTCCATAACTCATAAGCAAAATGCTAATATTTTAGTGTATGGAACCCATTGGTTTTTGCACCAAATTTATGAATTAATTTTATTGTGCAAACTTCTTTTTCAGTTGACATTTAATTTAACAGGTAATATATACTGCAGTATAAAGACACTACATATGTGCAAATGTATTTTCAGTTTATAAATTAAAGATGCCATAAAATTATATTTTTGGTTTAATTCTTTATGCAAGTATAAGCAAATAAAAATTTGTGAGTGAAATAAAATCACAACTGGGTTAATACGAAGTCAATAGCCCCTATATACAAGTAGCCCAGTTGTGATCTTACTTCATGCATGCACACATATATATATATATATATATATATTTGCTTACATTTGATTAAAGTATTAAACCTAGAATATAATTTCTTGGCATCTTTAATTTATAACATAACCAAGTTAAAAAACTTTCAAACATCTTTGTGTAATCCAGAGTATTTTAATAATAAGGGGTGACACCTTTTGACTGCTTGTATATGGAAATATGACTTTTACATTACTTTTACATTGGTATCTCACGGATAGTGGATGGCAATGCTGTAGCCAATGAAGTTCTAACTGAGGCTCAGCTATTGCTGTTACCCTGCTGCCATGATGAGAGCTTTATACAGCTCAATAACACCTTATCCTTACACTGTCCTCTACAGATAACGGGGAAGATGAAAAGCATTCTTGCTTTGCCCCTTTAAGCCAGTCCTTATAAGGACATTGGTATCACATGGGAAAACAAGATGGTGGTTCACTTGTTAGTGTTTCGTGTATTTTTGATGGTGAATTGCGAATTTGATTGATATGTTTTTTAGTGATTTATGCTTTCGTGTCGAGTATTATGTTCACATGCATTGATCAAGCTTTTTGATTACGAAAGGTTTTTGTAAGTTGCAGGCGAGTAAATACTTCAATTTCAATTTCTAGTTCCATTGGAAACCATCTTCTAAGCCTAATCACAGGGCATACTAAACTATATATTGTACTGCTGGAAAACACCAGATTGTGTCCAAGGGATTTGCTATGGCAAACCTCTGAACGAGACCATTTTCGAAGAGGTTTATAATGAATTCCTCAGATTAGGAAAACTTCTGAGTGATAGTTGGCCAGGAAAAGTTAAGCTTTTTGACTCATTCCCACCCTCTGCAGTCACAGAAGATAACTTGGACGATACAAATGAGGAGCTCATTACTCAGCTGCAGTCTCTACCAGACTTTGAAGAGGTATGTGTGCGCAAAACCACTGACACAGAACCTCCCATAGATTTTGGTATAGAAGAGGATACTCCCAGTTCCATTCCCTCGACCGCCACGAAAGAGAGCATTCCACTGATAGAGCTCCGGGAAAAGAAATGATGGACACCATTAAGGTCCACTATGATAAACTCACAGATACAGTATCTCTCAGCCAAGAACACTGATGGTATAAAAATTCAGCTGGCTACTGTGACTGATTACAGGAAACTGACCAAAGTGGTAGGCTCTAGCAACATTCAATACCACACCTTTTCTCTTAATTCGGAGAAAAATCTGAAGGTAGTACTGCGGGATGTCACGGAGGATATAACTACAGATGAAATTGAGGCTGACCTTTACCACCAGGACCTGCCACCTATTAAGATCAGCAGAATGACTAGAGCGGAAAAATCCCCTATGCCTCTGGTCTTGGTTGGGATCCACAAAGCCTATAAGAACATCTATGATTTAACATCGGTTTGTGGACTCCGGATCACCCCAGAGCCACTCCATAAAAGGGCATCTACTAGTCAATGCCATAGATGCCAGAAATTTGGCCATGCGCAAAAACTCTGCAAGGCAGAGTACAAATGCCTGAGATGTGCTAAGAACCACCCCACTAACACTTGCACCAAGCCAAAAACCATCTCAGCTAAATGTGCCAACTGTGGTGGCCCTCATCCAGCAAACTACAAGGGATGTACTCAGCACCCAAAAAACAGAGGGATGGAGACAGCTCAACCGCCCTCTTCCTTTAGTAAAAGATCACCTCAGGTCCCTGCTCCTCAACCTGAGACTCGGCAGCAACAGTCGGTGACCTACAAAGACAGTGGAAGCCAAAGGCAAACAAGAAGTTATGTTGATGTGGCCCGTACTAACAAACCAATATCAGAGCAAAATCAACCAATAGCACCTACTAATCTGACAGCAGTTATTACAGCCTCTCTAGCTAACATGCTACAAGATTTCAGCCTGTCTAACCCTTCAGCAACCACCACTAAAAGATTCCTATGGGAAACACAGGCCAACCTCACAGCAATCATAAATGAATAAAAACAAACTCATTCCTGCCTTTCTTCAGATCATTGCATGGAATGCGAACGGCTTAAGGAACAAAATTCTGGAGCTGCAAGATTTCACTTACCTGATATTATTCTAATCCCCCTTAGACCCTCTGACAGTCCCAAAATTCAGGGTTATCTCATGTACAGAAATGACAGATCCAACTACAGAGGCAGTGGCACTGCCATCTTCATTAAAAATTATATTAAGCATCATTCTGTGAACAACCCACCAACCACTAACCTTGAAATTACAGGCGTGGAAGTTTTCACCAGCTCTGCCTGCAGATTGAAAATCTATTCAGCTTACAATCCACCCTTAAAAACTCGACTGCACACTGATCTAAATAACATTTTAGAAGTTAGAGTACCCATCATTATTGCTGGGGATTTAAACTCCAAGCACCCTGCCTGGAATAGTAGAACCACCACCAAGAATGGCTGCATCCTTTCCAACTACATAGGGTCAAACTATGCTGTTGTGGCTGGACCTACCGAACCAACTCATCTCAGTATGTTTGGCACTGCTGACATTCTGGATATAGCTATCCTGCAAGACATTAAACTTCAGTACAGCCTTAAATCACTAAACGAGCTGTCATCGGATCACAACCTAATTCTACTACAACTGGGAGAACAAGAATACCTCTCTCCTCCCTCTCACTCATGCATATCGTGGGACAGATTGTCTAAAGCACTTAAGGATCAAATTGGACCTGTCCCTCACATATGCACAGAAGAAGATGTGGAATCTGCAGTGACTAGCCTCACCCAACAGATTAAGTACGCTATAACGGTTGCAACTTTCCACAAACCTGTTCCCAAGCCTGGTCGTTTGCCCGAGGATATTATGGACCTGATCAGAGAGAAGAACAGAGCTAGGAAGAGATTTCGTAACACTCGTGCTCCTCAGGAAAAAACAGTTCTTAATAGATTGAGCGGTGTAGTGAGAGATGCACTTAAAACTCATAGAAACCAAGTTTGGGATGAAAAGTTAGCCTCTATCTCACCTATTGATCACTCTATCTGGGGTGATCAATAGGTGGAGGGGGGGATCTAAAAACAGATCCCCCTCCCCATAATCTCTAACCAGGGCCTAGTTCACACAGATGTAGATAAGGCAGAAGCCATAGTAAAGAATCTAGAGGTGCAGTGCAAACCTTCATATAACAACTTAGATTTCAATCACTTATACAAAATCCACAGAGACAGGTCAGACACGTATTAAAACTCCCAGATACCAGTGCTGACCATATGGCACCCACATCACCTGTTGAATTATATGATATTATTAAAAAACTAAAGAACAATAAAGCTCCTGGACCAGACAGCATTTCAAATAGGGTGATCTAGCCGTTGCCTCGAAAAGCTGTAGTGCACCTGACCATTATAATTAATGCAATCTTAAGCTTCACTATTTTCCTTCCACCTGGAAACTGGCTGATGTAATCCCTATACATAAGCCAGGCAAGGACCCACACCTACTGCAAAATTATCGTCCAATCAGTCTCATCTCCAATCTGGGTAATGTTGTGGAGAAGGTCATCCTCTCACGACTCCAAACCTCAGTAAATGACCTAAACATCCTCCCTAAAGAACAGTTTGGTTTTCGGCAACACCATAGTACTACCCAGCAAATCCACAGA
Organism: Typopeltis vanoorti; assembly: GCF_054136105.1. Taxonomy (NCBI): domain Eukaryota; kingdom Metazoa; phylum Arthropoda; class Arachnida; order Uropygi; family Thelyphonidae; genus Typopeltis; species Typopeltis vanoorti. The sequence continues at coordinate 19,301,605 of NC_143554.1, forward strand.
ATTGTGGAATACATCACCACCAGCTATAACTGGCACCAGTGCACAGGAGCAGTTTTCCTAGACCTATCCAAAGCATTTGACAAAATCTGGCATTTTGGACTGCTACACAAACTTATCTCAGCCGGTACTTCACTAAAATGGTTCATCTAATCCATTCATATCTTCAGAAGATCAACACAAGTCAAAATCAACGGTTCTACCTCATCCCAGCACCATATCTTTGCTGGAGTGCCGCAGGGATCCCTACTGGCTCCATTGCTGCTTTCTGTATACATGTCGGACATCCTGCACAATCCAATCCATTTTGGCCCTGTATGCGAATGACAGCAATACTAACCAGATCTCTCCAACCCCATTTCAATACCAGAAAGCTTCAAGAAAACCTTCTAAAGCTGGAGGGTTGGTTCCCCAAATGGAGATTGGAAGTCAACCCCCAAAAAAGCTCAGCCATTCTTTTCTCAAAAAGGCCAATATCTCCTGCAGGAGATGTGTTACTATTCAATACTAAAATTCCCTGGCAGACAGAAACAAAATACCTGGGTGTAATTCTCAGCAGAAAACTATCTTTCAACCAACACATCAAGTTTATGTGCAAAGGCATCTAAAGCCATCGCACAGATCTATCCGCTAATTAATAAAAATAGCAAGCTCAGCAACAGAATCAAATTGCAGCTATACCAGATGACGATTCGTCCTATAATCACCTATGCTTCTCCAGCCTGGAGCCACACCTCTAATACTAACATTAGCAAAATAAGAGTGCAGAACAAGTGCTTGAGAATGATTCTGAACGCGGGCATGGTATGTTAGAAACAATCAATTTCATATCGATACAAATATTCCCTATATTTTCTCTTTCCTACAATTCTTACCATCTGAGTTCTTCCTAAAGACGTCCATACACCCCAACGATTTGGTTCAGCAAGCTGCAGCTTATGAGGCAACAGACATATTCAAACATAGAACACCAAAAGCTATATTAACCTCCTATAGCGATGCATAATCTCCATGCCCATTCAGGGCCAGTAGACTGCTCATAAATTTTACCCTCACTGTAACCGCAACAGATAGCGGGGAATATGAAATTCATCTTGCTTCACCCTAAAGTCATAAATGTCAATTGGTATCACTTTGGGGTCTGGCTCCCACTGATGAGACCGCAATAAAGATTGAAACTGATCTGGATATTGACCCTTCCCATAATGCATAACGTTATATATATGTCCGTAAGGATATGTATAATGCTGTGCATTATACATTCCTTGGTTTGTTCTTGAAGTTACAACAGGTGCAAACCTTCTTTGCATCTTTAATTTATAGTATGACCAAGTGGAAAAACTTTCAACATTTAGAAAAAAATGAGTGATGAAATTCTAGATTAATTTTAAAATTATGCATATGTATACTAATAAAGCACATTGAGAACACCCTAGTCATGAACGGAAGTTCCAGGTGTTCGTTGAAAATAAAGAATATTGTTATATTTGGGGGGGGGGGCCTTCGGTGTTCTAATTCATAAGAATTTTGTTTGTCATTTTATTCAGTTTGTGGAGTCAACTAATCTCAAGTAGTAGTAAACTCTGTATTACAATAGTATCTTTGAAATATACAGTAAGTAGTTCTATCATAAAGTAATAGTATTATATTATTAAACCACTGTATATCTGACTACTCTTATTTGCTCATGTGACCAAGAATGATTTCAATATTGTATTTTATACAGATGAAAAAAAAAAAGTGACAAATCTTTCAATCATTGTTCCTGTATTTTAGTTATTATGCAGTAATGCTTAAGAAACATGACTAAAATCAAACTTGAAACAGAATATATCAGCAAACCTGATTTGTGAAAAGTCTAAATGAGTCTTTTTTTTATCATCATCAAATTCTTGCCATGTACCCTCAAGGGGTTTACAGGATATGATAGTACTACATGAAAAAAATTACATCATTACTAACGTCCTATCTACAATTCCTCCATATCAGTGTGTTACTTGTCAAGACTCCAACATTATCAGATCTTATATTTCTATCATCTAAGGCACTTTGTACCATATCAATCCACCTATATCTTTGTCTTCCTCTGGGTCGTTTTGCTGCCAACCTGGCAGAGAACACTTGTTTTGCTAATCTTTCTTCACCCATTCTGTTTAAGTGACCATACCACCTGAGATTAGCTCTGCTAATGCATTCCTGGATGCTGACAATGTCAAGTTCTTTCCTAATATTCTCGTTTTTAATATGATATTGCCATTGATACCATCTGTTCACGCCTCTAATCTTTCTCAGGACTCTCATATCTGCGGTCTCTAGTTTTTGGTCAAGTGTTTTACTTCTGACCCAACTCTAAGATCCATAAGGTAAAACTAGTTTGAACACTGTCTTGTATACAGCTAATTTAATGTTCCGACTAATTTCTCTCTTATTCCATATGAATTTATTCAATTGACTTCCCACCATACCAGCTTTGCTGATTCTGTTGTCTATTTCTATATTTAATTTACCTTCTTCACTAAAAATCGTGTCTAAGTAGCTGAAATGTTTTACTTGTTCCACAGGTTCCCTGTTCACAACACAGTTGACATTTTCAATGATTCTGCCTATTTTCATTGTCTTCGTCTTTTTATTGCTGACCTTCATACCATATCTATTACAACAGTTATTCAATTTAGTCAGAGAATCTTGCAAACTTGTAGCAGATTTATTTAGAAGTATAACATCATCTGCATAAAGCAAAGAACTGACATTAACATCTCCAATTTTGATATCATGTTTAATACCACTTTCCTTCATAATGTGATCCATATAGATAATGAATAACAGAGGGGATAATGTACATCCTTGTCTCACACCAGATTTAACATTAAACCATCTTCCTGTACTTCCTTCATTTCTAACTGCTGACTTACAACTCAAATAAAGACTAAGTATTGCTTGATATAATGCCTCATTGACACCATATAACTGTAGCATATTGAATAGCTTCTCTCTTCACACCGTGTCATATGCCTTTTCCAAATCGACAAAACTTAAATACACATCTTTGTTATATTCTCATGCTTTCTCGACTATTTATCGTAAAGTGAAGATCTGATCCTGATAGCCTCTGGCCTGAATCCAGCTTGTTCTTCACCAAGCTTTTCTTCCACGATTCTTCTCAACCGTTTCTCAAGTATACTTGCATAGATCTTGCCAGGAACACTCAGTAGGGAAATACCTCTGTAATTCTCACATTCAGTTTTATTTCCCTTTTTATATATGGGTACTATGAGAGCTCTACTCCAATCATTGGGAATTCATCCCTCTGTCCAGGCTTTCTGAACTATGCAGTGTAGCCACTGTAAGACTCTTATACCACCATACTTCAGCATTTCTGGTCGAATATCATCTACTCCTGCAGCCTTTCCACATTTCAAGCCTTTGATGGCTTTTTCTACTTCAAGTATGGATATGTATTCCTGACTGCATGTCTGGTCAGTGTTTTTTACCAATGTGCTGTCATCACTGCTTGTTTCATTTAGCAGTTTTTCAAAGTAATTACTCCATACTTCAAGGATATCTTTTTCTCCTGTTTTCTTGTCACCTTTATCATCTCTAACTCCTTTTACAGCACTCTTTTCTCCATTCCTAAGCTTCTTCAACAACCTCCAGAACATTTTGCCACCTTCTTGATATTTATTTTCTACATTCTTGCCAAAGTCCTCTGACTTTTGTTTAGCTAGTTTTACGCAGTGTTTAGCTTTCTTGTCTCTTTGTCTCTGTATTCTCTAAGAGCAAAAGCTGAATTATTTGCCAAGAACTTTTGCTATGCTTTTTTCTTTTCCTTCACTGCCTCTTTAACTTCCTGTGTCCACCATGGAGTTCTAATTTTTCTATCCTTGCAGACAACTTCACCACATGCCTCTCTAGCTGAATCAATCAGGGCTTTCTTCAAGGCCTGCCACTGAATCTCCAAGGTTTGATTCCTGTTCTCAAACTCTTTCATTTTTTCTTCAATAATCTTTGTGTATTTTAGTCTACAGTTCACATCTGAGAGCTGCTCAACTTTTATTCGCTTTAAAACTTTCTTACATGTTATTCTTTTCAATCTGAAATTCAATTTTATCCTGCTCAAGACTAAATAGTGATCACTTCCAATTTCAAATCCTCTGTACACTCTGGTGTCCTGCACCAGGGAGAAAACATCACTATCAACAATAACATAGTCAATGAGATTTTTCTTATTCCTTGCCTCTTCTCTCCATGTGAATTTGTGCACATTTTTATGTTGGAACATGGTGTTAGTAATAACCAGTCAATGTCCTGAGCAGAAATCCAACAGATATTTGCCATTATTATTAGCTTTGCTCTTTTCTCCAAATTTTCCGAATATATTTTTGTATGTCTGACGGTCATTTCCTACTCTGCTATTTAGATCCCCAACAAGGACCAACTTTTCCTTTTTCATTGTGTCAGTTGCTTTTTCTAAAGCATCAAAAAATTCCTCCACATCTACCTTAGTAGAACCTTCTGTGGGACCATAGGCACAAATAACTCATTGTCCAGTTCCCCATTCTCATATTTGCCCACATTACTCTACTTGAGACAGACTGCCATTCAAGAAGATTAGCCATCGTATTTTGTGTTAAAGACTATGGCTGCTACTCCTTTTCCTTGATTGTCATTGCCTGAATATAACATTTTGTATTTATTGCTCAGAAAGATCTCGCCAGTTTTTGTCTTTTTTTGTTTCAGTCACCCCCTGTTATGTCGATCTGGTACTTATTTAATTCCTCAGCTAGCTCCATTTCTTTGCCATTCAGGCTTCTTATGTTGATAGTACCAATCTTTAACTCTGGTCATTTGAGTTGGGGTGTGTTTTCAGATTTGTTCCAGTAGCTTACTTTTTGCTGTTTGCCCTGGTTCCCGGCAAAAACAACAGGGGCCTTGTTTAACCGGGTGACGCCCCAGCCGGCATGAAATTTTGTCATGTTGTGCCATCATTTTGTATTTTGGTTTAAGCCAATAAGAATACAATTTGGTCGGCTAAATCCCAAACTGCCAGCCTGTCCTCGTTCGTTCAGTATCCAGATAGACACTCAACAGGGTGCACCACGAGAAGGTGAGGATTGGACATTAGGTCAGAAGCCCTGGTCGGTTCTCCACATTCCTTTAAAGGCTACATGGAGGTCTTCTCTCAGTCATACAGCTTTGACCCTTAAGCACCCTCTTTTTTTTATAGTTTGCATAAAAAGTATAAGCCTTTTTATGAGCACTTGTCTGAAACGAGTTACTTCCTGTTTTATATATATATATTTAAGATATTATTATTATTTATTATTATCAGCATCTGACCTCCATGTAATCAGAGGCTCATCCTGGGAAGTAAATACATTCCATGCAAAAAACTTACTTCTTACCTTTTTACTCACTACTTCCTTTTGTAACTTCCAAAAGGAAGTAGTGAATAAAAAAGGTAAATATGTTCTGTGCATGCCCTCATAATCAATATTGCACTGTCCTGTTATCATTTTTGTTATTTGCCTCTGCTCCCTCTCCAAGGTTATTTCATCTCCTTTAAATCCTGGTGATCAGATCTGAGTACTAGAATCCAGTTGTGGTATGATGAGAGCTTCATACAATAAGACCAACTCGCTTTTATCTTCTCCTTGACACTGCAGTAATTCTATGAGATATTTTTACAACTTGTGCAATATTATTTATTATTATTATTATTACCCCAAGACCTCATGGAATCAAAGATGCATCTGGGAGGTCCTTTCATCACACACACACACAGCTCATCATACCGTGTTTTAAACACATTCAAACTCTTTGCAGGCACCACATTCTCAGGCAAGGCATTCCAATCATTCATAACTCTGCACGAAAAAAACCTGCTTCTCACTCCCCTACTCACACCCTCTTTATACAGTTTCCAAGGATGACCTCTGGTTCTCCCCTGATCTCCCACTATTCTCTGTAAAACTTCTCCAACATTGATCCTATAATAACCCCTTACCAACTTGTAGGTCTCTATCATATCTCCCCTCTTCCTCCTCTCTCAGAGTCTGGAAATTACATCTCGATTGAGAAGATGTAATTTCCAGACTCTGCAAATTACATCTTCTCAATCTTTCCTCATACTCGACATTCCAGAGGTCAGAAGGACTTAGTCAGTCTCCTTTGAACCCTTTCCAACATCTCTTCATCCTTCTGAAAATCCAGTGATCAAATCTGGGCACAATAGTCCATGTGTGGCCATGTCCATGTAATCAAAGCCTTATACAACGGAACAAGAATCTCCCTACTTCTACACATCGGTGTCCTCTGCATCATTCCCAGAAGTCTTTGTATGGCCTCATAACTTCAAATCTACACTTTATTTACATTCATCCCAAGATCCCTTGCTTCCTCTACTTCTTTTCTCCCATACATAGCTTTCTGATATCTATCAAAAAGCAAGTTAGCAATCCACTAACCCAGTATCCAAACTGATATGCTGCAACTTGGAAACCAACCAATGTGGCACCCTATCAAATGCCTTTGGGAAAAAAAAAACAACAGTGAATGCCATACCCTCATCCACTGCTCTAGTTACTCTAATGTAAAAGGTAACCAGATTTCTAAAAAAAAGAGTGCCTCTTAACAAATCCATGCTGGCCCTACATAAATGATAAATCCTCATCTGCCCAATTCTGTATGTAAGTGCTTATCTATTTCTCCAAATCTAACAGAAATAAAAACAGGCCTATAGTTTGATACCTCGTTCTCTATTCTACCATCACCTTTAGCCAATGGCTCTATCTTACTCTCCTTCCACTCTCAAGGAACCTGTCCCATTGCAAAACTTTCATTAAATAGTCAAGTCAATGGCATGGTCAGTTCCACAACACCTTCCCTTAAATCACATGGTGAAATTCCATCTAATACCCTCCTCCTACCTTACTATCACTTAGCATACTTGGTATTCAGAATACATCCTCTTCATTCACTTCATCACCCATTATTCTTCTAGGAATAAAGTCTGCTGTACTAGTATGGAACTCACTAATAAAGTGATAATTAAATATCTCAACTATGTCATCTGCGTTGTTCCACCCAAGTTCCATCTCCATTCAGGAAGGTTATTCGCACACTATTATTTTTCCTCCTACTTGCTTGTCATAGCAAAAAAACTCCTTGGGATTCTCCTTGGAATTGCAGTGCTAGTCTTCTCTCATATTTTAATTTTTCTCTCCTTGTACTACCAATCACTTTTGTAGCCTGAGTCTTATACTCCTCATGCAATTCTTCTCCACCTCTCTGTCATTCATAATTTTTTTATTTCATCTGCAATTCCTCTTGTCACCCAAAATTGGCATGAAAATCAGCAATAAAAATATAAAGATTACTAAAACATGTAGGGACACTAAAAAAACTAAAAACGTTCTGTAAGTTCCTGAGAACCTGTAGAGCAAATCAAGTATTGCAACTATTTAGATTAAGATTCTTGCAGTTAAACATCATTTTATCAGTCAAAATAGACAATTCACAACATTTCTATTGCATCCCTTCTTTTCTGTCTTGCATCCAGAAAAGACAGGTTTTCTTTTTTAGAAGTTACAAACCTTTGGTCTATGACAATTTTCACAAACCTGTCATCAGCCACTTGCTCATTTCCCCCTCCCCTAAATCTGAGCACACAAATACAGATGTTGATGATTGCATAAGACTTCAGAAGCAACTTCAAATAATATATGCAATGAGGAACTGGTAGGGAAGGAGATCAGCATTGCTTGGGATTTAATTAAAGAGCACATGAAAACAACACTCTCAGGCTGTATTCCAAAAGTTTAGGTAAGAATGAAAACTATTAAAAAGAAAATACTGAACAGTACTTAGAATAGTGTTCTGCACCCTCCACAATATGGTTGACAGAAGTATAAAATTAAACTGCAAGCCGTGTGAAATCAAGCCACAAGACATTCACAGGAGAAATATCTTGTTCTCTTGTTATGTGAGATAAGCAAAAAAACAAGATACTTCTTGTTTTTTTCTTGTCCTTATCATGCAAAGCAGGATGAACTTCATGATTTCCGTGCTTCATTTCCTTGTAAGGTGCTTCTAATTCAAACATTGGCACAAAATACTTTTTATCAGGCAATTTTAAATCCATCCCTTAAATTAGCCCAGTATTTAGCTTTTGCAGAAATCTTTTTCTTTACTTAGTGCCCATACCAAAGCTTGGTATGGGCACTGTATATAATACTGTAATTGGAAGAAAATTTTCAACACATCCAGAACTGATTTTGAAAGGGCCAAATGCATTTTTAGAACAGTTTTTCCTAATTTAAAGACTTGTACAATCTACGGGTCTTTAAATCCAACATTAACAACTTTCATCTTTCTCTGCATCCTGAAAATGTTTTCTGGTTTCTTGTCAAAGCAAATGGCTATAAGTTTCGCTCAACTTTTTTTGCTTCTACATCTGATGATACCAATCATTAGTTACAAAACATGATCTAATTACTTTTATTTCTAAAAATATTTCCATTCTATAAAAAAAATTTGTGCATTAAAATAGCATATTAACATCCATAATTCTTATACTCTCTTGTAAAAATCTGTTAAGACACTTGTGCATATTTTTTTTCATCCTCTTTTTTGTTATCTCTGTCTACTACTCTTTGGGAGAGTCTTCCTTTTTATGTACAGGGTGTTTCAAAAAGAATATCCTGATTTGAAAAGTGTATATCTCTGCAGCCACGAACCACAAATGAATGCGACTTGTACCATGTGAATGGCCTTGGCCCAGAGTTTGATATGACGACTGCTAGATGCCACTACTAGCACCCAAATAGCTACTACGCTTAGTTAATGAGAAGATGGCGTCTAGTCAACAGAAAGCGTTTTGTGTTCTCAAATTTAGCAAGACTGAGTCCATGATTATGGTGCAGTGTGCATTTAGACGATGTTATGGAATTGATCCACCACTGGACAAAAACATTCGTCGTTAGTATTGACAATTTCAAGAAACAGGGTATTTATATAAGGGAAAGAGTCCTGGACGAACATGCACCTTAGAGGGGAATGTGCAACGAATTCAAGAGGCTTTTCAGTGAAGCCCACTCAAGTCCACTCGTCGTGCTAGCCGAGAACTTATCATCCCTCATGTAACTGTTTGGCATGTGTTACGACGATGTTTGCTTATGAAGCCATACAGATTGCAATTGGTGCAAGCTCCTCGTGTAGGTGACAAAAAAAAAAAAAAAAGAACAGATTTTTGTGCTAATCGGTTAGAGGACATGGAGGACGACACCTTCCTACAAAGGTTGATTTTTAGCTATAAAGTAACCTTTCATCTAAGCAGTAAAGTTTTGTGCCACAATGTTCACATATGGGGACTTGAGAATCCACATGAAATTGTACAGCATGAACGTGATTCACCAAAACTTAATGTTTTTTGCATGGTTTCTGTTAGAAAGGTTTATGGCTGACGAAAACACTGTTATGGGAAACTCCTATCTTGAAATGCTGTAGGACTGGCTACTTCCACAGCTGAATGAAGAATCTGAAGATTACATTTTTCAGCAAGACGGAGCACCGTGACATTGGAACCTCCAAGTTCGCCGGTTTCTAAATGAAACATTGCCTCAGCATTGGATTAGACGCACGGAACCCCACGACTTAGCACTACACTCTTGGCCTCCAAGATCTCCAGACATCACACCTTGTGACTTCTTTTTATGGGGATACGTAAAAGACTGTGTTTATGTTCCTCTATTACCCACTGACTTGGATGAGCTCAGAACCAGAATCACGGCTGCAGTAAATTCTGTGACAGAAGACACTCTCAGACGCATTTGGGATGAATTCAACTATCGGCCTGATGTTGTCCGTGCAGCAGGTGGAGGGCACATTGAGCATTTGTAATTGTGGTGAGTGAAACTTTAGGCCTTACTTCATAATTTAATTTGTAATTTATTTTGTAACTGTATCACATTTTCATTATTAAATATAATTATTTGAAATCGGGTTATTCTTTTTGAAACATCCTGTATTTCCTAAATAGTATCATACTGTGGTCTTAGAGTTTCTTCTCACATGTAGGATTACCACATACAATAAAAAGTGGTAATAATCTTTTCCATATGTTTTAATAACTTTTACAACAAGAAAAGAGATTGTGGATGCCACTCTGGTTAGTTTACTGGTGTTATTTCTAGGCATCCATGGAATTAGAAGATTCATCATGTGACTCGAAATTTCCACAGTCCACTATGCACATCATACCAGTAACTTCAAAATATTCAGCATTGGAGCATTCACCTGCCATGCAAGAAATCTGACTTATACAACTATCATGGATGGCATCTTGTTCTCATGTCCATATTTGCTATCTCTCTGATAGGCTTCTCTCACCAACATTTTCTCAAATGTGTGACCTTCACCTTTTAATCTTCCAAGCTTTTTAGAGCCATTTTCTTAATCTGTCCCCATACTCAAAATTCCAGAGTAATGAAATAATCATTCTCTCTAACATGCAGATATCCAGGCGATCATATGTTGTCTGATTAATGCTTACAATTAAACTGTTAATTCTTTATCCCGATTTGTCAGGCTCCTCACTATCGCATTAATATTCTTGGTAACTTCTACAACTTTTATAATGTGTACCCCAAACTTCAGCTTCCTATCCATCAACACTCTTACATCACTGGTCTCCTCCTCCCAGAGTGAAGTTCCTCCAGTACAGTCCATCTTTTTTGACCCAAAATGCATGCCTTGACACTTAGCAAAAGTGAACTGATCTTCCCATTTATTTGCAGTACCATTCTATTCAAATCTTCATATAACAACACTACAACAGAGATTTCTGAGATTGCTCTTCCTAATTTAGCATCATCAGCAAACAACTGAATCTCTCTCTCTCTCAGACCTTACAAACTATATCACTGACATATTAAATAATAGTTGTCACAGAACAGAACTCTGTGGTTCTTTCCCTTTTAAGACATTACACCTCTATACAGAATTCCCTATAGCCTAACCAGGCTACCAAGTGACTATCCATTCTCATCCTGCTCAGTTTAATAGTAGTTGGTTGGGAGTCTATCAAATGCCTTAGCAAATTCAAGAAAAAAATTACCATATATCAAATATCCTTGTTTCTTGTAATGCAGTGTAGCTGGGTTACTGCTATTCTCTAGAAAGATCTTTATTCTCATCAATCCAAGTTTATATTCTATTTCTAACCAGTCCAGTCCCTCCATCACTTTTGCCACCACACTCTGATGCACAACTGGCCTATAGTCTGACACTCTGATTTGGATTCTTCTACATATAGTAGTACCAGTCGAGGACAATGTCATCTCCCATGCACATTGCTTTTATATACATAGTAATATCCCACAGCCTTATTAATATCAAGTGTAGTTAAATTTCAAACTCTTGCTTTCCTGAACTGCCAGTATTCCCTAATTTCCTGCTGTTATTTAATACTACTCGCACATTTGCCGTTTCTTCTACTGACCATATAATTATAGTATTCTTTGCAAGATTTCATTTTGCATCCTCAGACAATCTCTATTCATATGCCAATTTCTTCTACTAGCCTGTGTTTTATACTCCTGGTGATGTCTTTTTATGGAGCTATTGCATAATTTCATGAATTATGCAAAAGAGATGCGGTGAACAGGTCTTGAACCAACTGCATGGAATTTGCATATCGTGCAACTTGGTAGGAGGGTTAAAAAGATGGACACGGAATTTTCCCTTAATTCTGATTGTTAATACTGTCCATAGTAATGGCACTAACCCTGCCCTAATGTGTTTTGCTCGTGAAGCTCTACTACCTAAATAACCTAAATAATTGCATTGCTGTTGCTGTACTCTGAGAATTTTGTCACCTGAACAGATGTTGATGAAGTCCAATATCTCCATTCCATATACGCTGTGATGAATGATTAGACATTTTGAAGAAATAGGATCATTGAGAGTTAGACCTGGCACAGGTTGCAAACCAATTTGTTCACAACAAGTGAACAAAGTTGCTACTGCCACTGTGGAGTAGGCCATGAATAATAGTGTTGGTTCCTGCAGTGCACGTGCAGTATCAAGTAATATTGATGTGCCTTACACAACTGTCTGGAAAATTCTATGCCAGATTCCGCATTTCTTCTCATTCAAGGTAACTCTGGCGTTGTGCCCACTGGACTTTGAAAGTCGATTGACATTCACTTTAACATTTGTTGCTTGAGTGGAGTTGAATGCTGCATGGCCCTAAATGATTTTGTGGGGAGGTGAGGCTCACTTTCACCTCTGAACACCCACAATTTCTAGGTATGGGATATGCAAACCCCCCCCCCACACACACACACATACACACCCACCCACCACGCACTCAACAAATTCTGTTTGCATTCACCCAAAGTTACTGTTGTGTGCCATTTTACAGCTTTATTTATCATTAGACCATTCTTTGAGGACATTTCCCAGTCAGGTCCTGTAACCTTCTCAGTTACTGCCAAGAGGTATCAAGATATGGTAAGAAATTTTGTTGTGCCACAGCTACAGCAGTGCCTGTGCATAAATTCAGTTATTTTCATGTAGGATGAGGGGGGGGGGGGCTCTCTGCATCAGTTGATCCATATAGGAGGTTCTTTGAGAACATTTCATGGAAGCCAGATGATCAGCTATGCTTTTCCCACTGCAAGGCTGCCTCGTTCACCTGATCTTGACTCCCATGACTTCTGGCTCTGGGGTTTCTCAAAGATATAGTTTATTGAGATCATCATGATAACCTGCCAATGCTGAAATACAGCATAATGCAGCATGTATGCAATATCAATCCTCACCATCTGCATTCTGCCGCTGAATAAACTTTGCAAAGGTTGCAGTTTGCAGCATACTGGAAAGGGTAGCACATTGAACACTACATCCTATGAATGCAAAATGAAAGTGAATAGGAATGTGTTATTTATGCTAGTGTAACATCCTGGTGGTGAATTTTGGAACTTTTCCCTCAGATATCATTTCCACATGATGTACAGTATATTCCTACAAAGTTTTGCAGTATATGGATCATTAGGTGGTGCTGTACAAGGCCTTAAACAGGAATACTTTAATTTTGATCATCCTGCATTTTTTTTTTCACTTGTCACCTCAAGTGACGAGTGAAGTCTTGAAGGTTCCAAACACAACTGTGTTAAAACATTCTAAGCCAAAGACTGCAGTCCATAATAAGTGTAAAAGAAATCAGTAAATCTAAAGTTTTACGCGATAAGGGACAAATGCATTAGCTTACTTCCTTCTCAAATGGCAGTTGAGCCTTGTGAAGGCTGTTGAGCAAAACTTCTACCCTACTATATTTCCACTTCTTCCTCATCTTTATTGAACACTGACAACATCTACTAAAGATAAGGCAGACCTCTTGGCATCAGTCTTTTCCTCTAACTTTTGTTTAGAAAACCAAAGCAGATCTCCCCTTACTGTCCTCCATCTAAGCTAGAGGACTTTTGTCAATATGAGGGCAGTGGAATGATGGTTTACTGGCTCACTCTTATCTTCCTTTTTAGGAATAGGTTGAATAAAAGCTTGTGTCCTTGCTGCTGGATAGCTTCCAGATGAATAGGACAGCTTGTGAAAGCAATAAAGGATGTATATTAATTTTGGAAGACAAGCTCTTAATACAACAGAAAGGATAGTGCTCCAGAATTAACCCAAGCTGTCCTACTCTTCTGAGACATATCCAAAAAAGGATGCAAGCTTTTATCCCACCTGTTTCTAACAATGAAAATAAAAGTGAGCCATCAAAATATCCTTCCACTGCCCTCATCTTAATACTCTCAAGAACAATGGGGAAAGTCATTAACAACCAGCTTCTTCACTACCTAGATGCCCATCAGTAAATTAGAGATCACCTGTATGGATACCATTATTCTCATTCTGCAGTAGACCTCCTTGCCGACCTCTGGAAAGGGCCATAGAAAAAATGAAGAGTCTCATTTGGTCATAGTTGATATTTCCGTGGTATTTGATTATTATTATTATTGTTGTCTTAAGATCCCATGGAGTCAAAGACTCAACTAGGAAGTCCTTCGTCATACATACAGCTCATTATACTGTGCTTTAAACATACTGAAATTCTCTGCAAACACTGCACTCTCAGGCAATGCATTCCAATCATTCACAACTCTCCATACAAAAAAAAACTGCTTCAGGAAATTAGCTAAGTAAGCCAAAGGAACTAAACAGCGTTTTTGCTTTGTAATGAGCAAGAGAAAGAATTGATGATGATTTGAAAGTCAAAGAAGCAGAATTTCTTTTGCTTCTATGTAATAGTTGAGTAAATAAGTGATCACTTTTTGAGGATATATCATCAGGTTGGAGATATTTGCAGTTGCTGATGCGAGAATTGACATAGATGAACAGGAAGTGCTGAGCATAGTTTAAAATATCAATGTGAATACAGCAGTGGGATTGGATAGCATATCAGCCCATGTGTTACAAGAATGATTAAGAGAAGTTATTATTATTATCCTCAGACTCCATGGAGTCAGACTTGTCTAGGAGGACCCTTTGTCATACACACAGCTCATCATATCATGCTTTATATACATTCACATTCTCTGCAGACACAACACTCTTGGGCAATGCATTCCAGTCATTCACAATTCTCCATGTAAAAAAAAAAAACCTATTCCTCACTCCCTTGCTCACATCCTCCTGATACAGCTTCCAGGGATGAACTCTTGTTCTCTCCTGATCTCCTACCATTTTAGGAAAATCTCTTCAATGTTAACCTATAACAACACCTTACAAACTTGTATCTATCATATCACTCCTCTTCCTCCTATCTACTAGACCAGTGCTTCCCAAACTGTGGGCCGTAGGTTTTGTTGAGGGGGCCATGAAATAATAAAAACAAATTAAATGTTTTCAGACTAAGTAGATTTTTTTTATCTTAAAAGAAACGCATTTAATTTTTATTATTTCTTTTTTGTTATTTTTTATATTTTAATGGAATAAAATCACACATTGGTGTGGGTTCACAAATTTTGCTTCCTGCGTATTTGGTGCTTAATGAATATTAGTAAATATATGCTTATTCATATAAGTTTCATTTCAAAGCAGAAATCTAAGAATTGCAGCTTCAAATATTTCACCTGTTACTGACTTTTTGTGTAGCAGTATTCAAACGCATCCATTGCATCAAATTGCTATTAAACTTCTTTTATGTTTTTAATTCTTTCTTTATTACTAATCATTTTTCGTTTCATGTGCTTGTACTGCAAATGTACAATAACAATATATCTATCTATCTATCTATCTATCTATATAAAAATATGAGATAATGTGGTATGTCAAATGTGTATGTAAGATGCTAAAAATGTAATATTTGCATTTGATTTTTGCAATATTCGCTGTGTATGTTTTGTATTGAAGATAAATACAACAAATATTATAGTCCTATATGTCTATATTACGATTTTTTTTCGAGGGGAGCCGTGAAATATTTTAATTTTTCCAAAGGGTTCCTTGACATCCAGAAGTTTGGGAAGCAATGCACTAGACTAAATTGCAACTTCTCAACCTTTCTTCATATAAGGTAGGTAGTTCAGAAACTGCCTTAGTCAGTCATCTCTTCATCCTTTTGAAAACCAGATGACCAAATCTGTGCACAGCAGTCCATATGTATACTAATCAAGATTTTATATGTGGGTAATCTGAAAAGTTCTTGGCCTCGGTCACAGATGGCAATACTATCGGCAAGATTTTTTTTTCTAAGTTGGTACTTTTGTCACAAGCATCCATGTGAAATTGCAAGTCATTCTATCAAGTAGTTTTTTTAATACAGCTGTTTGAAGCAAAATTGATGTCTGTAACCCTTGAAATGAATAAAATTGAGTATCATGTGGTTATAAAATTCATTTGTAGTTCAAAAAAATTTATGGGCACTCTTCTCCTTCGTTTTCGACAATTAAGAAATTGGCTGCTGAGTTTAAACATAGCTGTACCAGCCTTGAAGATGATCATATGAAGGATGCCAAAAAAGTGTAACAACACCAGAAATCATTGATGAAGTGCACATGATATGGTATTGGATGACCAGCGAGTCATAGTGTGTGAAATTGCTGAGACTATAGGTATTTCAAAAGAACATGTAAGATATATTTTGCATGAAGAATTGCAAATGAAAAAGCTTTGCTCAAGATGGGTGCTGCACTTGCACAAAAACATGCATGAAAATCTCTGATCATTGGAGCGTTTTAACAAGAATAAAACTGATTTTATGTGTCGATTTATTACTTTGGATGAGACTTGGATTCACCATTACACACTACTTGACTAGCAATTTCACATGGATGTTTATAATAGATGTACCAACTTAGAAAAAAAATCTTGCTGATAGTATTGCCATTTATGGTCGAGGCTGAGAACTTTTCAGACCACCCGTATACATTAAATTATTGAGGCTAGAAATTAATGGACAATAGTGGCACTTCAGAGGGCATGTTGCGAAAGGGATCAAAAACAGCTAAAAGAAATACCTGGATGTTGAAGAACACACTGTCACATAGAAACAGAAATATTATTATCCATCTTTATAAGTCTATGTTACAGCCACACCATGACTGATCTAGGCTGATTTGGTCTTGTGGGGTTCTTGGAGAATCAGGCTGTGATGGGGAGGATCCAGAGACAGCTGAGCAAAATAGTGAAATTGTGTCATATGCTCTGTATGAGGATAAACTTGAAGGTATATAGATTGCAAAGTTTAATTGATTGGCAGAAATGAAGGGACATTATAGCAACTTATAAACTAATAAAAAGCTTCTTTAAGACTGATATGAAAGAAATATTTTGGTACATGATGAGTAAGAAGCGAACAAGGGGTCACAACTGAAGTTGTGTAAGAGTGTGGTTATTACTAGGTGTGAGGATGAGATTTTTTTGTTTCAAAGTAGTAAATGACTTAAATTCCAGAGGTGTTTGTGACTCACAGAACTCCAGAAATACAACTTAAATCTACTATCTACAAAACATTTTTACACACCCGACCAATGGATAAAAAATGGAAGAAGGAAAATATTTTTAAAATGGCAACTTGGAACATACAGGGAATTGGATACGAGGAAAGTCAATTGGACCAAATATTATCACAAAAAAAGATAAAAATTGCAGTTATACAGAAACTAAGAGGAAGCAAAAAGGAACCAATCTTGCATCAAACTAGATTCAGATCTACTCTGGTGTTCCTAGAGAAGAAAGAATCCACTGTAGAATAATGCTTATGCTCCATAATTCCTTAAAAAAGTAGTATAGAAAACTATATATATCACAATTAAAGAATATTATAGGTTCAAATATGGTTAAATCAAAAACATCTAACAATAATAGCAGTTTATGACCTTATTGAAGGCAATGAGAAAAAAAGTAATGAATTATACATTATGCTACAAGATGTATGGAACAAATAGATAAAAATGATTACATATCCGTTCTTGGAGACCTTAATGCCACAATTGGAGAGTCCCTATTTCTGATTGTTTAGGAAACTACAGAAAACATATATGCAATATCAACAAAGAAAAAAAATTGATTTTTTAGTATTTAATAGTTTAAAAATCACAAATTCATTCTTTAAGCATAAAGACTGCCATAAATATACTTTGTCAGTATGCGGTTCGCCAACAGTTGTAGATTATCTGAACAGGAAACCTTTTTTAAAGCTTGGCCTTTTAAATGGCCCTATAAAAAAAAAAAGAATTAAAAAAATAGAAAATACAAACTTAGGCAAAACTGTAGAGAAGAATAGAATAACATCAAAACAATTATAACAGATGTGGCCAATGAATCACTGGGAAAGAAGACATGGCAGAGAAGAAAGGGAATCAGAAGATGGGATGATCAGATCACCCAAATTATTGAAGAGAAAAGGAATGCTTTTAAAAAATACTTAGCAACAAAATCTCAAGATGACTATATAGAATACAAGAGGAAAAGAATAATTGTCGAACAAGCTGTAAGAAAGAAACACAGAGATCCCTGGGACAACTTTGTCTCTGAACATGAAAGATAGTACATGCCCACGGTCCAAAACTTTTAAAATATTAAATAATTTAAATAGAGAACTAAGAGAAAACACGCCTTTCAACCATTAAGCACAATACCTGGCTAAGCTATTATACAAAACCTTTTGGACTCATAATAAAGATGTTGAAACAATCCACACAGCCTGAAAACAGATTATTGGTTATAACAGCAAAACGTAATCGATGCATCATGGCAGGTTGCGTCCATTCAAAAATAGGTACGGGGATATCTTGATAAACTGTGGTAAGATATTTGCGACGAGTAGTCCTATGATCTGCATCCCTTTATCCACAGTTCATCATAGAGCAGGCTTTCCGTGTTGTATCCATAAAAATTGGACAAGACATCAATGGGAAATGTACTCTTTACTGATGAGTCATTTTAGTCTTTCCTCTGATTCCAGATGACACGATTTTGTGTGAATGTGGTACTGCTTAATATCCTGAGAATGTTTTTGAAAGGGGCAGATGTTGTGGTCATGGTGTGGGGAGGTATTATGCTTAATAGATGCACTGGGCTACAAGTGCTGGCAAAAGTGACAATGACTGAATGATATTGCAATGGAATTCATCAACGTTCTACTCGATTGTTTCATGATATTGTAGGCAAAGAATGCATATTATGGATGACAATGCCACACCACATCGTACATGGGCAGTGGGGATAATTCTGGAAACCAAGGATATTAATCGAATAGGGTTGTCAGCATGCTCCCCAGATCTCAACCACATAGAACACATTTGAGATGCAATAGGGAGACTTATTTCTGCTCAAAATTCCTGCTCCAAAAAACAAACAAGGCTTTATGCTTGCTCTGAAGGAGGAGTGGGCCAGATTGCCTCAAGAACTCTTGAATCACTTGGTGCTAAGCATGGTACGATGTTGTGAGAACTGCATTGCAGTTTGCAGTGGACATATTCCATACTGAAATGTCTCCGTTCATAGTTTTCTGTTAGCACTGTACATTAATTCCTTAACTACTCCCCTTAGGAAATTACTTTTGCTAAAAATGTACTGCAATTTAATTTGTAAGAAATTTATAACATTTTTTGTGTAATATAATTTATTCATATGCTGGAAATAAATCTATGCCCACATTCATTTGGCTGTACTCTTGAAACTTTTTTTACATATACAAGTAAAAATGTAGTTTGTCGTTAGCTTTTGGGCATCAGTGCATATACAGTGTGATTAAAATTAAATTATCCCTGTTTAAGCCCTTGTGGATTGCCATCCAAATGCTGCGAAACATTTCAGGAATGCATTGTGCATCATGTGGAATGATACCTGAGAAAAAGAAAAGTTCCAAAATTCACCATCTACGACACTGTATAATTATAGATACAGTAATTTTTCTGTGTGTGTAAGAAGAAAAATAGTGACACAAGCATAAATAATACACTTTTATTCACTTCCATTTTGCATTTGTAGGCTGTATTGTTAAGTGTGCTGCTTTGCCCTTTATGCCTATTCTATCCTTTGGTATTCTTCACCTAAATAAGGTAGTTAATCTTATTTCAATAATTTCTTTAGTCTGTCATTTACATGTATTCTTTGGCTAATTGGTTTCTTTTGTGTGAACGAGACAGGACAGAGTTTCCAAAATGCTTCTTATAATTGTTCCTTGTAAACTGAAAGATTAATACTCACTCTGGAAGGGCAATTTTGAAATATACATGATATAGTAAAACTTGTCCAAGGCAGAACGTGAATAAGGCAGAAACTTGCTCAGTGTGAACAAATTATATAGTTCCAGCCAGAAGAATAGGCATTACAGTGTTATTTATTTTGTATAATGCGGAATCTGCCCAACATGGAAACGGAAAGGAATTATTATACAACATGCCTGCATGAAATTTAGCAATGTGATATCTACATATAAAAAAAAATTACAAGATTATACTAATATATACGGTATCAACAATGCATAATTAATCAAAAAATAAATTTGTAAATAATGTAAATATTTGTATAAACTATGTATAAACAAAATTACTGCACCATTTATGGCAGTACATCAAAATAGACAACAATACAAGTTAATAAACAAAATTCATGTACAAAACCAAGCCAAGGAATGCAGTATCTAAATATAGATAAGATTACAACAAACGTTATTACAGTAATGTATAAAGAGGCAAAAAGGAATTATACAATTTGCATGCATAAAAATTAAGTTTAGCGATGTGATATTTACATATTAACAAAATTACACCAAGGTTACACAAATATACACGATCCAAGGCTACAGATATACATAATCTGCTTGAGTGTATATGGCCTGGCCAGATAGGCGAAAATTTCATTCCTCTCATGAAAAGTGCTGCCACTCCACCAGAATATGACAAATAGTGAGACGTGTATTGCATTTTTCACACATGGGAGGGTCATCAGCCCTCAGTAAATAGGAATGTGTAAAATGACCTATACGGAGCCTAGTGAGAATAACTTCCTCTCGTCTCTTTATACGTCGACTATAATGCCAATGCTTGATTTCAGGTTTAATGTCATATAATTTGTTTGTTAATGCTTCCTGTTATGATGACTGCCATTGAGCAATTAGCTTTGATCTTATAAACTGTCTGTAGTCTGTATATGGTACTGTCAAACAGTACATGGAGAAAGTATGAGCTGAATTAGCAGTTGCATCTGCTGCCTCATTTTCCTTAATTCCAATGTGGTTGGGAATCCAGCACAACTGAACATCAAAATGAAGGATTTTCATTTTGTGAAACAAGCGTAACACCTGAAGTACTGGATGTGGATTATACATAGGAGAGGAGATAGCCTGTCAAGAGTTCAATGAGACTGTATAAATTATACACTTGGGTAGCAGTTTTCTTTTATATGCACAAGTGCAAGCTGTTAATCTAAGAAGAGATATCTCACCTTGTAGGAGGTCTTATCATAAGTAACAAAGAAAAAAAATAGAACTGCATTTCATTCACAAGTTACTAAGTCATGTTTTCCCTTTTAAGAACTATTTATAGATTCTTTAAGTTTTCATTCTTGCACTGCAGGAGTGATTATTTGTCAACCAAGAAGAGTGGAGTATGTGTTATAAATAAACAGATTGGGGATACAAGGGGTTACAGTCAGGAAAAGGAAATTATTGGTGAACAGGAGAAAAAGGGGAGATGAAAGAACAAAATCTTTGTCAAGGAAAACCAGAGCATCATTCCAAAAAAAAAACACTGCCTGTATAACTAGATGATTGAGGATAGTGCTTCAGTGTTAATAAATGGAATTTTACAATTCACAGCCTGAATAGCACTTCTTTTTACAATTTTTTCAGTTTTTATTTATTTATTTTTTTTTTTTGTGAGGGGGAAGAGGGGCAGGGATGGAGAAACTAAAAAAGAATGAGAAAACAAAATAGGGAAATATTGCAATAATGAAAAAACAGTGATAGAAGTGAATTATCGTTCCACTGCAATAAAAAGACAATCTTGAATACCGTGCACATAAACAGGGATAACGTCAGTGTTGATCATCCTATATAAGACCTTGTTGAGTGCCATCCAGTGATCCAAATGCCGTTAAACTTTGCAGGAATACATTATGTGTCATATAGAATTGATATCTGAGAAGTGCAAAATGTTAGTTCCAATTTTCACAACTAAGGACATTGTAAACACCAAGTGCATGGAATTTGTATGTCATGCAACTTGGCAGGAGGGTTTAAAAAGATGGACATGGAATTTTCCCTCAATTCTGGTTGTTAATACCGTCCACAGTGATGGCACTAACCTTTCCCGAATGTGTTTTGCATGTGAAGCTCTGCTACCAAAAAATTACAATGCTGTTGCTGCACTCTGCAAATTTTGTCACCTGAACAAATGTCGATGAAGTCCAATATCTCCATATACTCTGTGATGAATGATTAGACATTTTGAAGAAATAGGATCACTGGGAGTTAGACCTGGCAGAGGTTGGAAACCGATCCATTCACAACAAGTGAATGAAGTTGCTACTGCCATTGTGGAGCAGGCCATGAATAATGGTGTTGGTTCCTGCAGTGCATATGCAGTATCAAGGTATATGGATGTGCCTTACACAACGCCTGGAAAATTCTATGCCAGATTCTGCATTTCTTCCCATTCAGGATAACCCTGACAAAGGCATTGTGCGCACTGGACTTTGAAAGTCGCTTCACTTTAGCATTCCATGCTTGAGAGGAGTTGGATGCTGCATGGCCGTGAATGATATTGTGGGGAGATGAGGTTAAGTTTCACCTCTGAACTCTGAATACCCACAATTTCTAGGTATGGGATATGCAAAACCCATATCCCATATGGGTTTTGCACATTTGGATGAATGCAAATTCCTTTGCATTTATCCAAAGTTACTGTCAGGTGCGAGTTTATAGCTTTGTTTATCATTGAACCATTCTTTGAGGACATTTCCTAGTCAGGTACTGTAACCTGCTCAGTTGCTGCAGAGAGGTATGAGATATGGTATACAATTTTATTGTGCTACAGCAGTGCCTGTGCATGGATTCAGTGTTATTTTCATGCTGGATGGGGGCCCTCTACACATCGGTTGATCCATACAGGAGGTTCTTTGAGAACATTTCATGGAAGCCAGATGATCAGCCATGCGTTTCCCACTGCATGGCTGCCTCGTTCACCTGATCTGACCACCTACAACTTCTGGCTCTGGGGATTTCTCAAAGACATAGTTTATCGAGATCATCATGATAACCTGCTAATGCTGAAAGGCAGCATCTATGCAATATCAGTCCTCACCAGCTGCATTCTGCCATTGAACACACTGTGCAAAGGTCGCTGTTTGTGGCATACTGGGAAGGGCAGCACATTGGACACTACATCCTGTGAATAAAATGGAAGTGAATAAAAATGTGTTACTTATGCTACTGTCACGTCCTAGTGGTGAATTTTGGAATTTTTTTTTCAGATATCATTTCCACATGATGCACAGTGTATTCCTGCAAAGTTTTGAAGCATTTGGATCACTAGGTAGTGTTCTAAGAGGCCTTAAACAAGAATAGATTAATTTTGATCACCCTATATTTTGTCACTTGAGGTGATGAGTGAAGCCTTGAAGGTTCCAAACACAACTGTTAAACAGTCTTAGCCAAAGACTACAGTCCATAATAACTGAAAAAAATTAGTAAATCTAAAGCTTATGTGATAAGGGGCAAATGCATTAAGCTTGCTTTCTTCTCAAACAGCAGTTGAGCCTTGTGAAGGCTGTTGAGCAAAACTTCTACCCTACTATATTTCCACTTCTTCCTCATCTTCATCGAACAATGACATCTACTAAAGATAAGGCTGATCTCTTGGCATCAGTCTTCCTCTGACTTTTGTTTAGAAAACCAAAGCAAATCTCTCTTTACTGTTTTCCCACAATGAGTGACTCCAAGGAGTGACTTGTGACTCCAAGGAGGCCGGAATAATAATAATTCCATAAAACAATCTTGATATTCCTTTCTAATTTTCAACAGAACAATATAAAAAAAAATTCAATAGTTTCATGAAAATAAGTTCTCCATCTAAGCCAGAGGACTTTTGTCAATATGAGGGCAGTGGAATGATGGTTTATTGGCTCACCTTTACCTTCCTTTTTAGGAATAGGCTGAATAAAAGCTTGCATCCTTGCTACTGGATAGATTCCAGATGAATAGGACAGTTTGTAAAAGTAATAGAGGGTGTATGTTAATTTTGGAGCACAAGCTCTTAATACAACTGGAAGGATAGGGCTCCAGAATTAACACCCAAGCTATCCTACTCATCTGAGACATATCCAAAAAAGGATGCAAGCTTTTATCCAGCCTGTTTCTAAAAATGCAAATAAAAGTGAGCCATCAAACTACCCTCCCACTGCCCTCATGTTAAAACTCTTGAGAATGATGGGGAAGATCATCAACAACCAGCTTCTTCACTACCTAGAGAACCATCAGTTAATTAGATATCACCTGTATAGATACCATCATTCTCATTCTGCAGTAGACCTCATTACCCACCTCTGGAAAGGGCCATAGAAGAAATGAAGAGTCTCATGTGGCACTGTTGATATTTCCATGGTATTTGGTTATTATTATTGTTGTCTTAAGACTCCATGGAGTCGGAGACTCATCTAGGAGGTCCTTTGTCATATGCACAGCTCATTATACTGTGCTTTAAACACACTGAAATTCTCTGCAAACACTGAACTCTCAGGCAATGCATTCAAATCATTCACAACTCTCCATACAAAAAAAAAAAAAAAAAAAAACTGCTTCAGGAAATTAGCTAAGTAAGCCAAAGGAACTAAAGAATTTTTTGCTTTGTAATGAGCAAGAGAAAGAATTGATGATGGTTTGAAAGTCAACGAAGCAGAATTTCTTCTGCTTCTATCAGGTAATAGATGAGTAAATAAGTGATCACTTTTTGAGGATATATCATCAGGTTGGAGATATTTGCAGTTGCTGATGCGTGAATTGATGCTGAGCACTTCCTGTTCATCTACCTATATCAATAGGTAGATGAACAGGAAGTGCTCAGCATAGTTAAAAATATCAATGTGAATACAGCAGTGGAATTGGATAGCATGTTAGCCTATGTGTTACAAGAATGATTAATAGAACTGGCAGTGCTTCTGACCGAGTTATTATTATTATCCTAAGATTCCATGGAGTCAAAGACTCATCTAGGAGGTCCTTTTTGTCATGCAAACACATTCAACTAATTATGCCATGCTTTAAACACATTCAAATTCTCTGCAGGCACAACACTCTTCGGCAATGCATTCCAGTCGTTCATAGCTCACCATGCAAAAAACCTACTCCTCACTCCCTTGCTCACCCTCCTGATACAGTTTCCAGGGATGAACTCTTGTTCTGATCTTTCACCATTTTTTGAAAATCTCTTAAATTTTAATCCTATAACAACTCCTAACAAACTTGTATCTATCATATCACTCATCTTCCTCCTATCCACTAGACTGTTAATCACATCTTCTCAACCTTTGTTCATATCCAACATTCCAGAGATCAGAAACTACCTTAATCAATCATCTCTGGAGCCTTTCCAACATCTCTTCATCCTTTTGAAAACTAGGTGACCAAATCTGTGAACAGCAGTTCATATGTGTACTAATCAATACCTTATACAATGGAACCAGAATCTCCTTCCTTCTACAAGTCAGTGTCCTCCACATCATTCCCAGAATTCGTTGTGTTTCCCTCACAATTTTTTCAATGTGTCCTTTAAATTTTAATCCTTATCCACCATCACTCCAAGATCTCTTATTTCCTCTGCTTCCAACAACATATCCTCACTAACTGTAAATTCTACATCCCATGTTTGTTTTGCAAATTTTAAAACTTTACATTTTGCAATATTGAAATGACATCCCCACTCCAGTGCCCATTCACTCAATCTATTCAAGCCTTGAAAGGCCACAACATCTGCTCTATTCCTCATAGTTCAGCCCCACTTTGCATCATCTGCAAACAACTGTATATTCCCAATATCATTGGGAACAGGTTAATAGCAAAGGCCCTAAAACAGACTCCTGAAACACACCACTTGTGACTTTACTCTTCTGGGATATTGCTCCCCCATACACAACTTGCTGATATCTATCAGATAGCCAATATCTGATCCAATGCACTAATTTAATATCCAACCCATCTGCTCTAGTTTGAATATCAACATATGATGTGGTAATCTATCAGAAGCCTTTGCAAAATCTAAGTATACTACTGTATATATCCATCTTCCTTGTTCAATCCAACTTTCACCTTATTGTAATAAGTAGATTACTAAAACATGATGTTTCTTTATCAAATCCATGCAATGCTTTAAAGATAATACTACTATTGTCAACCTGATTCTGGTAATCACCAGCTTCTCCACTTGAACCACAACACCTGACACAGATTAGCCTACAATTCGATGCCTGAGTTCTGTCACTCTTGTGATGCAGTACAATCTTGCCTTCCTTCCACTCCTTTGGAACTTGATCCAATGTAAGACTCATTAAACAGATATGTCAAGATAGATGTCTACTCCCTGGCAGGTTGCTTCAAATTAGGTATCAACACATTACGTCCTGCCGCTTCATTAACATCAAGTTTGGTCCAAAATTAGTCCAAAATTTTTTTTGGACTTTGCAAAAGCATTTGATAGAGTACCACATGACAGATTTGTGTATAAGCTGTAGAAGTATTAGTGTAGATCAGGTAGCAGATTGGTTAAATGGATTGAAAATTGGCTTTCTGAAAGATACCAGCAAGTTGTGTATGATGGAGCAGTGTCCAGTGGCATGCTTCAGAATTCTGTTCTTGAGCTCTTACTGTTTAACTTATTTGTTAATGACATTTCATGTTGACTGACTGGTGATCATCAAATGTTTGCCGAATGCAAAGTTAGGTAGAATTATCACGAGTAGTGCTGATGTTAATTCTCCAAAGGAATATTTGAATAGACTTTTAGCTTGAACAAATGAGTGAGGTTGCAGTTTTAATATTAATAAATGTGAGGTGTTACACTTTGGGATACAGAGATATAAGTCTGCATACTGTATTGGTGGAGCTGTACTTGACAAAGTGGATGAGATTCAGGATCTTGGAGTGATAGTAGACAGTGGGCTGAAGTTCTAATGGTACATCACAAGTGTTGCAAAAAAACTGCATATCGTATTGCTGCTATGATAAAAAGTACATTGACATGTAGGGAGGTGATGGTTCCTCTATAAGGAAATGGTGAAATTACTTCACACTTATTCTTGTTTTGATTCTATATCCAAACATGATTTCTTGTTACAAATCTGGTCATCTAGATCAGTGATTTTCAACCTTTTTTCATAATATGGCACACCTACACTGATTATTAAAATTCTGTGGCACACTAAAAATATATTCTTTTCTTTTAAGCTTACACGGTGATCCGAATGCATTTTTGAAAATTATGGAGACAACTACCGTGTTTGAATAAAAACTTTAGTTTAATATAACTAAAATCTACATTCGACGTTTCGACCTTACGATGACGAATTACCTACCAACTCCTTGAGTGTTGCTACTAATTTCTTGGCTAAGTGGTAATTGGGACTGTCTATTCCTTCCACGATTGGTCGAAGGGGCACATTTTGTTTGTGTATTTTCGGGACCCCATATATTCTGGGGGGATGGGGCGTAGTGGGGTTTGAGTTTTTTTAACTGTGTATGGTGGCCAGGAAGTGACGGACTTGAGTAGTTTTTCTGTTTTATCTTTTATCCTTTATGTTGGGTTATAATTTGAATTCATTTGAAGTACGTATGTTGACCTGTCAAGGACCTTGACAGGTCAACATACGTATATGTCCCCATCAATGACACAATTCTCCTACTACAGAACAAATTTCCGCCCGACATTACGGCCCTCTTTGCCCACGTACTACAGTCCGGTTACTTTGTGTGGCAAAACAAATTTTACCTACAAAAAGAAGGTACAGCCATGGGCTCACCACTATCCCCCCAATCGCTAACTTTTACGTGGAAACCTTTGAGCAAAGGGCTCTTGATTCTGCCACGTTAAGACCGACAGTCTGGCTTAGATACGATGACGACGTGTTCGCAATCTGGTCGCACGGGCGACAAACGCTAAACACATTCCTTAGCCACCTGAACAAACAACATGAACACATACAATTTACCGTCGAAATCGAAAACCAAAATTTGCTCCCGTTCCTAGACACACTAGTCGCACGTCTTCCTTCAGGCAGTCTATCCTTCACGGTCTACCAAAAACTGACACACACTGGCCAATACATACATGCTAATTCATACCACCACCCATCACAAAAATATGGAGTCATTAACACCCTTAAAAACAGAGCTACAACAATTTGCTCTAACCAGCAAGCCCTGAAACAAGAACTAAAAATCATCAGCGACACATTTCATAAATAATGGCTATAACAAAAAGACTATTAATAAAATACTCCATAAAACAACAACAAAAACGAATCTAGATTACAGTAAAACCATAGCCATCCCATACATTAAAGGGTTATCGGAAAAAATCAACAGAATCCTACAACATTATAACCTCAATGCCATCTTTAAACCACCCACTAAACTTAAAACCATATTCATCTCCTCTAAGGATCCTCTCCTCCCATTTGCACATCCTGGAGTCTATTGCATCCGCTGCACCTGTAACTTACCGTACGTTGGTGAAACAGGATGGACAATCCCTATATGCAAGAAAGAACACATTAAATATAACAATTATGGTGAAGCAGGCCTCTCAGATCACGCACTCAACACCTTACACCAAATCAATGGAAAAGCACCTGCTCTTTACACCGCACAAAAACCTGGTACGAAAGGAAATTTAAGGAAGCATGCGAAATCCTGATAAACCACCCAAATATCAACAACAAAGATGGTATGAAAATTCCAAGGATCTGGATGGCACACATTCAGCCTACCTAATATATGAGATCCAGCATAAGTCAGGACTCTAGCCAATCTACAGCTAGTATTAGAAACCATTCCATACCAACTGGCTGGAATGTACATGATGTTAATATATGTATATAGATAGATACTATATATATTTCTACAACCAATAGATAACACCAGTAATAGGACTCTAGCGTTGATGTATAATTTTTTTATATTTTTATTTATTTTTTGTTTTTTTTTTCACCAGAGGTCAGGCCAACAATTGTTGTAGCAGTTGGTCAGTGTCTTTAATAAACCAGTTTGATTGTAGTGTAGCTTGTTTTCTGTGTAGTTGTATGCTCCAGAAGATGACCTTGACATAAAGGTCGAAACGTCAAATGTAGATTTTAGTTATATTAAACTAAAATTTTTATTCAAACACAGTAGTTGTCTCCATAATTTTCAAAAATGTAAAAATATATTTTAATTTTTTTGACAATCTGGCAAAAAATAGGCATAATTTTGATTGATTTACACACAGATATTAATAATAGTAATTACTTATCCTTTTTGCTCCAAAAATAAATGAATGTGCAAATTACAACATTATTTCTTTAAATTAATTTGTTTTCATAAATCTCGTGGCACACCTGAAGACCTCTCACGGCACATCAATGTGCCGTGCCACACCGATTGAAAATCGCTTATCTAGATGATAACGGAATATTGGATATGAAAGTATAGAGGAAAGTAATTAAGGATATCTGAAAAGTTGAGAATGCTAAATATCAGTGCAGATCAAGAGAACATGCTTGGCAGATAGGAGAAGTGGTGATGTGATTGAGACATACAAGTTGGTGAAAGGAACCTATCAAATAGATATACGGGAAATATTCCATATGATGATACATGATTGTAAAAAGATAAGTAAATCCTAGAAACTATAAATAAAAACCATTTGAAAAGTAGATATTTTATTATTATTATATGGGCACCTCCATGGAGTCCGTAGATTCATCACGGGAGATCCATTTCAAAATCATTAATTAACAATGATCAGTACCTGTACAATATCTGATATCTGTCATATTTTGACTTGAAATCATTCACAAGCAAAACACACACAGTTGACTCTGGCAGTCTATTCCACTCATTCATCACTCTCTAAGCAAATAATCTAGTCCTCACTCTCTTAATAACCATACTCTTACTAAAATCCATGGATGACTTCTAGTTTTCCTCATATTATTCACGTACTAAAACATTTCATCCACATCAACTCTATAAACCATCCTAAGCAACTTATGTCTCTATCATATATCCCAATCAACCAGCTTCTGTAACACACAAATCTACAATCTTTCCTCATATGGAGCATCACACGGTTCTGTTGATATTTTACAGGATGATAAAATCTTAGTTACTTGAGAATCACAAATCTACAATCTTAGTTACTTGAGAATCTCCAAGAAACCCAGTGGGCGAGATCTGTTCACAGTAATTCAGATCTAATCAAAGCCAAGTAGAATAATAGTCTTCTTATCTCTGCATGTCAGAGTTTTGCAATATGCCATCTGAATTTCAACTCCCTATCCACCAATACCTCCAAATCCCTCACTTCATCAAATCCTTGGAATATAGTCCCATCAGTATGGTAAACAGCTGGTAATCTTTTCACTCCAAAATGTGAAATCAAAATCTTTTCACTCCAAAACATAACCTTACACTTTTCCACATTACATTGGCATGCATTCTTCTTTGCTCATACTGCCAGTCTATTTAAATCATCCTGTAAAATATCTACATCATCTTTATTGACTAATGCTCTAACTAATTTTGCATCATATGCAAACAACTGAATATTTCCTCTCAGATCATTTCCTATAACATTAATCATCATCATCATGCGTATCAAGGATTTAGGCCTAGCATGGCCTGTTCCGGCCTTAGAAGTCATCGTTTAAGAGGACGTCCTGGTTTTCTTTTTCCTCGTGGCTTGTTTTGGTAATCTTTCTGGTTTCATTCTTTGAACGTGTTCCATTCATTTATGTTTATATTTTTTTAATTTTTTCTAATACTGGTTCTTGGTTTAATTCTTTTATAATATCTTCGTTTCTTTTGTGATCAAATAGGGTATACTTTGCAGTTTTTCTCTTAAACTTCATTTCTGCTGTTGTTAATCTTTGTTTGCCGTTTTGTTTTATTGTCCAGATTTCGCTTCCATACATTAAGACTGGTAGGGCTAATGTATTGTATACTTTTAGTCTGGTTTTTTTTTGAACTAGGTTTGGTTTAAATATAGAGTTAATTACACCTGTTATTTTTAAATATTTTGCAGTTTTTACGTTTATATCTTTTTCATTTTCATATGTGATCATACATCCTAGGTAGTTAAATGAATTCACCTGTTCTAAGATCTTGTTATCTACTACTATTTTAGTTCTTGCTGGATCTTGTCCTTTAAAGGCCATAGTTTTTGATTTTTCCGTTGATATTATCATACCATAATCTTTGGATATTTCATTTAGATCTAAAATAGCTTTCTGTAATTATAACATTAATAAACAAATTAAACAGTAGTGGCCCAAGTACAGAGTCCTATGGGATGCCACTAGTCACAGTCCTTCTGCAGAACTGCACCTGCATAAACTGTCTGATTTCTCTCTACCAACCACTCTCTTATTCACTACATCAGCTTCATATCCATACCTGTTTGTAACTTATGCGTCAGGATTCCTTGTGGTATCCTATCAAACATCAGTAGTATGACTGTGTGGCCATTACCTTTATCCAACTCAGTTGTCGCCTTATTATAGAAAATGAAAAACTTCTTCTCATATGGTATTCCACTCCTATTTATCCATTCTTGAATTTGATTTTTAATCAACTTCTTCAATACTTTGACCACCTTTGAATACTAACTAGTTTATAATTAGCTACGTGAGTACAGGAACCACCTTTATGCAATGGAACTATTTTTACCTCCTTCCATTCCCTTGAGTCTGTACCCAAGCTGAGACTGATTAAACAATCTAGGTAGGGACTACCAATTCCCTAGCACATTCTCGTAATTCACGAACTGATATCCTGCCCAAACCCAGAGCAGTATTGACATGCAGATTCTGTAATACCCTATGTACCTCAACTTCCTCTATCCTTACTTCCACATTAATCCCTATCATCACCTCCATGATACACATTTGCAAAATGATTATTCAATAATTGAACTAGTTTGGCTGCTTTGGTCACTTCCTACCGTCTGCATTCTTCAAAATCATTCTACTGTGGTCATTATTTCTTTTATTTGCCAGATATTGCCAGAACTATATAACACTCTCGACTAACTTGGCTAATTTTCTCTCACACTCTGATTTTGCCTTTCCTACCATACTGGATGCTCTTCTGGCTTTTGCTGCTTCATACTGCTCATGGGCTTGCTGGTCACTTTTATCTAAGAATCTCTTCCATATGCTTATTTTTCTTTTTTAACTCCTGCTTACTGCTGTAACTCATCCATTTATCATTGTTAACATCTGACCTACATGGAGTTAGACTCATTGTGGGAGTTACACACTATTGCACAACGCTCATCCAATCCTGTCTTAAACTGAATTCAAAATATCTACATTCGCAACACACTCAGGCAATGCATTCCACTCACCAACCACGCTCCGTACAAAGAACCTTGTTCTCACTCCTCTGCTCACACCCTCTTTATACAATTTCCAGCAATGTCTCTTGTTCTCCTTCCCTCTCTCCCATTCTATGAAACATCTCTTCCATGCCAATCTGATAACAAACCCTGACTAGCTTATAAGTCTCGATCATGTACCTCCTTCTTCCTCGTATTCCCGAGGCTTTAAAACTTACATTCTCTCAATTCCCATTTATTCCCAATCCCCATTTAATTCCCAGTTTATTAATTCTCTTAGTTCTTGGTATGCAGTTGGTTCCTTCAAACATATGTTTACCACTTCCCATGTACTATTAACATATTTTCCCTGAAGTGTATTTTTCCATAGCACCATTCCAAGCAATTTTCTAAGTTTCTCATAGTTCCCAGCTTTGCAATTACACATCAAACCCTTCTTTACTGAAAATTCCATTTGCTTAGCCACCTCCCAGGTCAAAATTGAAAGACTGCACTTGCAAATTGGTAGCAATATATCCATCTTAGTTATACACAAATCCTTAGACATAATCACAAGGTCTGGCACTTTCAATTCCCTTGTACCTTCCATTACATGCTGCTGCTGTATGTAATTATTCCTAAGAATATGCATAAATTTCATTTCCTTCTGACCATATGACCTTTCCTCCTTCCTGATGTCATAATTGCTCTAGTGGCAAATATTTTTAAGCCAAGGTATAATAAGTATATTGATTTGTAGAGAGTCTGGTGTTGCACACTCAGTTCTCTGACTCTGTGGAGGGTATTTTCTAAGAAATAAAAAAATATGTGGTTCACTACCAGAGACAAACAAACAAGCAAGCAATCTGTAAGAACTTCTTCCTAAATATGTGTATTATACGATTGTATCCATGAAAATCTACAATACATTAATCTTAGTTGATATACAGTGCTAAGGATTCGATATTGGGAAATTCTGTCCAGAGATGATGCTAAACCATTCCAGATCTCCAGTAAGTAGGGGAGGGGAGGGGGATCCTCATACTGGATGATGGAATTCATTAACCACCAAAAGCCATTCATGTTTCAGATGGGATTTGAAGGCATAATTTATTAGTTGAAAAGTGCCACATCTTCAGAAAATATACCGGAGTATCTATAAAGGTCCATTTAAGTATGCAAACATGTATAAGAAGATTATTTTATTAAAAACTGAACAGTCTACTTAACAATAAAATAAAAGCAGAATGAAAAAACTTTCTGTTTAAAAAATATTTACAATATACAAGTTAATCTTTATTCTAAGCTCATTAATCAAACAGCTTAGAATAAAAAAGCGTTTATTTCAACACAAGGCAATATAAAGTAATTTTATATATATAAAGCACAGTAGTGTCTCAGCCCTGCTTGTTAACTTTGGATATGATTTTAAATTTGAAGTAATCTGGTTCTGTTATTTTGTTTATTCTTTTTCATTCATTAAGGAATGAGGATTCTATGGAAATGTTTTAAGTTCCATGTTTTTAAGTCCGAAACTCTTAAATAATTGTTTACTTGGTGCAGGGGGTTCAAAATTGCAAGTTATAACAGCATTAAGAAGCTCTACAGGTACATGAATAAAAATAACATAAGTGAAGGATAGAATAATAAACTGCAAAAAATATAATAAAATAAGGCAGAATGAATGACAGCTATGGAGTGAGGCAGTGGGACTATATATATTTTTGAAAATTATGATGCCCATGAGGTCAGCATGTTGCATCTCACTGGCCATCCAATTGCTTCCTGCTATTTCTAGGATTGCTTTTTTTTTTTTTTTTAATCCAAAATACTAAGGACTTGATACAGTTTACTTGGTCAGCTGGTTCCACTTTAATTTGAATGCCTTCCTGAAAATTTTATTCCTCGACAATTTTTATGACATGTATGCAAAACATTAAAAACATGAATATGGCAATAGCAGTCATTCATTATTTCTAATGAAATAATGAATGACTGCTATTGCCATGTGGAGGAAGTTACAAAATCAGAATTAAATTGTAGTGTTTGCTGCTCTTATTTGTTGACACACACACACACACATTATTATTATTATTATTATTATTATTATTCAGGCCTCCATGAAGTCAAAAGACTCATTGTGGGAGGTCCTTCCTAGGAAACACAGTCTATCGTACCACTCCTTGACGGTTCTTGCTGTCACCACTTTATCAGGCAATGCATTCCACAGTTCAGCCACTCCTCACCCTTTGCTCACAGCTTCCTTTCGTAACTTCAAGGGATTGCTCCTTGTCATTGGCCTTCCCGCTGTTCCACCAAGCAAAAAATCTCCCTGCTGTCAACCCTGTAACTACCTCTCAGCAGTTTAAAAGTCTCAATCATATCACCTCTCCTTCTATCTACAAAACTCTGTAGTCTACATTCCCTCAGCTGATCCTTGCCTTTGTACCCTTTCCAGAGTTAATTTATCTTCTTCAAATCCTGGGGATCAATTTTGAGAACAATAGTCTAAGTGTCGTCTGGTCAGGGCCTTATACAATGGAAAGATAACTCTTTTATCTCTGCAGGCCAACGTCCTACTCAGTATTGCAGCAATCCTCTGGGTTACCTTCATCACATTTGCAATGTGTCCCCTAAATTTCAGGTTTCTATCAATCATCACCCCCAATGCAGCTTCTCCAATTGATGTATCCCAAACTTCAAGACTACACTTTGCTCCATTAAACCGATACCGCCCCCCCTCTCCCCATTCATTTGCCCATTGGTCTAGTTTATTCAAATCCTCTTGCAGGGTTGCTACATCTGTACTATTACTAATAACCCTTCCCAGCTTCACATCATTTGCAAACAACTGAATAACCCCCTGCAATCCATTGACAGTACCATTGATATAAAGGTTAAACAATACAGGTCCCATTACAAGTGGGGTCCCCTGTGGGGACCCCACTTGTAACCTTCTGCCTCCTTGATATTGTCCCACCATACACAACTCTCTGAAACCTATCAGACAGCCAATCCTGAATCCAGTTGACTAACCTAACATCTAAACCCATGTGCTGCAACTTAAATATCAGCTTATCATGTGGCACCCTGTCAAATGGCTTTGCAAAGTCCAAAAAAATGGCAATATATGTGCCTTTCCCTCATCAACTGCTCTTGTCACTTTATTACAAAAGGCAGTCATATTCCTAAAGCAAGAGTGCCTCTTAACAAATCCATGTTGACCCTCACAGATAATATTACCCTCATCTGCCCAATGCTGTATATGGCCCCTCACTAATTTTGCCAACATCTTAACAACTACTGATGAAACATCAACTGGCCTATAATTAGACACTTTCAGTCTCCTACTGCCCTTATGCAATGGCACTATCTTACCTTCCTTCCATTCCTTGGGTACCTGTCCCTTGGCCAGCCTTTTATTGAAAAGCCAGCACAACGGAGCTGTCAGTTCTTGACCACATTCTCTTAAAACCCGAGGTAAAATAGCATCCAGAGTACTCAGTATTTCGAACACTCTCTTCTTGCACCTCTAAACCTCAAACCTGCCATATCGACTAGTATTAAAACTTACTTCTCAGGATGAAATATTTCAATAAAGTGTTTATTGAACAATTCCACTATGTCCTCTACATCAGTCACTATGTTACCATTTTAATCCCACAATATCGTTCTTCCAATATCTTTTCACCTCCTACTGGCCACATAGCTAAAATATTCCTTAGGATTTTCTTTGGATCTTAGTGCCAATTTCTTCTCATATTCCAGTTTTGCCTTCCTCACCATACTAGTCACTCTCCTGGCCTGTGTCTTATATTCTTCATGCATTTGCTCTCCACCCCTCTCCTTATATCTCTTCCATAACCTCTCTTTCACTTCAGTTTCTGTTTGATATTGTTTATCATCCACTTTACACCAAATTGTGTTCTCTTCACTCATGGAATACAGCTTACTATTGCTGATAACAAATATTCCTTCACATTTTCCAAAGCACTAATGATATCCTGGCCTTCCAATTCCACCCTCCATGGAAATGTCCCAAGTTGATATCTAAGACTATTAAAATCATCCGCCTTATAATTCCATATATGTTACGTTTTCTTTTATGTTCCTGCATGTCTATTCATCTTCCAAGTCAAAATCACATGATCACTCTCTCCAACTGGGAGGAAAACAGATGTCATCTCAGTTATTTTCAGCTCTTCTGATACTATCACCAAATCCAAAACTCTTGAACCTCTTGTTCCCTCTGTTACATGTTGCCTAAGACATTCGTCCCTCAAGAATTCTAGAAATTCCATTCCCTTATTACATGCATTTTCCTCTTCCCAACTTATAATCTCTCTCTCTATGTTCACTGGGCATCTACAGATGCCGTATGGTCACTCCGATGCTTGGTGATATGCCACACCAGGCCTTGCCATGTAGTCCTGTTGTTTGCTTTTCTGGCAGCCTCAACTCTCTGAAGATCAGTCACTCCACACACACCATCCATCCATCTCATTGATGGTCTACCCCTGCCTCTTTTTCCATCAACTTTACCTTCTATTACTGTTCTGAGAGGTCCCCCCCTTCCATCCTTTCTATGTGTCCAAAATATTTTAACTTTCTTCTATCAATATCCTTAAGGAGCCTTAAAATTCTATTGATCTTTTCTAACACCCATTCATTTGTATGCCTTTCAGTATATGATATCCTCAGCAGCCTTCTGTAGCACCACATCTCAAAAGCAGATATCCATTTCTTATCTGACTTCTTTAGGTTCCAAGTCTCGCATCCATAATTTGCTGTTGGAAAAACAACTGTATCCGAAATCCTCAGTTTTGTTCTCATGGAGATAGATCTGTCCTTCCAGATTTTAGACAGGTCTCTGACTGTTGTTTTAGCCATTCTTAACCTTTTTCTGACATCTTCTGGACAGCAATTCTTCACATTGATAATGGATCCCAGGTACTCAAACTTGCTGACTTCCTCAATTCTTTCTCCATTAAGGTACACTTGTTTCTCAAGAGCCTCACTGTTTGTATTTCCTTTGAGAATCATAATCTTTGTCTTGCTAGGATTGAGTTGAAGTCCTATGTTATTACTGATCTTGTTAACTTTGTCAAGAATTACTTCTAGTTCTTCCATGTCATTACAGAGGAGTACTGTATCATCAGCGTACCTCAGATTACTGATCAATTTACCATCATCATCATCAAATTCCTGCCATGTACCCTCAAGGGGTGTACAGGATATGATAGTACTACATGAAAAAAAATTACATCATTATTAATTTCCTATCTACAATTTTCCTCCAAATCAGTCTGTTACTTGTTAAGACTCCAACATTATCAGATCTTATATTTTTATCGTCTAAAGCACTTTGTACCATATCAATCCACCTATATCTTGGTCTTCCTTTGGATCGTTTTGCTGCCAACCTGGCAGAGAACACTTGTTTTGCTAATCAATTTACTGCTGATCAATTTACCTCCTATCCTAATTCCTGTCCTGAGCTCATCTAATGCTTCACGCATGATGTCCTCTGCATATATACTAAACAAGTGAGGAGAAAGTAAACATCCTTGCCTAACTCCTTTTCCAACTTGAAGCCAGTAAGTCAATC
The DNA here is from genome assembly GCF_054136105.1 of Typopeltis vanoorti. Classification (NCBI taxonomy): domain Eukaryota; kingdom Metazoa; phylum Arthropoda; class Arachnida; order Uropygi; family Thelyphonidae; genus Typopeltis; species Typopeltis vanoorti. The sequence continues at coordinate 19,339,282 of NC_143554.1, forward strand.
CAACACCTGTTCATATCGTGGCTTCTTGCTCCTTATACAAGTTGGCTATCAACCTGATAGTGTGTTGAGGAAAACTCATTCTTTTCATTATTTCCCACAGTTTCACTTGTCAAACTCAACACAGCCAAAAGCTTTAGAGTTGTCTAAGAAACACATTACAAGAGGGAGTCTGAATTCTTTTTATTTTTCTATGATCTGTCTAAGGCAAAGGATCTGATCTCTGGTACCCTTACCTTTCCTAAAACCTGCTTGTTCATCGGGCATCTCTGCCTCAACTTTGGCCTCTCTGCCCTAACTTATACTGCTGTAGTAAAAATCTCCCATAACAATCATTCTTCTTGCACTTGTCAAGCTCAACTATCCAAACCTCTACCTCACATCGTATGCTATAAAAACCATTAGTGTCACTTTCTTCCAAAGCTTCCACTCTTAGAGGACAAAAGTCATCACTTATCATAAGCGGTACTCCACTGCGTTTTCCCTTCCTATCCTGCTGAAAGATGCTATTCCTGTTATTATAAGAGGGGGGGTCTGAAAAGTTCTCGGCATCGACTATAGATGACAACAAGATTTTTTTTTTTCTAAGTTGGTACATCTGTCATAAGCATCTCTGTGAAATTGCAAGTCATTCCATCAAGTAATTTTTTTATACAGCTGTCTGAAGCAAAAGTGTTGCCTGTGTACCCCTTGAAATGGATAAAATTGAGTATCGTGCAGTTATATAATTCTTTGTAAAAGAAGGTGTAACACCAAAAGAAATTCATTCAGAGTTCATAAAAGTTTGTGCACTCTTCTCCTTCATTTTCGACAATTAAGAAATTGGCTGCCAAGTTTAAATGTGGCTGTACGAGCCTTGAAGATGATCCACGTGAAGGACATGCAAAAAGTGTAACAACTAGAAATCATCGATCAAGGCAGGATATGGTATGGGATGACTGGCGAGTCAAAGTGTGTGAAATTGCTGAGACCATAGGCATTTCAAAAGAACATGTAGAATATATTTTGCATGAAGAATTGCAAATAAAAAAGCTTTGTGCAAGATGGGTGCTGCGTTTGCTCACAGCAGATCAAAAACGCACTCGCATGAAAATTTCTGAACAGTGCTTGGAGTGTTTTAACAAGAATAAAGCTGATTTTGTGTGTCGATTTATTACTATGGATGAGACTTGCATTCACCATTACACACCAGAATCCCAACAGCTGAAAACAGTGGACAGAAGCCAGTTGTTCAGCGCCAAAGAAGACAACCTCTGTTCCATCAGCAGGAAAGTTCATGACATTGGTGTTTTGGGATATTAAAGGAATTTTGTTTATTAATGATCTTGAAAAGAAAACAATAACTAAGGAATATTATTCCGATCTTTTAACCAGACTAGACAAAAAAAAATTGTTAGAAAAGACCCGGTTTGCAGAAGAAAAAAAAATCATCTTTTATCAGGACAATGCAGCTGCTTACAAAGGTGTTTTGGCAATGGGAAAATTAAGGGATCTGCACTATGAATTGTTGGAACATCCACCCTATTCTCCAGATTTCGCTCCCTCTGACTTCTATCTCTTCCCAAAACTAAAATCTTCCTTGATGGTCAGTGTTTTTCTTTGAATCAAGAGGTTATTGCAGCTGTAGAGGAGTATTTTGCAGATCTTACTGAGAACTACTACAGGGACAGGATAATGATGCTGGAATAAATGTATTAATCTCAAGGGAGATTATGTTGAAAAATAAAAATAATAATTTTGAAATTATGCTGAGAACTTTTCAGACCACCCTCGCATCATCTTCCATCAACCACTTCTCAGAGATCCAATAATCTTTGATCAGGCTGATGCTATCAGCGCCAAATTACTTTAAAATTTAAGAAACGAAAATAAAAAATTTGTAATTTATGAAATACAACCTTTTCTACTATAGAGTTTTCATTTTTATTTAATGTATTTACACAGTTTCTGTAGCTCAGTCGCTATAGACGAAGCCCTTTGGTTGGAAAGACCTGGATCTGATTCCCATCCATGATGTGAGAAACCTTTATCTGGACTCTTTCGACTAAAGGTGAGTTAGCCCATCTTATATGGAAGTAGAGGGTTTATTCACCCAGAAACTCTGGTTTTTCGTCCCTCAGAACAGATAAACTGGCCTGGTGAACAGGCACACAGACTGTCCTAACATACATATACTTAATCCCACATTAGATGGGATCAACTCCCACCTCCCCTCCAAGGAATGGGGGGGAAAGAAGGGGGAACCCCATACAAATAAATCTCATCTCATTTTCCTTTCCCCCTTTTACCTTACGTTAGGGGTCTTCAACCTTTCAGACAGTGCAGGCCACATTAAAAATTTCAATGAAGCCTGCGGGCCACTAAGCTATACAGCGGTATTTAGAATTGTAAGATGCTTTCCAGATTGACAAGGAATGCTGTCAATCTTTGATACTTTACATAAAAGCCTATAAATATCAACAAACTCAGCTTTAAGAGCGTAGCTAGGAGTCGGATTCATAAGTAAATGCAATCAATACAAAAAAATATAATTTAATGAAGAAAACATTCATTTTTCACAATGTCATTGGGAAACTTGGCAATGCTTTTCCTTGACCTGCTTGTCGATGTTGACATCAGTGTTGAAAGTTGCTATGCGCAGAGTACTCTTGAGATATTGGTTCATAATCTGAGTTCTTGTCTTGGACTTCATATGCTTCATTCTGAAGAACAATTACTCACATAAGTATGTGCTTCCTAACAACGTGCACATCTTCAAAGCATGCCAGCAAAGATTAGGGAATGCGTCCTCAGAAATGTAGTCTTTGTAAAATGTAAGCAACAGCACATGAGAATAATTTTTCTCTCAAAGAAGAGTTGTTTTGGAGTTCAAGCAGCTCCAGTGTACTGAGCCTGGCATTTTGGCAGCATTGACACTGAATGGAATTGAAAATAAATCTAAAGTAGACTGTTGGTTACGAAAATCACTAAATCTCTCTTCAAACTCACTTCGCAACATGGCTAATTTTGTAGCGTATTCATCAAAGTCTGTGATCCACTTTGGATCGTTAAATTCCATAATCGGATTCTCCTCGGTTTGCATGAACTGCTGTATTTCGCTCCTTAAATTAAAGATTCTTTTAAGAACCTTCCCTCTGCTCAACCAACGTACATCACTATAATAAACCCCATCGCCGTGATCTGCTTCGCACTCTTGGGTCAAAAACTCTTGGAATTGATGATGATTCAATCCTCTTGCCCTAATAATGTTGACGACAGTCACAATAACTTTCATGACATTCTCAAATCCACTAGTTTTTGCACACAAATTCTCCTGGTGGATTAAACAGTGGTAATGGATGAAATATTTTCCTTCTAGTTCCTGTTCTTTCCGTAGCAATGCAACAAATCCTTTGTTCTTTCCCACCATAGCTGTTTGTGAACACTGAGTATAGTTCACCCACCGTTTGTAGGTCCCTGCTTCGCGTCTTTCCAAGAATAGTCGTTCATGCTGAAGGGGAGAAAGAAATGAAGGGCATCCGAATTGGTTGCCAACACGCGAAATCACGTGCTTTATAGGTAAAATTTTCCAACTGTTATACAAGCAACATAGTTAACTACAATAATCATAAAAGAGAAGTTAATTTTCCGACCAGTAATAATAAACAACTCATCCCACAATACGGACTGATTACCCTATTATCAGAATGGATTCTCCTTTTTCTGAGATGCACAGAAGTGTCGAAGGATCTCTAATTGGTGGACGAACTATATACAGTTCTGCTGGTTTTATATGCAAGAGATTCCCTCCACTATATACACTTTATATACAAGAGATCCCCCTTTCAGCATTTCCATTAGTATTCCATCAAGTCACAGGTGGCTTTCCATTTCTCAGTTTTGTGAGTACATGTTTTACTTTGTCATCTTGACTATATATTCATTATCCTTTTTTCTCTATTACTTTCCCATTATTTGTATATAATTTCTGATAAAATGTAACTATAATCTCCTACATATTTGTTTTGTTTGTAATTCATTTTCATCTTTTACACCTGTCATATAAAGATCATCTGCATTATCATGAAATTTGTTTTATACTGCTGTTATTTTCAGTGTGGTTCTTGTATGGAAATGTCTTATAACCTCTTATCTTTTTCCTTCCTGTTTTGGAAAGTTTATGGTTGTTAATAGTTTCATCTTCTTTTTTCTATTAGGTCTTTAGTTTCCTTTATGAATTCTCACATAAGTTTTCAGCATCCCTTATTATACTTTTCATTGGGATAATGTTGAAATTTTCAATATATGGGTCCATATTTTTTTTAATGTCTTTTTCTAAATTTAATGGAAATTCTTTTTGTTTCCAGTATTTCTAATGATGTTTGAGGTTCTTCCCTTTTTTATTTCATAAAGGTTAACAGCAGAAAACTTGCTTCCTGTCCAATTGGAAACCATGTCTTCTGGTCCCTTGCTAAAGTTGTTGGACACAACTTTTCACCTGCATTTCCACATATCTCTCTCTCTCTCTCATCCAGATGGCACTGCTGTGTCTTCACCCAGAAATAAGGCTGACCTTATAGCATTACTATTTTCTTCAAACTCCAGTATTAATGATCAAGGGAAATCTCTACCTACCATATACCAGAATCCATGCACTGTATTCCTCCTGTCATTTATTAACAAAAAGACATCAGAAAATTATAAAGTAATTTTCTGATGTCTTTTTGTCAGTAAAAGAACTTGGACACAAAAAAGGTCTCCTAGTCTTGATGGCATCTCTCCATTTGTTCTCAAATTGTTTCTGAGTAACACCTATCCTGTATCATCTCTACTTTCTGTTATACATAGCAGGTACTTATCCCAACTTATGGAAGCAATCTCATATCCATCCTATTCCAAAGAAAAAGGAGATAAAGCTATCATAACTACCGGCAAATTACCATCACCTCAGTCCTCTCCATAGTAATGGAGAGTCATTAGTAGCCAACTTCTCTACTACCTAGATGTCCATAAATTACTCAGCGACCATAAGTATAGATTACACCATTCAAGACCCACTGCTGACCTCTTTGCTTAAATCACCCACCACTGGACATGTGCAATGGAAAGGTTTGTCTACACTTGTGCGGTTGCTTTTCACATTTGCAGTGATAAACAAACTGTCATCCTTTGGTCTATCCACCATCCTATGTAACTGGGTTTCTAGCTTTCTCTCTGGTCATTCACTGTGTCATGGTTGGTAATTTCCTTCTTTGAGTTTCACCACCAATGCACCAGGACCTCAAGGCTCTGTCCTATGAACTACTCTCAATCACTACTAATTCTACTTACAGTTTGGCAGATAATGGCATTCTCCATTCATCCTACTCTCATATGACAAACCACAAAAAGCACAAATCTTCCAAGCATCAAGATATAACTAGTGCATTAAACACAGTCTTGCCTTTTCTCTCAAAGAAATCTCAGTACACATTTCTTTACCCTCAGTAATACACAAATCACCATGCAAGTTCAGATCTCTCTCTCTCTCTCTTTGCTTGGACTAAGCATTCACATCCAGCTTCTCATGGCAGCATAAACATCTCAATAAAAATTCATCAGCATCAAAAAAACTAGGCATTCTCCTTTGTTTAAGATGCTATTTTACATCCAACCGACTCTTAACGATATACAAATCCAAAATCCACCCATGGTTAGAATACTGGTCACATGTTTGGGGTGGAGCACCTAAAACCTCTATAAAAATTCTTGACACTGCCCAGAGAAGAGCAAATCGGCTCATAGATGATCCCTCTCTTACAGATTCTCTTCAACATCTATCTCACATAGCATTTCTACATGTATTTCAATGGTTGTTACTCCACTGAACTGGCAATCATCATTCCTCCACTTTCTGTTGCACCTGTTCATGCAGCAGCAGCACACACTCTTACTGTGTATCTGCAAATACACTGAACGTGTTTTTTTTCTTCCTCTTTCATTCCATCTGACTTTGTTGTTTGGAACAGTCTACCACAGGAAGAAAAATGTGAATAAACTTCTATTTCACTCATCACTTGCATGACCAGACATGGCACTGATGTTCTTTTAGGTCCTTTCACTTCTCATATCAGTATTTATTTATTTCTAAAAGAGTTCTTTCTAAATCTTCAAACCTTAAATATAGATCCATGTTTGTTTAATTGCCATAATTTCTCAGTTGTCTTAAAAGTAGAAATCTTTTCCTCTAATATGTACTCACGACTGCGTCCTCCTGGATGTTTTTCCGAATATTTCAATATGTCCTTTAGTTTTTTTTTTTTTTTTTTTCCATCTTTACGATCTGTTATTGCCCTCCATTTGTAAGCTTGTTTCGTTCCTTCAGAACATTTTACCATCTTCATGAAATTTATCTTCTGTATGGTTCTTAATATCTTCCATGACTTTGGTTAGCTATTTTTTATATATGGCTTTATTAATTTCATTTTTTATCTGTGTTTTGTAAGAACATTTGATAATGCATTCTCCTCTTTCGAACTTTTTCTTTCATGTCTTGAATTAACCATGAGGTTCTGGTTGTTTTTGTCTTTGAATACATTATCACCATACACTGTTCTAGCTCGGTCACTGTTTTTTTTTTCCAAATATTTCCACCGGCTCTTTAAGGGTTGGTTCTGGTTTTTGAATTCCTTCATCTCTTCAAAGATATTTATATTTTTGATTCTGCACTTCATGTTACTGATAACTGCTATGCATCGATTTTAACTTTCGTACTTTTTTTCCCCTCCAACCTGACATCCAGTTTGACTTTGACCCTGCTCAAAACTCTGTGGTAAATACTTCCTATATGTCTTGTATCTTTTCTAGTCTGAAGACATCACTTTCAACATAAACATAATCAATAGCGTTTCGTATGTTTTTACTCCACATCGATTTATTACCCATTTTCATGTTGGAATATGCTGTAAGTGATGACTAGTCTGTTTAGCTCAGAAATGCAGCAGGTGTTTGCCATTATTAATCGCTCTACCATTTTGTTCAAATTTTCTGGAAATATTTTCCTGTGCCTATAATACTTTCATGTAGGTGCTTCTGCCCATATAAACATAACAATTTTTCCATTTCTTGAGAATGGATTTAGGGTCCTTCAACAGACTAATGTATGATATCATCATCAATTATATCTCATACTTTAACTCCCATTTGATTTTCACTCCTCCTAACACTGGGTATACAGTAAGATACTGTATCCCTCAATCCCTGACTATTGCTTCTTCTTATCCCATATCAATTAACTAAAAGGAATGAGTGATCACATGATGAGGAGAATTAAATTGGATTATGAGAGGAAATTAGCTAAGTAAGTCAAAAGAAATACTAAAGAGTTTTTTGCTTTGTAACGAGGAAGAATAATTATAAAAGGATCACCTTAAAAATTGTTGATGGTGTGAAAGTCACAGAAGCAGTATTTCTTCTGTTTCTATCAGATAATAGAGTTAGAAAGTGATCACTTTCCAAGGATGTATCATTAAATTGGAGTTATTTACATTGCTGATGCAAGAATTGACATAGATGAACAGGAAGTGCTCAGCATATTTAAATATATCAATGTGAATACAATAGTGGTTGAATAGCATATCAGCCCATGTGTTACAAGAATGATCAAAAAGAATTGACAGTTCAGTTGACCGAGTTATTAATATTATCCAAAAATCTCTGGCTTTTCAAGTTCCTTAGTATTGAATGCGAGTTTTTGCTTTCTTAAGGGTTCTGCCTCTTTGAGGAGAACCGACCAATTTGAAACAGCTGTCAGGCCATTGAACTTTTAAAAAAAATGGACCAAATCGGAAAGTATATATACGAAAGCCTGGACAGCATGCGTGTTTTCTAAAGTGTTACGCACTAGGGCAACTCGTAAATGCCAGCAGGTGCTCTAGTTTGAGTATCAACTTATCGTGCAGTAATCTATGAAAAGCCTTTGCAAAAGCTAAGTATACTACTGTGTATCCCTCTCCTCTGTGCAATGAAGCTGTCACCTTATTGTAATAAGTAAATTAATAAAGCATGACTCCCTTTAGCAAATCAGTGCTGTCCATCAAAGATAATACCATTGTTGTCAACCCAATTCTGGATCCTGATTCTCACCAGCCTTTCCAACACCTTAACTAGAAAGTCTGACGTGCCTATAATTTGATGCTTGGGTTTTATCACCTCCCTTATGAAGTGGCACAATGTTGTGCCTTTATCCTTTATAAAATGTTTTAAAATTTGATATATTTATGCATACGAAGATCATTATAATTCAGTAAAGTGGATTCTAATAATAATATTAATAATTCTATGATTCCTTAAATAGTCTGTGACTCAGTTGTGCACATATTAGATAAATTACTTTCATGTTAGCAGTAGAAATTTATTACCGTATTTTTCTATTTGATAAATAATTTTGCACATTATCATAATCAGTACCGTGTGTATCACTGGCAATTTTTTTGGGGGGGGAGGGGTAAGCAGGAGGTTATGCATAAACCAAAATATATTAACAGAAGGCAATAATATCCCAATATTTTCGATGCACTTCTTTAGCCGAAGTAAATCTTAATGATATTACAAAACTCATTTGAAAGTCATTTGTCATCTTGTGATGAAAAATTTAACAATACTCAGTAATTATTATTGCTGCTTTCTTTTTCAGTAAACATTACATATTTTCATCAGATATTGACTCCGTTAGACAGATAATAAGGTGTACTAATCTTTTTTCAGTCAATTTACATTAATTTAACGCAACAAATACCCTGTATATTTTTTGATACATTTTTTTATAAAATTGAAAGTAATTTCGGTTACATAAAAAATTCCTCCTCCTTTCCTTCATTGTTTACCGTTATAATAGAGGAACATATTTCATATATGTTCTTCTATTATTTTAGATACATATTTTATATGGTTTGGCTAAAAAAGTAGTACAGGAAATTTAAGAAGTTTTACCTGGTCATTCATTGGTCTTATTTAATACTAATAATCTGGTAGATGTCAAAATCAGCATTCCTACAAATGAACACACACGTCAGTGGCATTGCATGCCCATTTTGGTTGGGTGTGCTGTTGTGGCTTATGCAACTTGTGCTTCAAAATTCACAGCAAATTTGACTGTATGATTATATTTTTATCAATGTATGAAAGTTTTAAGAGAGTATAGCACATCAGTACTCGTCTTAATTGGTCTAATGCAATTAATCATAGGATAACTTGGAATTAGTTGTAAACAAATCTGTGCATAGTGGGGAATGTGTTTCTTTTAAGATATTAACGGTATTTTGAATCTAAAAAAAGACTAAGGTGAGCCATCATCAAAAGAATTGTTGCAATTGTACAATTTTTAACAGGGTAGTGTTTAGCTTTCAGAGGTACAAATAATAAATTATATGAAGCAAATAATGGAAATTTTTTAAAGGCTGTAGAAATGTTGGCAAAATTTAATCCTATTATTTCACAGCAGGTAAATAACATAACAGAATCTCAAAATTCTAGAAATCGTATACCCCATTACTTAGGCAATTCTTTTCAAAATGAAATTATATCTGTTTTAGCAAACGGCATTATATCAAAAATTAAGGAATTCTCGACTGCACTCCAGATGCCAGTCACATTGAACAGATATCATTTGTAGTAAGAATTGTAAATATTGACACTTCTGGCGTTGCAATTCAAGAATTATTTCTTGGATTTTATCCAGTTTCAGACACTACAGGGGAAGGTTTATGTAATTATCTTTTAGGTGAACTCTTGATAGATTATGAGTTAGATATTCAAAATATGCATGGACAAGGGTATGATAATGGGGCCAATATGCATGGCAAGCATAATGGTTTGCAGAACAAAATTAGGAATATAAATCCTAGAGAATTTTTTGTACCTTGTGCATCTCATTCTTTAAATCTTGTTGTAAACGATGCTGCCAAAAAAAATTTGAACAGATATTTTTTTACCATTATCCAAGAACTGTATACATTTTTCTCTGCAGATCCTTATAGATGGGATATACTGAAAAGCAATATTCCTAAATTGACACTAAAGCCTGTAAGTGATACAAGATAGGAGAGCAGAATAAAAGTGGTGTGACCTCTCAGACTGCAATTAAGTAAAGTCTTGCAAAGTTTAAATGATATATTAGCTGATAATTTCAGAGACATGAAAACAAAACATACAGCTCAGTGTTTGTTCGATCAGATTGCTTCTTTCAAGTTCACATGCTCGTTATATGGAACGATATTCTGTCTAAAATTGATGTCGTAAGCAAAATGTTGCAGTCTCCTGAATCTAATATAAATGAATCTCTTAATGTTTTGGGTGAACTCATTAAATTTTTAAGGGCAATTATATGCGATGAAGTATTTAATACTTAGCCAAAACACCTGCGTCTTTAATATAAAGAATCAAACGTAGTTTCCGAATTTCCAGTTGTAAGGAACAGAACTAAAGTTCACCACTTAGATTATGAAAGTCCAGATGAACTTGATGAAGAAATAAAAAATTCAAAAGAATTGTTCAGAATATTATCTAGTAATTGTTGATACTGCATTAAATTCCATTAATGAAAGATTTGAAATTCTGAATGAATGCAATAATGTCTTTAAATTTCTTTGTGAATTCAGAGAAATGACCAAAGAAAAAATTAAAAAATCTTGTGTTGATTTAGATGTTTCCCTTCAAATTAATAAAGATGGTGAATATATTAAAGATGTTGATGGCTTTGAGCTCTTCAATGAGCTGATAACGCACAGAACTTTTATCAGTGGAAGTGGCATTACAGAAACTGACCCATTAAAAAATTTGACATAAGTTACAAAAAATAACTTGATGTCATCATTTCCAAATGTATTTATAGCTTTGAAAATTTTCCTCACGTTACCCGTTACTGTGGCATCAGGTGAAAGGAGCTTTTCGAAACTCAAACTTATAAAAACATATTTAAGAACATCAATGATTTAAGACAGGTTTAGTGATTTAGGATTGCTAGCAATAGAAAAAGATTTGTCTGAAAAATTAGAATTATCAAATGTTATTGATGAATTGACAAATAAGAAAGCAAGAAGAGCAATGTTCTGATGTAATGATTGCATCTGTTTGATATAATTTATACATTCATTGTACTTTTTCTATTTTTATTATTATTATCAACACCCGACCTCCATGGAGTCAGAGACTCATCGTGGGAGTTACTCACTATTGCATACAATGCTCATCCAACCATGTCTTAAACTGATTCAATGTGTCCACATCCACAACACACACAGGCAATGCATTCCACTTACCAACCACCCTCCATGCAAAGAACCTGCTTCTCACTCCTTTGCTCACACCATCCTTATACAGTTTCCATCAATGGCCTCTTGTTCTACTTCCTTCTCCCCTTTTATGAAAAATCTCTTCCATGTCTAGCTGATAACAACTCCTGACCAGTTTGTCTCAATCATATATCCCCCCCCCTTCCTCCTATTCACGAGGCTCTGCAAGTTACATTCCCTCAATCTGACCTCGTACTCCACTTTCCAAAGACCACTGACTACCTTCCTTTGTGAATCTTCTCTGTACCCTTTCCAACATATCATTGTCACCATGAAAACCCGGCAACCAAATCTGTTCACAATAATCCATATGAGGCCTGATCAAGGCCTTATACAATGGAATCATAACCTCTCTATTTCTGCGTCTCAGGGTTCTCTGCATCATTGCCATTATTTGATGTTATGTCTTCACAACTTGTGAAATGTGGCCCCTGAATTTCAGGTCCTTGTCCACAATCACTACTAGAACTCTCATCTCCTTTACTTCTGTTAAAGTTTCCCAGCCAAGTGTATACTTGGCATCCAATCGTGCTTACCAAATCTCAAAACCTTACACTTGGCAACATTGAACAGTTCCATCTACCTCCCCATTCATGCAATCTATTCAAGTCCTGTTGTAAGGCATTAACATCAGCCTGACTGTGCATTGCTCTTCCCAGTTTTGCATCATCTGCAAACAGCTGGATATCACTAGTTAAACCCAACCCAATATCATTAACATACAAATTGAACAACAATGGCCCCAAAACTGCCCCCTGTGGCACACCACTGGTGACCTTTCTCTTTTGAGATACTGCACCCTCATATACAACTTTCTGATACCTATCTGACAGCCAGTCACTGATCCAACACAGAAGTCTGTTATCCAATCCCATCTACTTAAATTTAATTAAGAGCTTGTCATGTGCAAGTCTCTCAAAAGCCTTCGAAAAATCCAAGTACACCACTGTATATGGATCTTCTCTGTCCAAGGTATTTGTCACCTTGTTATAGTACATAAGTTAGTGAAACATGATCTCCCCTTAACAAATCCATGCTGATAACCACAGAATACTGCTGTTATCAACCCCTTTCTGTATCCTACTTCTCACCAATCTCTCCAGGGCCTTCACAACAACTCCAGATACACAGGCCGGCCTATAATTTGAAGCTGCAACCTTATCACCACCTTTATGCAGTGGAACAATTTTATCTTCCTTCCACTCCCTTTGAACCTGTGCTGTTGCCAAACTCTTATTAAACAGAAATGCCAATGCTATTTCCAGTTCCCTGGAACATTCTCTTAAGATGCATGGTGATATTTCGTCAAACCCTATTGCCTTATTAACATCAAGGTTATTTATTTCATCAAATATCTCCTGTTCACTCACAATTAAGCTATCCTCTCCTATATTCGCTACACTTAAGCTCCTCATGATTCCACTCTGATCAGGATGAAACACACTTATAAATTGATCACTGAATACCTCAACAATGGCTTCTGCAGCAGTTACCATTCTACCACTTTCATCCCTTAACTTCATCTTTCCATGATCATTCTTCCTTCTACTTGCCACATATCTAAAAAAAACTCTCTAGGGTTTATCTTAGCCTGATTTGCAAATTTCTGCTCATACTCCACTTTTGTTTTACTTACTAACTGAGTCACTCTCCTGGCTTGTTCTTTATATTCTTCATGTGACTGATTACAATTATTCATCTTGTACTTCCTCCAAAGGACTATCTTTTTCCAGATTTCATGCTTAAGCTCCACATTCATCCATTTTACACCAACCTTATTCAGCCTTTTGGCCTTTGGGATACATTCGTACATTGATGCTGTTATGTATTTCTTTGTAAGTTCCCATGCAGCATTTACTTCCTTACTGTTCAACTCCTCATTCTATGTTATAGCTCCAAGTTGTCTCCTAAGCCTGTCATAATCACCAGCCTTATAATTCCACATATATCCTTTCCTTACAAAAGCCTGCATATGACTAGCCACAACACAGGTGATTACTTCATGATCACTTTCACCAACTGGAGGAAAATGTGAAACCCCTCTAACCATTACATCCTTTGATGAGATCTAGAACTCTTGATCCATGTGTGCCTTTCTTTACATCTCTCTAGTTATCTCTTGAGTTATCTCTCAAGAACTTGAGAAATTCACTTTCCTTATGCTATCTCTTCATTCTTCATTCAAAATTGCCAAATGCTATCTCTTCATTCAAATCTATATCACCATAATTAAAATCACACATAATAATTACCCTTCCTTTGTTCACTAATCCATGTAAGTTTTAAATTCCACGTTACACCACACTGCCTCATAACCATTGCCACTATTTCCCTCTTTCATGTCCACCTTATGTGGACTTAATTCCCCTGCTATCATCAGCAGCATCCCCCCTCCCTTTCTATCCTCACGAAAAATACTGTACTCTTCCATTTCTATTCCTGTTACGATATCATCTTCATTCAACCATATTTCACCTATTCCAATGATTTGGGGTTAATAAACTCATTATAAAATTAAAATAAATAGCCTACAGTATATAAAATATTTTATGAATTTGCTTTTGTCCGTGCAGTTAGCCTAGTGGCTATGCGCTTTGCAACCATATGCCTGGGGAAGGAATGTCCTAGGCTTGATTCACGTCGACGACATGAGGAGCTTAAGGATCTTCCTCAACCATAGCCAAGTTAGCCGGTCTTGGGCGTGGACAGCAGGGTTTTTTCCCCAGTTTATCTGGGGTTTTTCATTCCGTAAACAGGCCCAGTGAACACACGCTGCTACAGTCAAAAAATACATTTCCCCCTCAGCAGCAAGCTCGACAACAGGCCAGCTGGGGTTTGTACTAACAAACATCGTATCTACATAACATGCAGACCCTTCAATGAAAGCGGGAAAAACGTGCAGAGGAAGAAGAAGAATACTGTCATAAAAACGCTCTAATAGTAATATTCTGGGTTATGCTGTAAATTTATTCGCGATCTGCATTGTTAGGGTAAGGCTACACTAATTTTTTTTTCGAACATGTACAGCAGTGAATAGAACATATGCACAAGAATGGTGATGTTCTGTACAAATTTTTTCCATCAACATGGCTATCACCATTCTTGCATATGTTCTATTTACTGCTGTACATGTTCGGAAAAAAAAGACACTAGTGTAGCCTTACCCTCAAAGGCGGCCAATTATCTCTAGCACACAGGCATCTAAGAGTCTAAAACCAGCCCTGATTGGTACAACAGGGATGCAGAGGACAGTTCATTTGAGGCTGTGTTGAAAGTTTTTTCACTTAGTTATACTATAAATTAAACATGCCATGAAATAATATTCTTGGTTTCATCCTTTATCCAAGTAAGCAGTTTATTCATGAATTAACTTCACGACTGGAGTACTTGTACATAGAAGCTAATGACTTAAACGGTAAAGTGCTGTTTTTTTTTTCTGGTTTTAAAAAATGTTATTTTTGTTATGGCACCAATGCATGCCTGTTATTTTGTTCGCTACAGCACATGCAACATGATTTGCTTCGTATGGTGAAAGATATGTGGAAACAGAGTGGAACTAATGAGAATGTTTGTCAGAAGTGCAGCAAGAAGAACTGAAGCACAAAAAAATAATAAAGGGTTGACATACACTGGTACAACAGGGATGCAGAGGGTAGTTCATTTGAAGCTATGTGTTGAAAGTTTTTACACTTAGCTATACTATAAATTAAAGACGCCAATAAATTATATTCTTGGTTTCATCCTTAATCCAAGTGTAAGCAAACAAAGTTTATTCATGAAGTAACTTCACGATTGGGCTACTTGTATATAGAAGCTAATGACTTTGCATCAATTGCCTTAGTATCTCATAATGCAAGACACATATCCTTACAGAAATGTATAAAGCTATGCATTATGAGATGAACCACTACCCAGACCGGTTTAGACTTTTATTGAGGTCTCATCAGACCTCAACATCTTTACAGATGTGTATAGATATTAAGTTCTGATCAGACCTCAACACCTGGCTATGCATAGCATTATAGGAAGGTATGTATAGACATGTATAATGCTATGCATTACTACCCAGACGGTTTCGACCTTTATTGAGGTCTCATCAGTGGGAGCCAGACCCAGAGATACCAAGGTTGAAGTAATGCAGAAGTCATAATTTCCCATATACAGTCAGTCAAAAGGTGTCACAACCTTATTACTAAAATATTGTTGAATATTGATAGATATTGAGTTTTATACCAAGTTTTTTCACTTGGTTATAGTATATATTAAAGATGCCAAGAAATTACATTCTTGATTTCATCCTTTATCCAAGTGTAAACAAGGTTTGTGCATGAAGTAACTTCGCGAATGAGCTACTTGTATGTAGAGACTAATGACAATGCATTAAATGCCTTAGTAATCTCATAATTCTGTGCATTATGAGAAGAGCCGCTAACCACACCAGTTTCGATCTTTGTTGAGGTTTCATCAACCAGACCCATATGTGAAACTGCCATAACATTCATTATATATATATATATATATATATATATATATTTCAAAAAATAGATTTAATGACTCCAAGACCGAGATAACATATAAAGATTTTAATGATAAATACTACTAGTTTCGGCATATAGCAGCCTTCTTCAGGTATTTATAAAGGAAAGGAATACTAATAAACATTGAATTATTTAAATAAACAAACTGGAAATTACAGGTACAAATTGCCTCACATAATCGATACATAAAAACGTTGTATTTTTCAAGTTGTTCCAACTGGCGTGCCATTGTTTGTTGCAATTGTGCGTGCAAGTTCACGTGAACGCCAATATTGAATAATTGAAATCCTACTGAACCCGGTCCACTTAAATAATAATTTAAGTTATAACATCCCAGATAGCCATGCTGCAGTTATTCAATATTGGCGTTCACGTGAACTTGCACGCACAATTGCAACAAACAATGGCACGCCAGTTGGAACAACTTGAAAAACACAACGTTTTTATGTATCGATTATGTGAGGCAATTTGTACCTGTAATTTCCAGTTTGTTTATTTAAATAATTCAATGTTTATTAGTATTCCTTTCCTTTATAAATACCTGAAGAAGGCTGCTATATGCCGAAACTAGTAGTATTTATCATTAAAATCTTTATATGTTATCTCGGTCTTGGAGTCATTAAATCTATTTTTTGAAATGTATAACAACCGAGTAAAAACTAATCGCCACATATATATATATATATATATATATATATATATATATTTCTCAACAAATATTGTAATTAGAGACAACTGGGATAAAAACACTAATTAACGAATCACGTCCCCTCATACAGAAACTATGCTGTATAGACTGAAACAAAAAACCATATGTTGCATGGGCAAACACAGTATCTAACTAAAAACTATTGTCATTCATTAGATGTGTGCGAGTTCGATTTCCCAAGGCAGCAATAAAATTCAATCAAACGTGTTAAAATTCGTAAAAGTGTTAAAACTAAGTAATATATATATATATTTATCCCAGTTGTCTCTAATTACAATATTTGTTGAGAAATATATTACACAGACTCCTCATACCTTATTTACTGGCATAATAAAAGTACTTGTTCTTATTGCCTCTGCAGTATAGTGGCTGTTAGGGAGGGTGTGTTGTTTACCACTGCAAGCGAGTTACTATCTCCCCACATGAACTTGTTTAAGCTTTTTTTCATGTGTGAAGGATATGCGAAACTTTTATTGGTAACAGACAACTAGCTCGGATAACAGTGATAATATAAAACGAATTTTGATATGTATATAAAGTCAATATCAACAGTCCCTAATTACGAACGTGTGATGAAAGGGACAGGAAGATTTGGAGCTTCCCTGGAGAGCATTCGAAGTAAATACAATTAACCACTGCTTTGAAATGAAACATGAATAAGCAATATTTACTAATATTCATTAAGTGCCGAAATATGCAGGAAGCAAAGTTTGTGAACCAACACCAACGTGTGAATTTTTTCATTAAAATATAAAAAAATAACAAAAAAAGAAATAATAAATAATAAAAGTTAAATACGTTTCTTTTAAAATAAAAAAATCTACGTAGTCTTAAAACATTTTAAATTTGTTTTCATTATTTCACGGCCCCCATCAACAAAACCTACAGCCCCAAAGGGGGCCTCGGCCCACAGTTTGGGAAGCGCTGTTCTAAGTCACTACTAACTAAATGGATTTACCTAGACCATGGTCTTCATCTGAGACTTTTTCCTGCCACCTTGGAATCAAACACTTTGCTAACCTTTCTCTTTCCATTCTGTTTATCACCATATTACCTTATATTAATTATGCTCACCCATCCTTGAATGCTTACAATATCATATTTCTTCCTAATATCTTCATTTTTAATATGAATTTTCCACTGATGCCATCTGTTCACTCTCCTAATTTTTCTCATAACTAATATCTCCAGTCACCAGTTATTGATCAACTGTTTTATTTCTAACCTGCTCTCAGAATGATAAAAAAAGATTGAACATTGTCTTGTTTACAGTCTTTGTTTATTCCATTTCCTTATTTAATTTGCAGTCTTCACTACAGAGTGTGCCTAAATAGAACTGAAATGCTTTATTCATTCTACAGGTATACTGTTCTGCATGCAGATGATATTTTCAGTTTGTCTTCCTGTTTTCATAGTCTGTCTTGTTACTGCTGATTTTCATACCACATTTATTACAGCAGTTCTTTCATTTAGACAAGGAATCCTACAGACTTGTATTGAATTTATTTAAGAGTACATCTTCTGCATAGGGTAAAGAACAGAGTATGATATCTGATTTGGATATCAGGCTTACTGTGAGTTTAAATTGCATAAAGCATCAATGTTTGTGAGAGCATTCTCTTGAGAATGCTCGTATGCCTCCTTGAGTTTATAATAATAATAATTATCATCATCACACCTTCCATGGAATCAACAGACCCATCATGAAAATTTGATTCAACTGAAAACATATGTATCATCATCAACAGCTTTCTTCAACCTTTCATATGGATAAATGCCTGTCCATACTTCTTCCATTTTGGCTGATCTTGCTCATCTCTCCACTATAAATGTTTATAACATCTTGCTGTCTCATCATCCCATCTACTTGGTTTCCAATAACTTGGGTGTTCATTATGTTGTTCTCTTTGTCCATCTGTGGTCAGACATTCTCATCGCATGTCCTGCCCAGTCCCATTTGTTGCCTTTTATTAATAATCATTGTCCATTACCTTTGTTTTGCTTCCTTATCCAGTTATCATGTTTTATTGTATTGTTTTTAGTTTCTCCAGCTGATTTTTTTTTTTTTTTTAGTCCAGCTGCAGTTTTCACTACCATAGATAAATGGTAGAGAGCAATCACTGGTTGTAGATCTTTCTTTTTAAGCATGGTAAATCGCATGATGGCAAAATACTTTCCATCCTGTTGTTATTCTAGCTCATATTTCATTATCATGTTTAGGAAACAACAGGAGAGAGGGAATGGTAAGAGGTATAATGTATGGTGACTCAATGATCCGTGGTGTTCAAGATAGGATGCGTGAGGAGTGTTTGCCAGGAGGAACAACAAGAAAGGGTGACTAAGGCAATTAAGAGAGGTGAAAGGGTGAATGAGATGATTGTGATGGTAGGAATAAATGACTTGAGTGGTAATGTAAGTCGGGCAGCGAGAGATACGAGATTTTTGCTTGAGGCTGTACGGAAGAAGAAAGAGAGAGGAAAAATAGTGTGCATGTTGCCTAGGTATGATAATGACAAGCTGAGCAGAAGAGCAGTAATATTGAATGACATAATAGCTAGAATGTGTGACAAGAGAGGACTGATATATGTGGATGCTTGGAGTGGGTTTGAGGAAAGAGAGGAATTCTATGCGAGAGACCGCTTACATTTGAATGAGGAAGGATGTAGGCATCTGGAGAGATTGCTGTTCTGAATGAGTCAGTGTGTCCCAGGGAGGATGACAGCAGAGGTGACCTCTTGTGGGAATGGATACTTGGGAGAAGGGAGGCGACATCAGGTAACACTAAGCCCAGTGGAGTCTAGAGGGGATAATGCTGGCATTTATATGCTATATACTAATGCCAGGAGTATCCAGAATAAGGGAGAGGAATTGGTGGCGCAGATAGCATCAGCCTGGCCAAAAATTATTGGGATCACTGAGACGTGGTTGTTGACAGAAGAGGATATAATAACAGGAATAGAAGTCGCTAGGTACAGCATTTTTCGACAGGATAGGAGGGGAAAGCGTGGTGGTGGGATACTGCTTATGATAAATGACAACCTATGTCCTCTAAGAGTGGAGGCTTTGGAAGGCAGTGGCACTAATGATTTTGAAAGCATATGGTATGAGGTAGAGGTGGGCAAGACAGGATATTTAGTGGGGTGTTGCTACAGACCCAGAAGCACAAAGGGTGGGGACCAGGAAATGTTTAGACAGTTGAGTTTAGCAAGTGCAAAAAGAATGATTGTTATGGGAGATTTTAACTACAGTAGTATAAATTGGGGAGAGGAAGATGCATGTAGCAATAAGGGAATTGAATTTCTAGAATTTCTGAGGGACAAATGTCTTTGGCAACATGTAACAGAGGGAACAAGAGTTTTGGATTTGGTTATAGCATCAGAAGAGTTGATAATAACTGAGATGACATCTCTCCCACCAGTTGGAGAGAGTGTCCATATGGTTTTGACTTGGAAAATGAATAGACATGCAGGAGTATCAAAGATGGGAACTTATGTGGAATTATAAAGCAGGTGATTATAATAGTCTTAGATGTCAACTTCTGGAAGTTTCATGGAGGGAGGAATTGGCAGGCCAGGATATCGTTAGTGTGTGGGAAATTGTGAAAGAATATTTGTTAGCAGTAAGTTGTATACCACGAGTGAAGAAGAGGACACAATTTGGAGTAAAGTGGATGACAAACAATAATAAACAGGAATTGCATGTGAAAAACAGGCTATGGAAGAGATATAAGGAGACAGGTGAAGAGAAGATGCATGAAGAATATAAGACACAGGCCAGAAGAGTGACTAGTGTGGTAAGGAAAGCGAAACTGGAATATGAGAGGAGATTGGCCCTAAGATCCAAAGAAAATTCTAGGGAATTTTTTAGATATGTGGCCAGTAGGAGGAGAAATGACTGTGGAAGAATGATATTGTGGGATAAAAATGGGAATAGAGAGACTTATGCAGCAGACATAGTAGAATTTTTCAATGAACACTTTATTGGAGTATTTCATCCTAGAGGAGTCAGTTTTAATGCTAGAGGGACAGGGCTGGTTCGAGGTTTAGAGGTACAGGAGGAGAGTGTGTTTCAGATACTGAGTACTCTGGATGTCAGTAAAGCTGTGGGACTGGATGGTATTTCACCACGAGTTTTGAGAGAATGTGCTAGGGAACTGACAGTGCCTTTAACTTGGCTTTTCAATGAAAGTCTGGCTTCAGCAAAGGTGCCCTTTGCAACGAGTTGCAACAGTTTGCAACTCGTTGCAAAGGTGGAGGAAGTTCAGAGAATGTGCTAGGGAACTGACAGTGCCTTTAACTGAAGCTTATTAGCTCTTTATACTTAAGTAACTTAATGGCTGCACCTGTTTGGAAAACTCGTTCGCAGAGTACATAAGTTCTTTTCGCTATACACTTTGGTATTAGGTCTAGCTACTCACTGATGAAGCCTCAAAAAAGGCTGAAACCGGTCTGGGTAGTTACCTCCCTCCATAATGTAATAACAGCATACATTTCCTAGGAAATGTGTTTTTACATTATGGAAAATACCTAAGAATAGCGATCTGAACTTCCTCCACCTTTGCAACGAGTTGCCCGGTATTGTACTACGTACTAGGATCACTTGCATTGGCTAACGCTAGTGTCGCCGATACTTCATAGTTTACTATATTCAGCAAGAAACTCTCTGATTCCGATCTTTGAGTTTCTTATTCGGTTTTAAAACTATGTGGGATTTAATATCCCCTTAATTTAAGTAATGTTTTCATTGCTGAAATGAAGCTTATGAGCTCTTTATACTTAAGGATATTCAGTTGTTTGCGGATGATATTAGTAATAGTGCAGATGTGGTAGCCCTCCAAGAGGATTTAAATAAGCTAGATAGATGGGCAAATGAATGGGGGTTTCCGTTTAATGCAGCAAAATGTAAGGTCTTGAGGTTTTCGAAACATAGATGGGATGCTGCATACTCTATGGGAGGAGTTATACTGGAGGAAGTAGGGGAGACAAGAGATCTGGGGTTGATGATTGATAGAAACCTGAAGTTTAGGGGACATATTGCAAAGGTGGTGAAGGTAACACAGAGGATTGCTGCAATTATGAGAAGGACACTAACCTGCAGAGATAAGAAGGTTATCATTCCGTTGTATAAGTCTCTGATCAGACCACACTTGGACTATTGTTCTCAGATTTGGTCCCCAGGATTTGAAGGGGATAAATTAACTGTGAAAAGGGTACAAAGATGGTTTCAGGACTGTATAATTTTGGTTATGAGGATTGGCTGAGGGAATGTGGATAGAAGAAGGAGAGGTGATATGATTGAGACTTTTAAACTGTTGAGAGGTGGTTACAGGGTTGACACTGGGGAGTTCTTTTGCTTGGTTGAACAGCGGGAAGGAGTGATGACGAGGCCATCCCTGGAAGTTACGAAAGGAAACTGTGAGCAAGAGGGTAAGGAGTGGTTTCTTTGCGTGGAGGGTGGTTGAACCGTGGAATGCATTACCTGATGGAGTGGTGAGAGCGAGAACAGTCAATGAGTTTAAAGAGTGGTATGATATACTTTATGTTCTTAGGAAGGACTTTCCACAATGAGTCTTTTCACTCCATGGAGGCCTGAATAATAATAATAATAATAATAATAATAAAAGATCAGAGTGGTTATCAGAATTTGGAGAAAGAGAAATACAAATGAATGCAATCATATACAGGGTGTTCGGGATAAATTTGACATATTTATAATTAATTATATTTTTCCGTAAGTTACATGTATTAACACACACTTCTCTTCATTTAAAAGTTTGGACCCTTCTTCATTCATATACAAGATGTCAGAAAGGATGGATAGCTGGAACCCACCTGAATCATGGAAGAGAATAACTTGTATCATGATGATTCGTGCCTGCCATCAAAATAAGGATATTACGACTGCTGCCCAATGCTCCCTGAATACAGTAAAAACAATCAGGCATGAACTAGAGACTTGCAATGGTGACTACGAGGATGTAGCAAGAAGAAAGATCCCTAGCAGACGATCTGATTGCGTTCGTACAGCAGAATTCCTCGCAAATCTGCAGGAACAGGTGTTGAAGAACCCTGGCATTGGAATTCGGGCTTTGTTCGTGGAGTTGCTAACTGTAGTCAAGCCCTGGATAACAAGGGTAGCCAATGGTAGGCCGTATGTATGGCAGCAGGATTCGGCCCCTTGCCACACCTCTGAGAAAAGTCAAAAATGGTTGTCTGAAAATTTCTACGACTTCACCAGTCCAAATGTTTGGCCTCCAAACTCCCCAGACCTTAACCCCATGGATTATTTTGTATGGGGCGCAGTTGAAAAAGACACCAATCGCACTTCCAGTAATACAAAAGCCCAGTTAATGGATAAAATTAAAACAGTTTTTGCGGCCCTTCCCAGGGAGACTGTAGCATCAGCTTGTTCGAGGTTCCGAAGCAGAATTGAAGCTGTGATCGATGCTAATGGTGGTTATTTTGAGTAAATCTTGTTGATAGTATTGTAATTAACTCTGCCTGTAATGTTTTTTTGTCAATTCATTAAATTTAATAGATACAAAGAAGATTTTCTTTTTCCTTACGAAACTGTCAAATTTATCCCGAACACCCTGTAGGGTAAGGAAATTTTGAATCACAGCAGATGCTGAAAGTGAATGCAATTATCTTCCAATTTCTGGCATACATTATTAGACTTTACAGATGCACAGGTTCCACCCTTTGTAGGAGAAGAAGTTATGCAGAGTGTAGTTTTGGAATTATGATGGACAGCAGTGGTTGAGATCCTTCCTCCACCCCAATGTTGAGGTTATGTGAAAAATAGCAAATTAGGTTTAGATGTCTTAAGTGTTGGTGCGTTTGTTGATAAATATTACTGTGTTAAAATGCTGTAGAGAATTGAGTCATTCATTGATTAAGCAGGAGAACTGGTATTTTAGCAAGAAGTTTATATAAAATAAACAGGCTATTTTTATCCAGAATATGCTTCTGAACAGATTTACAATACTATTTCCTTATTAAACTTTGGTATTATTATTTCATAGTTGGTCTGGATGTGACTTGCTTTTTTTTCCAATTTCATTTAAATTTCTTATATTGTATAAGATTATGCTTATTTCAAAAATACTTTTAACCTCCAAATAGATTTTCTGTCTATTAATGAAGGGTAGCACTGCTTTCTATAAAGAACATTTATAATAACTTCCCGCACCAAGGTATGGATGCAGATTTATATATACATACCTTATTGTTAAAACCAGTGGGTAGCTAGAGCTTTTGCAGACCAGGGCGGTCCCTGAGTTTGCTGCCCCTCTCAACACACACCAAAAATACTACAAAAAGTCAATGACATATAGGGAAATAAATTAAAACACTGTTTATTTTTACAGTAAAACTTCAACATTCTAAAATATTATTTTTCTTGCTTTTCTGTTAGCAAAATCGTCGATAACAATGGCGAAGTCTATTTCATAGTAACCTAGGTAATTCTTAATCAATTTTATTTAGAAAAACTCCTCTCACAACTAGCAACATTTACAGTAATTGTGAGGAAAATTCGCAGTATTACAATATTTGGAACTGAATTCTCGAGACTGTATTTTAGAATTAACTGCAAAAGTTCAAAAAGGTTCAAAGTGCTGCCCGGGGCAGACAGCCCCCCCCCCCAAGCTATGCCACTGGTTAAAACTAGCCTTTCAACTCGCACTCCTCCTGTATCAAAATCCCAAGAACTTCCTATAGAATTAAATCAACCATATTTTATAGCAAAAGTTTTTTTTTTTAGTAAATGTTGACATAACTCTCCAATTTACTATCCCAATCAATAACATGATCGTCTTGTTGTGAACTGAAGTTCCATCAGACATAATGATTACAATTATATTTTGTATTCTGGAAATTTCTGGCATGATAGGATGATTTTATCATCAAAATGAGTTGTTGGCATTATATCCTCCCCCATCCTCTGATAACTATATCAAATCCTTTTAAGCTGAAACATCTACGTTCATCCTACTTAAAATGAAGACTGACTTAGTAAAAATATCTGATGCAAATAAAATTATGTTACATAACCTCCAGACTCAATACATACTTCAATCTTCTTTAGGCATGTTATTCACACATCCTTCCTCTGCTAATCTCCTCACTCTCCATCACAGAAAAATATCAAATGAGAGATACTAAAATGCTACATCCATCATCATGTGTCTCAATTCCGATTGTTTTCTGTTAAATTTCTAACATCATTATAATATATATAGCTCAGAAAAAGGATAGGGAAGAGTGTAGAGAAGTCATGTCCAAGGTTAGTGAGACTTGTTATCAAATGAGCTAGTGTGTGTATGCATTACAAATGCTAGAAGTATTTGAAACAAGAGAAATGAAATTGTAGTGTTGATAGAATTTGTTTACCCAAAAATTGTTGGTATAAATTAGATATGGTTGAATAAGGATAACATTCTGAAAGGAATAGAGATGGAGAGATTTGTAAACTATCATAATTTATGTTATGAGCTGTGAAAAGCATAGGACAGTATTGTATTGCAGTTGCGAACCTACTTAAAGGTTTATTCAAATCATTGTGAAGGATTTCTATACCTCTTTTATTTATTATTTCCCTTCCCAACTTAGCATCATCAAGAAACTGATCAAACAGCAATGCACACCAATAACAGAACCCTAGGGGACACCACTAGTCACCCGCTTAATCTTTTATTCTACTCCACCATACACAATCCTTTGATTTGTCTGCCAGCCATCCTCCTATCATTTCCAGTTTGTTCCACTTAACAGATTATTATGTAGTATCCTGTCAAATGCTTTAGCAAAGTCAAGGAATATCACAAGGAGGCATTGCCTTTATCCAACTCTCCCATCACTATTATAAACAGAGTAAATTGATAAGTCAAGACCTCCTCTTAACAAAGCCATGCTGCTCTCTACAAAATATCATATTTTCATCCCTCAACTTTTCACCACCTCTCCTGAGAAAGTAATAAACATACTACAATATTTAATTAAATTGTGCCAGTTCTACATTTTGTTTATAATTACAGGTTTCTTTTGTTAATAAAATTATATTGTTAAAAAAAATAATGCTTTTTCTCACAAAAGATTATTACATATATTAGGCATACTATATCTACAGTACTACTCATCTAAAAAGTATTGATATGATTATAGTTATTTATTGGAAATAATTGCTGTAATTTATTATTATTATTACCCCAAGACCTCATGGAGTCAAAGACTCATCTGGGAGGTCCTTTTATCACACATGCAGCTTATCATACCATGTCTTAAACACACTCAAACTCCTTGCAGACACTACACTCTCAGGCAAGGCATTCCAATCATTTACAACAGAGTTGTAAATGATTGGAATGCCTTGGAAATAGTGGGAGAACCAGAGGTCATCAGGGATGACCTCTGGTTCTCCCCGATCTCCCACTATTTTCTGCAGAACTTTTCCAGCATTGATCCTATAACAATCCCTTACCAACTTGCAGGTTCTCTATCATATCTCCCCTCTTCCTCCTGTCTGCCAGACTCTGCAAATTGCATCTTCTCAATCTTTCCTCATACTCGACATTCCAGAGATTACCTTAGTCAGTCGCCTTTAGACCCTTTCCAACATCTCTTCATACTTCTGAAAACCAGGTGACCAAATCTGGGCACAATAGTCCATGTGTGGCCTAATCAATGCCGTATACAACGGAACAAGAATCTCCCTACTTCTACAAGTCAGTGTCCTCCGCATCATTCCCAGAAGCCTTTGTGTTGTCTTCACAGAGGCTATAGAGGCTAATGACTTCAGATCAGTTACCTTAGTATCCCATAATGCAAGATATTTTGAATACATTTAGAACAAGTACGAAAATTGCCTTTCCTGTGGCAAGTGGATTTCTGGAGCTGTGTTTGTGAGTGCTGTGACAGTGTATAAGTTTATTGAGAGAGAATGATGATGATGATAACAGTGCGTTTCATGCTGAGATTTTAGGAGGTAAAATCTAAGTTATTTTTGAAAATATTTGGGGGATAGTTCATTCATTTTTTCTTGATTATTATTTATATAAGTGTTTGTTTGCTTGTAAGGGTCAATTACCTTTTTTTCCTGGTCTTAAAAGTTATCACTTTTATTATGGCACCAATGAATACCTATCATTTTGTTAGCTGCAGCACATGCAAAATGATTGGCTTCTTATGGTGAAGGATTTGTGGAAAGAGAGGGAAACTAATGAGAATGTTTGTTAGAATGCTGTATGAAGAACAAGCGAAAAAAGAGTAGACATACACTGAAATGACAGGAATGTAGAGGGCAGTTCATTTGAAGCTATCTGTTAATAGTTTTTTCACTTGGTTATACTATAAATTAAAGATGCCAAGAAATTATATTCTTGGTTTCATCCTTTATCCACATGTAAGCTAACAAAGTTTGTGCATGAAGTAACTTCAC
Organism: Typopeltis vanoorti; assembly: GCF_054136105.1. Lineage (NCBI taxonomy): Eukaryota > Metazoa > Arthropoda > Arachnida > Uropygi > Thelyphonidae > Typopeltis > Typopeltis vanoorti. The sequence goes on from NC_143554.1 coordinate 19,366,272, forward strand.
AGCTGGACTACTTGTATACAGAGGCTAATGACTTCACATCAGTTGCCTGAGTATTCCATAATGCAAGAACAAGTGAATAAAGAGTAGACAAACATTTGCTTAAATGTCTCAATCTCTTTAGTTCAATGTACTTTTCTAGACAATATTGCATATTATCATACATATCCTTACAGACATATAATGTTATGCATTATGGGAAAGGCCACTACCCACACCAGTTTTGACTGTTGAGGTCTGATTAGACCTCAGTAGCATTATACAAGTCTATAAAGATACTGGGGTCTTATCAGACCTCAATAAAGATACTGAGATCTTATCAGAACGGTTTCGACCTTTATCGAGGTCTCATCAGTGGGAGCCAGACCCAGAAGAGATACCAAGGTTGAAGTAATGCAGAAATCTCATATTTTCCATATACAAGTAGTCAAAAGGTGTCTCACCTTATTACTAATAAAATACAGGAAGCCCTTAGGTTACGGATAGGGTACGTCCTTAAGAAGTTCTTTAGGTCGGATTTGTATGTAACTCGCATCCCTGATGAATAGCACATATATACTGTAATAATAACAATACTATAATGGCTCATATGTGGCAATAATAATACAGTGCAATACCGTACGGCTGCTTAAGGGTCAAAGCTGTATAACTGAGAGGAGACCTCCATGTAGCCTTTAAAGGAATGCGGAGAACTGGCCAGGGCTTCTGACCTAATGTCCAATCCTCACCTTCTCGTGGTGCACCCTGTTGAGTGTCTATCTGGATACTGAACGAGGACAGGCTGGCAGTTTGGGATTTAGCTGACCAAATTGTATTCTTATTGGCTTAAACCTAAATACAAAATGATGGTACAACATGACAGAATTTCATGCCAGCTGGGGCGTCGCCTGGTTAAACAAGCCCCCCCCCCCCCCCGTTGTTTTCATTGAACCAGGGCAAACAATGAAAAGTTAGCTACTGGAACAAATCCTAAAACACACCCCAACTCAACACCCAAAGAGTTAAAGATCAGTACTACCGACCTTCTTATGTTGATAGTACTATTCTTTTCCTTGATTGTCATTCCCGGAATATAACATTTTGTATTTCTGAGCAATAAATACAAAATGTTATATTCAGGCAATGACAATCAAGGAAAAGAAGAGTAGCCATAGTATTCAACTCTAAATATGTGGCTAATCTTCTTGAATAGCAAGCAGTCTCAAGTAGAGTGATGTGGCCAAATATCAGAATGGGGAACTGGACAATGTGACTTATTTGTGTCTATGGTCCCACAGAAGGTTCTACTATGGTAGAAGTGGAGAAATTTTTTGAGGCTTTTAGAGAAAGCAACTGACACAGTGAAAAAGGAAAAGCTGGTCCTTGTTCATGATCTAAATAGCAGAGTAGGAAATGATTGTCAGATATACAAAATTATTTTGAGAAAATTTGGAGAAAAGAGCAAAGCTAAGAATAATGGCAAATACCTGTTGGATTTCTGATCAGAACATTGACTGGTTATTACTAACACCATGTTCCAACATAAAAATGTGCACAAATTCACATGGAGAGAAGAGGCAAAGAATAAGAAAAGTCTCATTGAATATGTTATTGTCGATAGTAATGTTTTCTCCCTGGTGCAGGACACCAGAGTGTACAGAGAATTTGAAATTGGAAGTGATCACTATTTGGTCTTGAGCAGGATAAAATTGAATTTCATATTGAAAAGAATAACATGTAAGAAAGTTTTAAAACAAATAATAGTTGAACAGCTCTCAGATGTGAACTGTAGACTAAAATATGCAAAGATTATTGAAGAAAAAATGAAAGAGTTTGAGAACAGGAACCAAATCTTGGAGATTCAGTGGCAAGCCTTGAAGAAAACCCTGATTGATTCAGCCAGAGAGGCATGTGGTGAGGTTGTCTGCAAGAATAGAAAATTCAGAACTCCATGGTGGATACAGGAAGTTAAAGAGGTAGTGAAGGAAAAGAAGAAAGCATATCAAAAGTTCTTGGCAAATAATTCAGCTTTTGCTCTTAGAGAATACAGAGACAAAGAGACAAGAAAGCTAAACACTGCATAAAATTAGCTAAACAAAAGTCATGGGAAGATTTTGGTGAGAACATAGAAAATAAATATCAAGAAGGTGGCAAGATGTTCTGTAGGTTGTTGAAGAAGCTCAGAAATGGAGGAAAGAGTGTTGTAAAAGGAATTAGTGATGATAAAGGTGACATGAAAACTGGAGAAAAAGATATCCTTGAAGTATGGAGTAATTACTTCGAAAAATTACTAAATGAAACAAGCATCACATGATAGCACAGTGGTAAAAAACACTCAACAGGCATACAGTCAGGAACAGATATTCATACTTGAAGTAGAAAAAGCCATCAAAGGCTTGAAATGTGGAAAGGCTGCAGGAATAGATATTCAACCAGAAATGCTCAAGTATGGAGGTATAAAAGTCTTACAGTGGCTGCACTGCATAGTCCAGAAGGCCTGGACAGAGGGACAAATTCCCAATGATTGGAGTAGAGCTCTCATAGTACCCATATACAAAAATAAAAAAAAAAAAAAAAAAGGAAATAAAACCGAATGTGAAAATTACAGAGGTATTTCCCTACTGCCCCCCCCCCCCCCACCCCCCCCCCCCCCCACCCCCCCCCCCCCCCACCCCCCCCCCCCCCCACCCCCCCCCCCCCCCACCCCCCCCCCCCCCCACCCCCCCCCCCCCCCACCCCCCCCCCCCCCCACCCCCCCCCCCCCCCACCCCCCCCCCCCCCCACCCCCCCCCCCCCCCACCCCCCCCCCCCCCCACCCCCCCCCCCCCCCACCCCCCCCCCCCCCCACCCCCCCCCCCCCCCACCCCCCCCCCCCCCCACCCCCCCCCCCCCCCACCCCCCCCCCCCCCCACCCCCCCCCCCCCCCACCCCCCCCCCCCCCCACCCCCCCCCCCCCCCACCCCCCCCCCCCCCCACCCCCCCCCCCCCCCACCCCCCCCCCCCCCCACCCCCCCCCCCCCCCACCCCCCCCCCCCCCCACCCCCCCCCCCCCCCACCCCCCCCCCCCCCCACCCCCCCCCCCCCCCACCCCCCCCCCCCCCCACCCCCCCCCCCCCCCACCCCCATAGAACACTGTTATTTTGCTTATGAAGAAACCTCATCACTAAGACAGCTTGGCCTTCCTTCGTGTACCTGGCAAAGAGTGAGTCTTGAGTGACTTCCTTTCTCTGATGTGCACAGTGCACATGGCACATCAGTTTGTAGTTTTATTCAGTAGTGTAATTTTGTATAAGAATCATAAAATATGCTGAATGATTTCCAAAATGATAACACAGCAGGCTCTAATAGAAATATTAAAGATCTGATTATATATTGAAGACTGTTTACGTATTTTCAGTTAAATCACTAAATACAGATGATTCAATAAATAAATTAGTACTATATATATATATATATGGAACAATTAATTTAATTTAAAATATTTGCTTTTTTTACTTAAAAGAAAGTAATTCCCTCCTCCCCCCCTCTTTGTACAACTTTTCTACAGGCCCTGAGATGTGATAACTTGTTCATTTAGTGTAGCACTGAATTGTGAATGACAACTGTTGACCTAGTTAGCTAAGTGATAGTCCTTTGGCGGTGGTGGTGACATCATTCAGGATCAAACCCACTCTGCTTATTATTGTTCTGGCCCAATGGAGTCCCAAGACTCATTGTGGGAGGTCTATCCTGACAACACAATGAAGTCTAACATACCACTCCTTGAGCTCATTTGCTATTTTCACTCTCATCACCCTCCCAGACCATGTACTCCATGTTTCTACCACTCACTTTCCAAAAAACATTTCTTACCCTTTTACTCACTACTTCCTCTTGCAACTTTCAGGCAGCAGAAGCCTGAAGTGGCTTGAAGTTCCATGTTTGGTTTTTGAAGCATGATACTTGGATTATCTAACCCTTAGCACACTCATTCTACTAGTACCTAATGTACTTTATTGGTTGGACTCACATGAAATAAATAAAAGAAAAAAATGATGTCATTGACAAGACGATGGAAGCTCTAAAGGAAATATACAACACAATGTTCCTCCTGCATATGTTCTTAGACTATATTTTGTCGAAACTGCTACTGTAAATGTTACTTGTGCAAGCCCCTGTCATTTACTATATGACACCATTACTTCTAAGTGTCAGCAGATGCTGTCTCCATCTATTTTGGGTATTGAGATTGATGTAGTGCAGGTCATGAGAGCAGTTAGAAGCCTGAAGTAACGTGAAGAAAATTTCCATTTAGTATTTAGTGCAGGATTCCCATATTATTTTAACTCTTAGTCCACTCATGCTAATGTGCAGTAGGTTAACAAGTTTCATCATTGAGCTTTTCCTTAAAAATAGGTAATTTAATTACATTTATGATATTAAAATCATTGTTCCATATTAGTATTTATTTATTTTTACTCATCTTGTATTCACATGATTATTTTTTTTTAAATACTGTACTGGATGGTAGTAATGTCTGATATTATCAAAATTATCACAAGATGATTCATGAGACTTAAAAACTATAACAATTTTCATACAAATATAAATAGAACGTTGAGTGTATATACATATGAAGATATTTGCTATATCATTTTATTAAAACTTATTATCTTATTTATTTAGTTTTATATACTGTAGAATATTTGTGTGCTTAATGAACTGTGTTATATACTTAATTGGCTATTCTTATTCCAAAAACAGTATAATATTGTGAAGTAATAAGATCACTAATAATTTTTTTTAGGTTTTCTTTTCTTATCTTTTTAATTTGATATATTCCCTACTGGCAAAGAGTGTGTCACCTATTTTTTTACAAGAAAAAACAAAAAAAAAAAGAAAACTGGGTTTAACCAACAGTGTATTGAATTACTTAAGCAAGACATTCAATGTCTGATAAATCATGTCACATGATGCATGTCTGCTACTTATTATGAATTCATTGGCCAATACAGCTCCTGTAATTGCCATAATCATGTTTATATTGAACTATCTTCAAATGTACATATGGCTATATATAATGGAACTACTTAAACAGTAATATTTTATTGTAAAAAAAAATAGAGAGGTCTCAACAACTGTAGAGATAAGAGAACAGCTTGGGTGTTTTGGCAATGCAGAGCTGAAGGAAAGAGCATTGGAAATAATTAAGCTAATGACTGCAGAAAGCTTAGATATCCATTTAAATTGTCTTATATTTTGATTTTGCTTTTTTTAATTTATTTTTAAACATATTTCTTTATAGAGTTGTGTATGTCTTGTACTATGGGCATGCAATTATCTGTTATAAACTGTATGTTCTACATTTAAGTAGTATGAAGCATAAGATATTTCAATGTAAGCTATCTTAATAATATATATATATATATATTTGTGTAATCTTTTATATATATATATATACACACACACACACAGTCAAAGTTCTATTCTGTGAGAAGATTTATATATCGCACTAAAAGATTTTTAAGTCTCATGTCTACATCTTAAGCATCCAGCAGATCCAAATAAAAACGATAAAAACTAAAAAGAAAAAGATGTTCTCACTTTCTCGGATGTTGACCCTGCGATCAACATGCTCCTGAACATCACGGTGTCCGAGGTCACGCTTCTCCTGTCTGATCCTCCACCAGCACAGCCGCTTGTGTATGGTCTCCTCATGCGAAATCCTATATGAAAAAAAAAAAAAAAAAAAAAAAAAAATCCAGTTAATCATCAAAATAATATTTCTATAAATTATGTATTAGGGAACAAACTTGGTCATTTAATGATAGAAGAACATTTCGTTTCAAGAATTCATAATATATGTTACACTCAATTGAAATATTATTATATCTTGACATCTCTGAAGTCCTATACCTCACTCCGAAAGGCCTTTGGTTAGCAGTTATTCACACCTTTTCTTAAATGCATCCACTAACGGTATACTCATTTGCCATTCTCCAAGTAAAAATCTTAGTCCTCATGTCAAAGCTGTGCTCAAACTTAAGTTCCAGGGATTACTCAGGGATTCTCTTCATTCCTGACATTATTTAAATTTTACTTTTCCTTAATCCTATCAAATCTCCAATAACTAACATATCTTTCTCTTACATGCCCTCTTTTTTATCAGTCAAGCAATGAAAGCATGCCATTTACAAGTATGAAGTGCTGATGTATATAATCTCTCTCTCCTCGTGGGAAGAATTCCACAAATCTATTACCATCCTAGTCACTCATCTCTGCATCCTCTTCACTTTCTCACTCCATAAAACCTGGATGATGAAATCTGAGCCTGTCAAATGCCTTTTAAAAGTATAGCAATATCATAATGTAGCTATTTTCTTTTAATATGTGATTGAAAATATCAAAGAAGAACTCGTGTGAATTAGGTTTTATTTTTGCATTACATCAATATCATTCAAAACTCTCAGATTTTAAACAGCATATCTTTGTGGTTTATTGCACATGTATGAACTTCAGTATTCTGTACAGCCATTGTGTATATATATTTATATATATATATATACACAATACAAGTAGCTTATTTATGAAGATACTTCACATTCAAACATTATTCACTTACACTTGGATGAAAGATTAAACAAAAATATAATTTGTCAAACAGAATTTATTACATATGCAAATTGACCTCTTCTACTATTAACCATCTCCAAAAAAAAGTGTTTTAATCATGGACTACTGGTTGGGAAATATAATCACTACTATCACATGAAACAAACAACTGGACATTTAAACTTTGAGCTACAACAACTATTAATAAGCAAGAGGAGTTGTCAGGGCCGTTGTTGCCAGATTAGATCGTGCCCTTAGGCAAACAATTAAATATCACCCCTGATGGATTATAAGACAAAAATATAAGAAAATCTCCAATTGCTATTTTTGTTTTTATTAGAAGAGGAACATTAATGCAAAACAGTTACATAATAATGTTAATTAAATGTTTGCTCTATGGGATATCACACAATGAAACTATTTATAGGCTCTTCTAAAATTAAATTATAAACTATGTCTGCCTGCATCAATATAGTTGCTAGACCAACCAATCTTTCTTGGGTCAGTGCTGTTTGCAAATAATTTTTAATCAGTTTAAGCTTGAAAGAACTTCTTTCCGTACTTGCTACGCTAACAGGAATTGTTAGCGTAGCGACGGCACCTACCGCAATATGGCTGAACAAGCGCCCTTATGAAGCCACACCATGAGGCAGGCTGCCTCTATGCTACACCCTGTCGATGGTACTGGGAGTTATAATGAAAGTGTCATTTGCATTCAAATATGATACATATCCTCTGGTCAGATTAAATAAAATTGCCGTTCACTTAGTGGCATGAGTTATTCTTCCAAAATATACAAATATTTTTCATTTCTTGCATTAACTTTGATATGTATTAGTAGTAATTAAAGCTAATTGTTTTAACAAACATTAATGACAGTAAATAATTATTAGCTAGAATATTATGTACACCACATTTCTTGTAATTACTCAGGTATTATTTATATTAATCTCAATTAAGTTTCACTTATCAGAACATTTTTATAAATACCTCCCTTTAAAAAACTGAAAACTTTCTTAAATAAATATCTAATTACACTTACCAGTAGTCTCGAACAAAGACTTTGTCAGAGAAGGTGACTCTCCGGTCCCGTGAGGAGCTGGGGGGTGGTGATGATGCTCTGGCTGGTTCTACTCGATCCCGGAAGGTTCCCCATCCAACTGCTCGTCTCTCCCTTCGCCTGGTACCTACAAGAGGAAATAATGCATTTGAGTTTATTTTAACAATGTTGCAGCAGCTGTCTGTATCCTAGATTCAATCACTTACATGGCTCACGGAAACAAGCAAGAACTGAACATAATCCAATGGACCAGGGTAAAATTTAAGACAAATTATATTATTCCTTTTTTTGATGAAAAAAAAAAAAGACATGGATAATACTGGAAATATTTAAACATATTCTGAAATACTTGAATATATGCATTCATGAAGGAAAAAAAATTATCAGTTTCTTTATATATATAGGAATATGCTCATTTAAGATCAGCATGCAAATGACTAACCATATGAATGGGAAAATTTTTATATATAACACGAAACACATTAGCAAAAGTGGAAATTTTAATCAGTTTGGCCATGTCATTCAGAATTTAGGACTTTTTGTTTTTATCCTGATATAAATCGTAAACAGTTCTCTCTTTCAAAACACTAAGTTTAAAAAGATTAATTTAATTTTAAAGTTTTAAATGTAAGTTTAAAAATTAGAAAAAATTACAGAGATCCAACCTGGATATCTTTCAATTATTATTATTCCTTATTCAAGTGAATTATATAAAGAAAAATGGGCTTACCTTGAGGATCTTTTAAAAAATATGGTAACCGATACAATACCTGAATGCTTCTGCTCAAAACACAATCCTTGTTTCAAAATTATATAATGCACTTGCTTCTAATAATGACAGAGAAAATCATGTTATTATACAGAAAAGAAAATCTTAATTATTTTACCTTGAGGATTTTTGCATGATCAAATCACAAGAATAAAATACATCAGACATGTAACAAAAGAAAACAATATCAAATGAGCCAGATAACCACTTTGTAACTGTGGATGAACATGAAATTGATTAAGGCGAAGGCGATTATAATTATCACATCAGTGTGCTGACTCCATGGAGGGTGTATTATTAATAATAATAATTATGCACAGCCTTATGCCAGTTATAGGCATCTAAACGTATGTGAGGAGTACAGTAGTCTTGAGAAAGACGATCGCATATGAATGCAGTTTTTTTTTTTACTCACCCTTCAGTGCCCCCCCACCCACAACCACTATCGGGGATGGGTATCTATTTGAGAAAAGGAAAAAAAAAAAAAAATCCACTTCATTATGACACTACCATATTCAATTTCAGTTCAGTTAGCTGGGCTCTTACAAAGGTTATTTGCATCCCATCCCTGGATCAAATTTAAACCCAGGTCTTTCCTACTAAAGGCTACCATCATTACCAGTGGAGTTAAAAACTTATTTCAAAAACCGTAGCCTGATTAAAACCTACTGACGTTTCTGTGAACATAAACATGGCATCAATTCTTTCCAAGTGCGATCTACCCCCCCCCTTTTTTTTTTTCAGATACTGCTTTAATCGTTTTTACAGTAACAGTTCATGACATTTTTTGAATGCCACGTACAGCAAGTTGCATGCGATGTTTATTTGCTGCATTAAATAGAATAATTCGTTTGTTTGCTATCATAACTCATTATTATTCCCAAGGTAATATATTATATGTACTGTGTTGTTTATCGCTTGTTCTGAAGTTCAGGCGGTTCATATCAGGGTTTTTCACCCCGCTAAACAGACAAATCAGACACGAGGATTGTATTTTCACAGCTATACTTGTTGGTTAATTAGCACGCAAATGAAGTAAATATTTTAGATAAAAATTAAGACGCTTACGTATAAAGGTAAATGTTTCGTCAGCACAGCAATTTTTAAAATTGCCGCAAATGTCTAACCCGCGGCGTTCGATTTTGCATAACGTATCATTTGTTCATATACAGAACAAATAGGCTTAAGCGCGGAAAGACCAGAAATTGATATTATAGGAAATAAACATGATATATATATATATTTTTTTTTTCTGAAAACAAGCGACATCAAGAGACTGAATATTATTAATTTACGTAAATATAAATGTGGTGAAATGGATTTTGTAATTAATATAAAAATGCACAGCCGTATGCCATTTATAAATTTATGAAATGATGTTTGGTATTTGTAAAGACAAACTTGGCATTCCACTGGCATCTCGTGAGACTTGAAGGGAACTATGTAATAACAAGGGAGAGAAATGGGGGGGGGGGATATATACATGCTTTCCTAGTTGGTTTGCTTTAAATTAGCTGAAGCAGCTAAGACTCCGAAAGCGATATTTCATCACTGGCCAAAAGTACGCACTTTTGGCCAGTTTGCTTGTTTTCCTCGATGAAAATCCTGAGTTTCCAGAACTATAGACACTGCGTGTAGCGTCTAGAATTGTTTTTTTCCGTATGTTTTATTAGACATATGTATTTAATTTAATAAAGTATTTCATTATTTGCACGCCTCTTTTAAAAGAGGAGAAAAAGAAAACCTATTGATAAACTAACATTAAATTGGATATGTTCTTTCTTCCCTCCTTTTACAAACTGTTATAGCCATAATGTTCGCGTATACGCGCCTCTTACGAGTATAGTCTCGTTATTTGATAAAGAAATGTCTTAAAAATAGGTATTCTTTTTTAATTCAAAATTCAACTGGATGGTATAACTATCTACTTAGGATGTTTTGAATGTCAATGACAATAATGTGAATAGATAATATTCTAATTATATATTACGATAGTAATCATTATCTGAATAAACAGTAAGCATTTCATGATGGTAGTACAAATGCATCTCCAGATCAATTTCGGTTACCGCATCTCGTGTAGAATAGACAGCAAATGTTATATAATATAAACGGTCAGTGAGTAGACATTGCATGCGACAACCAAATAAACTGTCTATCACTTTTTTATTCCCGAAAGAGAGAACAGGAATCTCCTTTAGCCTTTATTAGAAATCGGTTGATCTTAGCCGTTAGCGATAGCTTAGTTGGTTATCGATGTTTTGAATATTTCGGGATTAGAGTACCTTACAATAGTCGGTTTTTCTGAGATGTGAGTTGCAAACTCGAGTTCTGCACAAAAGCTTCACTAACAGAGGAAATGGCCAAAAGAAGGTCCTGCACTCGGTGATAAAAATCGAACATATAACGATCTTTTTTTCTGGCAGTGTAGTATTATGGAATCAAAATCGTTGCCACAAAGCTACGTTTCTGGTTCGGAAATACTACACTGTCACTTAACCTACTCATTGCAATAATTAAGCCTAAATATGTCTTAAACTTAAAGATAAAAGTTTCATATCCTTCTAAATAGAGCAGTTTTCAGATTTACTTACCTTGAAAACAGGCCATCCGCTGAATCTTTGTCTCAATCAGTAAATGTTTAGTCAAATCTAGTAAAAGTCTGATCAGAAAAGTGTCAATGAAGAAAAGGCACGGTATCAGGCAATAAAATGAATATATCAGCTTTCAATATCAGGCAATAAAATGAATATTTCAGCTTTCAATATTAGCAATAGAAAAACGCTTTGTGACAGCTTTGAGTCTCTGAATAGAGTGAGTGAGAAAATTGGAACATGAACATGTATTTGAAATATGCAAATGATGTAACAAAGCATTGAATTGTTGATGAAGCAGCATTTAATTGCTTTCTTTGATTCCTGTATTAACATCAAATTTTAATTGTTTGAGTGGTGTAATTTTTAACTTCACTAAACTATTGCCATAGTCCTTAGTTACTTTATGAATACTTGATTTCATAAAATAAAAATAAAATAAACAGAGAGAGAAGAATTAAGTTAGATGAGATATAGGAGTAGCACAGAGACAGTGTGGAATTTGTAGAAATGCTGAAGTTAGATATCAAATCATCAGAAAATTTAATTGAAGAACAATTTAAAAAAATCATTGATGATTATCAAACGAGGCCAGAACTCAAGATGTGATTTCCAAGTATATGAATGAATAAAAGACCAACACTTGATCTATACGATGTCTAGAAATTCTAGACTTTCGCATTCTACGTGAAAATGACAGTTTTAAAAGAAATTGAAATGTATTTTTTTTGTGAAACTTTTTTTTTTATATGTGGCTCCACCCACAAAAGCCTATACCGTTAACGAGCTGTGGATCCCCCCCCCCCATTTTTATCGATTATATATATATGCAGTATATATACATGGGTGGTCTGAAAAGATTTCGGCCTAACAAGGAAAAAACGAATATATATAGTATATAATTTCCAAATTATTTTTATTTTTCAGTTTTGGGAAGATAGAAGTCAGAGGGAGCCAAATCTGGGGAGAAGGATGGATGTTCCAATCAGGGGCATGCCAAGGGTATTTGCCACCCGGGTGCAAACTTTTATTAGGTCGCTCCTGATACTGCATTGTATAATCCAAATTAGATATTAGCTACATAAAATGTCGCCCTGGTGTTCCTTCGGGTTCGCGCGGCCCTGGTTTCAACAGTTCATGTAGATCTGTAATTTTTCCTATTGCCAAAACACCTTTGTGGGAAGCTCTTGATGAAAAATTATTTTTTTTTCTTCTGCAAACCGGTCTTTTCTCGCGTGTTTTTTTTTTTTTTTCGTGTAGTCTGGTTAAAAGATCGGAATAATATTCCCTAGTTATTGTTTTACCCTTTTCAAGTTATTAATTAACAAAATGCCTTTAGCATCCCCCAAAACAATAATGCCACCATACTCTTGTCTTCTTTGGCGCTGAACAGCCGGCTTCTGTGTTTTGACTGCTGTTTGAATTCTGATGTGTAATGGTGAATCCAAGTCCCATCTATAGTAAAAAATCAACGTACAAAATTAGTTTTATTCTTGTTAAAACGCCCCAAGCACTGTTCAGAGATTTTCTTGCGAGTGCGTTTTTGATCTGCGCGGCACCCGTCTTGCGCAAAGCTTTTTCATTTGCAATTCTTCATGCAAAATATATCCTACACGTTCTTTTGAAATGCCTACATTCTCAGCAATTTCACGCGCTTTGATTCGCCGGTAATCCACTACCATACTATGCACTTGATTTCTGGTGGTGTTACACTTTTTGGACGACCTTCGCGTGGATAATCTTCAAGGCTGCTACAGCCGCGTTTAAACTCTGCACCCCATTTCTTAATTGGCGAAAACGAAGAAGAAGAGTGCCCATAAACTTTTATGAACTTCGAATGAATTTCTTATGGTGCTAAATTTCTTTTACAAAGAATTTAATAACAGCACGATACTCAAATTTATCAATTTCAAGGGATACAGACAGCTGTATATAACAAACTACTTGATAGAATGACTTGCAATTTCACATGGATGCTTATGACAGATGTACCAACTTAGAAAAAAAAAACAAATCTTGCCGATAGTGTTCTCATTTATGGTCGATGCCGAGAAGTTTTCAGACCACCCAATATAAATTTGTATTTTTACTTAATTTTAACTAATCAGGAAATCCTGCTCTAGAGACCAAATATATATGTGGATATTTTTTCAAGCCACTTTAGGCCTCCAGTAAGCGGGGAGATTGCCTCCTGATTTTAGATTGAACTGTGTGACTGCTTTATTTTCCTGAGTATGTCGTTAACATTTATCGTTAACTAGATTTTTTATTATCACATTATGAACAGTTTGACTCAAAATAAACCATGACGAATAATTCCGAATTCTCATACCATAACGCAGACTGAATGAAATTTCTTCATAATGACAGGTTGAGAAACTTCGTTATAAGCCTTACAAATTATTTGTATATCTACAAGGTGTTGGCAAAATATTTTGGGTGAAATTCAATGCATTCGCAGTTAATTATCAAAATAAATAAACCAGTTGTGTTCAGAGGTGTGTGAGAGGGCTTACGCACTCGAGATCCACCGATACGAATCTCGCGCTCTCAGAAAAACGTCAGTCATCTTTAAAACGTTTCGATTGCATCCTGAATACAAATAATTTTTAACTCTCCATTTTAAACACTTTTTAGAAATCGCTTTTTTCTAAAAAGTTCAGCTTTTCAGTTGAAGGTGAATACGGAGATGAGAGGTTTTTTTTGTCCTGCAAACAGGCAAATCAGAATTAACAGAGAAAATAGTTGGATTGTGCAGCAGAGATAGTAGTGGATGATACAAGGATTCCAATCACATCTTGATTGGAATCCTTGGACTTCACAGATGAGCAGCTGTGAGTGAGTTAACCAGTCTTATACATTGTGGGGTTGGAGTTTTCTTTCCAGGAACTGTTTTTTTTTTTTTTTTTTTCATCCCGAATAGCGAAATCGACCACTAGAATGCACAATCAACATACCTAACACACAGACATAATAAATAACCTTAGTTGCTTCTGCCATAGAGAACCAGTAAGTTCCTAAATGCATTCTCAGTGCCATGATTATCATATCAAATTTTTCACAAGAGTAGGCTAGGAAGATTTATTTAAGAGGGTAATGTCATTTGCATAAAGAATCAGCATAATATTTTCTTCTTAATGTTGTACCATAAAAAGCATAAATAACAGTAAACTCTATAAAGGTAATGTATAACTTTATTACATAGAGTTATGTCCCTGGAAATACAGTTTGAACATTTTTACTTTGTATGTTGTCGCCCTCGCTTTACCACTCATCATGAAAACAGATTTTTTGGCTAAAACAGCAAAACGTAAATGACGCACCTTGCAAGTTAGCTCCATTCAAAACAAGCACAGGTACGCGAACATCTCGACAAACTGCGACGAGTAGGCCTATAGTCTGTGTCCCTTTATTCACAGTTCATCGTAGAGCAGGTTTTTCAGTGTTGCATCCATAAAATTTGGACAAGACAGCAGGCAAGGTGCTCTTTATAGATAAGATGTTGAAAGTTTATTTTTCACTTGGTCAGACTAATAAATTTAGTTTAATCCTTTATCCAAGTGTGTGCAAACAAAGTTTGCACCTGAAAGTATCTTCAGGACTGGGGTAAAGTGGTACACCGGGCGACTCCTTGCAAAGGTAGAGCAAGCTACCAACACTCCTATCTCAGTATCTCTCATAATGCAAAACACATCTCCTTGCGGATATGTATAATGTTATGCATTAAGGGAAGGGCTGCTACCCAGACTAGTTTCAACCTTTATTGAGATCTCTTCATTGGGAGCCAGGCCCAAGTGGAGATACCAAGACAGAAGCATTAGCAAGGTCATCTCCTCCTATAGGAGCTGCCAAACGGTGTGCCACCTTTTTATTAAATTACTCTGGATTTAGAGAAAGATGTTGAAAGATTATTTTTCACTTGGTCAGACTATAATAAATTTAGTTTAATCCTTTATCCAAGTGTGCATAAACAAAGTTTGCACCTGAAAGTATCTTCAGGACTGGCGTAAAGTGGTACAACACCTGGCGACTCCTTAGGTGTTGCACCACTTTACCTCAGTCCTGAAGATACTTTCAGGCACAAACTTTGTTTGCTTACACTTGGATAAAGGATTAAACTAAATTTATTTTATAGATAAGAGTCGTTTTCGTCTTTCTTCCAATTCTAGACAAGATCTAAGGCTAAAGCGTTAAGCAGAATCGATACGGCAGCGCTGGGGTCATGGTTTGGGGAGGCATTATGCTTAATGGATGCACTAAGCCAGAAGTGCTGAAAAAAGGGACTATTCCTTCAAGAACTCCTCAATCACTTGGTGCTTAAGCGTGCAGCGAAGTTATGAGAGCTGCATCACAGTTCATTGTGGACATATTCCATACTGAAATGTGTCTCTGCCTAGTTTTTTGTTAGCACTGTACATTAATTCCTTAACTAAGTCCTTAGTAAATTTTTTCAAAAACGTATTTGTGTAATTTAATTTATTAGTAGCGCAATTGGAAGAATGACTATGTTGTACCCTTGGATTGGAAAAGGCCTTAGTTCAATTCTCGTCGTGATGGGAGGAATCTTTAATAGGTATTTTCAATTGAAGACGAGGGTAGCCAATCTTATACTGAAATGGCTTTTTTTTTTTTTTTCCTCAGAAACTTTTTCATCCTGCATACAGGGCCTTTAGGATACATGCAAATTACTAATGGTGGTGGTGAACAGTAGATGATGGAGACAGATAGCTATAGAGTAGGTTACCTCTCTTGATGAGTTCTTGGAGGTATCACGAAATAATAATTGGTATGTATAAATTTACGTCCACATATGGCTGTAGTCATGAAACCTTTTTATTTATATACAAGTAAAAATGTAGTTCATCCTTAGCTTTTGAACACCAGTGTATATACAGGGTAATCACATATAAATTTAAAGTATCCCTGTTTAAGCTCTTGTGGAGTTCCATCCAAATGAGTCATACAGAAATACCTGTATGATGTACCAAATGTAGATATAATAATTTTTCTGTGTGTGAGAAGGAGAAAAGTTACACAAGCATAATTAACACATTTTTAATCGCTTCCATTATGCATTCACAGACTGTATTGTAAAATGTGCTGCCTTTCCTTGTATGCCACAAATTGCATAGTTTGTTCAACAGCAGAATGCAGCTGGTCGGGACTGATGTGGCGTTATGCTGTCTTCAGCACTGACAAGTTATCAGAATGATTCCAATAAACCCAGTCTTTTAGAAATTCCCAGAGTCAAAAGTCACAAGGGGTCAGCACAGGTGAATGAGGCAGTCGTGCCTCATTCACCTGATCAGCCATGCGTTTCCCAACGCATGGCTGATCACTCTGGCTTCTGTGAAGTGTTGTTGACGAACGTTTTATACAGATCGACCAAAGTGTGATGGGGCCCTATCGTGCATGAAAATGACTGAATCCATGCACAGGCAGTTCTGTAGCTGTGGCACAAAACAATTGTTTATCATAAACTATAACTCATTTTAGGAATGTTAGTCAAGTGAGTAATATTTATTATCCAACTAGTTTCAGCAATTTTTGCTATCGGCATCTTCAGGGATACAATTGGTAAGCGATATGAAAGTAACAGACTAGGTTTTAACTGACAGTTCTAATTCATACAAAATTAGTACTGTGCATGAGACATAATGTAATTGGCGTGAAAGTTCATTTCTTTAATGTTTAGTGATCTAATTAAAGTTTTCCAAATATCCGATAGGATTAGACCTTGATTCTTATTTAGGTTTCCTGTTGAACAGGTGACTATAGCAGCTTCCTTGAAGGTTCTGGAATGGTAGTTCTCTTCTATATAGTTACATTGGTCAGACTTCTAGAAGCTTCGAAACGAGACAGAAGCACATAAGCTATGTTAGAAACAACTGACAAGATATTTCAGGCTTTTCATCCCACTTTTGCATAGTCCATACCTGATGATTATGGATACTTGCACCTCCATTCGAGTGAAAGTGAGCCTCATCACCACACAGCATCCAACTCCACTGGAGCAAGGAATGTTAAATTAAAGCAAATGTCAGTCAACTTTCCAAGTCTGGGTACAACTTCTGTGTCAGTGTTATCTTGAATGGGTAGAAATTCAGGATGTTTCATAGAATTTTCCAAACAGTTGTGTTAGGCACATCCATATATCTTTGACCTTGTTTCATTTGATTAGATAGCATCATCTTAGTACTAAATCAAGCTGTTTTTTTTTTTTTTAATAATAGATGACAAATTTGCTTTCTAGATCTTATAAAAAATGCTAAAATATTTTATTATATTATTTAGAAAAGTGATAAGACGTGTGAACATAAATATATCTTATTTTTATCCTCAGGCCGTACTTATGTTCTTCATTCAAGTGGTTAACTATATTCACATAAGCATAAAAATGAAAGGAGTTAGCTCAAATTGCTTTCAGGAACTGGTAATTTTCCTCCAGTTGTTATATCTGTTTGTATTGTATTGTATTTCATTTTTCTATTCATATATTAGATTTAATAGCTCATTTTTGTGAAGTAATTTGGTATTCTTCATCTAAATAAGGCAGTTAATCTTATTTGCATGTGTTTTGTGGCCAATTGGTTTCTTTTGTGTGAATGAGGTAGGGACAGAGTTTTGCTCCTTGTAAACTGAGAGATTATTATTTGAATGGAAAATACTTGGTTTTACTCTTTGAGGTGCTATTTTGGATTATACATGATACTGTGCTTTACATAAATATTGATTATCACAAGTTTTTTGAATAAGATAAGTGAAATTGTATGCATAATCGATTTACATTTTTGATAACACAGGAAAACATTATAAATTTTCTTTGTCTTGAAGTGACAACTTTTGCATGATGGTACAGTCTACAAATTATGGAAAGACATTATAATCAATAGTTTCCAAACAGGTTTGTTTCCCAAGTTCTATAGTGATATGAGTCTTTTGACTCCATGGAGGCCTGAATAATAATAATATTCACAGAGGAGTGTAATATTGCATGTTTCTAACTTGGCTGAGTGGTTAGCATACTTGCTCCAAACAACAGGTCATGTGTTCAAATTCCACTGTGGACATAGATGGCTGTGGAAGCGCTTATATATAGCTGCTTGAGTTTATAGCACTTTTTTTATTATTATTATTATCAAAGAAAACAGACATGTAATGTCTCTCTGGTATGGTACTTTGATTATGAACACTAAGCCTACCCATGTTTCCAACCGTGTATAGTTAGGATGGTCATTAAAAAAGGATACCTAATATTAGGTGGTAATGATGTACATTCCAGTTTATTCTTCATTTCTCTTATTTCTTATCATTACATAGTGGAATATGATAATAAATATTATTAAATAGCTTTGTTTAGTTTGTTGACAGTGTTTGTGTTCTTGAAAGTGGCATTTGCTAGCTGATTGCTTCCTTTGAATGTAGTAGATTTTTGGATTAAAAATAACTACCTTGGGGCTTTGACAGTAGAATCAAAGCTTTCATGCAGAGTATATACATAAAGAACAGAAGCATATGTAGTTTAGTCATAATGCAATTTTACTATAGTAAAATTACATTATGATACAGTAGATAATTCAGACCAACTTGTTACCTCTGAGCCAAGAAAATGGAATTCAATATATAATTATACCGAAGGTATGATTTTAATATTGTGAGGGTATTTATGAAAATAATCTTTGCATTGTGATCACTCTCCTCCCAAATGAGATATGCCAATGAACTTTTAAAAAAATGGTTTTGTCTCTTCCTTATGTTGAAAATAATCTCTCTCCCTTTCAGTGCATTTTCTGCACTGTGTAACAGGTCTTTCAAGCTGTCAAAGTGAAACTTTTCAGGTTGTATTTGAAACCATTTTCTTTCAAGGATATATATTCTTAAGATATTTCAATTTAGGAAATAACCTCTGGTTATTTCTATAAAAAAAAAAAAGAGGTTCACCATAGTCAAGTCCAGAAGGGGGAATGTTCCACAGCTTCAAATCCAGTTTCTCCAGTAGTCATTAAAATGAACATGCAAATGCAAAAACTATTCCTTGGCATGAACACCATTAACTCATTGTTTTAACTTTTGCATTCTCTTCACATCGCTTTTGTGAATTTATTGTCTCCCTATTGAATGTGCACTTTCTTCTAGAAGATTGGGTTTTGAACTTTTTGGTTTTCAGTGAGATAGGACGATGATATTTCATCCCCACTCATGATTTTGTGTAAAAAAGAGTTGAAAGAATCACCTGCAAATTTGTCTTTTTCTGTTTTGTTTCTGTAGAAAATGCATGAAGTATTCTATTAGAGAGGATGTAAAGGAGTTGTTAGAAGAGAGAAAACTAAAGAGGGAGGAGGAAGGAATTGATAGACAATGAGTGCAAAAAGGGATGATGTAGAATTTGTAGATCTGTGGTCACTGTTTGACGGAAAGGATTTGTATGATGATGATGGACTGCTTCTAAATGGTATTGGTGTTAGGCGTCTAGAGAGAGAGGGCTTTATTCTTTGAGCATGCTGAAGAGCAAATTCAGGGAAACTTAAGCAATTAGGGTGGAAGCAGGTGAGTTTGTGTGAAGGCACGCATGAGGCTTTATTTCCCCCACCCACCTTTACTTCAGAAAGTAAAGGTGGGTGGGGAAATAAAGGGATCTTGCTGTTGCTAAAAGGGTTTAGTATTTTCAGGGAAGATAGAGAAGACAGGATTAGGGAAGGAAGTTTGAAGGTTCATTTGAAGCAATCTAGTGTGAGATTAAGGCCAGTAAGACAAAATATATACAGTTGGTTGTTGCTGTAGGTCACAGATGACCTAGAAGACATGCATATCTTCTAGGTATATGAAGTCCTCCATAATAATTATGGGGGACTTCAACTATACAGATACAGACTGGAAGGAAATAGAACTTATACACCTGCTGAGAAATAATTACTTAATGCAGCATGTGATGGCAAGAACTAGGGGCAGGAGAGTTTTGGACCTGGTCATAGAATTGGAAGAGCTATCCATAACCAAGGTGGCAACATTGCCTCCAATTGGTGTAAGTGATCATGCAGTCTCGATTGGGAGATTGTAAAACGTGAGGAATATTCTGTTAAGGAGTATACGTGGAACTACATAATCACATATTAGGTGATTATGAGAAGCTTAAATCTCTACCATGGCATGAGATATAATTAAGGATCATCTAGAGGAAGCAGTATTAAATTGTATATCTAGGGCAAAGAGGTTTAATCGGGTAGGAGTTAGATGGATGAGTAATATCATATGGAGGGTATATAAAGAGAAAGGTGAATATCAAACTCATGAACAGGACTATGAGAAGAATCTAGCGTGTAGTCCAAAGGAAATCCAGAGAGGCAGATTAACCTTAATGAGTTATGATGGTCACAAGGAGACAGAAGTGGATAAAATAGTTGAGTGACTGCTTTGCAAGGGTATATCATCCAAGTGAGGTTACTGCTTTAACTTATGTAGGAAAAATGGGATGAATTAGAGATTCTTAGGATATTGCAGAATTTCACTGTAAATACAGCTATGGGATATTAGCTAAGGTTTTTGCAAGAAAACTGGCAATGCCTCTGGCTAGGCTCTTTAATTTAAGTCTCAGTGCTGGTGGTGTTCCAAGGAAGTGGAAAGAGGGCAAAATAATTCCCTTGCATGAGGGAGGTTCTAAGACTGCAGTAGCAAATCATAGACCAATTAGTATCTCAGATGTAGTGGTAGGAAAGAGAATTCAAGAATGGGTAGATAAAAATATGATACTGTATGTCATGCCTTAGTAATTTACTAATTTTTTATAATAGAGTAACATATGAGTTGGATAAAGGAAATGGCTACACAATAATTTTGCTGAGATTTGATAGGATATCAAGTGGAACTCTGTTATGCAAATTAGAACAAATAAGGATGGATATGACACTGATTAAGTGGATAAGAAGGTAGAGTAATAGGTAATGTGAAGAGTTTGCAAGACAACTTAAATAGGCTGTCAGCATGTTCAAAAGATAATGGGTGTAATTTTAATGTTGAAAAATGTAAAGTTATGCATTTTGGAATACAAGCTGTGTATCACATTGATGGCACTGTGCTCCAGGAAATAGATGAAGCTAGAGATTTTGGAGTATTACATATTGCTATAATAGCTCATAAGATTATTTAAGTATTGAAGAACACATTATAGGAAATTATCTCAGAGGAACTGTTCATTTGTTTGCTGATGATGCAAAGTTGGGTAGAGCAATAGTGAATGCACATCATGTCAAAATTTTGTAGGATGATTTGGATAGATTGGAGGACTGGGCTAAGGAGAATGAATGTCAATTTAATGTGGCAAAATGTAAGGTTATGCATTTTGGGGCGAAAAGATTAGCAGTAGGATCCCACATTGGTGGAACTATACTCCAGGGATTTGGAAGTTGAAGTTTAGGGGGCACATTGTAAAAGTGGCTAAATCAGCTCATTAACAAGTAGAGATAAGGAAGTCATTATTCCTCTTTATAAGGCC